>NC_066585.1:159734923-160378551 GCF_024323335.1 Lathyrus oleraceus
AAGACCGAATCATTATCTAACATCTTTTTGCAAATAAGGATGAAAAAGGAACGTGGTGTAGGTCACAAGCTCTCGAGGATTAGGATACAAGATGTAGATCTCGACCATCCGAACAATCATCATCCTCTAAAAAAACGCTCAATGCGATTGTTACAAATCATTTTCTCAATTAAATTGGACGGAAAAAAAACGTGGTGTAGGTCACGAGCTCCCGAGAGATAGGATACGAGATGTAGATCTCGACCATCCGAACACTCGTCCTCCAACCAAAAATACCTAAAAATATCAAACGCTTTCCCAAATAAGATAAAAAAGGAACATGGTGTAGGTCATGAGCTCCCGAGAGTTAGGATACAAGATGTAGATCTCAACCATCTGAATGTTCGTCACATCCAAAACCAAATCCAACACATCCAAACCATTTTTCCTTTTGGCTTTCACCTTTAAACTCTTTTTTAAACAAACGATGTTTTGCCTCGAGATGATGCAAAACAATGCCTCATCGACATATGTTTGAGTGAGAAGTGATATTTTTCCGCGATTGTTGATATTTAGAAATCCATTTTGTTGTAATGCAAATGTCCCCTCCTCTAACTATTTTGGATAAGCAAAGTTTTCCGTCGATTGTGACAAACTAGATTTCTATAAAATTGACCCATAAACAAACTTTTTCTACCCCAGAACTACGTAGCTTTAAGTTCTTCATCGCATCTAGAGATACGTAGGAGCAAGATTCAAAGTCTCGGCAGGAACCCTAATAAAAAACTTACCTTTTAATACTATTATTTTATTTTAATAACCCGAGAAAGAATACATTTTAAAGTCAGCGCCTTTTCACAAACTAACTAAATAGTTCCCGTTGAGTACAACAAATGTGAGGGAGGATAATACCTTCCCCTTGCATAATCGACTCCCGGACTCTATTTGGTTACAACGACCATATCATTGGGGGTCTTATCGATATTTCCCTTTTTTGAGAATAAATAAAATTCGGTGGCTACTCTGTTAGTCATCTGCAAGCGTGTGACATGATCATAATGTTGTAGTTTTCGAGATGCGATAGAGGACATGAGAAGTTAGGGTTATAATGTTTTCATTGCAAAAACTTTCAAAGTGGTTATGAACAAATTTACCACCATGGTTACTTATTAAAGATGTTATTTTCAAATTGAATTGGTTTGGATAGGTTTGACAAGTATAACAAAAGCTTTAAAATTTTCTTTCTTACGGGTTAAGAATACAGTCTAGGTAAGTCTAGTGTAACCATCCATTATCATAGAAACATAGTAATTGCCTCCTAGACCTTTACCCCTTGTTTTCTTTTTCATTTGGCATGCATCACATAACTTATCTTTCAAAAAAATAATTAGGTAGACCAATTACTATATCCTTGGACACTAACATATTAATTCAATCAAAATGAACATGGTCCAAATGTCTATGTCATAGCTAAGAGTCTTCACTCAATTTGACTAACAAGTTGGTACGACTATTTGATACATCATTTAGGTTCAACACATTATCAGTTCCAGAACCCTTAAGTAGTCTTTCCTTATCATATTTATGTACAATTAAATAACTTAAGGGATCAAAAGTATTAAAATATCCTTTGTCGCATAATTGACTAATGCTTCGGAGTAGGACTGACAACGAACCAAACCAACTCCAACATAGTTTGAAACTCGATTCGACCACAAAATTGTTGAACTTGGTTCATTTTATGATTGAAATGTATCAATTTCTAGTAGTTTTTGTTGTACTATTTCATTAAATTTTTAAGGTTCCTAAATATTTAAATGAAGTTGTGTATTTTTGAGACAAAGACACTACACAAAAAACACATTTAACCTCGCTTAGATATGAGGTGTTATCTCGGTTTCGTATGTGAGGTAACGAAGGGCATCAAAAAAAGTGTGCCACTTTACTCTCAATTTTAGTCCAACCAACAGATAATATGTAAAGGTCTCGGGTTCGATTTCCATGGAGATCCTTTTTGGAAATTTTAAATGGTGAAAACATATTTCTCCTGGATTTTGAAATTCCATCGATGGGTTAAGCATGATTGATTTTATTATATCTAATATGGATAGCTTATTTCATTAAGCCATAACCTAACATATAAATTCTCAAAATTGGTTAGAAAATAATCATATGAACAATTGTGTTACATTTGAAGAACAACTTACACTAATAAATAATTTTGATCATCCTATAACTCATCATTTATCTCACATTTTTTAATGGTTAGCATCTCTTCAATATTTCAAGTTCTTTATTCAATACTTATTTTTCTAATAATTCATTCTTGAAGGCATAAAATTTAATGCTTAGCGCGAATCAAGGTAGTTTAAGTTTATTTTTGTTGGTCGCGCTAAGCAAGCTCTGCTAGGGATTAACGCGATTCCACTTTTCCAGCTCCTATTTATTCATTTGTACATTAATTTTTAGGGTATGATTTTGGGAACTTTTAACCTCAATTCCATCAACACCAATTTTTGTAGTTAGGAGAGATAAATACTTAGAAAATAATAAGTTAGGATGCTTCTTGAAGATCCAGAGTTGGATATGCCTCTATTGTTGGGAAATCTCGATGGATGTTTGTTCATCTTTATTCTTCTCCTTGTAATCCCTTTCTTGTTGGGTTTGTATGTAAGTTCAATTTTATAGTATGTATTTTTATTAATCATGGCATTGTGTATGATCTATTCATGAATCTATATCGATGTTATCCTTGTTTACTTGTTTATCTATTGATTTGAACCGTTATTGAGAAATACTCTTCGAATCTAGATATAGAATAATCATCTGTTAGACGCTAAACTCTAGACATATATTTAGATCTAACATTCACCATGGATATTGATTCTTAATGCTCTATATTATTTAATAGGATGAGAGGTCATCGATTAAACAATGTGGTAGAACTCTTGACGGAAGTTTAGACATGAACCTTGTTGTGAGCGATACGTGATGATATTGATGAATGTTTAGATTGTGCATAATTGGTTGGTAAATTATATGTTCGTATGGTAGATGAAATACAATCCTATAAAGCTCTCAGATCTCTCCGAAGCTTTATTTATTTATTCATTAGTTTTACATAGTTTAGCTTTTAAATTCAAATTTTACAAATCCAAGCTTAGAAGCGTAGAGACCGTTGAATGAAATTTGATGTCGCACTAATCCCCGTGGAGACGATAAAACAAAATACTTACTTTTGCTTGCTGCTTTACCGTTTCAACAAAATATCAATATCAATATCAATATCAATCTCAAACTCAATAAAAATTACTAAACTACAACATATAACTTTTCATAACTTTGGGAAGTAGAACAACTAAACAATAACAACAATAACATCAACAACTCAAAAACAACAACTTGCATCATACAACAACTCCAAAAAAAAATTATCTCAACAAAACTACAACAACATCATCAATAAACCTATAATATAATTTTTTTTAAACAACAAGAATAAGCTTAAACATCTAGGGTTTCAGGTATCAAGAATAGAAACAACAACAACAACAAACAACGAGAAAAACAACAACAAAAACAACAACAAACAACGAGAAAAACAACAACAACAACAACAACAACAATAATGTAACATGAGAAGTGATGTTTGACATAGTAGATCAGAGAAGAAGAAGTAAAGAAAATATTTTGGGTCTTTAATTCGGGAAAGTATCAAAAGAGAGCCCTTAACACATATCATTTTTGTATTAAGGATGATATGTGTTTAGGGCTCCCTTTTTGCTCTCTTCTTTAGGTCTCTTCGTCGGGGTTCTATCTATGTTGTTTTGGGCAAGTATAAATGAATGTTACAAGCTAAGTTATATATATATATATATATATATATATATATATATATATATATATATATCATACCCCAAAATTTGCCTGTTAATTTTTATACTTTCAAATAGAGGTCTATTCATTTTTCAAAGGAACAAAGATCCAGCGCACAGGCTACCAAATCCAGAAGATGACCTGAACTGTCATGCTCGCTAGGCGAGCAAAACCTTCGCTAGGCGAAGCCCACGCTTCCTCCTTCGCTCCAGCGAACCTTGTTGATTTTGCTACTGGAATGCTCGCTACCCGCTCGCTAGCTGCTCGCCTAGCGAGTAAGTACTAGCTATGCTTTTACCCAAGTCTGGGAGTGTTCGCTAGAGCCTCGCTGAGGGCCCGCCTAGCGAACCCTTCGCTACTTCGCTCGCCTAGCGAGCCTACTGATATACCAGAATATTTCGGGCCTGAATTGCCCCCATTCTGAGCCCACCAAGCCACAAAAAATCAGCTATAAATTCTAGAACTTCATTTGAAAAAGGGGAGAAAAAGAGAAAAACAATGGAGAAAACCCTAGAAGCTAATTCAGAGCAGCCTCCATATACACTGAAGAGAACTCATCTACACAAAGGTTACCTCCACCAACCCTATCAGGCATAAACCCTAAGATTGCTCCGCAAACCCAACGGTGCAATTCAACTTCATTCGATCCCTCCAATCAGGTTTTCCCTATTCCCACTACTCTATGCTCCCAATTTGAGATTTCTAAATGTATGAGGCATTATGGTTGAATTCGGAAAGGCGGATATTGTTAGGATTTGCATGTGGGTTTAGATGTGCATGAATGTGTAAAACAATACTTTGACTGTTCAATCACGTAATTTTTGTAATGGATGCCATAGGGTTTGGGGTTTCTGAAATCGTACCAGTATCAAAGAAGAACCCAGAACCCGCAAAGGTTCGCTAGCACCTCGCTAAGCGAACATGTAGCGAGGGTTCGCCAGGCCTTCGCTAGGCGAGGCAGTAGCGAACATGACAGTAGTTGATTTTTTCTGTTTGCATTTTGATCTGTTATGTACTTGTTTGACATGTTTTCTATTGCATTTGCACGCTGCTTGCCTGACACTATTGCTGCTATGATTCTTTTGTTTGGTGCAATTCTTGATTGCACCCGATCCCGTCATTCTAACATGTTTGCTGAGTTTTTGTGAGGGCTCACATGAATCGTGAAGAGGTAGCTCGCTTGGCATTCCACTTTATTTGTGGGATGTCGTCGTGGAGATTTATTCTGATTACTTGGCTAATTACATTGCCTTCGAATACGTGATGTTGTCCCTCTCTTTGTTGCCTTACGATATTACGGTCATGTCCCGCGAATGTGGGGATACCCTTAGCAAAAGGCCCTTTCGATTAAATCATCATCGTCCCTAAACAGATAAGTCATAGTTCCTGCGATCAAAAGGTCAATGTCCCTACGAGATAAACCTTGTCCCTCGAACGTTGCCTTCGAATATATGACTTTTTCCCTCGATGACCCTTCGTTGTAGCCTACGATTAAAAGATGATCGTCCCTTCGAATGCTGAGTATCCTTACAAATGTTGCCTTCAATGACCTATCGACGATCCCCCGATGTCCCTTTACATCCAAAGGATAAGACTACTTACTTCTCAATGGTAAGGACAGTTTTACCCTCCTAAGGATAGGAAATAACTATAAAGACCTTGGTTAGGTATAATTCTTAAATGCTTGCTCACAGCTTAAAACACTTTTCACACCTCACACTTTTCAAAACATCTTTTAGAAAATCACCACTTGGTATACATTCGCACCAGAATCATCGTCGGGTTATATTTTTGTAAACATCTTTCAAAATCAAACGAGATAAACACTTCGTATACATTCGTACAAGAATCATTACAAAGTTAAACTCTCCTTTCAAAATATTTTCTAAACACACCACATTTCTCAAACACTTTCTCAAACAAGGAAAACATAAGTGAGTTAGGAAATTAAGAGCCCATGGATAACCATGGATACAAAGGGTGCTAACACCTTCCCTTTGTATAATGTACCTCCCGAACTCAAAATCTAATCAAGGTATTTCCTGTTCTTTTCCGCCTTTCCTTATTGGATAAAAGAAAAGTCGGTTGCGACTCTTGCTATCCGTAACATTGCTTTTCAAAGCAAAAACACAAAGTCAGTTCACCGTATCACAGAACTGGCGACTCTGCTGGGGAGTCTTAAAAAGAGAGGTTACCTTAAAGATAAGATCACTTATGTTTTCGAATTTTTTCTTTGTCTGATTTACTTTTAAGGGATTGTTTGGGTATTCTATGCTTGAGTGAAAGATCCTACACCCGGATATAGTGTACCTTAGGTAAGTAGCAAGAGATCATCGCGACTGTCCGGCGTATACTGGAATGGATAAAATGATGGCTACGGTTAATGTGACACTTTGGATGTCCTGATGTTCCTCATGTTTACTTGAGGAAAAATTTGGCGTCTGCGTGGTGTCATCAAAGCATTAACCAGACCTTTAGAACCCTAATTGACTCATCCTAGCCATTAGAAAGTAGTGAGATAACTGACTTCGGTTCCGACTGGGGTTGGTTGATACTCGATACTACACTCTTTGAGATTGGACTTTAGGGAAATTTTGGTCAACCGCTTGGTGTTGCACTGAAGTGGACTTAAGGAAAGGTCAATGATTTGAGATCCTTCTAGAACCCGGTTACTATTCTAGGACAGGTTGAACCAACCAAACTTCAGTGGGGAGGGTACTTACCTATGGAACTCATGCAAGCCTTAAAACCTAGGAATGATTGTGGTGTGACTTGTTTGTGCTTGTTACTTACTTGACATCATAACATCATAACATCATAACATCATAACATCATGACATCATGGCATTGTACTAACCATTTCGAGGACTTAGGGATTTAACTTTACTCTGTTTTGTAAGGCTATGGCTTCCAGGAAGACCATCCGGATCAATTTTGTAGCGACCTCTCCTCAACTCAAGGATTTAGTGTCAGAACTTCCCGATCATGCTCAGTTCATCAAGAAACATGGTTATCTCCTCAATTTAGTTACCACCGGTTTCAAGGAAGATATGATGAGAGTTCTATTCCAGTTCTTCGATCCTAAACATCATTGCTTCACCTTCCCAGATTATCAGTTGGTACCCACATTAGAAGAATTTTCCAGGTTGCTTGGGATACCTACCCTTGATCAAACACCTTTCAGTGGTTTAGAAAAGATTCCGAGGTCTGAAGAGGTTGCCGCGGCTTTACACATGACAAAGTCCGACATTGAAACTAATTGGGTAACAAGAAGTGAAGTTAAGGGTTTACTTGCCAAATTTCTGATAAATAAGGCCCGAGAATTCCTAAAAGCTATGAGTGTCCACGCTTTCGAAGATGTTCTAGCATTACTAATCTATGGTTTGGTGCTATTTCCTAATCCGGATCAATTTATAGACATGAATGATGTTAAGATATTTCTCACTCATAACCCTGTGCCCACCTTGCTTGGAGACATTTTGCATTCCCTTCACATTCGTACTATGAAAAGGAAAGGGACTCTCATGTGCTGCGTACCTTTATTATCTAGGTGGTTTATTTCGCACCTTCCTCAATCAGTCTTGAAGAATGAGCAAAATTTGAAATGGTCTCAGAGGATAATGTCGCTCTCCCATTCAGACATCCATTGGTGTCCCCAACCCAAAGAAAATGTTAGCATCATTGACCGTTGTGGAGAATTCTCTAACGTACCACTCTTGGGGATAAGAGGAGGTATTACTTATAATCCAGCTTTAGCCCTACGTCAGTTTGGTTATGCTCGCAGAGATGGTCCACATGAAATAATTATCCAAGGCACTGTGTTTGACTATGACAACGATTCTCAAGGTCTCCGTCAAAGGTTTGTACGAGCTTGGGCCATGGTGAAAAGAAGTACTTTAGGACAGAAAAACTCTATTCCTATGGAACCTTATCTCAGATGGGTACGCGCCAGAGCTCGTGAGCTTATCATGCCATATATTGCAATCGGACCTCTGATTGTTGAACCAAAAGTTGAAGGAGGTACCTCTCAGATCATTCCTTATCCAGATATGCCTACCAATGTTGAAGAATTGAAGAAATCTTGGATCCAGTTGAGAGAGGAAAGGGATACTTTTGAAGCTCAGTTCTGTGCTGAAAGGAAGAAAGTATTAGAGCTCACTAGCCAGCTTAGAGAGGAACGAAGTCTCAGTGCATACCTCCGCCCAAAAAGAAGCCGTCCCTGGGAGACTTGAGCTTTCATTTTTTTATTTTTTTTCTTGTAAGGAACATTGATTAAAGAAATTATTAATAAAAGTTCCCCTTTTTGGTGGTTCACGCAAAGTTAAATTCCAAAAGTCCTTGAAAACATTTCATACATTTCATAGCATAACATAACATTTCATAACATAATATTGCATAACATGTACTCTAAAGGATCAGTGTTCTCACGGTCTTTCTCTCAATCAGGAAAATGGCCCTCGAACAAACTGTCAAGGATCTCCAGGCTCAGAATGCTCAATTCCATGAGATGATCTTGAACTTATCCAAGGGGCAGGAGGAACTGAAGACTCTATTGCTCGAGAAGAAGAAAGACAAGAAATTTGTGAGTTACATTAACCCGGGAAGAAGGCTTAAAGGACAGGCTCCAGGAGTCAAGATTGGAATTCCGAAGGATAAAGAAGATGAGACAGAAGATGATTCGGAAGATGAGAATGTTCATCCCTTCAACCCTGAGGACGACTATGAAAATTATGAAAATGAACAGTACTCTCCGAAAGATGATAAGTATAAGTTGCTGGAAGAATGTATGCTAGCTATGGAAGGTCAGAAGGCGCCCGATTTGGATTTCGAAAGCTTAGGTTTGGTCTCTGATGTGGTCATTCCTCGCAAATTCAAGGTCCCCGCTTTCACTAAGTATGATGGTGCGTCTTGTCCTCAGATGCATCTGAGAGCTTATGTGAGAAAGATCCAGCCGTATACCACTGATAGGAAGCTATGGATCCATTTCATCCAAGAGAGTCTATCTGGCACACAGTTAGAGTGGTATTATCAGCTCGAGAGCTCTAACATCCGCACCTGGACTGATTTAGCGACAGCTTTCTACAAGCACTACCAGTATAATTCTGAATTAGCGCCTACTCGGCTACAACAGCAGAATATGACTATGGGCTCTAAAGAAAGCTTCAAAGAATATGCTCAAAAATGGAGAGACTTGGCTGGCATAGTCAAACCCCCTTATGACTGATCGAGAATTAGTGGACATGTTCATGGGTACACTGACTGGCCCATTCTACAGCCATCTATTGGGAAGTTCCTCATTGGGTTTCACTGAACTTATATTGACGGGTGAACGTGTTGAAAGCGACATTCGAAGTGGAAAGATACAGGCGGCTACCTCTGCAAGCACCAAAAAGTCCTATCAGGGGAAGAATGAATCAAATGCTGTGTACGGTCGAAGGGGTGTCATAACAAGAAAAATCGTGACCATACTGTTGGAGCAGTTACGATTGCAGCACCGCCATCTCAAAACCTCCAACACAGACAAAACAGGCCAAGAAGGCAGTTTACCAAGATCAATATGACTTTAGCACAAGCACTGCAGGGTATGCTAAAAGCAGATTTAATTACCCTCAAAGATCCTCCTGCAAATCCCAACACTACTTCTTCTCGTTATAATCCCAATGCCAGGTGTGCATATCACTCCGATAGCCCCGGGCATGATACAAACGATTGTTGGTTGTTGAAGAATAAGATTCAGGATATGATCGACGCTGGAGAAATTGAATTTGATCCTCCGGAGACTCCTAATGTCATCACTGCTCCTATGCCTAATCATGACAAGATTATTAATGTTGCGGATGACAATTCTCACATTACTAATGTAGCTGACTTAGCATCTCCTCTCCTGATCATCAAGAAGAATTTATTGCAAGCTGGTTTATTTCCAGGTTGTGCTGAAAATTGCGATCTCTGTATACTCCGACCCAATGATTGCTTGAAGTTGAGGAATGGTATTCAACGGTTGATGGATGATCGTACAATTCTCTTTGAAAAGATTCCTAAGATGGAAAACCCTATTGAAGAAATATCTGTGGTTGCTAGGTCCAAAGTTCCAGTGAAGATTACCGCTACTAGAGTGCCTGTGAAGATTACTGCTGAGCCCAAGGTGGCTCCCCTAATTATTACTGCACCTGGCCCAGTACCGTGTTCCTCAAGCAAAGCCATTCCGTGGAATTATGGAGGTGATGTTTACATCCACGGCATAAAGCAAGATGATAATTCTGCTAATCCTAATGACGTTGACATTGTTGGGACTAGTAAAATTACTCGAAGTGGAAGGATCTTCTCTCCAGAAAGCTCACCTCCCGCCCTTGAAACTCGAGGAAAGGGACCAATAATTAATCCTTCTCAATCAAAGACACCAGTCGAAGTTACTATCGAAGATGTTGCCAAGCAGGAAATGGAAGAAATGCTGAAGATCATCCGTAAGAGTGATTTTGATGTGGTAGAACAGCTGGGGCATGCTCCGTCTAAAATTTCGATGTTATCCTTGTTGTTATCTTATGAATCTCATGCCAATGCGTTGATAAAATTCTTGAAGACAGCTCATGTACCTCAAGAGACATCTGTCGATCAGTTAGAAAATTATGTTGCTAACCTGGCTGTTGATAATGGCATAGGCTTTTCTGATGCTGACCTGACACCAGTAGGAAAGAATCACAATAAAGCTCTGCATATCTCCATTGAGTGTAAGGGGATCACTTTGTCTCATGTGTTGATCGACAATGGCTCTTCTTTGAATGTGCTACCGAAAGCTGTGCTCGATAAGCTTGACTGTAAAAGCATTGAACTGAAACCTAGTGACGTTATGGTGCGTGCTTACGATGGTGCGAAGAGTGTTGTCCATGGTGAAGTGGTTCTCCCTATCAAGATAGGACCTCAAGTCTTCAACACTACCTTTTACGTAATGAATATTCGTCCTGCCTATTCCTGCTTGCTAGGACGCCCTTGGATCCATGGGGCAAGTGCTGTAGCTTCGTCTCTCCATCAAAAGCTGAGGTATCCAATAGAGGGCAAGATTGTCATTGTGTGTGGAGAAGAAGAGTATATTGTCAGTAGTGTGCATACCTTCAGATACGTCGAGATGGATGGTGAATTCTTTGAGACTCCTTCTCAGTCATTTGAAGTAGTTCCTCCGACCAGTCCTGTCCTTAAGCCAACTTCCCGTGTGCCCAAGGTTATTCATGCTCCTCCTACTATGATTTCTCTGAAAGATGCTCAAGCCGTGGTTGAAGATGGTGGTCGTACTGGTTGGGGTCAACTGATCGATGTACCGTACAAGTCTGATAAATTTGGCCTGGGGTTTAGCTCTGAAAAGATAGTCAAAGATCAGATTAATGTTGTAGAAGATGCTGATAGCGATTGCGACTTGGATAGCTGGATTTTCCCAACAATTGGTGACAGACTCAATAATTGGAAGGCTGAAGACACTATCCCGATTTCCTTTAGTCAGGAGTAATTGTTATTGCTATTTTAGTGTTTCAAATTTTGTAATTTTTTAGAGCATTGTTTCTATACCCGGGGCACAATAGCTAATGTTTTCAAGGGGTTTGTCATTTTCATAAGCATATTCACATTCAATAAATCAATGGACTTTTTGCATTCAAATATTGCGCTCTTTATCCTTCCTGTCATCTTTCAAATAAGCTATGTTTTCTTACACACGCTCACGTAACAAATTGCAGATCCATATCCACTATGGATCCTGTTGATAATAATTCTGCTACTGTTAATTATGGCTTTGAAAATCCGATCTACAAAACCGAGGATGGAAGTGAGGAAGATTGAGAAGTACCGGGAGAGCTTTCCAGACTGTTACTGCAAGAAGAAAAGACTATTCAGCCGCATGAGGAATCAATTGAAATTGTAAATCTGGGTACTGAAGTAGACAAGAAAGAAGTCAAAATAGGAGCAGGCTTGGGAAACAATGTCAAAGAAAGATTGATTCAGATGTTACGTGACTATGTAGAGATTTTCGCTTGGTCTTATGAAGACATGCCAGGACTGGATACTGATATAGTAGTACATCGTTTGCCGATGAAGGAAGATTGTCATCCTGTTAAGCAAAAGGTTCGTCACATGCATCCTGAAATGTCTGAGAAAATCAAAGCCGAGGTTATGAAACAATTTGATGTCGGTTTTCTAGCTGTTACTTCTTATCCTCAATAGGTTGCTAATGTGGTACCAGTGCCAAAGAAGGATGGTAAGGTGCGAATGTGTGTAGATTACAGAGATTTGAATAAAGCAAGTCCCAAGGATGACTTTCCACTTCCGCACATTGATGTTCTGGTAGATAACACCGATAAACACAAGGTATTCTCATTCATGGATGGATTCTCAGGTTATAACCAGATTAAGATGGCACCTGAAGACATGGATAAAACTACGTTTGTGACGCAATGGGGCACTTTCTGTTACAAAGTAATGCCATTCGGTTTAAAGAATGCAGGGGCAACATACCAGCGTGCTATGGTGGTTTTGTTCCATGATATGATCCATCATGAAATAGAGGTATATGTGGATGACATGATAGCCAGATCTCATACTGAAGAAGAGCATCTCGATCATTTATACAAATTATTTGAGAGGTTGAAGAAATACAAGTTGAGATTGAACCCGAACAAATGCACCTTTGGAGTAAGATCCGGTAAACTCTTGGGCTTTATTGTCAGTGGTAAAGGAATTGAGGTTGACCCGACTAAGGTGAGAGCTATTCAAGAAATGCCAGTCCCCGTACAGATAAAGAAGTCAGAGGTTTCTTGAGACGCTTGAATTACATTGCCCGATTTATCTCCCATTTGACTGCTACTTGCAAACCCATCTTCAAATTACTGAGGAAAAATCAAGAGATAATATGGAATGATGAATGTCAAGAAGCTTTTGACAAAATCAAGAAGTATCTCCAAGAACCTTCAAATCTGATGCCACCAGTTGAAGGAAGACCTCTAATCATGTATTTGACCGTGTTAGAAAATTCAATGAGGTGTGTGCTGGGGCAACATGACGAGTCTGGTCGAAAAGAGCATGCAATATACTACCTTAGCAAAAAGTTTACCGACTGTGAAACAAGATACTCACTGCTTGAGAAAACTTGCTGTGCTTTGGCTTGGGCTGCTCGCCGACTAAGCCAGTATATGTTGAATCATACCACTTTATTGATTTATAAGATGGATCCTATCAAACATATATTTGAGAAACCTGCTCTCTCCGGAAGAATAGCAAGATGGCAGATGATTTTAACAGAGTATGGTATCTAGTATACTACCCAGAAAGCAATCAAAGGAAGCGTGTTAGCTGATCATTTGGCTCATCAAGCAGTTGATGATTACCAATCTATGAATTTTTAGTTCCCTGATAAGGATGTTATGCTTGTTACTGATTATGAAGAACCTGGACCGGATGAAGGACCCAAACTGGGATCCCAATGGACTATGGTTTTTGATGGATCTTCTAATGCATTGGGCAATGGTGTTGGTGTTGTAATTATTTCTCCCAAGGGTTGCTATACGCCTTTCACTGCTAGACTATATTTTGATTGTACCAATAATATGGCTGAGTATGAAGCATGTATTTTGGGACTCAAAGCTGCTATAGACCTGAGAATCAAGTTTTTGAGTGTGTACGGAGACTCAGCCTTAGGAAACAGTCAGATCAAAGGAGAATGGGACACTAAACATCCGAATCTCATCCCTTACCGAGAGCGGGTGTTGACATTAATCCCATACTTTGAAGAGATTACATTTGAACATATTCCACGAGAAGAGAATCAGTTGGCAGACGCATTGGCTACCATGTCATCTATGTTCAGAGTCAGATGGGACAATGAAGCTCCCATGATCACCATTGAACGATTAGATGAACCAGCATATTGTTATGAACTTAATGCTGATGAAGTGGAAGAGAAACCTTGGTTCCACGAAGTAAAAAGATATTTAGAAACTCAGGAATACCCTGAAGGGGCATCCATCAATGACAGAAAATTTCTGAGGAAGTTCTCCGCTAAATTCTTTTTGAGTAATGGAGTATTATACAAACGTAATCATGATTCGACTTTGCTTCGTTGTGTGGATAAAAAGGAAGCGGAAAAGATTATGGAAGACATGCATGACGGTATTTTTGGGACTCATTCTAGTGGACATACGATGGCCAAGAAGATTATGAGATCAGGGTATTATTGGTCTACCATGGAAGCTGATTGCCACCATCACTCCAGAACTTGTCACAAGTGCCAGATCTATGCAGACAAAGTACATGTACCGCCTGCTCCATTGAACGTGTTGACAGCCCCTTGGCCCTTTGCAATGTGGGGCATTGATATGATTGGAGAGATTAAACCTACTGCTTCTAATGGACATCGTTTCATTCTTGTTGCTATTGATTACTTTACGAAGTGGGTAGAGGCAGCCTCATTTGCTTCTGTCACCAAGAATGTGGTGGCACGATTCATCAAGAATAGTCTTATTTGTCGGTATGGCATCCCTTAAAGAGTTATCACTGATAATGGTACTAATTTGAACAACAAGATGATTACTGAACTCTGCACACAGTTCAAAATAAAACACCATAACTCTTCTCCGTACCGGCCAAAGATGAATGGTACCGTAGAAGCTGCTAATAAGAATATTAAGAAGATTATACAAAAGATGACAGTAACATACAAAGACTGGCATGAGATGTTACCATTTTCTCTTCATGGTTATCACACTTCAGTACGCACTTCGACAGGGGCAACTCCTTTCTCTTTAGTCTACGGAATGGAAGCCGTTTTACCAGTGGAAGTTCAGATTCCCTCTCTAAGAATTATGAAAGATGCAGGCTTAGATGAAGAGGAATGGATTCAGACTCGACTCGATCAGATAAATCTGATTGATGAAAAGAGACTTGCGGCTGTTTGTCACGGGCAGATATATCAGAAGTGCATGACCCAGGCATTTAATAAAAAAGTCAAGAGACAGGCGTATCAAATTGGCGACTTGGTGATAAAGCGTATCATTCTACCACAAGGTGATCCTAGAGGCAAATGGACTCCCACATACGAAGGGCCATTTGTAGTTAAGAAGGTATTCTCTGGTGGAGCCATGATGCTTGCTACAATGGATAGCGAAGATTTCCCGCATCCCGTGAACGCGAACATAGTTAAAAAATACTACGCATAAAAGAGACCCGCTAGGTCGACGTATCTAGGCAAAAGTAAGGGCATCCCGGCGAACCAAAAGGGTTCGAGCAAAAATTAGGGATAAACATATAAAAATGTACACCCGGCAAGTCAAAAACCTGAAAAGGCGGCTTGGGCAAAAAAGGGTATCCTGGTGGACTGAAACCTGAAAAGGCGGTCCAGGCAAAAATTAGGGATTAAAGCGTATGACTATGTCCCTTTCTCGATCAGCCTCACCAAAGTCAAAGGGACTGAGCAAGCCAATCACTTCTATCCGACGACAAGGGATGAGATGCTTGAAGACATAATATCAGTAGCAGAATTTAAATCAATAGGACTTTTTCTCATAGCTGTTTTCTTCTTTGCTTTCTTGACTATTTCCTCTTACTAGGATTTCTGTCTCCTTGTATTAATATTGCCTGTTTATAGGCCCTCTTTCAAAATCAATACAATTTTATTTCCAAAAAGATACTTTTGTTTTACTTTCTCCGTTTTGTTTGCATAAACGTCCATTGATTTAATTCGAACTAATATATGCATTTGAATATGATTGATGTTTACCGAAAATACATGCATAAAATAGAAATAGCAATTACTAAAAGACTTTAGGATCGAGGATAAGGTCTAACCATGCTTCCCAACAAATTCGGTTGCAAATCCCAATCCCCAACAAAACCAATTATTCCCAGAAGAAATTGGCACTACTAGACAGACTGGTCATCTTTGTTATCCCCAGTCAGGTTCTGTTGAATATCTCTACCATCAGACAGAAATCGAATATCCCTAGCTAAGAAAGGATCATCAATACAGATGTCTACCAACCAGAATATCGGGATTTATTTTCGCATGGCAAAAAATTTCAGACGCATAATTCATTCATGCATCATTTCACAGCATATACATGCATGCAATGTTCGCATTTATTTTTAAGAGCATAAAACATCTCATGCATCACAACATGGTATGAGGCTAATTCTTTTTTCAGGTTAATTATCCTCCTGATACAGTCAAAATAAAGATTCATTCAGACGGATCTTTATCAATTACATTCAAGATTCAGATACATCTTTCAGATATAATCCATATGAATATTCATTTTGACAAGCATTCTGATATCCTCCTAATGATGGCATCTTTAAGCCCATCCCAGACATTTATTGCAAATACAACATATACAAATATTATCAGATATAGCCTAACGTACGGCTCATTCTGATTCAGCCTAACGTATGGTTCCTTCAACTGTTCCAATACGGTCTAGCGTACGACCCATTTGGATATTCATCCCCTCAGATACTGCCTAGCGTACGGTACATTCTGAAATGTAGTCTAGCGTATGACTACCCCTTTTATCATCAGATACAGCCTAACGGACGACTCATTTTGCTACTCAGATACGATCTAGCGTACGATCCATTCTGATCTTTATTTCTCCAGATACTACCTAGCGTACGGTACATTCTGAAATGTAGTCTAGCGTACGACTACTTTTTATCTCAGATACAACCTGACGGACGACTCATTCTGCTACTCAGATATGATCTAGCGTACGATCCAGTCTGATCTTTATTTCTCCAGATACTACCTAGCGTACGGTACATTCTGAAATATAGTCTAGCGTACGACTACTTTTTATCTCAGATACAGCCTAACGGACGGCTCATTCTACTACTCAGATACGATCTAGCGTACGATCCGTTCTGATCTTTATTTCTCCAGATACAACCTAATGGACGGCTCATTCTGTAACTCAGATACGATCTAGCGTATGATCCATTCTGATCTTTCACCCCCAGTGAAGTCGCCAGCCTAATGGACGACTCATTCTGCTACTCAGATACGATCTAGCGTACGATCCATTCTGATCTTTATTTCTCCAGATACAGCCTAACAGACGGCTCACTCTGCTACTCAGATACGGTCTAGCGTATGACCCATTCTGATCCTTATCTCATCAGGTTCAGCTCACCCTAATATCACCTAATGGATGACTCACTATACGGTCTAGCGTACGACTCAGTGTGACACCCATGTCTTCAGATATGGTCTAATATACGACGCACTCTGAAGCTCTCATCATCAAACTTTCTTGATGGCATCTTTAAGCCCATCTCCATCAAGACTATCCTTTAATTAACAAGTGCAAATTTTCGGGGCATTCTAAGTGTTCAATAATCTTCCACCTCCAGATCACGAATGGCGTATATACCTTTCTAATTCTCTCGGTTTAAGAATATTGAACAGGGGCAGCTGTCATTCCCCAAAATTTGCCTGTTAATTTTTATACTTTCAAACAGTGGTCTATTCATTTTTTAAAGGAATAAAGATCCAGCGCACAGGCTACCAAATCCAGAAGATGACCTGAACTGTCATGCTCGCTAGGCGAGCAAAACCTTCGCTAGGCGAAGCCCACGCTTCCTCCTTCGCTCCAGCGAACCTTGTTGATTTTGCTACTGGAATGCTCGCTAGCTGCTCGCCTAGCGAGTCAGTACTAGCTATGCTTTTACCCAAGTCTGGGAGTGTTCGCTAGAGCCTCGCTGAGGGCTCGCCTAGCGAACCCTTCGCTACTTCGCTCGCCTAGCGAGCCTACGGATATACCAGAATATTTCGGGCCTGAATTGCCCCCATTCTGAGCCCACCAAGCCACAAAAAATCAGCTATAAATTCCAGAACTTCATTTGAAAAAGGGGGAGAAAAGAGAAAAACAACGGAGAAAACCCTAGAAGCTAATTCAGAGCAGCCTCCATATACACTGAAGAGAACTCATCTGCACAAAGGTTACCTCCACCAACCCTATCAGGCATAAACCCTAAGATTGCTCCGCAAACCCAACAGTGCAATTAAACTTCATTCGATCCCTCCAATCATATTTTCCCTATTCCCACTACTATATGCTCCCAATTTGAGATTTCTAAATGTATGAGGCATTATGGTTGAATTCGGAAAGGCGGATATTGTTAGGATTTGCATGTGGGTTTAGATGTGCATGAATGTGTAAAACAATACTTTGACTGTTCAATCACGTAATTTTTGTAATGGATGCCATAGGGTTTGGGGTTTCTGAAATCGTATCAGTATCAAAGAAGAACCCAAAACCCGCAGACGTTCGCTAGCACCTCGCTAAGCGAACATGTAGCGAGGGTTCGCCAGGCCTTCGCTAGGCGAGGCAGTAGCGAACATGACAGTAGTTGATTTTTTCTGTTTGCATTCTGATCTGTTATGTACCTGTTTGACATGTTTTCTATTGCATTTACACGCTGTTTGCCTGACACTATTGCTGCTATGATTCTTTTGTTTGGTGCAATTCTTGATTGCACCCCATCCCGTCATTCTAACATGTTTGCTGAGTTTTTGTGAGGGCTCACATGAATCGTGAAGAGATAGCTCGCTTGGCATTCCACTTTATTTGTGGGATGTCGTCGTGGAGATTTATTCTGATTACTTGGCTAGTTACATTGCCTTCGAATACGTGATCTTGTCCCTCTCTTTGTTGCCTTACGATATTATGGTCATGTCCCGCGAATGTGGGGATACCCTTAGCAAAAGGCCCTTTCGATTAAATCATCATCGTCCCTAAACAGATAAGTCATAGTTCCTGCGATCAAAAGGTCGATGTCCCTACGAGATAAACCTTGTCCCTCGAACGTTGCCTTCGAATATATGACTTTGTCCCTCGATGACCCTTCGTTGTAGCCTACGATTAAAAGATGATCGTCCCTTTGAATGCTGAGGTATCCTTACAAATGTTACCTTCAATGACCTATCGACGATCCCCCGATGTCCCTTTACATCCAAAGGATAAGACTACTTACTTCTCAATAGTAAGGACAATGTTACCCTCCTAAGGATAGGAAATACATATAAAGACCTTGGTTAGGTATAATTCTTAAATGCTTGCTCACAGCTTAAAACACTTTTCACACCTCACACTTTTCAAAACATCTTTTAGAAAATCACCACTTGGTATACATTCGCACCAGAATCATCGCCGGGTTATATTTTTCTAAACATCTTTCAAAATCAAACGAGATAAACACTTCGTATACATTCGTACAAGAATCATTACAAAGTTAAACTGTCCTTTTTAAATATTTTCTAAACACACCACATTTCTCAAACACTTTCTCAAACAAGGAAAACATAAGTGAGTTAAGCAATTAAGAGCCCATGGATAACAATGGATACAAAGGGTGCTAACACCTTCCCTTTGTATAATGTACCTCCCTAACTCAAAATCTAATCAAGGTCTTTCCTGTTCTTCTCCGCCTTTCCTTATTGGATAAAAGAAAAGTCGGTGGCGACTCTTGCTATCCGCAACATTGCTTTTCAAAGCAAAAACACAAAGTCAGTTCACCGTATCACAATATATATATTGAAATTCTAGTTAACAGACTTTCGATGTCACACTAGATGTTATGACATCCAATTCTGCGCAGACAGGAATGTATACAGCAGGTAAATGTAAAGTGCAGTAAATAACACAAAGAATTGTTTACCCAGTTCGGTGACAAACACACCTACGTTTAGGGGCTACCAAGCCAGGGAGGAAATCCACTATTAGCAGTATTAATTCAGGCCTTAAACCAATTGTTTAATCCTATCACTTAATACCTACCCAATGCAATTTCAATATAAACTAAGACCAGAGTTCCTACTCACTCCCCCTCAATCACCACAGTGATTACAACCTTTAATTAAGTTTAAAGTCAATGGTAAAGTAATACTTCAAACAACTTTTGATTGTGCTTAACAACTTTAATCAAGATACACAACACTCACGCTTAAAAGCTTAGAGTGACACAACAATTACAACACAATGAACACCCTAGTCCAATGCAATCATCTAGGTGATAATTGCTTGGCTCACAAGTACAACCTAATACAAGACACAATAAAATACAACAGTGAAGTAAGATGGTACAATGAATGCTTCACGCTTAAAAGCCCTAAAGTCTGAAAGTAGGATTGCCATCCTTTTATATTGCAGCACTTGGGCCTTGTACTTGTATTTCCTAAAAATAAGGTTAAGCAAGTTAACCTAATTTCCACATATTAGGGTGCTAACAAATAGGCTATTTGTTAGGTCCATTAATTGTAGCTCAGTTGTTAGTTTCCTGGATTTTAGCTCAGCTGTTGGATTCCTGAAAAATAGCCTGAGAAAAATACTGAAACAGAAAAACTAACTAGCCTACACTTTAGTTATGCTGTCAGAAATGAATGTCATAACATTCAGTTTGACGTCCAGAACATAGACCATATGCTAGGTCTGTTATTCTCCTGAAAACAGACTGTACTAAATGCTGAACTGTAAAAGACCAACCAGTCTATACTTCAGTATCAGCTGTCAGAGATAAATGTCATAACATCCAGTTTGACATTTAGACAATGGGCCATATGCCAGGTCTGTTATTCTCCTGAAAAACAAACTGAAATAAATACTGAACTGTAGCAGAAAAACCAACCTGCCTATCATTCAGTATATGCTGTCAATGATGAATGTCATAACATTCAGTTTGACATTCAGACAGTAGGCTATGTGCCAGGTCTGCCACTCTCCTGAAAAACAGACTGAACTCAATACTGAGCTATAACAAAAAAACCAACTATTCTATAGTTCAGTATCTGCTGTCATGGATGAATGTAATAACATCCAGTTTGACACACAGTAAATCCTGTATTAGCTAATCCTGCAGCATGCTACTCAAGCATGTCATGACATCAGTCAAGACATCAGAGTACAGTTAGTGTTTTAACACAAAATGCAACCAATCAAACATCTACAAACTCCCCTTTTGGCAAATTTTGGCTAAAACAACTTGGCATCGCAACAGAGTTCACAGCAGCGGAAAACACACATCCAAGCAGAGAATTAACATAGCTAATACACTCAGAACAACAACACACTCAACAGACATAGAAGTTAAATAAGAACTTCAAACAACAACACACAAGTAGATAGCACACAGCAACACACTCACACTCATCACACATAGAAGTTGAACATCAAGCTGCAGCACAACCTTTGGATTAGAGGATCTTCAATATCTGTTCAAGCACATAGCACATCTGTTGTTCTGGGGCACAGGTGTTACTCCCCCCTTTTGTCAAAAATGTTGCCAAAGCAACGCTTAAACTTACAGACCAAAACAAAATAAAATTACACATAATTGTCAGAAACACAATCTTGATTTTACTTCACAATTTCAATCAAGAATACCCCCTCTTGATCTTGCTTTACAGCTTTGATCAAGACACCACTCGCTTGATCTTGCTTCATAGCTTTGATCAAGTAGACACACACTCTTGCTTCACAGCAGGTACACCCATATCAGATGCCATAACTTTGAGTATGACATCTTGAACCACTCCTGCATGAACATGTTCTTGAACTCCAGCAGGTACATAGGCTGTCTCATGTTAGGATATCCCCTTAACATCTTGTTAACACACTTGCTGCAAGTGAAATAGCTATGATCTATTGACCAATCAGAGCACACTTTCAATTGTTTAATAGTTAGAAATATTAAACAATACATTCCTAACATCCTTGGTTGCTATAAATCCTCAGAAAGGCATATTCCCATTTTGCCCCTTAAACTTTCAAACTGAGTAGCATCCAAAGTCTTTGTGAATATGTCAGCAAGTTGTAGTTCAGTAGCTACATGTTCCAAGGTAATCACTTTGTCTTCCACCAGATCTCTGATGAAGTGATGTCTAATGTCAATATGTTTGGTTCTGCTGTGTTGGATGGGATTCTTTGAAATATTGATGGCACTGAGATTGTCACAGAACAATGTCATGACATTCTGAGAGACATTGTACTCAGTCATCATCTGTTTCATCCATACCAGTTGGGAACAACTGCTTCCAACTACTATGTACTTAGCCTCTACAGTGGACAATGATACACAGTTCTGTTTCTTGCTGAACCATGATATGAGATTGTTTCCCAAAAAGAAACATCCTCCTGATGTGCTTTTTCTATCATCAGCACTCCCAGCCCAATCAGCATCACAATACCCAGATAAGACAGGCTCAGAGCCATGAGAGTATAGCATCCCATAGTCACAAGTCCCATTTATATACTTGAGAATTCTCTTGACTTGATTTAAGTGACTCACTTTGGGTTCTGCTTGGTATCTAGCACACACACCAAGTGCATAGGCAATATCAGGTCTACTGGCAGTTAGATATAGTAGACTACCTATCATGTTTCTATACAAGCATTGATCAACACTGGTACCTCCTTCATCTTTGGTTAATTTTAAATGAGTAGGTGCAGGAGTTCTTTTGTGACTAGCATTGTCCATACCAAACTTCTTAACTATGTTCTTGGCATATTTGCTTTGGGAGAGAAACATAGAATCCTCCATTTGGTTAACTTGCAGTCCAAGAAAATAAGTCAATTCCCCAACCAGACTCATTTCAAACTCAGATTGCATCTGGTGAACAAAATGTTTCACCATTTGCTCTGAGATTCTAACAAAGACAATATCATCTACATAAATTTGGGCAATCATGATTTTGCCATCTTCATCCTTCACAAACAAGGTCTTATTTATCCCTCCTTTTTTGTACCCATTAGAGGTCAGAAATTCAGTCAACCTTTCATACCAAGCTCTAGGAGCTTGCTTCAACCCATACAACGCTTTCCTCAACTTGTACACATGTTTTGGCAGGTTAGGATCACATAACCCTTTAGGTTGTTCCACATAGACTTCTTCATTCAAGTAGCCATTTAAAAAGGCACTCTTCATATCCATTTGGAACAATTTGAACTTCAGAATGCAGGCAACACCTAACAGCAATCTTATTGATTCAAGGCTTGCAACTGGTGCAAAAGTCTCATCAAAATCAACCCCTTCAACTTGAGTATATCCTTGTGCCACTAGTCTTGATTTATTCCTAATGATTACTCCTTTCTCATCAGACTTGTTCTTGTAGATCCACTTGGTACCAATGATGTTAGTCCCTTCAGGTCGTGGAACTAACTCCCAAACTTCATTCCTTTTAAACTGCTCCAGTTCATCTTACATGGCATTGAATCAATATTCATCATTCAGGGCTTCTTTCACATTTTTTGGTTCAACCTTGGATACAAAACATGAATTTGAGCTATTCTCCCTTGATCTGGTAGTCACACCACTATTGGGATCCCCTATGATAAGATCCTTAGGGTGGTCTTTCTGAATTCTGATAGAAGGCACCTTGTTGGATGCATCTACCTCACATTCAGGAGGAGTTTCCTGTACTTCTTCAGTCTTGACTGGTATGTCTGTTGAAGTCTCAAGGAATGTTCCAACATCCTCTATGGCATTGACTCCTTCCTCTTTATCATCCACAATCACATTTATGGATTCCATCAGGACATTGGTTCTAGAGTTGAAAACTCTGTAGGCTCTGATGTTAGTAGAGTATCCTAGGAATATACCCTCATCACTTTTGGGGTCCATTTTCCTTCTCTGTTCACGATCTGTAAGAATCTAACATTTGCTTCCAAAGATATGAAAGTACTTCACAGTGGGTTTTCTGCCTTTCCATATTTCATACAGAGTGGAAGAGGTTCCTTTTCTCAAGGTAACTCTATTGTGAACATAACAAGTTGTATTCATAGCTTCAGCCCAAAAGTGCATAGGAAGCTTCTTTGCATGAATCATAGCTCTGGCAGATTCTTGAATAGTTCTGTTCTTCCTTTCAACTATCCCATTTTGCTGAGGAGTAATACGTGAGGAAAACTCATGACTTATCCCTTCAGATGAGCAGAACTCATCAAACTTGGAATTTTTAAACTCCGTCCCATGGTCACTCCTAATTCGGACAACACAACTATCATTTTCCCTTTGAAGTCTGATGCACAGATCTTTGAAGACATCAAATGCATCTGATTTTTCTCTGATGAAGCTTATCCATGTGTATCTGGAATGGTCATCCACAACCACATAAGCATATCTCTTTCCACCCAGACTTTCAACCTGCATAGGTCCCATTAAGTCCATGTGCAAAAGTTCCAGAGTTTTGGATGTTGTAAGATGTCCCAGCTTAGGATGTGACATCTTGGTTTGCTTGCCAACCTGGCATTCTCCACAGACTCTTCCTTCATCAATAAGAAGCTTTGGGATTCCTCTAACTGCTTCCTTGGATATGATCTTTTTCATTCCCCTTAAATGAAGATGACCAAGACGTCTATGCCACAGCTTCACCTCCTGTTCTTCCTTGGCTGAGGAGCAAATTAAGGAGTAGTTTGAGACTTTAGGTTCCCATAGATAGCAGTTATCTTTGGATCTGGATCCTCTCATAACTTCCTGATTATCTCCATTCGTCACAACACATGATTTCTTAGTGAACTGAACATAGAAACCTTGATCACACAGTTGGCTTATGCTGATGAGATTAGCAGTTAGTCCTTTTACTAACAGCACATTATTCAGTTCTGGAACTCCCGAACTGTCCAGCTTACCAACACCTTTGATTTTTCCTTTAGCACCATCACCAAAGGTCACATAACTGGTAGTGTGAGGTTGTATATCCACCAATAAATTCTCCATACCAGTCATATGTCTTGAGCAGCCACTATCAAAGTACCAGTCTTCTCTGGTAGACGCCCTTAGAGTTGTGTGAGCTAACCTAGCAACCCATTGTTGTTTCTTGATGGGGGCATTATACTTAGATGCCTTCCGCTTAGTTCTGACGTGAGGGGTTTGGTTAGGATAACCATGTAACCTGTAGCAGAAGGCTTTTATATGACCAAATCTACCACAGTAGTGACATCTCCATCTCTGAAATTTCTTCTTCTGATGGTTACTCCTCCTGGTTCCCTGATGTTGAGACATTGGTTGTGACTTCTGCTTGAGTTTCTGAACTTCAGCCTTTGAGCGTTTGAGTTCAACTGAGGATTTCTTAACAAAGCCTAAACCAGACATGGTTCCTGACTTTTGTCCCACCTTTAGAATCTCTTCCAAGGTGTCAGCTCTTTTATTCATCATTCTAGTGGATTTTGTCATTTGTTCTAGCTTAGATGTCAGCAGGGTTATCTCACCATTTAGACCATCTATGACTGTCAGATGCTTCTTTTTCTCAGCTTTCAGCTCCTTGATGAGTTTCTTCTGCTTTTCTCCTTGGATACACACTTCTGCACTTTTGACACATAGCTCTTTATATGAAGCAGCAAGTTCATCAAAGGTACGTTCATCTCCACTTGAGTCATCATCAGAGGCACAGACACTAGTTAGTGCAGTGACATGTTTGGCAGATTCTCCTTCAGATTCACTCTCAGAGTCTCCTTCAGACCAGGTGACAGATAGTCCCTTCTTTTGCATCTTGAGGTAAGTAGGACATTCAACTCTAACGTGTCCAAAACCTTCACATCCATGACACTGGATTCCCTTGCCTTGGTTGAACTTTTCTTCAGATGTTGATCTTTTCCTGATGTCAGACGAAATGTTCTTAACATTTGGTCTACCTTTTTGATCAATCTTCTTTATGAACTTGTTGAACTGTCTCCCAAGCATGGCTATGGCTTCTGATATGCTTTCATCACCTCCAGTACTTCCTTCTTCTGAATCCTCTTCAGTATTTGATACAAAAGCTATGCTTTTGTTCTTCTTTTCAACATTCTCACACAAGCCCATTTCAAAAGTTTGAAGAGAACCAATAAGCTCATCAACCTTCATATTGCAGATATCTTGAGCCTCTTCTATAGCAGTGACCTTCATGGAAAATCTCTTTGGCAATGATCTGAGAATCTTTCTTACAAGTTTTTCTTCAGCCATTTTCTCTCCTAAGCCACCAGAAGTGTTGGCAATTTCAAGAATATTCATGTGGAAGTCATGAATAGTCTCATCCTCTTTCATCCTCAGATTTTCAAACTTGGTGGTCAGCATCTGAAGTTTAGACATCCTCACCTTGGAGGTACCTTCATGAGTTGTTTTGAGAGTATCCCAAACTTCATTAGCCATTTCACAGTGATGTACCAGTCTGAAAATGTTCTTATTTATCCCATTGAACAGTGCATAAAGGCCTTAGAGTTTCCAAGGGCTAGTGCCTCTTGCTTTTTGTCCCACTCTTCTTCAGGAACTTGCATAAGATTCCATCTTTACCTCTCTTCGTTGGATGTTCCCATCCTTTGTTGACAGCTCTCCAGACCTTGCTATCCAGAGACCTCAAGAAGGCTATCATACGAGGTTTCCAGTCATCATAGTTAGAACCATCCAGCATGGGTGGTCTATTTGAGAATCCTACATCCTTGTCCATGGTACTAGAAAGTAACGTCCCTAGATCTCACTCAGAAATTAACAGGCAGGGTGCCTGCTCTGATACCAATTGAAATTCTAGTTAACAGACTTTCGATGTCACACTGGATGTTATGACATCCAATTCTGCGCAGACAGGAATGTATACAGCAGGTAAATGTAAAGTGCAGTAAATAACACAAAGAATTGTTTATCCAGTTCGGTGACAAACACACCTACGTCAGGGGGCTACCAAGCCAGGGAGGAAATCCACTATTAGCAGTATTAATTCAGGCCTTAAACCAACTGTTTAATCCTATCACTTAATACCTACCCAATACAATTTCAATCTAAACTAAGACCAAAGTTCCTACTCGCTCCCCCTCAATCACCACAATGATTACAACCTTTAATTAAGTTTAAAGTCAATGGTGAAGTAATACTTCAAACAACTCTTGATTATGCTTAACAACTTTAATCAAGATACACAACACTCGCGCTTAAAAGCTTAGAGTGACACAACAATTACAGCACAATGAACACCCTAGTCCAATGCAATCATCTAGGTGATAATTGCTTGGCTCACAAGTACAACCTAATACAAGACACAATAAAATACAACAGTGAAGTAAGATGGTACAATGAATGCTTCATGCTTAAAACCCCTAAAGTCTGAAAGTAGGATTGTCATCCTTTTATATTGCAGCACTTGGGCCTTGTACTTGTATTTCCTAAAAATAAGGTTAAGCAAGTTAACCTAATTTCCACATATTAGGGTGCTAACAAATAGGCTATTTGTTAGGTCCATTAATTGTAGCTCAGTTGTTAGTTTCCTGGATTTTAGCTCAGCTGTTGGATTCCTGAAAAATAGCCTGAGAAAAATACTGAAACAGAAAAACTAACTAGCCTACACTTTAGCATATGCTGTCAGGAATGAATGTCATAACATTCAGTTTGACGTCCAGAACATAGACCATATGCCAGGTTTGTTATTCTCTTGAAAACAGACTGTACTAAATGTTGAACTATAAAAGACCAACCAGTCTATACTTCAGTATCAGCTGTTAGAGATAAATTTCATAACATCCAGTTTGACATTTAGACAATGGGCCATATGCCAGGTATGTTATTCTCCTGAAAAACATACTGAAATAAATACTGATCTGTAGCATAAAAACCAACCTGCCTATTATTCAGTATATGTTGTCAATGATGAATGTCATAACATTCAGTTTGACATTCAGACAGTAGGCTATGTGCCAGATCTGCTACTCTCCTGAAAAACAGTCTGAACTCAATACTGAGCTATAACAGAAAAACCAACTATTTTATAGTTCAGTATCTGCTGTCATGGATGAATGTCATAACATCCAGTTTGACACACAGTAAATCCTGTATTAGCTAATCCTGCAGCATGCTACTCAAGCATGTCATGACATCAGTCAAGACACCAAAGTACAGTTAGTGTTTTAACATAAAATACAACCAATCAAACATCTACATATATCCATGAAACAACTTCACCTCGATTGAAAAACAAAACCGATTGAAAAAGTGGCTTATTTAGATTAAAATTAAAATATTCAGAAAGGTTTTTCTTTTAGTTAAATAAAAACATAAATTGAAGGTGGTGAGATTCGAAGCATGTACCCTGAATTAGTTTACTCCTCGGTTTTCAGCTAAAATCGACGAAATAGGTTTTATATTTTTTGAAGAAAAAAAAACATGGCGTCCTTGAATTATACCTCTGTTTTTCGATATGTAAGGTGAAATCATTATCGTAAAATGTATTTTCTTTTCTAATAGTGAGTTAAAATTCAATTGAGTAGTTTTGGAATTAAACTTCAATTGAGTAGTTTTGAAATTAAACTTCAATTGAGTAGTTTTGAAAGTTGTGAAGTTTTCTAAGTTGTAGATCTTTTCGGAAAAATTAAATTTCAATCTTATAACTTTTATATTTATTTCATTATTATTTTTTAAATATTAATATAAAATGTCAAATATTAAAAAAAATAGACTTTACAAAAACGACAGTTAAGTCTATGAAGCAAACGAGTTGAACCTAATGAGATAAATCTTACGAGTTGAACCGAGTTATTCATGAACTTAAAATGAGGCGAGTTTGAGCTTAAAAAATGTTAGTGTCAATCTCGAGTTGAGTTTCATGCTGAACCAATTCTTATCGAATCGAGACAAGATAAAACGAATTTGACTTGATTCGACTCATTTCCATTCCTACTTAGCAGGTTATGTTTAATTTATTTAACTAAAAGAACAACACATATGGTAATAGTGGAAATATTTTCTAGAATGCCTTCACCTAAAATCTTACATCGATAATTGTGTCCATAAGCGACGTAGTCGCGCTCTTTATGAACAAATTCTATAAATATTGACGTATCTTTTGTCATATGCCTTGAACAATCACTATCTAAGGAACACAACATATTTACAATTTTAAGACATTCCTGCATAAAAATAAACAAGATAATTTAGGTATCCAACTTATATAGAGTCCTTGGCGTTTAGTACTATTAATGTAATGTAACATCTGGGGACTTTTATGTTCTTAATGTGACATAAAGGCCTAGTATAACCCTTTTCACCACAATAATAAGAAAATCCTTTTAGGATAATAATCATTTATATTCTTCCTAGTGAAGTAGACACTTTTATTTACGTTTTTGTAAAAAAAATCATTTCATCACTTGAATTAAGATAGAAAATAATAGGTGATTTAGAGAGATATATTATTTGTACTTTCAAATGGTCAATTTCAAGTTTTAAACTTAGAAAAGTGTTACACTCAATTACATCTACCTTTTTTTATAAAGTATTAAGAGACATGCAATTAGTCATTATCAAGAGATCCAAGTTTCTTTTTCGAGGATTCTAAAGAACCTTTAAGTCTTAAGATTTATTTCTTAAGTTTTACAATATTTTTCTTTTAGGAGAAAATTTTCTTAAAATCATTGAAGGATTCAACATGAATTTCTAGAAAAGCATGAGATAACACTTTATACAAAGATTTAATGTAACATCCCATATCCTCTTAAATACTCTATACCTTGTCAATTTAGATAAATTGAGTTCTTAAATGTATTATTCTTTGTTAGTTGGGACAAATGGGATAATTAGTGAACTCATATGAGCTTAATTATTACTCAATTCCATTGACCTTTATTTCTTTGTGAAAGAAAGAACATTTTGATAACATTAATAATTAGTCAATTACTCACTAGAAGAAATATCTCATTTAAGATATTTTCTCTTCCCTCTCTTACCAACCACTTACCTTTGTTAGTAAGAAGAAACAAGTTAACTCGGGAGAAGAAGAGAAAGAGAGAAAGAAGAGAATAAAAAGAGAAGAGGAAAAGAGAGCTTGGAAGAAGAAGAAGAAGAAGAAGAATAACAAGAAAGATTTCATCAACAAGGATTTCAACTCAACCTCACCATCTTCTTGATTCAAGGTGTGTTCCTAGTTAGACATAGCTTTGATGGGGAAAATCCATGAATAAGATATTATGGTTTGTGTGTTTTACTATAATCACGAAAATTTATATGATACATATTTTACTTATTATTTTGCATGATTCAAAGTTTTAATCCATGATATTTGGTGTTGTTGATACAATATGATGTTGTGTGATGATTTATTGTTGCTTATCTCACTTCCTGTTTTTGTTTTCTCACTAGTTCTATTCTGGATTTCATGCTAGGTGAAGGAATAGCTCTCTAAGAGAGCGTATCAGTTCTCATACAAAATTTGTTATGGAAATTTCGCTAGGAAATGACAGGTATCGCTAAGTGAGACATATGATTTTGAAAGAAAATGACATTCTGGAATATCTCACTTGAGCCTCGCTAGGCGAGATCTTGATTGGACGCCTCGCTTGGAGCTTGCTAAGTGAGGATGGAAAATCTCCATCTTTGAGCTTTCTGCCTCGCCTCGCTTGGAGATCGCCCCGAGATCTCTAAGCGAGAGTTCTAATATATTGAAAAATAACTAGTGTTCACGTTTTCACCATGAAATAGGAATTGTGACCCTGTTTAACGCAAGATTGAATATGTTGGAAAGTTTATCCAATACTCTATCTATTAGTGAAGGAAATCGTGCATGTATTCCAATAATGCTTGATGAATGATGATAAACTATTTTGTTTATGCTATGAACTATATTATGAATTGTTGCTTGCATTGAATGCCTAGTAATTAGATTAACCTACGAGGATGAGTGAGTTAAACCTAGGTTAATGACTAGGTGAATGGAATTAGAAAGATGACTTAGGTTATGGTAAATAACTTGGGTTACGATACTCGAATGTAAGAGGTGTCTCGGTGTGCATCCGTGAATGATTAGTCGCTAGAGGTGAGTCGTTCCATCTACGAGAATGCAGAATGGATCGAGAATGATATCATAGTTGCGATCCAACTAGCTTGTATGGAAACAAATTATAAGATTGTGATAGAATCACATTGTATTTGTGATATCAACCCATGATTATTGTGATATAATTACATGGTGTTTGATGATATAACTATGTGGCGATTAATGAACCAATCATGTAATCAAGAATAACACCTACTCGTGTGTATCCCGAGTTCGACACTCATATAGAGTAGTAACCGATAAGAGGAATAATTATTTGGTGGACATTATCCGTGATCTGTGTCAATAAATCTGTGGATTCGGATTGGCTGTGGAGAGAGGTAGTCCATGCTATGGGAAAGCTGTGAACCGTGACCATAATATGGGGATTTATATTGGGGGGGGATACAATCCTTGTTGTGTGCGGGAAATCATGACTCGTCTCCATAGTCCGTGGAATCGGATCGGCCAGGGAGAAATTGTCCAAAGAAGTAGAGATTCATGACCCATGTCGATAGTCCTAGACGTGGGATCGATCAGGGAAAGATACTTTGTTGTGCATTCCCAAATAATGATTCATTGAGTTTATGTGTACTCATGTTATGTGTTTTCCATATGAAGCGTAATTTTCCTTATATGCTTAAGTCCTTGTTCTATTGTGTGAGTGTGCACAAGTAGGACGAAGTGAAATGGCTTAAGTAAGAATCGATAAGAGATCTCTTTGGAGCCGAGTGGACTCATAAGATATATGAATCACTGAGATTATTATCTCACCCCACTATTATTGTTGTTGTTTCAGGTAGTTCTGTGACAAGTAAATGCAAGGAAAAACTTGCTTGATGGTGTTTTGGCGATCAAACTTTTTGGATTGTGATCTTCCGTTGTGGATCATGGGGACACTGTTTTTAGATCCTAGTTTTATTTAGGCACCTTTGTATATCATGTGCCATTTATGTATCTTATTTCTTTTGGACATGTATATATAATGTTGTCGATAGGAACTTGTGTGTATCATTATCAATTACACTATGTATAATGTATTTTCTAGATGTAAATTATATGTGGGTGTTACATTTAAAATATGAGTTTAAATCACGTACCTCTAAGTATTTTTCCTTATGATGCACCATTACGCACAAATTCTCTAGTTCATCTTCATATGAACTTGAGCTGGAGGAGGAAGAGTCTTCATCTTATTCCCAAAAAATATAAGCTTAGTAAATTTTGGCTTTATAGACCTTCATCTTACATAACTATTGTTTACTTTTGTGCTTAGTTAAAGTTAGAAATTTATTTCTATAATATCTGAATTTACCACACTTAAAATAGGCCACTTGGATTTCTTCCATATTTTTATCTTCCCATCTTTGCGGTAGGTTAGATTTTCTAAAATTTACTAAATATGTATCCATATTATTTTTGATAGTTTCTCTTAATAAATTTGTTGTAGGACCTGAAAAACAAACCCATTTATTCTTCTTCCAAAGAATGTCCATTGATACAGTCTTTATCTTCCTCTACCTTGGTCTTGAAAGTGGAAACCTTCAAGGAGATGCTTATCTTTTTCTCTTTAACTCTTTCTTTCTTTTTCACACTTGCTTCGAGTCGCTTTAACTTGTATTCATGCTCAATAAGGTTTCAATAAATATTAGACATGTTTAGTGATTTAAGATCATTGGATTATTTTTTTCGCAAGTCACTTTTAGTTTCCATTCCTTGCACATAAACATTAATACTCTATTATCACATTCCTTGTTAGATAAAGTGTTTCCTAAATTTTCTAACTTGTTAATTGTATGAGAGAATATCATATGCGTAAAATCCACGGTTTTAGCGAGTTCGGTAATGAAGAGCTCATACTCCTCTGTCAACATGTTAGTTTTAAATTGCTTGGTCTTCAGTCCCTTCATTGAGAACTTGAAGAGAATTCCACATTCTCTTAGTAATTTTACAATGTTAAATAGAGAAATACATATTAGCGCTCAAGGAGGATAATAGTATATTTATTGCTTTCAAATCATAAAAGGCTTTCTTTAGTTCATCATCAATTCAGTCTTTGGGGGGTTTATTAATCAAACTATCGTCGACAATACATTTTGAGACAAAAAGATTGTCCTAGATAGCAACCCAAAGTATTCTATATATTGATATCAAGTGTACATCTATGCATATTATTTCAAATATGCCTGAGTCTCTCTCTTAAATATGGGAGCTATATTGTACGCCACATATATATCGCCCTTACCCGTATTCATAATTTTTGAAGTTGCAAGACATGATGATAGAATCAACTCTAAGCCCATTTTTTTTGTTTAATATGATAATAAAATTGTATAGAAGGGGTGAGGATTAAATATAAGTTTCCCTAATAAAAATGTTTTTAAAATATTTTGAGTTTAAAATACACATAAGTGAAAGTTTAAAAATCGTTTTAAAAAAAATTACACAATTGAATTGATGTACAAATGAATTCAATGATAACAAAATGATAATAAATTGACTAATCAAAAATATGGTAATTAATCCAATTTGATAAAAAAAAAGAGGTTTGTATATAATTTGATTAATTGATACAAGAATCTAGAATTACACATTTCCCGAAGAGTTGCCCTAAAAAATATTTACCAGACTAGATATCATACATACCTAAGCCTAAACATTAAATAGCTACAATTAAAAAAAAAACCTAATCACATGAAAACTAGAAAGTGATTTAAACCTAAAAACATAGACATTACATATAGTAAATAAAATAGAAAAGGGATAGAGAAAGTGTACATCCAGATTTATATTGGTTCAGAATATCTTCCTGTCTTACACCTAGTTTAGTCTCTAATGGAAATTCATTGGAAATAGTTAAGTCTTCTACTGATAGAAAGTTTATAAGTGTCTTTTGAAATAGTAAATAACCACAAACAATCCAACATCTTAAAGTTAAGTGGTAAGAATCATCTATCTAAATCTTGATTCTCATTATGCTGACATATCTCATTATGCTTCAAATCCTTTAAGATCTAGAATCTTGAATCATACCACCTCCTCAGAACCAAAATACTACAAGTTTTTATCAACAATAATCTTTACTAGATCCTATCAAAAATTTCATGTTCGTGCCTTTGAACTTATTGAAGGAATTAGAAACTTCAAGACTTTGTTTGTAGTGATCTTCACTTGTTCCTATATAAATTTCCTTGGATAATAAACCTTGTTTTTTCATCATTGGATGTCAATCTTTAAAAAACACAATCACAGTCAGATTCTTCTATTTGAAAAAGAAATAAATTTTATAAGAACATTAGATCCTCTAAAGAATCCCTTTATTCTTAGATTTCACACTCTCTCTTAGAGTTGAGCAACATTCATCAATGGAGTTTTTGGATATTGGTCACTAATGAGGTTTTAAAAAGAATCACACACAACACTTGTTCTTAACTGAAGAAGTTAACATGCAAAAAAAAAAATTTTTTGAGAGAAAGCTTGTGTAATATAAAAAATATTAATATTTTTTTCAAAAATTATGAAATTATCAACTTAGAGAGAATTTTTTTTGTTGTGCTTTTTTATGTGCTAGAGTCAAAGAACTAAAACAATATAAAATTGCACTTTGATTCAAGTCAAAAATAAAAAGGATGATTCGAGTCATGTGAGAGAGTGACTTTAATGAACATGATATAATTTAGATTTCACATGTTTAATTTGAGTCATGTGAATTAAGTCAAGAAAAAACATGAATCAAGTCACGTTTCGCAATTTGAATTCCAAAATGTAGAACTCTTTCAAGATTTGAGTCAAGCAAAATTGTGATTCAAGTCAAGATTTGAGTCTTGTGTAAGGGTTTGAATTGAGTCAGACTTCGAGCGCCAAAATCCAAATTCTGTAATTTCTTCATGATTCGGGTCAAGGTTTTCTCTAACTCAAGTCACGTTTTCTAAACCAAAATTGTGGAAAAATGATATTTATGATTTGAGTCAAGTATTTCTTTGACTTGAATCATGACCCGGGTTAATAATTTTGTGACTTAAACCATATATACATGCAAAAATAAAATTGATTCAAGTAATAAACTTTGTGACTTGAGTTATTTTGCGTTGACTTTTTATCAAAGGGCTGCTTTATATATGCAAAATATATTTTATTGAAAAATGATCAAGTGTCAGGGACGTGCAATGGCCTATTGGTGAGGAACTCAATTACTACAAAGATGATTAAATAAAAAAGTGTTGAAGCCCTAAGAGCGATTTCAATTATGTTGGTATATTTCGAATTGTAGTATTCGAGCATCATTGGCGAGCGTAAGTTTTCAAAAACCCATGTGTAAGTTTGCCACAATTGAAATTTGATAAAACAAATAAAGGTCCTTTTAACACTTAAATTATCCGTGACAAATATTTTATAAAATAACCGTGAAAAGTTTTAAATCTATACAATAATCTATATCGCATTCCTTCAAAGTCGACTCTCCCGAGCATGAACTATCATGCATATGTTTAGATTTTAAAATTCAAATCTTTAAATCATTTTATATAAATTAAAAAAAAATCTAATTATTTTATATGGAAATAATAATGAGATAATCTATGAATTATTCTTAACTAATGACATAATAGTAATTGTTTACACTTCATTGCAGGTTGTGATATATACAAGAATTTTTAAAATTTTCTTATTTAAATTATTAGTAAAAGATAAATTTATAAATTATTTTATAAATTTTCTTTTCCTTATAGAAATAATATTTTTAATTTGTATAAATGACAAAATGGAGTTAGGATATCGTTTAAACTTAAAATATAATATCTTTTTTATTAAACTATTCATAATTTAAATGGGAAATAGTTGTCTGTCATAAATAGTGATTTTAAAACTATTGATCAATGATGCTTCTTCAATTTAATCCAATAACGAGCATCTATTGATCAATGATGCTTCTTCAATTTAAATTTATTATGCTTTCAACATCCTAGGAAAATAGACAAACTATATGTGTGATACATTGAAGATTGGTTGGATATATACACTGTAATTAACAGTTAAAGTCCTTTATTTAAAATTGAGTTATCAAATTATATACTTATACATGAGTTCATATGAATTAATTAATTATAAAAAGAAAACTAATTAATATTATTATTTTAATTGATCATTAATCAATTATAATTTTTAATCAATAAATTAAAAATATAATTAATAGAGAAATCGATCTATTAATAATATTAAATATAATTGAATAAAAAACATTCTAGTAATAATTACATTTAATATGTTTATTATCTTAAACTAGTATGAGTGCCAGGGCATTTCATTTTTATTCCCAACAAAGCAAATAGATTTAAGTAGGATAGGGATCGGGTCATTTTGGTTTTGATTAAATGTTAAAGATAATGGTGAACAAATTGAAAATCTGAATTTATCTTTCTATTTTGGTAAAATAAAAATAACTTATCAATTGTGCTTAGAAGTGGGTAAAAAAGGTGCAACCAAAAATGCATTTTTAAATTTTTGAGGCAGTTAATAATGAAAAATGTAATTCTTTAAAACTTTTAAAGTTTAAACAAAAATTTTCATTCAACTTTCTGCTAACATTATTATTTATTTTTTTTACAGTTTTCCCTCTTTTCTGAAGTGAGTTTTCAAAGTCTATTCTTCGTTTTAGATTTTTTTTCATGGTATACTGTATTATAGTGAACTCTACCAAGAATAGTTTGAGAAATTATTATAAGTAATATACATAACACATCATAGTTATCTTTTACTTTATTTTTTTAGTTTAATTTTGGATGTCGCGTAACACATCCAAGAGTTAATATAAATATGAATGTTTTGTTTTTATAAATTGTATAATTCTACTTAGAGAATCGAATGAATATTTAAATAAGATGTTAAAGACGAGTTTTAGAAATATAAGACTTTTGTCTCATGTATGACAGGTTTGTCAAGATACTCTCGAGCTTTTGCTGGTGAAACACCGTACTTAATTGGTGCATCTGAAGTTGAAGGTTTAGATATATGCAGGTCTTTAAATTCCTTGCTTACATCGTTGTGCAGCACATGAGTTACATCACATGTGAGCGTTGTAGTTTCATCAACATCTTGCTTTTTTATTTGGTTCAGTTTTATAAATTTGCACAAAGAATGCTCTAAATTAGTGGCACCAAAACGATGGGAGAAATTTGATAAATCTGTCATATCTTTAGGGGAGCATTTAGCATCTGCAGCCTTGTTAAATGTTTCAGCTAACTTGTTCCTCAAAGCTGTGAGTCTTAGATCCATTGCTCGTAACAATTCATTCTTCGAAGCATCGGATGACACAGTGCTAACTTCAGCTATGGAAGTTGGCGCTTCACCGTTCGAGCTGCGGTTACCATCTCTTTCACCACTTCCAAGATGATCCTGATAGTCCTTCCCGTATAAAGAAACATGATTTTTTTTTGAATTCTCCAACTGAGACATCTCATCCATGATAGTATTGATGACATTTATTGAATCTGGTGAACCAACAACATGCAGGAACCTTTTTACAGTTGCTTTTGAAAACCATTCAACACCATGCAGATTTTTTGGTAATTTAAGATCAAATTTTGCATCAAATCCTTTTGCGTGTGTAATACCCCAAAACTTAACCTTCATTTTTCCTGGAAGCATGGGATTATGTTTTACATTTCATTGGCATCATACTAGGTCATACTCATTGCATACTACATTAGTGACATGGAAATCAGGTTTTGATTGATCACTCCTTAATAGAAGGAGCCCACACAAAGAAAGATTGGGAATTGGAATTCATTCTCTAAATATACAAGTCTCAAGGGTCTCAGGGGGTTCCAGATATCTTATTATGGTCCTCAGTTCATCAGTGAAGGATTCAAAGCTATCAGAGTGTTCATCTGGATTTAATCAGAAATTAGGGTTTCATGGCTACCTGCAACAGACAATGTTTGGTTGGAAGTAGAGGAGCTCATCCATGTCATGATTAGAGAGGCATCTTGGCCTAAGAAGATTCACAATTATCTCAGAAAGATCCATTGGCAATCAGTGCAATAAGTTCCTGATCATTTTGCCCTAAAACTAGGGTTTGGTATAAAATCAGTTTATTTCTGATTCTTTGGGTGAAACTCTTTTCCATGGACCTCTATATATCCACAAGGGTCTACATACAAAAAATCAGCTCTTTATTTGAGCTAGAAGTGCTTCAATTGATCAATGGAATCGAGAATCAGACAGTTTGAGAAAAGTCAACTCCTGACATTTTGAGAGTGGAATCTCAAAATCCATGCCTAGGGGATCCTACATGTGAAATTTGATCAAGGTTGGATCATGGATTCATCATTTAATCAGGAATTGGAAAAGTTACTTAATTTGGAAATGGTTGACTTTACATTTAGGGCAAGTTTTCATGATCATTGCACTCACTTTAAGCCCATTTTGCATCAAGATAAAAGCTCCATTTAAATATTTCTCCAACAAGAAAGTTGTTCCTCGTGTTCAAAGCTTTCTATAGATATAAAGTTTGCTCCATTTGGATTAGAATTGAGAAAGTTAGGCTTAGTCAAATTGAGATATTTTTTTAGGACACTTAGAAAAATTTCTAAGTCCAAAATCTTCAAAATTTGTCAAGACTTCTTGGCCAGTTTTCTTGCACTTCAAGGCATTATTTGAAAATATTTTCTTCACAACAATTGTACCTTGCCATGTCCTCTTTCACATACTTTTGGAATCATATCATTTGGATCCATGGTTTGAGAGATACATTCATTTAAAGTGGGCATCATGACTTGATTTTCTAGGCAGATTTTGGGCCTGGCTGGCCCAATTAGATTTTGTAAGCATGCCGCACAAACCAGTCACATTTTTTACCTCTTTTGGTCATGCATTGGACATCCATTCACTTAAGTTTGGCCCAAAATAATAACATTTTACACCTCACTTCACACTTTTATTCTTATGGATAAATCACTTATTAAAAAGCCCATGAGAACACCTAATCCACCCTATTTAAGAAGCTGAAACCCTAACCCTGAGGGAGCATTGGAATTTCATGGCAAGGAGGCAAAGCTTCATCACATATCATATTCCATTCCACTTCTATTTTCCATTAGGTAATCATCTCTTCCATGGCCATGTTTTGATATATCTACGCTTGCTTACCATGTTCATCACCATTAATCCTTCCATTTTCATATTTCTTTTTCTTATTTAAAATATTTTTTTCGTTTATAAAATTACCCAAAAATATTTTTCACTTTTCTTAACGTTTTATTTAATTTTATATAATTTTTATTTTTGTATTTTTTTAATATTAATATTTTATTTTAATTATTTATTCTAAATGGTCCATTTTAACACACTTTTTTTATTGATTTTATTTTTATGACTTAAAATTATTGTTAGCATTTGATTTTTGAGATGAAGGTTGACCACTGTCTTATGGTCAACCTGACCTTTTCTTGGAATTTTATTTCACATTTTCAATTTATTTTGGATTTATTTTTGACCTAGTCTTATTAATTGATTTTGGTTTGACCTATGTTTTGTTTTAATTAATTCACGTGCCAATTTTCATTATTTTTAAAATCTTTTTGGGGAATGATGATGTCCTGACCACACCTTATTTAGTTTAATTTTTCATAATTTTCTTGATTAATTTACTATTTATTCTTTATTTATCTCTAACCTAGTCTTATTAATTGGCTTTTGGTTTGACCTATGTTTTGTTTTAATTAATTCACGTGCCAATTTTCATTATTTTTAAAATCGTTTAGGGGGATGATGATGTGCTGACCCCACCTTATTTAGTTTAATTTTTCATAATTTTCTTGATTAATTTGCTATTTATTTGTTATTTTTTAAGTTGACTTGAATTTTTAGTTGACTTCTTTATGATCGATGTTTGACTTAGAGATTGCTTATGGCAATTGAAGAGTTCTTTTGATCCTCCCTTGTTCATCTCATATGCCATGTATTAGAGACCTTTTACCTTGATTTTATTTGGTCCTTACCTTATTTCCTGATTAAATTATTCAGTGGACCCTTCGTGTGCATATTTTCACCTGTTTGATTCATCTGTTATCTTTTATACTTGTTTCTCTCATTCATGCTTTCTATTGCTTGATTATTTAACATGTTCATACTCCCATGCATTGTTTAAATGCTCCATTATTTGATTCTTTGGTTTGATTATATATTGTTTATTTATCTGATCTGATTGATAACTGTTGCCTACTTGTATGATGTATAAGGCATATATTCTTATTGTTTGTTTGCCATGAACAATCCCCATTCATAACAAATGTACCCCTCTCCCATAAAGTGTATAATATTTATTTCTTTATTTCTTTAGCCACCTGTTAATACAAGAATTAAAATGAACATCCGATAACCATTTCAAAATAAGATCAAAAGCTCGATCCAACATCGAGTAATCATTTTCAAAACTTAACAGAACCAGCACGCATTCATCCATCCTCTTGTAAGTCGATTGCCTCAGGCATCGCCATCTACCTGTAAGTCGATTTCCTCCAAAATAGCCATCTACCCTTATCCGTAACTCCTCTCCGCGCTCCATCTGTCGACTCTTGTTCCGTTTAGGTAGCACCCATTAGGTAGAACCCTTTGTATGATAACATAGGTAGAATTCCCTTATTCTTTGCATGCTAACATTAGGTAGATGTCCCCCTTTGTAAATCCTAACACATAGGTCCATATTGCATGACAACTCTAGAGCAGAGCCTCCCCACTTTTAGACCTTCCGTGCGTCTCCGATGTTGTGGCATGTCAGTCTGTTCTATTGCAAAGAGGTAACGGCCTAAGACTCGATTCAGCGAGCTGCGACACCTACTGCTAGGACGTTGAACACACTTCCCACCCTCCTTTGACACAGCTGGTGTCCTCTTTTGTAAGTCCATGTTCATATGGCAATCCTTAACCCCTAGTTAGCCGAACTACGTTTTGCTCTGATTCTCATTCTAGATGAGATACGTAGGCATAAGACGCGACGTCTTACCGAGCACACTTCTCTTTAACCCATAGGTAGATGAACTACGTTTTGCTCTGATTCTCATTCCAGATGAGATACGTAGGCATAAGACGCGACGTCTTACCGAACACACTTCTCTTTAAACCATAGGTAACCGAGCTACAAAGACTCTGATTCTCATACTCAGATGAGATACGTAGGCAGTGGATGAGACATCCTTGCGAGTCATTTTCTTTTAACCTTCCTTTTAGTAAATAGTACTTTAGATATACCTACACCCTTTAGACTAGAACAACACTTATGAAAAGGGCTCCCTAGGAGTACCTAGGATGTTTTGGATGCTTAAAACCTTCCCATTGCATAACCAACCCCCTTACCCAGATCTCTGACATTTTTACTAGTTTTTTATTCGATAAAACTTTTAGGCTTTTGTTCGCTTTCTAACCATCATATCATTTATTTCAGGTAAATGTGGCAATATATGTTTCAAATGCCCAACTGCCACTTTTTCAAATTGATTCCCCTTACAGACATATGCCTCATACCTGTTTTTATTCGGGAAAATCTTAATCGAAGCATAATCCAAAGATGCAGCACCATCCAATGATTGAAAGTAAACCTCCACTGTGTCAGTTGGTTCGAAAGCGACTTTATCTTAACTTCTGGACTCTGTCAACAATCTATCTCGCAGCACCAGCCTCAAACAACGACTCGTCGGGTCGCGAATCCAATATAGCTAAACATTACCCTCCCCAGCAGCATCAATCTCATCATCCTCCATAACAACGATAATTTGAACCCATGATATCTATCTGTCTTGACACAATTGTTTATGAGCATCTTCTCAATATTTCCTCTTTGGTGATATTGTTTCCACAAATGCCGATTCAACATAGTGCAGTTCAAGGTGAGCATCGTCTGCATCATCACCTGATTCAATCCGTGTAATTAGTGAATCGGGCATGACTGTTGTATTGTTTGGTTGAGTCAGTTTGTCTTCAATTTGTGACAGTATCCGATCCGTTGTTTTTTCATAAAAGAGTTCCACAAATTCATGAACTCCTTTTCATCTTTGGAAACATCCACAAAATCATCAAGCATCCTTCTATCTTCCAGGTTAGCAACTGCATCATCCACTTCATCTTCACTATCACGATCTGATACTACTTGTTTTGGTGCCATGGGCTGAACTCTATGTGAGTGAAAGAATTGTCTCTTCTGCAGGAGGATACGATTCTTTGAGTCTGAACGGTCCGCATTTAATTTCTTTGCTTTAGTAGGAAAAGCAGGATCACTTCTATGTATTGATTTGCCACATTCAGGGTCCTCAGAAGATTGGGGAATGGCAATTGAAACACCTGTAATGTTAACACTAGAATCTACACGTTCCAGGTGATCTGTGGTGCTAGGATGGTCAGGACCAAATTTTACCCCGCCATTTCCCTCATTTTGCAAATCAGTGTGAGATGCTCTAGACATATTATCCCCTTTGTGGGACAAGATATCATTGTTTTTCTGTGGTATCCCATTCTGTGTGCCTTCTGGTGAATCCAACTTCAGGAACTTTACATTGGCGTGCTTCTCATTTTGAACAGAGTCTTTTCCTCTGCGGCGCTTTAGAGGTCTTGAACAGAAGAAGACGGTTTCTGATTTGTGTTCTAATGTATGGAAGCTCAAAGCTGTTTTTTTTTTTTTATGGGAAACATCGTTCAAAGTCGCTTGTAGACACATTAGAGGAAGTATTCAACTTTCACATCCATTGTAACAATTCCAACCATGTATATGTGATGTGAATGAAAGAAAAAAAATGGTATTTGGTAGCAAGAAAAATATATTTCTTTGAATTTTAGAATTTCCATGTACTCGTGTGATGACACTTTAGGATTATGAAATAATCACATGACTATGATTAAATGAATGTGAGGAACACTCTTGGACATGAATGAAATGATTGTAACATGAATGAATATGTGAGTTCTCAAATATGGGTGAATAATAATTTCCCCATGTAATGTGAAAAATTCGAACATAAAAATGGAGAACATGAACGTGAACCGAAGACATGTGGAAAATTATTTTAATCATGCATGAATGAAATGATTGTAACATGAATGAATAAAAGTTCTTTCAATATGAAGTGAAGAGTTTAAACGTGAAATGGTCATGAGGAGAAATGCAAATGACTGATTGATGGGAAAAAAAATTCAGGGCCAAAATCAGGGTATGACAGGTACCTAGCTCCAAAGATTTAAGTTGAATATCCCAAAATTTCCTACCCTGACATAAGCCACGTTACAACCTTGAAAAACACAATAGAAACACTTCTCAATGAGTTAAGCACCAATGATGTTATTCTTGAACAAAACAAGTTGTTGTTATAAACAATGGATGAGCTGGCAAAGTAGTTGTCTAAACTTCCACGATAATTGAAAGAGATGCATATAACACCTCAACAAAAGAAGATTGCATTTTTCAATTATGCAGTGGTGATCATCCAACATGATTTTCCCACCAACTAATGCGGAAGTAAATTTTTTATACAATCAACAAAGGTCTGAGTATTATCCAAACGACAACTTCACAAGGAAAACAACTTCAATCAAGGATGGAGATTTGAAGTTGGTCCATCCATTAGACAACCTTTTCTACATTATACATAAGCACATCCACAACAAGATAATGAAACAAAGTTAGAGGACTTACTTAATTATTTTATGTAGGTGTCTATGGCTAGCCAGAAAAACACTAAAGCCTCCATAATGACCCTTGAGATGAAAGTTGGTCAATTAGCTAAACAATTAGCATATATCCTAAATAACACATTCAGTGCTAACACCCATAAAATTCCAAAAGAGCAATGCAATTTGGTTAGGGCGATAAGAACATTGTTGTTGAAGTCAAGTAAGGAGAAATAGAAGGACCAACATAAGAAAAGTCATAGGAGGAAAGCTGCAAAATTATCCAACTAACTCTACCCCCCAAAAGTACACCTTGGAGTAGTCATATTACTTGTCATTATAGGTAGTATGAAGTTGGAAATGCACTTATTGACTCGGGTGCAAGTGTAAACATAAAACCATTATATGTGGTAAAAAGAATTGGGGACCTTGAGGTAGAGCCAAATACAACAACAATGTAAATGACAGATAAACCTTATAGGAAGCCGGTGGGAACTATTAAAGATGTATTGATAAAAAATTTCAAGTTCTTATTTCCTGTAGATTTATAGGGCTAGAAAGTGAGGCAAACCTAAAGATACCTCTCATTATGGGACCCCATTCATGAATATCGCAAAGATGATGGTGGACATTGACAAAGGTCAAGTAAAGGTCATAATCAAATAATGTAATATGTGTTTTAAGGTAATACATATTACGTGAGACTCACAATCGTCAAGCTGCTGATGTTAAACAAGTGCTTGTTGGGAGGCAACCCAACCATAGTTTATAACTTTTTCTTGGGTAGTCCTTTATATTTTTTAAAAACCATTGTTTTAGACCTAAAGCGCACTTTGGCATGTGCCATGCTTCGCTTAGTGCATTCAATGCAAGAAATTATGTAATTTCTTGCACAACTAGCTAAAAGTTCGCTTAGGGAGAAATCAAATGATGAATAGTACCATAAGGAACTTTTTCATCTAACACACTCTTTAAAACAAAATTTTGCACTGTTTGCATGGTCAAACTTTGAAAGGTTGAAGTAAAAACATAACCAAAAACATTTTGAAAAAGAAGGAAATTTGAACAATCACCTTGCACATTTAAAACATCAAGTTCATTATCTCTTATGATTCTACAAGAACAAACCCAGTATGTCACTTTACTCACTCTTCTTGCATGTAAGTGAAGGTACTAATGTCCGTTATTGCAATTTACATGCCTTTAGTAGAAATCCTCAATACATGTTGTTAAATTCCATATTAAATTGAAAAACACAACATGCAAGTACGAGTTCACCATTGTTTCATGCTAAACTCATAAAAAATACTATATTGAAACAACATAATGCGCTAAGCGAGCTCGGAGTCTCGCTTGGTGAGAAAGCACCAATTTAGAAAAATCAGCATGTTACAAATGGGATAATACTTCTAAATTTCATGTATATCATTGAGTTTTCTAACAAATTTTTTCAAAATATATGTTATTTGATGACTCTTGCAGATGGCTCCAAAGAAATCAATCACCATGAGAAAAAGGTCGTCAGACACTAAGTTGTCGCAAGTATCGTATGATCGTAACTGATTTAAGAGCCCTGATGATGAGAAGGTTTACAACTAGCTAAGCAGTAGACATTTTATCATTGAAATAAATGGGGAAATTAGAAGGCCGGGGGAATTTTCATGTTTGGTACAAGTTCTTAATAAGTGAAAATGGAATATATTGGTAGACCTGCCTGGAAAAATTAATCTTGACGTCATCAAAGAATTTTACGCTAATACCAAGCCTTTTGATAATGAAACTATGATGTTAAGAGTATCTTGGATCAGTGGGAGACAAGTGTCTTTGATAGGGATACAATTCATGAATACTTATATGATTCTTTCGTGGATAACCTAGATGAGATATACCCCCTTCTCAAGGGAAATCGTAAGAAATAACTGGGATTATGATAAAACTGCCTCTGATATTTGTATTAGATTTGAAGCCTATGAAATCAAACTTATACAAATAATACATTTCATGACAAAACTTTGACCTCACCCAATTTAAAACTCAAGTCAAATGACTTAGAACACGTCATTTTATTTTATTTAAAAAAATTAAATCTTATCCCTCAGTTTTTTAGAAAACTAATAGAAAATGCAGCTTAGAGTTTGAGCGTTGGTTACCAACTCCTGCAATTTCTTGCTTTATTTAGAACGAAAATGACGCCCTTCTTTATAAATCATCTTTTTCCCTTGGTTTTTTTGAAAACCGACATGAAATGTTGATTAACATTTTATTTAATTAAATTGAACCCAACTTTTACCTCAGTTTTTTCCCTCGATTTTTATACCAATCGAGATATAAAGTCTAAACAACATTTTATTTCGATATCAGAATATTAAGTCTCATTCACTTTTCATTATTCCTCATAAATGTTTTACACCCTAGAGAGTGAAAGAAGCACCATTATTCATCTTTTCCACCTAATGAACTGAAACACCATTCTTCATCTTCTCCACCTAACGAACTAAAACACTATTCTTCATCTTCTCCAAGTCAAACAAAGTAAATAAAGGAGGAAGGAAGCTCGAATAGGGAAACTTTAACCTCAAACCAGCACATCATTTTTACTCTCTTAACACATTTACGGTATATAAAACTTTCTCCATTACTGTACCAGTAATGTTGTTGTTGTCATTGTTGTTATTGTTGTTGTTGTTATTATTATTGTTGTTGTTGTTGTTATTATTATTGTTGTTGTTGTTGTTATTTTTATTATTTTTATTATGGTTTTAGAGACTTAGGGTGTAATATTGTGTTGTTTTTCAGATATTTGTAGTTGTTGTTTAGTATTATTGTTGTTTTATTGATATGAAATGTTCATTATTGTTGGTGGTGTATGATTTTTATTTTATTTTTCAGAAGCTATATGTGATTATGGATTGTAGTTGGATGAAACCTAATAGATTAAGTAAATTATATATTTTAGGATTTGATGGAATTATTAAAAATTATACAAAATGGGCATGACATGGTGAAGTGACAAAAAAAGACATGTGTCTCATAAAGTTGAAGCTGATGAATATATGAATTATACTCTAGAAGATATGATATGTGATATTGGAGTAGATTCTTTTAAGAAATCCGATGTGGAAGATACTTTGCAAAATGACATGGAAGAGTCATTATTTTTGAGATGCAAAAACTTTACAAGATTGGCAGTTGTGTTAAGACTATTTAATCTTAAGGCAAAAGGTAGGTGGACTGATAGAAGTTTCACTGAATAGTTTGAATTGTTGCAAGAAATTCTTCCAAAAGGTAAGACGTTGCTGAACCGTAGTTAAGAGGCCAATATGATAATTTTTACAATGGGTTTGGACTATGTCCCAATACATGTAGGTCGTAGTGATTACATATTATATAGAAAAGAGTATGAAAACTTGAAGGAGTGCCTGGGGTGTGGGGAGTCACGCTACAAGCAAAAGGAAAATGGTATTGAAGATGATGATGGTGTAACTAGAAAGAGTGTTCCTTCCAAGTTGATATGCTACCTAACGATAATTCAAAGGTTCAAGAGACTGTTTGCTAATGTAAATGACACAAAGAATACTAGATGGCATGCAGATGAAATTGTATACGATGGAAAAATTCGCCATGTAACTGATTAATTGCAATGGAAGAAAATTGATTCGTTGTTTCCAGACTTTTCCCTTAAGCCAAGAAACCTTAGGCTTGGACTTTCCACCGACAGAATGAACATGTTTGGTAATATGAGTACTAACCATACTTCATGGCTTGTTCTTCTCCTAATTTACAACCTATCCATGTGGTTGTGCATGAAGCGCAAATATACAATGTTATCCATGATGATTTCGGGTCCAAAATAACCACGGAATGACATAAATGTTGATTTAACTTCATTGAATGAAGATTTAATAGTTTTGTGGGAGGAAGATATTGATGTTGATGATGCATATACAAGTGATAACTTTAAGACGTGTGTCATGTTGTTTTTCACAATCAATAACTTTCCTACATACGGTAATTTGTTTGGGTACAACGTCAAGGCACAATCAATTACTTTACATTTGTATTCTTTTTACTAATATTTATTTATTTTTCGAACATATAGAGATGTCGAAGGATTCAATATGTTACATGGTTTCAAAAGTAAAAGTCATAAAAATAAAAAAACCTAAAGTAAGTGTTATTCTTTGTGACATTGATATATGATTATAAATTATTTATGTTAGTTGTAGTTATTGATGCATGTTGTTGATATTGAAGTTTGAACGTTGTTGTTGTTGAGATTGAATTTTGAATGTTGTTGTTGTTGTTGAGATCAATGGTTTAAAGAATTAATGTTGTTGTTGTTGATTATCATAATTGGTTTCAAATATTTTTCAAATTATAGGTGCTTAAAGAATGGTACAAATCACAGAAGAAAATGTTTGGACGACCGTTCAAGAATTTGCATTTTGGTTTTTTCTTTTGTTGGTTAATAATTTTTTTTAGTTTTGTTGTAAAAATATAAGGTGTGTGCCACTTTGGTTTTGCAATTTGTATAAACAATGATTATTTTTGGTACAATATTTTTGTTTCCGAAATGGGCAAAAGGTACAATATTTTTGTTTCAGAAATGAAAAAAATAGATCATGTAATACAAGTTAAAATGAAAATATAGAAAAAAGATAACAATATTTTTCCCTCAGTTATTATATTAAACTAGGGTAATAAATTGGCTATATTATCTTGTTTTTTCTTATAAGTAAGAAAATGTGGAGCGTGTCATCCAGTTCTAAAAATAATAATTTGGTCATGTATGTTAACATCATGGTTCATTTTGGTTCCTTAACTTTAAAAAGTCCATATTGGTCCTTTAACTTTTCAAAACGTATCAAGTTAATCCTTTTTAGTCTAATTAAAGACAATTTTTTTAGTTTTTCTGTTGCTAATTAGACGAAAAGGACTAACATGACATATTTTGAAGAGTTAAGGGACCAATATGATCATTTATTAAGTTAATGTCCCAAAATGAACCTCGAGATTAACATATGGAGTCAAAAGGATATTAAGCCTAATAAAAACACATTTAATGGGGATCAAACTGTAACACGGTGGGAGAACTGACTTTAGTTAAATGTTACGGATAGCAAGAGTCGCCACCGACTTTTATTTTATCCAAAAGGAAAGAACATAAAAGAACAGGAAAGACCTTAAAAAGATTTTGAGTTCGGGGGGTAGGTTATACAAAGGGAAGGTATTAGCACCCTTTATATCCATGGTTATCCATGGGCTCTTAGTTACTTAGCTCACTTTGTTTGTTTGCAAGAGTGTAGTGTGTGATTAGAAAAACTTCTTTAAGTACTTTGTAATGACCCTCGTATGGGTGTATACAAATTCTAGTTTAGAAATTGTGAGGTGTAAAAGTAATTTTGAAAAGTGTGAGCAAGTAACTATGAGATACCTACCCTAGATTAAGTCTTTCGTGTTCTCGTATATTCTTTCAATGGTAAGACTGTCCCTATTATTAAGGAATAGGTAGTCATTACCTTGGATGTGTTTAAGGGACGGGCGTAGGGTCATCGTATGGTCAATGAAGGCAACATAAGGGGTGTCTTTAGCAACTCGTAGGGACTATCATCATATTTACCGAAGGGACAAGATCATTATATCGTACGCAACCTCGTAGGGACTTGATCTTTTAAGTTTATAGGGACTTGATGATTTTTCTGTTTGAAGGGACTTTGCTTAAGACATCCCTATTTTCGAGGGACTTGACCATTTAAAGAAGACAACCAAGAGGAATACCCTAGGAAGTACAGATGGCGATCAAAGATCGACTTACGTGTGTGAGTGTTATTTTTCAGATATTTGTCTTGAATTTAATTTTCTAAGTTCAATTATTTACAGTTAGTTCTTTGCACTCCCTAAATTACTAACCACGCACTAAATATTTACAAAAATAAAAGCAAGAAAAATAAATTCCTAAACTATTACACGGCTATGGGATAGATACATAATAATCAGGCGAGAAAGAATAAATTTACAACCTATACATTTGTTCCTAATATTATAAATAAAACAAAATTAAAATAAGGAAAATAATGAAGCAAAAATAGAATAGATAAAAGCAAATAATAATAAAATAATAAATAAACAATGGTAATAAAGCAATAATAAAATAACAATAATAATAAAGTGATAATAAAAAGGTTAGAATTTTAAAAGAAATTATTTTAGGTTAAACAAGTTAGATTTTTTTAGAAGTTATTAGAAAAATATGAGTTTAAAATAAATTAGTAATAATAAAAGAATTTAAAATACATTAATGTACAAATTATAAAATAAAAGAGTTATATGAAAAATATTAAGTTAGTTATTTACAAAATAAATAAAGATTATAGAAAATATCAAATTATTAGATTAATAGGTTTATTATTATTATTCAATTAGAAAAATGGTCAATTAGATTTTATTTACAAAATATATAAGGATTTATTATTATAAGTAATAAAAAAAAGTTATTAAAATAGTTAGTATTTATTATTTATTTACAAAAAATATAAAGGTTATAGAAAAATATTAAATAATTAATTTAGTAGGTTTTCACGCCCTACGTTACTAAACCACGCAGTTAATATAGGATCAATGGCAGGAATTTAAATGGCAGAAAAATAAATGGCAGAAAAATAAAATGGCAGAAAAATAAATGGCAGAAAAATAAAATGGCAGAAAATAAATGGCAGAAAATAAAACCCTAATTATTATAACGCTTTGGTGCAGTTACATAATAAAGATGGCGAAAAGTAAAACTGAAAATATTACAAGTTAAAACTTAAAATATTACAAGGGCGAAGCAGTTACAGTGTATGAATAACATAAATATGAGCGAAAATAGGAAATAATAATAAGGTTTGTTAAGGTTTAAGAAAAGGTTTATGGTTTAAAGGAAATAACACGGTTAAAGTTTTAGGTTTGAAATTTAGAGTTTGTGGCGAAATTGTCAGGGTTTAGGAAAAATCAGGGTAGTTAGTTATGAAAAAAAATGTGCAGATCTAAATATATGTATATATAAAAAAAAATATGAATTAAAAAAAACAACGGCGTTGCTAGCGCAAAATTGCGATCATCGCAACTGGATCGGATAACACAAATGTCACGCCTCATACACGTATATGTGCAAACGGCGTATTGACATGATCCGATCCGAAAACATAATCAAATTATAACATAAAATAGAAATATATATATATATATATATATATATATATATATATATATTTAACACACTAGTTACATATTATAAATTATATATTATATGATCCATATGCATTTTTATTAACAACAAAATTATTATTATATTATATTATATATTATGAGACATGTAAAACTTATATAAAAACAAACACATCAAATACATAATACAATGAACCAAATTATTATACATGTTATACTTATGTGCATAAAAAAGCAAAACGGCGATATCCTGATATATTTAACCAAACCGCATGTATCTGGAATACATAACGCAGTCACACATATGAACATGTATTTGAAACACAGTAACAAATATATCAACAAAATAGATAAAGTATATATCATATATAAACTATTACCAAACTGTGTGTACGATAGTATAGATCAGCCACTGTCAGTTTCTCTTTTTTGTTCTGTCTTTTTGCCTCCCTCTATCAGTCATGCTAGTAAATATATATAGGAACAAATTAGGTTAATGATAATGGGCCTAAGTTTATTTTGAAACCCAATATTAAATTAAAAACTGAATAAAGTGAAATAATTAAAATAGTTAAAATTAAAATAAAAACTAATTAACCTATTTATTTATTCTAGACCCAATATAAAAATAAATAGACTCAAAAAAAAAAAGTTGGGCACCAAAATGCTCGAAAAAATAAAATGAACACGTCAAAATAATCAGCGCGAAATAAATGACTCGGAAAAATACAGCGTTTGGTCGGATTTTGAAATAAAAATTATGACCGTTTAAACTGCTCAGACTGATCAACATATGACCAAAAATAGTCGTAAAAATATTTTTAGCATGTCAAATTAAACCACGTGAACCGCAGATTAATGTTACCGACATTTGCAAACTTAAACTTGACATTTTTTCATTGACTAATTTTAGGCACAGTTAAAAAGTTAATTTGACCAGTCTGTTTGTAAATTCCAAGAAATTATTCCGGCTAATATTAAGACAGAAAAAAATGTTATGCTATGAAGATGATGCAAATGAATGTGAAACAAAAAATTGGTTAGAGTTAAAAATAGAGGGCAAATTTTGGGGTGCAACAGCTGCCCCTGTTCAATTTTCTGAAACCTGAGGAGTTAGATTGGCCTGTGTGCCATTCGTGACTTGGAAGGTTGAAGGGGATTGAACACAAAAGCCCAAAAATTTGCACTCGCCGGTGCGTAAAGTAACACTGATGACTGGTTGTATATGCTTAAGTGGGCTTGAAGATGCCACTTGGAAGAACTGGAGATGGGCTTATAGATGTCATCCATAATATCAGGAGGTGATAATATCTTGATGTTGATACTGGATATCAGTACTAGGTCTTCGTATAGGCCGTCTCTGAATCGTATCTAAGAACATACTTTTAATTTAAGTGTCAGAACCAAATCTTCGTGGCGATTTCTTTCTGAATTAAGTATCAGCACTAGACCTTCGTATAGATCGTCTCTGAACTGTTTTGAATTGTTGAATAGACCAGTAGAAATAAATCTTCGTGATGATTATCTCTTCTGGAAATATCCTGGATTAGGGAATGGATCTTCGTATAGACTGTTTTCCTACTATCCAAGAACAAAAGAATATCAGGATTAAATCTTCTGAAAATATCCTGGACTAGGGAATAGATCTTCGTATAGACCGTTTGCCTAATATCCAAGAACAAAAGAGTAATGATTAAGTATCAGCACTAGATCTTCGTATAGATCGTTTCTGACCTGTTGTGAATTGTTGATAGTATTTTATCTGTATATAACCATCCTGCAAGGAAAAGGTTAGTTTATGCAATATGTATGCATGCATGGCATGGTGCATCTAAGTAAATGTATTATGCACTTATGGATATGCTATGGTATGATGTAAATGATGTATGTATGAATCATGCGGCCTGAAGCGTCCGGATATCTTTGTATAACAACTGCTGGCTAGAGAAAATAAATCCCGATTCGTTGCTGAAGAATATGAGGAACTCGTTCCCGTCTTGTTTGATAGTATAGTATTTGTCACTTCCCGTATTCGTTTGTCGTACTTCTATTGAAGGAATAAGTTCCTGAGTATCCCGACTGAGGATAAAAGAGATGGACATAAATTCAAGGGGAGACGTAATTCGAAGCATCTATAAAGATAGATTTGCTCTATTGGGGATTTGTAGTGGGGATGAACCGGCGAAGCTTCGTTGAACTACTACCCTCGTTCGTCCTTAGTAAATACTATTACTGCATTTTATGCATTTCTGGTAAACATCAATCATATTCAAATGCATATATCAATTCGAATTAAATCAATGGACGTTTATGCAAACAAAACAGAGAAAGTAAAACAAAAGCATCTTTTTGGAAATAAAATTGTATTGATTTTGAAAGAGGGCCTATAAACAGGCAATTTATGTACAAGGAGACAAAAATCCTAGTAAGAGGAAATTGTCAAGAAAGCAAAGAAAAGCTATGAGGAAAAGTCCTATTGATTTAAATTCTGCTACTGTCATTATGTCTTCAAGCATCTCATCCCTTGCTGTCGGATAGAAGTGATTGGCTTGTTCAGTCCCTTTGCCTTTGGTGAAGCTGACTGAGAACGGGACATAGTCATACGCTTTTATCCCTAATTTTTTCCTGGACCGCCTTTTCAGGTTTTCAGTCCACCAGGATACCCTTTTTTGCCCAAGCCGCCTTTTCAGGTTTTCGACTTGCCGGGTGTACATTTTTATATGTTTATCCCTAATTTTTGCCCGAGCCCTTTTGGTTCGCCGGGATGCCCTTACTTTTTCCTAGATACGTCGACCTAGCAGGTCTCTTTTATGCGTAGTATTTTTTGACTATGTCTGCGTTCACGGGATGTGGGAAGTCTTCGTCATCCATTGTAGCAAGCATCATGGCTCCACCAGAGAATACCCTCTTAACTACAAATGGCCCTTCGTATGTGGGAGTCCATTTGCCTCTGGGATCACCTTGTGGTAGAATGATACGCTTGATCACCAAGTCGCCAATTTGATACACCTGTCTCTTGACCTTTTTGTTGAATGCCTGGGTCATGCGCTTCTGATATATCTGCCCATGACAAACAGCCGCAAGTATCTTCTCATCAATCAAATTTATCTGATCGAGTCGAGTCTGAATCCATTCATCTTCATCTAAGCCCGCCTCTTTCATGATTCTTAGAGAGGGAATCTGAACTTCCACCTGTAAAATGGCTTCCATTCCGTAGACTAAAGAGAACGGAGTTGCCCCTGTCGAAGTGCGCACTAAAGTGCGATAACCATGGAGAGCAAAGGGTAACATCTCATGCCAGTCTTTGTATGTTACTGTCATCTTTTGTATGATCTTCTTAATATCCTTATTAGTAGCCTCCACAGCGCCGTTCATCTTTAGCCACTACGGAGAAGAGTTATGGTGTTTTATTTTGAACTGCGTGCAGAGTTCAGTAATCATCTTGTTGTTCTTCCGAAGAGAGCAGGTTTCTCAAATGTATATTTGATAAGATCCATCTTAGAAATCAATAAAGTGGTATGATTCAACATATACTGTCTTAGTCGGCGAGCAGCCCAAGCCAAAGCATAGCAAGCTTTCTCGAGCTGTGAGTATCTTGTCTCACAGTCGGTACGTTTTTGCTAAGGTAGTATATTGCATGCTCTTTTCGACCAGACTCGTCATGTTGCCCCAGCACACCCAATTGAATTTTCTAACACGGTCAAATGCATGATTAGAGGTTTTCCTTCAACTGGTGGCATAAGAATTGGAAGTTCTTGGAGATACTTCTTGATTTTGTCTAAAGCTTCTTGACATTCCATTTCGTATTATCTCTTAATTTTTCCATCGAAAACCTCTACATAGTCACGTAACACCTGAGTCAATCTTTCTTTGACACTGTTTTCCAAGCCTGCTCCTATTCTGACTTCTTTCTTGTCTACTTCTGTACCCATATTTACCGTTTCAATTGATTCCTCATGCGGCTGTATAGTCTTTTCTTCTTGCAGTAACGGCCTGGCAAGTTCTCAGGTACTTCACAATCTTCCTCACTTCTATCCTCGGCTTGGTAGATCGGATTTTCAAAGTCATAATGAACAGTAGAAGAGTTATTACCAACAGGATCCAGAGTGGATATGGATCGGCAAATTGTTACGTGAGTGTGTGCAAGAAAACATAGCTTATTTGAAAGATGACAGGAAAGATAAAGAGCGCAATATTTGAATGCAAAAAGGTCCATAGATTTATTGAATGTGAATATGCTTATGAAAATGACAAAGCCTTTAACAAAATTTAATACATTAAAATAACCAATAACAATTACTCCTGACTAAAGGAAATCAGGATAGTGTCTTCAGCCTTCCAATTATCGAGTCCGTCACCAATTGTTGGGAAAATCCAGCTATCCAAGTCACAATCGTTATCAGCATCTTCTACAGCATTGACAGTCTTGTCATGATTAGGCAGAGGAGCAGTGATGACATTAGGAGTCTCCGGAGGATCAGAGGTAGCTGCCTGTATCTTTCCACTTCGAATGCCGCTTTCAACATGTTCACCTGTTAATATAAGTTCAGTGAAACCTGATGAGGATCTTCCCAATAGATGGCTGTAGAATGGGCCAGTCAGTGTACTCATGAACATATCCACTAATTCTCGATCAGTCATAGGGGGTTTGACTCTTCCAGCCAGATCTCTCCATTTTTGAGCATATTCTTTGAAGCCTTCTTTGGATCCCATAGTCATATTCTGCAACTGTAGCCGAGTAGGCGCTAGTTCAGAATTATACTGGTAGTGCTTGTAGAAAGCTGTCGCTAAATCAGTCCAGGTACGGATGTTAGAGCTCTCGAGCTGATAATACCATTCTAACTGTGTGCCAGACAGAGTCTCTTGGAAGAAATGAATCCATAACTTCTTATCAGCAGTATGTGGTTGAATCCTCCGGACATAGGATCTTAAATGCAGCTTGGGACATGAGACCCCATCATACACCACAAAAGCAGGAACCTTGAAACCAATAGGTATAACCACTCCAGATATTAAACTCAGATCTTCAAAATCCAGCCCAGAAGATTTTTGTAACTCCATAGCATTCATTCTATCCACCATCATCTTGTACTTATCTTCATTAGGATCATGATAATAATTTGCTTCAGAATCAGAATCTCCCACAGTATCATGGAGACTACCTCCCTCTTTCTCAGAATTTTCAGACTCATAATCATCAACCTGTTCCTTTGTCTTGATAGGGCCTCTGAATCTTCTTCCCAGATTGATAAGGCCTCCTGATCTTCTAGTCTTCTTCTTCTTAGCCAGCAATGTCTTCAACTCATCTTGCCCCTTGGACAAGTTCAGAATCAACTCTTGGAATTGTGCATTCTGAGCCTGGAGATCTTTGACAGTCTGTTCAAGAGCCATTTCTGCTGAAATAAACAGCGAGAAGATAAGATACCTGTTCATAAGAAACCTGTGATGCAATAATATGGTATGTAGATGCTTATGCAATGTTTTCAAGGACCGTAGGATTTAAATTTGTTTAAACCACCAAAAAGTAAACTTTTATTAGTAATAAACTTGTTTGCCCCTTGGGCTTACAATAAAAATGGAATGAATACAAAAAATGGGGTTTTAAGTCTCCCATGGACGTTTCCTCTTTGTGTTGAGGTATGAGTTGAGATTCCGCTCCTCGTGAAGTTGTTTTGTTAGCTCCAGGATTCTTTCCTGACTTGCCTTGTAATGAGTCTCAAAAGTATCTCTTTGCTCCTTCAACTGGATCCAGGACCTCTGTAAATCTTCCATGTCAATGGGCATGTCTGGATGAAGAATGATGTAAGAAGTATCTCCTTCAGCAACAGGCTCCATGGTAACTGGCAGGATAGCAGGATATGGCATCACAAGAGTTTGAGCACGAGATCGTACCCATCTAAGATATGGTTCCATAGGAATAATGTACTTGGGTTCCAGAGTCTTGCTGTCAACCTTGTTCACTTTACCCCATGTTCGTATGAACCTTTGACGGTAACCTTGAAGATCGTTGTCGTAGTCGAACACAATACCCTGAATAAGCATGTCATGAGGACCATCAGTCCGAGCGTAACCAAACTGACGTAGAGCTAAAGAAGGGTTGTAGGTAATGCCCCCTCTTATGCCAAGGAGTGGCACATTAGGGAACTCCCCACAACGGTCAATGATGGTAACATTCTCCATAGATCTAGAGCACCAACGAATATCTGAATGAGAAAGTGACATAATCCTCTTGGACCACCTGAACCCTTGTTCATTCTTCATCACTGATCGAGGAAGGTGAGAAATAAACCACCTAGATAATAGAGGTATGCAACACATCAGAGTTCCTCGTGCCTTCGTAGTACGGGTATGAAGAGAGTGTAAGATGTCTCCAAGTAATGTAGGCACTGGATTGCGAGTCAGAAATATGTTGATGGCGTGTACGTCTATGAACTGGTATGGATTGGGGAACAATACTAAGCCATAAATCAATAGGGCTAAGATCTCCTCAAAAGCATCATAACTCATAGCCTTCAGGAATACTTGAGCTTTCTCCATCAATACCTTAGCAAGAATACCCTTAACTCCACTCCTTGTTTCTAGGACAATGTCTGATTTCTTTAAATGTAAGGCTGCAGCAATGACTTCAGGTTTAGGCTCTTTTTCCAAGCCTGTGAAGGGTTTCTGATCAAGAATAGGTATACCCAGAAGCTTGGAGAACTCTTCCATTGTAGGAACCAGCTGATAGTCGGGAAATGTGAAGCAATGATGTTTAGGGTCAAAGAACTGAAACAGGACACTCATCATGTCTTCATTGAACCCTGAAGTGACTAGATCCAGTAGGTGACCATGCCTCTTGATGAACTGGGAGTTTTCAGAAACTTGAGAGACCAATTCCTTAAGCTTAGGAGGTATTCCTACAAAGTTGATCCGGATAGTATTCCTACGAGCAGAAGCCATGACCTACAACAAAGAACAAAGATAAATCCTTTGGTCCTTGAAATGGTTAGTGAAAATGCTATGCTTATGATGCATGATGATGCTATGATGTTATGCTCAATCACAAACATGTGGCACACACAAACAAGTCACACAATAACCCTAGGTTTGAAGGCTTGCATGAGGTTTAAAGGTAAGTACCCTCCCCTGAAGTTTAGTTGATTCATCCTGTCCTACAAAAGTAACCAGGTTCTAAGGGATCTCAAAATCATTGATCCTTCACAAGGGTGGTTGTTCAGTAGGCAACTTACTTGCCAACCAAAACCCTCCAAGTTTAGGATCTCAATGAGTGTAGTATCGAGTATCAACCAACTTCAGTCTTCACCAAAGCCGGTTATCTCACTACTTTCTAAAGGCCAAGATGGGATGACTAGGGTTCTAAAAGTCAGTTAGTGTATTGACAACATATGGCAGCCTCATATTATCCTCAACTTGCTTAAGGAACATAAGCACCAACCAAGAAGTCACACTAACTATGGCCACCAGATCAACCATATCGATATACGCCGTACAATTTCCTTGGTCTATTGCCATTTACCTAAGGTACACTAGATCTGGGTTAGGGTCTTTCACACATAAGAGCACCCAACAGATAAGTATAAAGCAAACAAGGCAAACAATTTTAAAGTGATCTAAATCCTAAGGGTACCCCTCTTTTATTAACTCCCCAGCAGAGTCGCCAGTTCTGTAACACGGTGGGAGAACTGACTTTAGTTAAATGTTGCGGATAGCAAGAGTCGCCACCGACTTTTATTTTATCCAAAAGGAAAGGACATAAAAGAACAGGAAAGACCTTAAAAAGATTTTGAGTTCGGGGGGTAGGTTATACAAAGGGAAGGTATTAGCACCCTTTATATCCATGGTTATCCATGGGCTCTTAGTTACTTAGCTCACTTTGTTTGTTTGCAAGAGTGTAGTGTGTGATTAGAAAAATTTCTTTAAGTACTTTGTAATGATCCTCGTATGGGTGTATACAAATTCTAGTTTAGAAATTGTGAGGTGTAAAAGTAATTTTGAAAAGTGTGAGCAAGTAACTATGAGATACCTACCCTAGATTAAGTCTTTCGTGTTCTCGTATATTCTTTCAATGGTAAGACTGTCCCTATTATTAAGGAATAGGTAGTCATTACCTTGGATGTGTTTAAGGGACGGGCGTAGGGTCATCGTATGGTCAATGAAGGCAACATAAGGGGTGTCTTTAGCAACTCGTAGGGACTATCATCATATTTACCGAAGGGACAAGATCATTATATCGTAGGCAACCTCGTAGGGACTTGATCTTTTAAGTTTATAGGGACTTGATGATTTTTCTGTTTGAAGGGACTTTGCTTAAGACACCCCTATTTTCGAGGGACTTGACCATTTAAAGAAGGCAACCAAGAGGAATACCCTAGGAAGTACAGATGGCGATCAAAGATCGACTTACGTGTGTGAGTGTTATTTTTCAGATATTTGTCTTGAATTTAATTTTCTAAGTTCAATTATTTACAGTTAGTTCTTTGCACTCCCTAAATTACTAACCACGCACTAAATATTTAAAAAAATAAAAGCAAGAAAAATAAATTCCTAAACTATTACACGGCTATCGGACATATACATAATAATCAGGCGAGAAAGAATAAATTTACAACCTATACATTTGTTCCTAATATTATAAATAAAACAAAATTAAAATAAGGAAAATAATGAAGCAAAAATAGAATAGATAAAAATAAATAATAATAAAATAATAAATAAACAATGGTAATAAAGCAATAATAAAATAACAATAATAATAAAGTGATAATAAAAAGGTTAGAATTTTAAAAGAAATTATTTTAGGTTAAACAAGTTAGATTTTTTTAGAAGTTATTAGAAAAATATGAGTTTAAAATAAATTAGTAATAATAAAAGAATTTAAAATACATTAATGTACAAATTATAAAATAAAAGAGTTATATGAAAAATATTAAGTTAGTTATTTACAAAATAAATAAAGATTATAGAAAATATCAAATTATTAGATTAATATGTTTATTATTATTATTCAATTAGAAAAATGGTCAATTAAATTTTATTTACAAAATATATAAGGATTTATTATTATAAGTAATAAAAAAAAGTTATTAAAATAGTTAGTATTTATTATTTATTTACAAAAAATATAAAGGTTATAGAAAAATATTAAATAATTAATTTAGTAGGTTTTCACGCCCTACGTTACTAAACCACGCAGTTAATATAAGATCAATGGCAGGAATTTAAATGGCAGAAAAATAAATGGCAGAAAAATAAAATGGCAGAAAAATAAATGGCAGAAAAATAAAATGGCAGAAAATAAATGGCAGAAAATAAAACCCTAATTATTACAACGCTTTGGTGCAGTTACATAATAAAGATGGCGAAAAGTAAAACTGAAAATATTACAAGTTAAAACTTAAAATATTACAAGGGCGAAGCAGTTACAGTGTATGAATAACATAAATATGAGCGAAAATAGGAAATAATAATAAGGTTTGTTAAGGTTTAAGAAAAGGTTTATGGTTTAAAGGAAATAACACAGTTAAAGTTTTAGGTTTGAAATTTAGAGTTTGTGGCGAAATTGTCAGGGTTTAGGAAAAATCAGGGTAGTTAGTTATGAAAAAAAATGTGCAGATCTAAATATATGTATATATAAAAAAAATATGAATTAAAAAAACAACGGCGTTGCTAGCGCAAAATTGCGATCATCGCAACTGGATCAGATAACACAAATGTCACGCCTCATACACGTATATGTGAAAACGGCGTATTGACACGATCCAATCCGAAAACATAATCAAATTATAACATAAAATAGAAATATATATATATATATATATATATATATATATATATATATATATATATATATATATATATATATATATATCTATTTAACACACTAGTTACATATTATAAATTATATATTATATGATCCATATGCATTTTATTAACAACAAAATTATTATTATATTATATTATATATTATTAGACATGTAAAACTTATATAAAAACAAACACATCAAATACATAATACAATGAACCAAATTATTATACATGTTATACTTATGTGCATAAAAAAGCAAAACGGCGATATCCTGATATATTTAACCAAACCGCATGTATCTGGAATACATAACACAGTCACACATATGAACATGTATTTGAAACACAGTAACAAATATATCAACAAAATAGATAAAGTATATATCATATATAAACTATTACCAAACTGTGTGTACGATAGTATAGATCAGCCACTGTCAGTTTCTCTTTTTTGTTCTGTCTTTTTGCCTCCCTCTATCAGTCATGCTAGTAAATATATATAGGAACAAATTAGGTTAATGATAATGGGCCTAAGTTTATTTTGAAACCCAATATTAAATTAAAAACTGAATAAAGTTAAATAATTAAAATAGTTAAAATTAAAATAAAAACTAATTAACCTATTTATTTATTCTAGACCCAATATAAAAATAAATAGACTCAAAAAAAAAAGTCGGGCACCAAAATGCTCGAAAAAATAAAATGAACACGTCAAAATAATCAGCGCGAAATAAATGACTCGGAAAAATACAGCGTTTGGTCGGATTTTGAAATAAAAATTATGACCGTTTAAACTGCTCAGACTGATCAACATATGACCAAAAATAGTCGTAAAAATATTTTTAGCATGTCAAATTAAACCACGTGAACCGCAGATTAATGTTACCGACATTTGCAAACTTAAACTTGACATTTTTTCGTTGACTAATTTTAGGCACAGTTAAAAAGTTAATTTGACCAGTCTGTTTGTAAATTTCGAGAAATTATTCCGGCTAATATTAAGACAGAAAAAAATGTTATGCTATGAAGATGATGCAAATGAATGTGAAATAAAAAATTGGTTAGAGTTAAAAATAGAGGGCAAATTTTGGGGTGCAACAGCTGCCCCTGTTCAATTTTCTGAAACCTGAGGAGTTAGATTGGCTTGTGTGCCATTCGTGACTTGGAAGGTTGAAGGGGATTGAACACAAAAGCCCAAAAATTTGCACTCGCCGGTGCGTAAAGTAACACTGATGACTGGTTGTATATGCTTAAGTGGGCTTGAAGATGCCACTTGGAAGAACTGGAGATGGGCTTATAGATGTCATCCATAATATCAGGAGGTGATAATATCTTGATGTTGATACTGGATATCAGTACTAGGTCTTCGTATAGGCCGTCTCTGAATCGTATCTAAGAACATACTTTTAATTTAAGTGTCAGAACCAAATCTTCGTGGCGATTTCTTTCTGAATTAAGTATCAGCACTAGACCTTCGTATAGATCGTCTCTGAACTGTTTTGAATTGTTGAATAGACCAGTAGAAATAAATCTTCGTGATGATTGCTGAATAGAAATTTGGTCTTTAATAAATAATATTAAACAGGCTAAATATACATTTAGATTATTAATTTTGTAATAATTAAAATTTATGCATAACTTTTATGTATTTACCTGTAGTATTTACAGTAAATTAAAATATATGTATAAAAGAGATTTCATGTGTCCAGTTCGTGTTGTTTTAAACTACTTTTTATTGGTGAAGATTCTCATATCCTTGAATTTAGTTGGGTACATGTATATTTATCCAATCAAATATTTTTATTTTTATTATTATTTTTAAATAAAAATTTAAACCAGTTTACGCTAAAGGTCTTAACTATAATTCATGGGTACCTAAGAATTTATCTTTTTTATTTTCCTTAAAATAAATTTATTTTATAAAAAATATTTAATTAATTTAATTGTTTTTGAGAAACGAGAACAAACCATATAATGGTCAATATTTGTTTCGTATCTCATAAATTTTATGGATTAATCACCTCATGATAGGTCATGAGTAGGAGTATTTACATTGAATTAAGAACGATATGCAAATGAGAAAGACATCACATATTCATCAAAGATAATCGGTATATAGATTATCTCATTTATAAAATGCTCATCCACCATTTATTTTGCAATTTCCAAAATAATCACCATAAAAAAAATGTTTAGTAACTCGATATAACACATACCTAAGATTAAACTAGGGCCGACCCAATCATATCGAATGCCCCGTTCTAATTTTAAATATAAGCTCAAATTCTTTTAAAAATACAATTATAATAATTAAAAAAAATATATCAAAAATACAATTATGTATTAATTAAAAATAAATTTAATTAAAATTATTTTGAGTTTTGATCAATCTTAATTTTTGTATGTATTAAATTTTTATCATAACATTTTTTTAATTATTGAATTTTTTCAATAACATTTTATTTATTTTTATTAATACTTATAAAAATAAAATAAAATTTTCAAATTTTGGGGCCTTCTAAAATATGAGGCCCTGTGCTGCAGCACATACTGCACATGCACAGGACCGGACATGGATTAAACATTAAATCATTACAAGAAATAAACCCTAATTACATGCAAACTATAAACATATCAAAACCTAATAAGTAATAACATGCAAATTTTATAAAGAAATTAAAAGAGAGAATGATAGAGTAAATGTTCGTCAAAATTTATTTTGGTTTAGTGCATCGTTCGTGTTTGGATCTAGTCCAATCTTCAATGGCGAGTCATTAGAAATTAATGAGTCTTCCATTAATAGAAATTTTACAATTGTATTTTGATACCATATATATTCTTAGACAAAATGACAACATAGAGGTAACTGCTAAGAAATATGAATCTAAATCTTGATTCTCCTTATGCTCTACAAAGTTCACTATGCTGCAAATCGCGTAAGATCTTCAATCTTGAATCAAATCACCTTCTAAGAATTAAAGCACTCCAAAATTTTATTTGCAGCAAAGTTCACTCGATCGTATCGAAATTCTCTTGTTCGAGTCTTTGAACTTTTTGAGGAAGCTAGAAACTCAAAGATTTCGTCTGTAACGTTCTTCACTCGATCCTACTGAAATCCCCTTGGAGAAGAAACTCTTCTTTTTCTTCACTGGATATCAGTCTCCAAAAATTACAATTAGAAATTGATTCTTCAATCAGAAAACCGATAAACTTCACAAGAACATTGCATCTAATGGAATCCCTCCACTATTAGATCTCACACTCTCTCTTAGTATTGAGACACACTAAATAATGGTGTTTTTGTCTAGAGGTTGCATATGAATTTTTCAAAAGAATTTCACATAATACTTGTTGACTACTCAATAAATCAATGAAGTTTTTCTTCAAGGTTAACTTGAGAGAAAGTTTGTGTGGTTGAAAAAAACACTAAACATCTTTCCAAAGATTATGAAAGTATATTTTTAGAGAAAGAAGTTTTTTATTTTTATATGTGCTAGAAATAGAGCAGTAAAAAAGTGTAAAAGTGACACTTGATTTGCATCAAACCCAAAAAGAATAAAGAATGACATGAGTCATGAAAGAGAGTGACATGAGTCGTGACTTGAGTCATGTGACTCAAGTCACGCAAAATCATAAATTGAGTCAAGTTTCCTTATTTGAATTCCAAATGAAGAACTCTTTTATGATTTCAATCAAAAAGAATTATGATTTAAGTCAATGAACCTCATGATTCGAGTCAAGTGGAGGCTTGAATCAAGTCACACTTTGCGCTCCAGAATCTGAATTATGAAATATGATCGTGATTCAAGTCAAGATTTTCTGTGACTCGAGTCACGTTTGCCAAACCAAAATCCCGAGAAAAAATGTGATTTCATGATTCAAATCAAACATTTCTTTTATTTGAATCATGACTTAGTTTTAGGATTTTTTTGACTTAAATCATGCTTGCAAGATTTTCTCGATTCTAGTTGTAAACTTTCTGACTTGAAACATTTTGCATTGAACTTTGCTCAAAGGCATGTTTTATGCATGCAAAATACATTTAAATGAAAAATGAATAATTCTAAGAGATGTTCAACGATCTAATGTTGAGGGACTCAATTAGTAGAAATAGAATTGAAATGAAAAGATGCAAAACCCTAAAAACTCAAGGATACCCTATAAGCAATTTCAATCTCGCCCTTTTTTATGTTTGGCCATTTGCATTGTAATTGATTCGACATGAGCCTGAGAAAAGAGTGATCTAGGTGTTTCTTGTATTCCTCTTGAAACATTTCACCATAGTTGCATAAAATATATAAAATAGATATAGACTCATTGCAGCTTCTCCCTTTTTAAAAAAATCAAAAGAGATATCAAATTAAGAGCCTAAAACCAAATAGCTAGCACAAAAGATTTCGATACTTAGATTCCAAAAGAAAATAAGCTAGAATAGCCACATAAGTAGATGCACAAAAGTTGCAGAAGAATAGATCAAACAAATAGCAATCTTCTAAACATGTCAAATGCAACATATGCATAAAATACGTGATTATGAACAACACCAAAACACAAATATTAGGACATACAAGATGGAAGTATATACATAAATAATGCATGAAAGTAACAAATAGAGCAACATTCACATAAACAATGTACTTAACGAGGTTATAAATTAAACATAACTAGTAATGTAACAACTACAAGTTAAGAAGATAAGTCGCATCCCATATATCATCTCATACATTTAGGTTGGACATATAAGAAATTAAACTAAGAAGAGCTAAAAGTTTGGAGAGATCGTACCAATATAAGTGATGTAAAATGCAACCCGATACACACAAAAAATTTAGTCCACGAGAAAATATTAAAAAAAAAACAATAGAATCAAAGCGTATTCAAAGTAAGGTGGATCAAGGATCCTCAATTCCCTACAGATTTTTGGAAAAGGTTCTCCAAACAATTGTTTTTATAAAATTATCAACAACATGATTTTTAGTGTCCAGGTGTTCAAAATTCACATCACCTTTATCCACATGATCCCTAAGAAAATGATTTCTAATCTCAACATGCTTAGTGCACGAATGTAAAACTAGATTCTTAGTCAATATAATCACACTATTATTATTTCATTAGAATGGAATGCAACGGAGTTTTATCATAATTTAGTAGTTATTTCTTTAGCCAAAACACTTGTGCATAATAGTTATCAACGTCTAAATATTGAGCCACAATAGTAGAAAGAGAAATATTGTATTACTTCTTTTGTGCCATGAAACAAAACAATTTCTAAATAGGTGGAAAGTGTCACTAGTACTTTTCCTATTTAATTTATACCATGAGAATTCAAAATTAGAGATGTCTACTAAGGTACATTCACTTTCTTTGGGTAAACCAAAGATTGTAGTTTAAGCTTCCTTTAAGATACCTTAAAATACATTTAACAACCTTAAAATGAGATTCATTTGGGGAAGCTTGAAATGTAACGACCTTAATATACACACTAAACATAATATCAGGTCAGCTTGCAAATAAATAAAGTAGAGATCCTTTTATACCTTTATATTTTGTGATCTCTATCTTCAATCCTTGTCCAACTTTTTCAATTAGAAGGTTTAAATACGTTGATGTAGATATATATCTTGAATCTTTCATGTCATGCTTTTTGAGCAACTCCATAAGGGACATCTCAAATTCACCCGACATGACACTAGAAAAATCTCTATATAAATACTCCTCGGTAGGATCGAAAATAATATCTTTAACATAATCTTTAAAAAAGAATATCTAATCCTTTATTCTTTATAAAAAAACGTGTCTATGGCATCACGATTAAATCATTTCTTTAGTAAGAGACCACTAAGGCAATCAACCATGATCTAAGAGATTGTTTGAGACCATAGAGATCCCTCTTTAGTTTTCAAACATGGTCAAGATTTTCATTATCCTTAAAACTTGAAGGGTGATAGACATATACTTCTTCATTTATAAAACTGTTAAAGAAGGTTGACTTAACGTCTATATGATACAACATAAAATCCATGCACCATGTGAATGAAAAAAAGGATTCTAATCACTTTGAGTCAAGCCACAAAAGCAAGTGTCTCTTCATAGTCAATCCTTTCGGCTTGAATGTACCGTTTTGCTACTAGCTTATAATTATAACACTCTCATCATGTTTGTTCCGAAAAAACCCATCTGATGCGTATGAACGTTTTAATTTTGAAGACGTGGGAGAAGATCTCATATGTAGCTTCTATTGAATTGATTAAGATTTTCTCTCATAGAAGGAACAAAGATGTCTTTTGTTTCAATTTTTGAAATCAAGACTTAATAGTTACATAAATTATTGACCTGGAAACACGTGCTTACACTTTTTTGGATGTCTCCTAGAATATGATCCAATGGATGGTCTTTCACAACAATCCAGTCTTTATGCATATTTTAATAGGTATTTTGTTTATCATCCTCTTGTTCCCTTTCCTCTTTAACCATTTTAATGTCCTCACTTTTAGGAGGATCTGCTTTTGGTACGTCATTTTTTACTAAGTCTTTCGTGATTATACTTGAAACATCATAAATAGAAGAAATGTCTTTCCCATTATCTTAAAGTTTGTATTCATCAAAATCCATATGCACAGTCTCTTCAACAATGGAGGTTTGATTATTAAATGCCCTATAAGCTTTACTAGACGAGGAATACCCAAGAAAGATTCCCTTATGAGCTTTAGCACTGAACTTACCTAGCTTGTCTTTACATTATTTAAAATAAAGCATTTGCAACCGAAAATTAAAAAAAAAGATATATTTGGATTTCTATATTTAAGTAGATAATATGGAGTCTTCTCTAAGATTAGGTATAATGACCATCATGTTTACGATGTGGTATGTTGTGTAAACCGCATTCACCCAAAATTACTTAGGTAGGCCCATCTCACTTATCAAAGTTCGTAGTAATTCTTATAAAATACGATTTATGCGCTATACACCACAACATTTTTTGGAGTTATGGGATGTCATAACTTAAATCCCCCCCCTGTCGGGTATTTTCATCTGCATTGGTTCATCTGAATCGATTCATTTGCATAATTTCTTATGACCATTTCATCTGGTCAAGGTTCTATTTTCATGCTTAAGTGAAAGTCAACTTAACTATGTTGATTGTTTGAACATGTTCATATATTTCATACTATGCATTCTAGGGGTCTTTGAAGTAATCAACTTGTCATTAATTGACCTGGTTTATTGTCATTTTGTGGTATTGTTTTTTGTTCCCAACTTTATTCATTTTTAGGTTTGTCTAACAAGATAGAACTTTATTCATCATGTTATTTTTCTTTGAGCATTATGGTGCATTTTCATTTTGAGGCTTCATTAAACGAAATTAGGATTTTTTTTTTCATTTCACCTTTAAATTTGAATTTTTTAAGTAACAAAGTTTAACTTTTTACTTTTTCAATCATACATTGCATTAAGAATTTAAAAAAGGAGTTACAAAGAATAGCATGTACATTACAACATTTTATTTTTACATTTTTATTCTTGGTATTTACATTTTGAACCAAACCTACGTTAGTAAAAACCTAAAAATTCTAAGACCTAATGCTAATTCACTTCAAATTTACAATGGCTCCATGTCCATCTTTTCTTCAACTCCAAGCTTTCCATGCCATGCCACCTTGGATCCATCCATGTGTTTCCTTCCAAAAACCAACCTCTGACAATCCTTTATCATCCATCCAAAAACCTATCACACAAAAAGGATAAATTCAAGCCATGTCATATTAAATTATTCAATGAAAAAAAGTGAATGTTATGAAAGACAAGTTACTGCATAAAGGAGAAAGAGAAAGAAGTGCAATAAGAATGCACAAGGTCAACAATGCATCAATCCAAAACCAATTTTTTCAAGTGATCACAAACCAAACTCAAAACAGATTACTTCACTGCAGTGAGAGGAACAAGGTGCCGTAAAAATTCAAAGAAAGGTAGTGCTTTTTTCTCATAATTTACGGCAGTAAAAATTGGGCCAAAATCAATTGCAAAAGTTCACAAAGCACAACACATGCTCAGTACGAGTCCTCCCTCCCGCTCACCTAAAATCCCCATAAATTGTGGTATTTTTCTTCCCTATACAACTCACTCTAACATTTGTGATTGTTGATCTTATCCAATTCCAAACTTCACACACTTCAAGGAGATAAAAATGTCTCCATTTGCCCTCATTCACACGTATCCAAATTCCATACTCTCACTACTATAAATTGACATCATTCTCACATACCAAAGGACACTGTAGCGGAAAATTAATGACCATCAAGCTATGGATAAACTTGAAGTCAATAAAACCAGAGTCGTCACGGCGCTTTTATTGTTCCCAAAGGAAAAGGGAAAAGTACAAACAAAACCCAAAATAAACAGTTTTCAAATCAAAACTAATAAAATTCCAAAGATTACAGGTAAGGGGGTTGGTTATACAGAGGGAAGGTGTTAGCATCCAAAGTGTCCTAGGTACTGCTAGAGATCCCTTTTTATGTGTGCATATGTGTTTGGTATAAAAGATGTTTGATAAAAATAGAGTGTGGGGGGAGAAAAGAATTCATTGATTGTATTTTTGTCTTTAACAAGACCTTCGATCTTGTGCCTACGTACCAACATAAAAATGAGGGATCAAAACCTCGTAGTTCGTGGTAAAAATTTCAAAGTTGGTGAATTGCTTTTAATAAAAATTTAATAAGAAAGGCACAAAGGGCCAAAAGTTTGAATGAAGTTGTCAGTTCTTTTTGTCTTTTGAAATTTAAGTAAATATGGTTAAGTTTATTTACAAATTTGATTTAAGAAAGAGTTTGAAAATTCATTGGCATAAGGCCAAAGTTTCTAGTTATTAAAACAAAGTCTAAGTTTTAAATCACAAGCAAAGAAATGTTTTTGAAAAAGGGGGGAGATTTTGAAATTTAAGAAGTGGGAGGAGATGAAGAGGTTATCCTAAGCACAAACTTAAAAGTTAAGAGTTGAAAAGATCCAACCAATGGGATGCAATCCAACAGACAAAAATGTCAAATAGAAAACCCACTTTCCCTTTGGACTTTAATCAAGCAATCATCAATAAGAAATGAACAATATCAGACATCATGAAGATCAAGGCATAAAATTAAGATAGCCACATCCAAGCAAGCAATTCCCATAGCTAGTAGTCTTCTTTGTCTTCTCATGTATCAGATTAAATATTCCTTGATCAACTCAAAATAAAGCATCAGACACAAGATCAAAATAACAATTAAACATAAATACATAGTAGAAGATGAATTCAAACAAATCCCAAGGTTTGTATCTGATGAAGGCTTAGTTCACAATAGCTTGGTCTCAAAATGTTGGCATTGGCCAAGTCCTTTATGCACAGGGAATGTTTCCTAATTCTAAGTCCAAGAGTTCATATCAAGATCAATAGTCCACCAGATGTTTTTTAGGGTTTTTGTTGTTATTAAGTATTTTAAGGTCCTAAGGCCACAAACAAAAGCAAAACACACAAACAAATATATATACAATCATAAAGTATGGCTCAAGTGAGTAAAATGCAAATGACATAAACATAAACAAGTTATATGAAATGTAAATGGCAATGAATGGTAAATGACATAAATTTAAATTGCATAAATTAAATGACTTTAAAGTAAAACAATATTACAAGAATTAGTCAAATGTTAGTCAAAGGTTAGTTAAGTGTTAGTGGTGATTGTTAATTGATTAAGTCATTCTTTGGAGAACATTCAACCATTCATTCACAAGTATGAATCCTTAAACCAAGACATCTTCCATGAGAAGGGCTTCAACTTGGATAATTCAACAAGTATTCCACTAGCTCTCATGAAAGGAAAAAAAGGTCAAGTCTCCATATAATACCATGAAGAATAGGAGACTTACAATCTCACTTACTAGAATTATATGCCATCAGGGTCAAATTTAGCTCTATGTTAAGCAATCGTAATTGAACTTGTGTAGAAGTCACAACTATCTGAGGCCGAGCAATAAAAATTTAGGTGTTAATGCATGTTAGAGATTTGTTATGAAGAACCAAACTCCTAAAACATAGCACACACTAAAAGAAAAGATCAAGAGGGAGGGACCTATCTCAGTCATACTTGTATTGGTTCATCTGACACAAGGTCATTGATTAACCAATTAGCCTTAAGACATTAGAGATTTAATTGGTCAAATGAGGGAATGGAAAAAAATAGGGATGAAGATGAAGAGAAGGGGAAGATAGAAACACAAATTGACCAAGGGAGAATTTTTATCAAAAATCAAAACCATCGATTCATTTTGGAAGATGAAATGGACATTTCATCAATCCCCTAAATCCAATGGTTTTGATCCAACAAAAGTAAAATCAACCTTGACCAAGGCCCAAACAGAAAGTCAAACATCACAAGACAATAAAAATGTCTCAACAATATTTTTGATCATTTAATCAATTAAAAGTTAATTAAAATACACTTTAATTTGGTCAAAACCTAAAATCCCTTCAAAACACCAAATAAATGGCCAAGGGATTTATCATAGGTCACACAAGATCAAAGAACCTTAGACAAAAATTTCACTATTTTTGAAAAGTCATAAGTATTTTTTAAACAATTAAAAATATGCACAAAAACATTTATATCATGAAAAATATCAAAATTAATCTAAAAAATAATTTTAATTCAGAATATGGAATAGAAAAATATTTAAATATTTTTTGGTGGGAGTCCCATATTTTTTGGATTAAAAAATGAAATTAATATGAATGAAACAAAATATAAGGATTAATTGAAAAATCATAAAATAAAAAGAAATTAGAAAAAACAAGGGCCATCAGATCTCCCTCATTAATTGAGGTGTCATATCTAATGGCCACACGCACGCTTTCCATGGTGAACACGAGTCAAAACAATGTACGCGTGGTAATTCAAACCAAAGGCCAGGATTAAAATGTTCTGAACTTTTCAGATGGTCAGGAGGTGTGCCAACACACCACCGGAGCTAGGGCTCCGATCATCTTCTCTAGTGACCTCCACCAAACTGGTCCAACTTCATCTCAATGGAAAGTGAAAAATAAGACACTATTTCAAAGAGAAAATGCTCATGATCTTGAATCTGGCCTCAATTTTCTCCAATTCCAAGTATATAAAAAGATACATGGATTTGAATTTTGAGGATCATGAACTGAGTTGCTTCGATTTGACCTCAAAGAAACTCAATCTTGTTGCCTATATTGGTAGGACTTCAGCCAACCAAAAATCAAAGAGAATGGTGAAGAATTGAAAGAGAATCAAAGAGATGAAGTTTTTGGCGACCTCTTCCAATGCAAGCCCAATGAATGTGGGGTAAGGAGGATGCCAAGGTGTGATCCCAAAGCCAATGCATATGATGAGATATCATGAGGTATCTTAGGGTCAAAATTGGGCTCTTACAAACTCAGGCACCAAAAAACCTACTGCAAAATCAGAATACACACAAACAAAAATTTCATACAGTACACACTAAAAAAATCCTAAATTGCAAAGAAAACCTATTGAGACATTGCAAACCACCAAAAAAATTTATTGCAAGCATATCAGAGAACACACCGGGATACATAATAACATACACAAAAATTCTTACCCTATTGATACTATAAATAACCCTAGCACACATCATACATAACTCAGAAGCAGTACGTTGCAAGGAGAAGGAGTGAAAGAGCGAAATAGAAAAGAGTCAGAGTGGGTGAGACCTTACCTTTGAGGATGTTGCACTAGTAACTCCCGGTAGGTAACCGTTTAGCACCATTTTTTTTTGCTTGTTTTTAGCTGACTATTGATTGTTTAAGCATCTTCATGTTTGCCTCTTTTCACTACTTGATGGATGTTTTAAGTGGATTTTCATTGTTGTGTAAGTTAGGTTTTTGACTTGGTTGGTCTTGATTGAGTGTTTTATAAGCTTTGTTTGTTAGATTTGAGTTCATTTTCTAACTTAGGGGATCAAATAACTTAGGGTAAGGTGGTTGTTGGAGTTCTTGTAGACTCCAGAGGCGTCGTTGACGCGACCTTCATAGGCGTCATCAGGCTCACCGCCGCCCACCTTCATGCACTCATCGCTTTCTGCATAGTGTTGTGGTTGTTCTTGAGGTTTAGTAAGAAAGGTTGAAAGAATGTGAGAATTGAGAGGAGTGAGGAGAGAGAAACAATTCAGAAAATGAATCATCTCTCATGGCGCGTTTGTATACATTCTCACATCTCCATTAACCTGTATAAAATGGCGCTTCATGGGACCTTCCACTTGGTTGACATTGTTTAGTCAAATAGTTTTCATTTGAAACGTTACTTCCCATTAGCAACATGGATCATCCTTTCGTTGCATTTGATTTTCGCTTGACTGAAAGGAATGTTGATCCTATGCCCCTAGTTAAGTCAACTTGAGTTGACTTTCTAGTGGGCTTAAGGACCTTTGGGCCTATGCACTTCTCTTCTTACACCCTTTCTACTTCTTTATGGGCAGCCTTGTTTTGTTTTTATTTGGCTCATTATCTCCTTTATTTATATATTTTTATGATATTTATTATTATTATTATTATTTAATTTAAATAGACATTAAGGTAATTATATATATATATATATATATATATATATATATATATATATATATCATTTTAAAAAAGAAAAAAAGAATCTCATTTTTTTTGTCAATAGTTAATTAAATCAAATAAATAAATAATAATACTTTATAAAATGAAAACTAAGGAAACTTATCGAAATATTTTTATCCTTAATTTTTTAAAATTAATAATCTTTATCATTTGTATGGTTTTTTTTATATTATTTATTTTTAAATTTGATAACTTTGTATTATTATTTGCTTTATTTCATTTTTTATTATTCCCTAAATGACAAATGTATCCCCATCCCCTTGAAATTTTATTTATTTTCTCTTATTTCTGTATTTAGTTAGATGAAGTGAACTAATTATAGAACTGACCTAAAAAATAAAAACAACATTTCTAGAATAAATAAAAACATTGATCAACATCAAAGAGCATTTTCAAAACAAATATAATCAATTATTTTGAAACAAAAAAAAATACTTGGTCAACACCAAGTTTCTATTTCCAAATCAAATTTTCAAACATATCATATTCACTTAATTTTTTTAAACCATTTCTTTCTGCAATGCATAATAAACATCGATCAACATCAAGTGCCTTTTCCCAAATGAAAACGAAAAAAACTGAATTATCTAACATCTTTTTGCAAATAAGGATGAAAAAGGAACGTGGTGTAGGTCATGAGCTCTCGAGGATTAGGATACAAGATGTAGATCTCGACCATCCGAACAATGCGATTGTTGCAAATCATTTTCTGAATTAAATTGGACGGAAAAAACATGGTGTAGGTCACGAGCTCCCGAGAGATAGGATACGAGATGTAGATCTCAACCATCCGAACACTCGTCCTCCAACCAAAAATACCTAAAAATATCAAACTCTTTTCCAAATAAGATAAAAAAGGAACATGGTGTAGGTCATGAGCTCCCGAGAGTTAGGATACGAGATGTAGATCTCAACCATCTGAATGTTCGTCACATCCAAAACCAAATCCAACACATCCAAGCCATTTTTCCTTTTGGCCTTCATCTTCAAACTCTTTTTTTTAATGAATGATGTTTCGCCTCGAGATGATGCAAAACAATGCCTCATCAACATATGTTTGAGTGATAAGTGATGTTTTTCCGCGATTGTTGATATTTAGAAATCCATTTTGTTGTAATACAAATGTCCCCTCCTCTAACTATTTTGGATAAGCAAAGTTTTCTGTCGATTGTGACAAACTAGATTTCTATAAAATTGACCCATAAACAAACTTTTTCTACCCAGAACTACATAGCTTTAAGTTCTTCATCGCACCTAGAGATACGTAGGAGCAAGATTCAAAGTCTCGGCAGGAACCCTAATATAAAACTATCCTTTTAATACTATTATTTTATTTTAATAACCCGAGAAAGAATACATTTTAAAGTCAACACCTTTTCACAAACTAACTAAATAGTTCCCATTGAGTACAACAAATGTGAGGGATGATAATACCTTCCCCTTGCATAATCGACTCCCGGATTCTATTTGGTTACGACGACCATATCATTGGCGTTCTTTAGGGGTCTTATCGATATTTCCCTTTTTTAAGAATAAATAAAGTTCGGTGGCTACTCTGTTAGTCATCTGCAAGCGTGCGACACGATCATAATGTCATAGTTTTCGAGATGTGATAGGGGACATGAGAAGTTATGGTTATAATGTTTTCATTGCAAAAACTTTCAAAGTAGTTATGAACAAATTTACCACCATGGTCACTTATTAAAGATGTTATTTTCAAATTGAATTGGTTTGGATAGGTTTGACAAGTATAACAAAAGCTTTAAAAGTTTCTTTCTTACGGGTTAAGAATACAGTCTAGGTAAATCTAGTGCAACCATCCATTATCATAAAAACATAGTAATTGCCTCCTAGACCTTTACCCCTTATTTTATTTTTCATTTGGCATGCATCACATAACTTATCTTTCAAAAAAAAAATTAGGTTGACCAATTACTATATCCTTGGACACTAACATATTAATTCAATCAAAATGAACATGGTCCAAATGTCTATGTCATACCCAAGAGTCTTCACTCAATGTGACTAACAAGTTGGTACGACTATTTGATACATCATTTAGGTTCAACACATTATCAGTTCCAGAACCCTTAAGTAGTCTTTCCTTATCATATTTATGTACAATTAAATAACTTAAGGGATCAAAAGCATTAAAATATTCTTTGTCGCATAATTGACTAATGCTTCGGAGTAGGACTGACAACGAACCAAACCAACTCCAACATAGTTTGAAACTCGATTCGACCACAAAATTGTTGAACTTGGTTCATGTACCAAATGAACTAAATATTAGAAAAAATATCAAAGTTCGTTAATTAATTGATTTGAACTTGAACTATGTATAATTCAACTCGTTTGAATCACGAGTCAACTCTATTATATATATATATATATATATATATATATATATATATATATATATATATATATATATATATATATATATATATATATATATATATATATATATATATATATATAGATATATATATATATATATATATATATAATCATTTTATGATTGAAATGTATCAATTTCTAGTAGTTTTTGTTGTACTATTTTATTAAATTTTTAAGGTTCCTAAATATTTAAATGAAGTTGTGTATTTTTGAGACAAAGACACTACACAAAAAACACATTTAGCCTCGCTTAGATATGAGGTGTTATCTCGGTTTCATATGTGAGGTAACGAAGGGCATCAAAAAAAGTGTGTCACTTTACTCTCGATTTTAATCCAACCGACATATAATATGTAAAGGTCTTGGGTTCGATTTCCATGGAGATCCTTTTTGGAAGTTTTAAATGGTGACAACAAATTTCTCCTGGATTTTGAAATTCCACCGATGGGTCAAGCACGGTTGATTTTATTATATCTAATATGGATTGCTTATTTCATTAAGCCATAACCTAACATATAAATTATCAAAATTGGTTAGAAAATAATCATATGAACAATTGTGTTACATTTGAAGAACAACTTACACTAATAAATAATTTTGATCATCCTATAATTCATCATTTATCTCACGTTTTTAATGGTTAGCATCTCTTCAATATTTCAAGTTCTTTATTCAATACTTATTTTTCTACTAATTCATTCTTGAAAGCATAAAATTTAATGCTTTGCAAAATGAACAAGTATGGAAGAAAGTCGAATAAAAACTAGAAGTATTTGAGAGATTTTAAACATTAAAGAACATGAGATGAATGATGAGTTGCAAAATGCTCGAAAACCATTAATTAGTGTAAGATACATCTCAAATACATCATAATTTTTAATATTATTATTTTCAAAATCAATTTATATGGTATATGTTCAAAGAGTGGTTAGTGAAATAAACAATCAACATTAGATATAATAAGCTCAACTCGACGGAACAAGATGAGAGTTGCACAAAGAATTACAAAAATATAATCTGATAAGTGTTAAATTATGGTAATTTTGTGTGTGAATAATTGACACTTATTTACTTGTTCAATTGATTTTCATGCATAAACCTTAACTTTTGCGTATATATTGTATAGTTGTGTTATCATGTAAATAGCTTTTGTTTGATTATTTTGGTGCAAATTTATAGGTTTCAAAGCCTATTGGAAGCATGAGAAACTTAAAGGCACCAAGCCAGATCCAAAGTAACATTTTTGAAGATTTCAAATTTTTCAGAGCAGGCTAAGCGCGGTCCTAGCACGCTTAGAGAAATAGAGGCAGTGGGGAATTGAGAAATTCGTGCTAGGAGAGCGCTTAGTGCGAATCAAGGTAGTTTAAGTTTATTTTTGTTGGTCGTGCTAAGCGAGCTCTGCTAGGGATTAACGCGATTCCATTTTCCAGCTCCTATTTATTCATTTGTACATAGATTTTTAGGGTGTGATTTTGGGAACTTTTAACCTCAATTCCATCAACACCAATTTTTGTAGTTAGGAGAGATAGATACTTAGAAAATAATAAGTTAGGATGCTTCTTGAAGATCCCGAGTTGGAATTGCCTCTATTGTTGGGAAATCTCGATGGATGTTTGTTCATCTTTATTCTTCTCCTTGTAATCCCTTTCTTGTTGGGTTTGTATCTAAGTTCAATTTTATAGTATGTATTTTTATTAATCATAGCATTGTGTATGATCTATTCATGAATCTATATCGATGTTATCATTGTTTACTTGTTTATCTATTGATTTGAACCGTTATTGAGAAATACTCTTCGAATCTAGATCTAGAATAATCATCTGTTAGACGCTAAACTCAAGACATATATTTAGATCTAACATTCACCATGGATATCGATTCTTAATGCTCTATATTGTTTAACAGGATGAGAGATCATCGATTAAATAATATGGTAGAACTCTTGACGGAAGTTTAGACATGAACCTTGTTGTGAGCGATACGTGATGATATTGATGAATGTTTAGATTGTGCATAATTGGTTGGTAAATTATATGTTCGTATGGTAGATGAAATACAATCATATAAAGCTCTCAGATCTGTCAGAAGCTTTATTTATTTATTCATTAGTTTTACATAGTTTAGCTTTTAAATTCAAAGTTTACAAATCCAAGCTTAGAAGCATAGAGACCGTTGAATGAAATTTGATGTCGCACTAATCCCTGTGGAGACGATAAAACAAAATACTTACTTTTGCTTGTTGCTTTACCGCTTCAACAAAATATTAATATCAATATCAATCTCAAACTCAATAACAATTATTAAACTACAACATATAACTTTTCATAACTTTGGGAAGTAGAACGACTAAACAATAACAACAATAACATCAACAACTCAAAAACAACAACTTACATTATACAACAACTCCAAAAAAAAATCTCTCAACAAAACTACAACAACATCATCAATAAACCTATAATATAATTTTTTTTAAACAACAAGAATAAGCTTAAACATCTTGGGTTTCAGGTATCAACAATAGCAACAACAACAACAACAATAAACAACGAGAAAAACAACAACAAACAACGAGAAAACAACAACAACAACAAGAACAATAATGTAACATGTGTAATGATGTTTGACATAGTAGATTAGAGAAGAAGAAGTAAAGAAAATATTTTGGGTCTTTAATTCGGGAAAGTATCAAAAGAGAGCCCTTAACACATATCATTTTGGTATTAAGGATTATATGTGTTTAGGGCTCCCTTTTTGCTCTCTTCTGTAGGTCTCTTCGTCGGGGTTCTATCTATGTTGTTTTGGGAAAGTATAAATGAATGTTACAAGTTAAGTGAGGAAAAGAAAATCCCCATCTTTGAGCTTTCTGCCTCGCCTAGCTTGGAGATCGCCCCGAGATCGCTAAGCGAGAGTTCTAATATATTGAAAAATAACTAGTGTTCATGTTTTCACCATAAAATAGGAATTGTGACTCTGTTTAACGCAAGATTGAATATGTTGGAAAGTTTATCGAATACTCTATCTATTGGTGAAGGAAATCGTGCATGTATTCCAATGATGCTTGATGAATGATGATAAACTATTTTGTTTATGCTATGAACTATATTATGAATTGTTGCTTGCATTGAATGCCTAGTAATTAAATTAACCTATGAGGATGAGTGAGGTAAACCTAGGTTGATGACTAGGTGAGTGGAATTAGAAAGATGACTTAGGTTATGGTAAATAACTTGGGTTACGATACTCGAATGTAAGAGGTGTCTCGGTGTGCATCCGTGAATGATTAGTCGCTAGAGGTGAGTCGTTCCATCTACGAGAATGCAGAATGGATCGAGAATGATATCATAGTTGCAATCCAACTAGCTTGTATGGAAACAAATTGTAAGATTGTGATAGAATCACATTGTATTTATGATATCAACCCATGATTATTGTGATATAATTACATGGTGTTTGATAATATAACTATGTGGCGATTAATGAACCAATCATGTAATCAAGAATAACACATACTCGTGTGTATCTCGAGTTCGACACTCATATAGAGTAGTAACCGATAAGAGGAATGATTATTTGGTGGACATTATCCGTGATCTGTGTCAATAAATCTGTGGATTCGGATTGGCTGTGAAGAGAGGTAGTCCATGCTATAGGAAAGCTGTGAACCGTGACCATAATCTGGGGATTTATATTGGGGGGGATACAATCCTTGTTGTGTGCGGGAAATCATGACTCGTCTCCATAGCCCGTGGAATCGGATCGGCCAGGGAAAAATTGTCCAAAGAAGTAGAGATTCATGACCCATGTCCATAGTCCTAGACGTGGGATCGGTCAGGAAAAGATACTTTGTTGTGCATTCCCAAATAATGATTCATTGAGTTTATGTGTACTCATGTTATGTGTTTTCCATATGAAGCGTAATTTTCCTTATATGCTTAAGTCCTTGTTCTATTGTGTAAGTGTCCACAAGTATGACGAAGTGAAATGGCTTAAGTAAGAATCGATAAGAGATCTCTTTGGAGCCGAGTGGATCCATAAGATATATGAAGCACTGAGATTATTATCTCACCCCACTATTATTTTTGTTGTTTCAGGTAGTTCTGTGACAAGTAAATGCAAGGAAAAACTTTCTTGATGATGTTTTGGCGATCAAACTTTTTGGATTGTGATCTTCCGTTGTGGATCATGTGGACATTGTTTTTAGATCCTGGTTTTATTTAGACACCTTTGTATATCATGTGCCATTTATGTATCTTATTTCTTTTGGACATGTATATATAATGTTGTCGATAGGAACTTATGTGTATCATTATCAATTACACTATGTATAATGTATTTTTTAGATGTAAATTATATGTGGATGTTACATTTAAAATACGAGTTTAAATCACGTACCTCTAAGTATTTTTCCTTATGATGCACCATTACGCACAAATTCTCTAGTTCATCTTCATATGAACTTAAGCTGGAGGAGGAAGAGTCTTCATCTTATTCCCAAAAAATATAGGCTTAGTAAATTTTGGCTTTATAGACCTTCATCTTACATAACTATTGTTTACTTTTGTGCTTAGTTAAAGTTAGAAATTTGTTTCTATAATATCTGAATTTACCACACTTAAAATAGGTCACTTGGATTTCTTCCATCTTTTTATCTTCCCATCTCTGCGGATTTTCTAAAATTTACTAAATATGTATCCATATTATTTTGATAGTTTCTCTTAATAAATTTGTTGTAGGACCTGAAAAACAAATCCATTTATTCTTCTTCCAAAGAATGTTCATTGATACAGTCTTTATCTTCCTCTACCTTAGTCTTGAAAGTGGAAACTTTCAAGGAGATGCTTATCTTTTTCTCTTTAACTCTTTCTTTCTTTTTCACACTTGTTTCGAGTCGCTTTAACTTGTACTCATGCTCAATAAGGTTTCAATAAATATTAGACATGTTTAGTGATTTAAGATCATTGGATTATTTTTTTCGCAGTCACTTTTAGTTTTCATTCCTTGCACATAGACATTAATACTCTATTATCACATTCCTTGTTAGATAAAGTGTTTTCTAAATTTTCTAACTTGTTAATTGTATGAGAGAATCTCATATGCGTAAAATCCATGGTTTTAGCGAGTTCGGTAATGAAGAGTTCATACTCCTCTATCAACATGTTAGTTTTAAATTGCTTGGTCTTCAGTCCCTTCATTGAGAAATTGAAGAGAGTTCCACTTTCTCTTAGTAATTTTACAATGTTAAATAGAGAAATACATATTAGCGCTCAAGAAGGATAATAGTATATTTATTGCTTTCAAATCATAAAAGGCTTTCTTTAGTTCATCATCAATTCAGTCTTTGGGGGGTTTATTAATCAAACTATCGTCGACAATACATTTTGAGACAAAAAGATTGTCCTAGATAGCAACCCAAAGTATTCTATATATTGATATCAAGTGTACATCTATGCATATTATTTCAAATATGCCTGAGTCTCTCTCGTAAATATGGGAGCTATATTGTACGCCACATACATATCGCCCTTACCCGTATTCATAATTTTTGAAGTTGCAAGACATGATGATAGAATCAACTCTAAGGCCATTTTTTTCCGTTTAATATGATAATAAAATTGTATAGAAGGGGTGAGGATTAAATATAAATTTCCCTAATAAAAATGTTTTAAAAATATTTTGAGTTTAAAATACACATAAGTGAAAGTTTAAAAATCGTTTTAAAAAAAATTACACAATTGAATTGATGTACAAATAAATGCAATGATAACAAAATGATAATAAATTGACTAATCAAAAATATGGTAATTAATCCAATTTGATCCAAAAAAAAGAGGTTTGAATATAATTTGATTAATTGATACAAAAATCTAGAATTACACATTTCCCGAAGAGTTGCCCTAAAAAATGTTTACCGGACGGACTAGATATCACACATACCTAAGCCTAAACATTAAATAGCTACAATTAAAAAAAAACCTAATCACATGAAAACAAGAAAGTAATTTAAACCTAAAAACATAGACATTACATATAGTAAATAAAATAGAAAAGGGATAGAGAAAGTGTACATCTAGATTTATATTGGTTCAGTATATCTTCCTGTCTTGCACCTAGTTTAGTCTCTAATGGAAATTCATTGGAAATAGTTAAGTCTTCTACTACTGATAGAAAGTTTGTAAGTATCTTTTGAAATAGTACTAAATAACCACAAACAATCAAACACCTTAAAGTTAAGTGGTAAGAATCATCTATCTAAATCTTGATTCTCATTATGCTGACATATCTCATTATGCTTCAAATCCTTTAAGATCTAGAATCTTGAATCATACCACCTTCTCAGAACCAAAATACTACAAGTTTTTATCGACAATAATTTTTACTAGATCCTATCAAAATTTTCATGTTCGTGCCTTTGAACTTATTGAAGGAATTAGAAACTTCAAGACTTTGTTTGTAGTGATCTTCACTTGATCCTATATAAATTTCCTTGGATAATAAATTTTGTTTTTTCATCATTGGATGTCAATCTTTAAAAAACACAATCCCAGTCAGATTCTTCTATTTGAAAAAGAAATAAATTTCATAAGAACATTAGAGCCTCTAAAGAATCCCTTTATTCTTAGATACACTCTCTCTTAGAGTTGAGCAACATTCATCAATGGAGTTTTTGGATATTGGTCACTAATGAGGTTTTAAAAAGAATCACAACACTTGTTCTTAACTGAAGAAGTTAACATGAAAAAAAAAATCTTTGAGAGAAAGCTTGTGTAATATAAAAAATATTAATATTTTTTTCAAAAATTATGAAATTATCAACTTAGAGAGAATTTTTTTGTTGTTGCTTTTTTATGTGCTAGAGTCAAAAAACTAAAACAATATAAAATTTCACTTTGATTCAAGTCAAAAATAAAAAGGATGATTCGAGTCATGTGAGAGAGTGACTTTAATGAACATGATATAATTTAGATTTCACATGTTTAATTTGAGTCATGTGAATTAAGTCAAGAAAAAACATGAATCAAGTCACGTTTCGCAATTTGAATTCCAAAATGTAGAACTCTTTCATGATTTGAGTCAAGCAAAATTGTGATTCAAGTCAAGGCACCTCATAATTCGAGTCTTGTGTAAGGGTTTGAATTGAGTCAGACTTCGAGCGCCAAAATCCAAATTCTATAATTTCTTCATGATTCGAGTCAAGATTTTCTCTAACTCAAATCACGTTTTCTAAACCAAAATTGTGGGAAAATGAGATTTATGATTTGAGTCAAGTATTTCTTTGACTTGAATCATGACCCGGGTTAATAATTTTGTGACTTAAACCATACATGCAAAAATAAAATTGATTCAAGTAATAAACTTTGTGACTTGAGTTATTTTGCGTTGACTTTTTATCAAAGGGCTGCTTTATATATGCAAAATATATTTTATTGAAAAATGATCAAGTGTCAAGGACGTGCAATGGTCTATTGGTGAGGAACTCAATTACTACAAAGATGATTAAATAAAAAAGTGTTGAAGCCCTAAGAGCGATTTCAATTATGTTGGTATATTTTGAATTGTAGTATTCGAGCATCATTGGCGAGCGTAAGTTTTCAAAAACCCATGTGTAAGTTTGCCACAATTGAAATTTGATAAAACAAATAAAGGTCCTTTTAACACTCAAATTATCCGTGACAAATATTTTATAAGATAACCGTGAAAAGTTTTGAATCTATACAATAATCTATATCGCATTCCTTCAAAGTCGACTCTCCCGAGCATGAACTATCATGCATATGTTAGGATTTTAAAATTCAAATCTTTAAATCATTTTATATAAATTAAAAAAAATCTAATTATTTTATAAGGAAATAATAATGAGATAATCTATGAAATTATTCTTAACTAATGACATAATAGTAATTGTTTACACTTCATTGCAGGTTGTGATATATACAAGAATTTTTAAAATTTTCTTTTTTAAATTATTAGTAAAAGATAAATTTATAAATTTTCTTTTCCTTATAGAAATAATAATATTTTTAATTTGTATAAATGACAAAATGGAGTTAGGATATCGTTTAAACTTAAAATATAATATCTTTTTTATTAAACTATTCATAATTTAAATGGGAAATAGTTGTCTGTCATAAATAGTGATTTTAAAACTATTGATCAATGATGCTTCTTCAATTTAATCCAATAACGAGCATCTATTGATCAATGATGCTTCTTCAATTTAAATTTATTATGCTTTCAACATCCTAGGAAAATAGACAAACTATATGTGTGATACATTGAAGATTGGTTGGATATATACACTGTAATTAACAGTTAAAGTCCTTTATTTAAAATTGAGTTATCAAATTATATACTTATACATGAGTTCATATGAATTAATTAATTATAAAAATAAAACTAATTAATATTATTATTTTAATTGATCATTAATCAATTATAATTTTTAATCAATAAATTAAAAATATAATTAATAGAGAAATTGATCTATATAATAATATTAAATATAATTGAATAAAAAACATTCTAGTAATAATTACATTTAATATGTTTATTATCTTAAACTAGTATGAGTGCCGGGGCATTTCATTTTTATGTCTGTGAACATGAAGTGGATATATCAAAGATAATGAAGAAGTATCAAGTAATGAATATATCAAAGATAATGAAGAAGTATCAAGTATTTATGAGGCATATTTAAGGATAAGTTTCAATAAAGTGATAGCAATTGCTGAATCCAATTCTATACGTTCATATAGAAAAGAAAACTTAGCCGAATTTATGCTTGAGTCACTTCATTTTATCCCAACAAAGCAAAATAGATTTAAGTAGGATAGGGATCGGGTCATTTTGGTTTTTGATTAAATGTTAAAGATCTAAAACTTATCGTCATCATCCGGTAGTACGTTCGCATAGAACTCACGTACCGTTGCGATATCATAGTGCTCGAGTGGGGAAATTAACCGATCCCACTTCTTTGTGTCAATCAACCCGGCGAATGCTCTGTTTGTGCCTTGAGGGATGATGATGAATCTCTTCTCCGGTAGAATTTTCCGCTTCTCCAGAGCAACGTACCGTGCCGCTTGCTTCGCCCCGACAAATTTGTCGGTATCAAATTGGATCGTTACTGGACGGGAAGTGCTCGTTCCCTTTCTCTTCTTTGAAGCGCCGAATCTAGATTCCATCTGCAAAATCATAAAGAGGAAGCAACACACACAAAACAGATTAGACAGCAACACCAAAATTTAAAGAACTGTCATGCTCGTTGCTGCTTCGCCTAGCGAAGTGGCAGCGAACGCTCGCCTCTGGTTCGCCTAGCGAGTTGCTAGCGAACCTTACAGGTTTTTGGGTTCTTCAGTATTTTCAGAGAAATCTTCCCAAAACCCACATGCTAATGGTTTCAATTTCAGAACCTAATGATCTATCAATTAAAGAAACGTTCTATGCTATTGGTAATTACAGATTCACTTGCAAACCTAAAATTCCCAATTTCAAAACCTAAAATCCCACATGCAAACCTAAAGTTTCCCATACCAACAACTTCATTCTAAATGACATTCAAATCAGCAATAAACAAAGCTTAAGCATAAAGACATGGTATTAGGGCAAACCTTAGTTACACAGATTGATTGAAATGTGAAGTGGAGTAAGGTTTGCAATCTTCCAATTAGGGTTTGAGTGTAGATGTGAGAGATGAAAATGAGAGAGTGTAGAGAGTGCTCGGTTAAAATGCCTCAGCAGAGTTGCAAAAACAGAAAAGTTGTGTTTGGGCCAAAATGAGTGGCCTGCTGAGATTTTAAATAAGTGTTGTCAAGCAGCGCTCGCTGCTGCTTCGCCTAGCGAGCAGCTAGCGAATCAGCTCGCTACTGCCTCGCCTAGCGAGCAGCAAGTGAGCATGACAGCAATTGCCTTTTCCAAAGGCAGCAATCCAGGTACACTCAGCATGGTTTTAACAAGTTGAAACCCAATACAACAGAACCGGAAAACAGTAAATACTTACAATGTTGGGGTGCCTCCCAACAAGCGCTTGTTTAACGTTGGCTAAGCTCGACGGTGTGATGCTCACAGAGGAGCATCCAAAGGATTTGTGCAGCTTCCGCTATCCACTTTGTTGTTTGAGTTTCCGGGATCCATTTTGTTGAGCAACTTCCTCAAGGGCTTTGTTGTATTCAAGAGGTTCTTGATGAACCTTCGATAAAATCTGATACCACCCTTTTTCGGAACTATTTGTACAACGCTCACCCATTCACCATCTGCGATAGAACAATTCATCCCGACCTCTACTAATTTGACAACATCCTTCTTTCTCAGCACCTGCATCAATTGATTCTCCTCCTTTGTTGACAAAGTGCTGCTAATGATTACTGGTTTGGTACAGTTATCATCAAGGTACACATATTTCAAATGTGGCTCCAGTTTTGGCTCCTCCACTATATTGGTCATATCCACACCTTCTCTTGTCTCTTTATGATAGACAAGTTCTCCACAAGCTTCTAATTCATGCAACAATGCTTCCATGTCTTTTCCTTTATTTTTGGTTGAACCTTTGTATACTCCGATAAGAAATCTTTCGGAAGGATTAGAAACATGAACCTGGTTTGCGACCTCCACAAGTTTCTCCTCTGTGGCATCAATTCGGAAAGAATCATGTTTATCATTAAGATGCTTTTTGGCTTCAAAAAGATGGAAGGCTACCTCTTCATTTTGGACCCTTACCTTCATCAAACTGTTGTCAACATCAATCATCATGCGCGCGGTTTTCATGAACGGTCGGCCCAGGATGAGCGGAGCATCATCATCCTCTTCCATATCAATAACAATAAAATCAACCGAGAAGAAGAATTTATCAACTTTGACTAACATGTCTTGAGCCACTCCATATGGTGCAGTGGTAGATTTATCAGCAAGTTGCAAAGTCATCTTAGCAGGTTTGATATCAACATTTCCCAATCTTTTGATAATGGAAAGGGGAATTAAATTGATGCTAGATCCCAAGTCAATCAAGTCATTACCCATGTAGGTGTCTCCGATGGTTATCGGTAAAACAACTCGTCCCGGATCGGATTCCTTCCTTGGGAGAGTTTTCTGAATGATGGCACTACATCGTGCATCAAGCAAGATTGTCTCAGGTTCCGTGTGCCTCCGTTTTTTGGTAAGTATGTCCTTCATGAATTTGGCATACTTTGGCATTTTCTCCAAGGCTTCGGCAAACGGAATGTTGATTTGTAGTTGTTTAAAAATATCCATGAACCGGGCGTAATGCCGTTCATTCTCCCTTTTGGACGGAGCATGAGGATAAGGAAGGTTTTGGATTGGAGTAGCGCTCACTACCTCCTTTCCTTTAGCAATTCTAGAACTCCTCCATCTAGGCTTTTTTACTGGCTCTTCTCTTTCTTCCTCACTCTTATTTTTCTCAGTCTCCACACTTTTTTTCTTTTCAACTTCACCATTCTTTTCGTTATTTTCAACTTCTTCCTCCTCACTCCACTCCCTTCTTTCACCATCAATATTTTCCTCCACTATTTCCTCCTCATTTTCTTTCTTTTTCTCTCTTCGTTCACTCTCAACTCTTTTGTTATTCTCACTCATCAACTCCTTCCCACTTCTCGTTGTGATCGCCTTACAATGCTCCTTAGGATTTGTTTGCGTATTTGCCGAAAAGGAAGGGCCGGTTTGTTGTTCCGCGAGTTGCTTAGCAAGTTGCCCAACTTGAGTCTCGAGATTCTTTATAGCCGCGTCGTTGCTTTTTTGATTTGCCATTGACATTTGCATGAATTGCGTCAATGTCTCTTCCAACTTAGAATTTACGTCCGGCGGTTGTTGAGATTGATAAGGATTTTGGGGAGGGTTTTGACGGCTAGAAGAACCACCTCCATAACCTTGGTTATGGTAATAGTTACTCCTAGGTTGGAACCCTTGGTTCCCTTGGAAATTTGGTTGTTATTGTTGTCTCAGTTGGTAGTCCCTTTGGTTTGCCATGTAGTTTACATCTTCGAATCCCGGAGGTGGACAGAATCCGGTGTCATGCTCACCTTTACAAAGCTCACAACAAGCTATTTGTTTAACTTTAGACGGTTCTCTCAACTCTTTAATTTGTTGCGTTAAGAGTTCCACTTGTTGTGAGATGAGCTTGTTTTGGGCAAGGATGGCATCGTTCGTCCCTAGTTCAAGCACTCCCGGCTTCTTCAAAGAGTTGCCTCGACTTTGACTCTGAAGATCATTTAGAGCCATTCGATTTATGATATTTGTAGCTTCTTCAGCACTTTTTGACAATAAAGAGCCACCCGAGGTAGCATCCAACAACGTCTTGCAATTTGGTTGAAGTCCATTTTTGAAGATATGGATTTGAGTCAATTCATCAAATCCATGCCCTTTACATTTCCGAAGCATGGACTTGAATATTTCCCACGCTTCATTTAAGGATTCATTGATTCCTTGTGCAAACACCGAGATGGCCGTATTTGATTCCATGAACCGGTTATGGGAGAAGAATCTTTCGATAAACTTTTCTTCTAACACGTTCCAGTCTGTCATGACGGCTGGTGTTTGGTCTAAGTACCAATCTTTTGCTTTGCCGAGCAAAGCGTGGGGAAATAATCTTCTGAACAACGGGAGCTCCTGAGCCTGATCCACTCCGGCCGCCAATGCTATCTCATAAAATTTTGTGAGAAAAGCAAAGGGATCTTCATGGTCCATTCCGGTAAATGGACTTCCATATAATAAATTGAGAGTTCCCGTTTTCATCTCAGCTTGCCTTCCTGTGTGGTTGGCAAACTGAGCGGTGTTTCTTGGACTGTTTATGCATGGAGTAGAAATAGGTGGTGGTGGTGGCTCCATGTTAGGTATGAATGGTGGTGGATTTGTGGTAGAAGAACTTTCTCCTTGCTCTTGACGTTGTCTAGCCTGTTGCCTCCTACGTCTCGTTTTGCTATTGTTCCTCCTTGCGGTTCTTTCGATCTCGGGATCAAAAAGAAGTTCGTCCACAGGGATTTGCCCTCGCATAAAACGTAAGCTGCACACTAAACCAAACAGATTACAAGCACAAGTCAAAAATTCGAAAGCTAAAAATTAAGCAACCATTGCGATGCTCGCAATATCAATTTACAACCATTGCGATGCTCGCAATATCAAATCAAACTTTTACCGCATTGTATTACCTTTTTATGCAAGATAACGTTATTAAAACCAAAACCCCCTGTGTTACTTAAGCTAAGATTAATACAACCATCGAACGGCGCCATTTTGTTAGTTGTAATTTTAAGTGTCGGGTTTTTGTTATCGTATCCACAGGGATTGTAAGATATCACCGTCGTTCGATGGTTATATTAATCTTAGCTTAAGTAACACAGGGGGTTTTGGTTTTAATCATGTTATCTTGCATAAAAAGGTAATACAATGCGGTAAAAGTTTGATTTGAATATTTGAGAAATATTGCCAAAGTTAGGGTTCAACGATCACTTTGCATGTATTTGTTCGGTCAACAATCTTATAAACTCCTTTAGATGATAAATTATTTCACAAAGTCCTCCCAATGTGTTTCTCTCGAACACACATTGTGAGTTTTCCCAATTTGATCGATTGTTTATCTCTAACACAACCTATCAAAATGACAACTTTTTGGTTCAACCTTATGGTGAACAAAATCATTCATTACTATCTCTAGCTAACAAACAAGATTGGATGAAAACCTAGGTTAAGAGTTGGTAAACATCTCTCGATCATAAACCAACACAAAGAGTTTTGAATAAGAACAAAGTTTTCATCATATATTCACCATTAAAGAGTTTACACATGAAGATCCTTACATTTACACACAAAGCTAATGATCATCTACATCTAACCTTGACAAATGGAGGACTTAGCTACTCATTTTCATGGTAGCTTGGTCGGCAAGTTTCGGAAGAAGGTTGATCAACATCCGAGTCGAATAATCGAGATTGGATGGGAATCCACCTTCCTTTTGTAAAAGATGGTTAAGAGATGAAGAGAAATGAAATTTAGGGCACAAAAGCTTCTAAGAACAATGCTGTAAAAATATCTAGAAAAAGTGCAAAAGTATGGAAAAACTAGGTATGGCTCCAAAAAGTGGCACTTGCTACTTATAGAGCTGTACTGGGCTGTCATGCTCGCTAGGCGAGCAGAATGGCTCGCCTAGCGAGGGTCTAATTGAGGCACATGAGGCACCTGCGCCCAGAGAAACAGCCTATCTCAGACTGTCATGTTCGCCTAGCGAACAAAACCTTCGCCTAGCGAAGGGCACGCTTCAACCCTCGCTCCAGCGAGGTTGAGAGGTTTGGCTACTGGAATCCTCGCTGGGATCTCGCTGATGGCTCGCCTAGCGAGTGAGTGCTGGCTGCGCTTTTCACCAAGTGTGGACGCGTTCGCTGCAACGTTCGCTGGAAGCTCGCCTAGCGAGTCCTTCGCTACAGCTCTCGCCTAGCAAGCAAGCTGATGAATGCATCTTCTCTTTGGTTCCTTTTCCAACTTTCTTGTGTCTTCATTTTCAATTATTTCATGCCTTCTTCCTGCACAATAACACACAAAGCAAAGGTACCAAGATCGTTTATCAATGTATTGCATTTCATCTAAAACAAAGGTGGTTTTGACAATTTAGCAAGGAAATGGAGTGAAAGATACCCATATTTGATAGCTCAAATAAGCACTTTTGGGTATCTAACAACTACCATGCAATCAAAGGGATACAATGCAATCTAAGAGTCATTTAAACATTTGTTATCTAAGGGATACAATGCAATCAAACGTAATTTAATTGGTAAAACGCCAAGGATCATTTCCCTAAAAGTAAGTATTCCTTGTACTTTTTGATATTCTTTTGTTTGTGTGTATTAATTAGTAACTATATGAATATTATTTGTAGTCGAGAAGGCAACCCAACGACTATGCTTGTATATACTATGTTATGAAACATATGCATGATATTGTCACAAGAGGCATTACAAATGGATTGACCAAGTGTAAGGTATTAGCTTAATCCATATACATGTAATTTATGTATATTTCTTAAGTTAATGTTGTTGTTGTTAGCTTATCATAATTTAAACTTTATTCTAATTATAGGAGTTTAGCGACAAAACACCATTCTCACAAGAAGATATAGAAGATATCCAATCAATTTGGGTTGGTGTCTTCTTATCTTGTCATGAATTTCAACAACAATAGTTTTTCTTTTGTTATAAGTTGAATTTGTACATATAGAAGTTTTGACATTTTCATGTACAAAACTTTAACTTTTGTATTATGTCTTGATGAGAACAATGTAAGTTTGTACATTTGGTTACGTGTTTCTGATTTGGTATTCTGTGTTAATTTGGTATTCTAAACAATTTTATAGTTTCTGCATGTGTACAAAATGATAAAGTCCTGCAAATAAATGAGAATCAAAACAAACTTATATAGCAATAAAATTGATTAAGCCCCTAGTAAAAAATCGATGTACAAACGTAGCTTATTATCTCGGTTATTTAATGAAACTGAGTGGTATGTTGTGCACACTAATTAGTTTTGAAAATAAAAATATGTTTTTGCTAGGGATCGAATCATTAATCTTTCGCATTTTAATCACAAATAAAAATTGAGAGATAAACTTCCCACTTTTCATATCACCTTTCGTTACCTCAACATTATAACCGATGTAAAATCCATTTCACATCCGACATAACATATGTTATTTCTAATAGTACATGGTTGCAGTTTGCTCTCTTTAGAGTTTCGTTTTGGCCTCGATACTCAGGCTAGGCTTCACAAATTGTTGGATCGGATTTTTTTTCCTCTTGAGTGTTAGTTGGATAGTTTTTACTTTTCCTGTTTATTTTCTATCCTATTTTATAGTCAGGGTTAGTTAAATGGGTGTTTTATGAGAACTTCAGTGCTTTTAGCTACTTGTGTATATATTTGTAACTTATTTTTCAATTCTTTTTTATATTTGGTTCTCTCTTTACTGTGAAAAAAAACCGCAATATTGATATAAACCTTCAAAAGAAGAAACTAAATATTAAAATAATAGATGCTAAATATTTAAACACTACCAATTTTATTATTATTTTATTTTTACTACACAAAAACACACTTCATAAGATAGAGATAAAAACACTTTATTTTATTACTATTATTACCCAAAAACATACACATACACTTATTATATTATATTATATGTATATGTTTGGAAAGCCCATCAAAGCTGATAGTAATGATTTAATTTCCAATCCTGGCTCCAGTGTTGATCTTGGCCTTTCCAAAATTCTGAGTTCCTGCAGTGTTGTTGAATGCATGTTTGGTTCCATTGTTACTAAGATTAGTGTAACCTCCATTGGTAATTTGTGCACCAGTTTTGATGTCAGCCTCACCATAATCTTGATAGCCACACTTGTTGTTAAATGCATCAACAGTTCCATTGTTTCCACCATCGTACCCACCAAAGATGTTGCTGAATAAACCAGTCATCTTATGATATACGATATGATCTCTGTGAATATATATATAAATAGTTGAAATGCTTAGGTTTGTGTTGATGTTTGTTCCTAACTGAGCCAAACATTATATAGATGCATAAAGTTACTGTGTTAAAAGAGAATCTAGTGCTATAATTGTTTCCTTCTACTTCAAGCTTTAAATTATTGAATTTTATGGTCCTCTTCCTGTCCCATTTTGTTTCGTTTTAAGTAAAATTTTGTAAAAATAAAATGCTAAATATCATTGCAGATGATAAATAGATTTTTTTTAACTAGTATAATCTATGCATAATATTAGCGTCGGTGTAATAATTTAAACTTATCAATAAATTTTTATAATCATATTTAAAAGTGATTTAAGTGATTACAAAAAAATTGTCCGTATTATTAAATTATTGATTTATAAATATCAACAATTTAAAACATCAAGAATTTATTTATATTAATATATAAATATAAATAAATTCAAATGTTATTTTATATTATTAATCTTGTTTTTCATTCTAAAAAAATTAAAATCATTTTAATTATATTTTCATCTCACAAATCTTATAAACGAGTCTTAGATAATAGTGTTTAGGTCACATTCGAATGGTTAAACATTTGTTTGTAGGCTTGTATTTTGGAGGCTGAAGTGTCTGTTTGTATTTCACGTCGGAATGAATAAAATACTATTCTTTTATGAAAAAGAGTTTGTTTTGGTTGTACAAGGGTGAAAAATTAATTTGATGAGTTGAGGTTGTTTTTATATGCATAAGATGAATAATCGATTCTGGCAAAACGTGCGTTAGTCTTCGATTGAGCATACATTCATTCATTTCTCTTTTAATCTTCCTAAGTTTATTGTGAAAATTGTTTGCGGAAGACGAGTAATCGTTCAGACAAAGCGTACGCTAAAGCCTTGATTATTCGACAAACAGGTGAATGTAGATTCACCCGTTTCTTCCTATTTAATTAGAGGTATATTAAAAGGGAAATTAAATTTAAAGAAAAATAAAATCACTTTTATACTTTTATTTTGGATATTTTAATATTAAATTTTTTTTGTATTTCTAAATAACTAGCGTTCACCCGTCTGTCCGCTTTTTTTTTAATGCTCACAGCAGAGAAAAATAAATGTTTGTTTTTCTTTTTATGATGTTTTTATTGTAGGTCGCCTTAAAAATAATATTATTACACTTTGAAAATGGTAAACAAAGATACTCAAAATTATATTGAAGCATGCAAATTAATATTGGTACTGTGTGATCAATGACGTTCTTTAAGAGGAATGCCGAACATGAAATCTCTATTCAAAGTATTTTCTTTTTCCCTGCAATTGTTTTTCGTAGTAAAGAAAAAATGTAAGACTCTTAAATTAGAATTTTTTTAGAGAAAAAGATAGTAAATATAATAGTAAGTAGTGTAATCAAGTTTTTTTACCTTATTCAAATCAATTCTTCGTACATCTCTTTATCAATGCACTCTTGAGATTTAAAAAACTACAAATATATGACAAAATGTCATATCATCAAAGAAATACATTCAAAACATTTGACTCGTTTGAATATAATATGGTTTATTGTGACACAAATAATACTTGGAGAATGGAGATACTTTGTTTTAGTCTAGATTTGGTATAACAACAACTATGACTTGTTTCTGAATTATCTAGATTTCTGTTAAATAAGGAAAACAATGGACTTAGTAAATATATATGGTTTTATTTACATAAACCAAATAGAAGTTAAATTCATGCATTCAAAAATATTCTAGAGTGAAAATATTCTTAAATGAATTAAATAAAAACCTCTTCATCCTTTGAGATATTATTTCTCTTTCACCGTTTTCCAAAGTTGTGTCTTATCTGTTATCACTGTGGAGCTCCAACCGACAAAGTAAAGTTTTAGACGTTTTGACCTGTTTCACTAAGGATGATAAAAATGTTAATGAAAGAGTGGTGAAAATGCAAGAAACGGTTTTTTATATGTATTGCGGAAAAGGTAAATACACCTTATTGTCGAGTTTGTCGATTGATGAAATACTTTGTTCATCCTTCCATGTGTTCCATTTATCTTCAAAGTCTGCTATCTAAAATTTATTGTATAAGAATAGTGAGAATAAGTATGACCCAATTGATATCTAACATAAAAACATAAAATAAATGGTTAAGTATAACTTACTTTTATGTCGAAGCAAGTTTCAACATTCTTTCGTCTCAACTCCTTACATAATTGAAAGATTTCACCATGTTCTAGTTTGGCTGTATATTAAAGCAAAAGAAAATTATATTTAGTTATGATGTAAAGAATACAATATAAGCTTGGTATGTCGTGTCATCAAAATGGGAATCAATGTGTGGGCAATTTTTTTAATGTACTTAATAAATACTTGTGGGTGCGATAAAAGAATTTATTTAAAGACTATATTTTTTGCTAGTCACCATCGTTTCCTTTCAATTTTCCTTCCCTTGTTAAAACTCTTGTCGTAGTCTGTGAAACACCCCTGGATAAAGCCACATATAACTGTCCATAACTAAAAACATATCGTGGAAGATATATTCCAACATTTGGAATTGTTTGTCCTTGTGATTTATTTATTGTAATTGCAAAACTTAGTCGCACAGGAAACTGCTTTCTACTAAGGACAAAAGGCAATTCATCACTTCCAGATGTTTTTATTTTAATTATGGACAAAAAAGCACGTTTTCCCGCATTGTTTCCTATTAAGATTTCCACATCCAACATATTCATAAATAAATCACAACATAATAACCGCGTCCCATTACACAATCCATATATAGGATCTAGATTTCGTAATAACATCAATGGTGCACCCTGTCATCTGGTTTGGTAGGTTCAACACCATCACCAATGCGAATAAGAAATTCTGCAAACTCTTGATCATGCAATAATCGCATATTTTGACGCAAATGCAAAATCTTGGTATGATTCCATAAATGAGACTGAATAATACACGCTGAAATCATTTGTGCCTTAGTACCTTTTCTTAAAACAGGAAGAACTTGACAAAAATCTCCCCCCATGATCAGAACTTTTCCACCAAATTGCGCATTATTGCTACAAATGTCTTGTAATGATCGATCTAAGGCTTCCAAATAATTTTTGTTTGTCATTGGTGTTTCATCCCAAATTATTGCGGTAGCAACTCTAATGAGATTTGCAATATCTTTTTGCTTTTGAATACCATAAATGGAACTCGGTTGTATATCAATAGGTATCTTAAATCGAGAGTGTGCAGTCCTACCACCGGGTAACAATGTCCTAGCTATACCAGATGATGCAGTTGCTAAGACAATTTATCCTCTACTTCTTAAACTTGCCATTAATGTTCGATAAAGGAATGTTTTACCTGTTCCTCCTGAACCATAAAAAAAATACCCCACTGTGTTTTTGAGCAATTACATTCATAATGGTTTTGAATGCAATCATTTGATCATTATTTAACTTAGCAACATATTCAATATCTTGATTGGGGATATCGACCGCTAACTCCTCTTGTATGATACTAGGAATTGCATCTCTGTCTATTGTATTAGGGGGTAAAGATGGGAGATCATAATCTTCAATTTTTTTACCGTGCAGGTTTAATAGTTCATTCAAGTCCTTCAACAACATATTAGTCAAGTTTAATTCCACAACATTGTTAATTATTTGATAATCCTCTTCCATATGTGTAAAAAACTCATTCTAAAGGCCTCTAACATCAATAGGTTCACAAAATATTAAAATCGTCACGAATAACCTTCGTAAAGCATATGGCATTCGAAGACTCGTAGCCTCAACCAAACAATCACGAATACTATGATCAGTCTCTAGAATTCCCTGATACTCGGTTGTTTTTTGAATGTATTGAAAGTCGTTTCATTATTTGTAAGAAGATATTCCCAACGAGTTGGACCTGTGACATATGATAACAACAGTCGCAAGTAAAACTTATCTCTTTCCGAAGGTGATACCGTATAGATTCTCCCAATAACTTTTCTTGTTGACCGCCTGCGATGCCATTTCATGTCCCGCGTGTTCCAACAATAATGCTTTGGAATCTCTCTATACAGATAATTTCTTGCTTGTGAATCTCATAGATTCAATGCAAATAATTGTGTGAGCATTGTTTTGGAGTTGCGTTCATTATTTAACACATATGTAATTCGTTGATGATCATAAAAGCGTACTTTATGGCAGTTCAAAAAGTGGATCTGCAATCTTTCAACTGAAGGATATAATCGGTAAAGAGTGAATCAAACTATTTTCCATAATTCCTTGGGAGCATAAATCCATCTTGCATCAACATATTGTTGAACTTCATCCATGTATGATCCTTTATGAACCTCCATAGCCACACGATCAGAGCTCTTGTACACATATTTATATAGATACTTGATACTTTTAATGCTACTAAAAATATCTACATTGATGTGACAGTCATACTTTAATAGTAACCAAGGGTTATAAGGAACCACTCATCTATTATCGACAGACCTATCTCTACCTAACGATATAGATTCATCAAACCTTCTATTATACTCGGGATATGAGTCAGTGCCTTGACGTGTTTCATCCAAGAATTGTTTGGGATACCTTTTCTTACAATGTTCGTCTTTCATACATGGAGACTTTCGGTTGATTATGCCGCAAGTTTTGTGGATCATATGTTTTACAACAACTTCATGCAATCGTGGTTCACATTCTAATTTAGGTATTTCTTCTCTTACCATACTATCAAAATCTTTTGGGTCACGCAACTTATCATTACTTTCTAAGATCAACAACATATGCACATGCGAAAGTCCTCGCTTTTAAAATTCAGTGAAATACATGTAGCTTTTAACTTTTCCCAAGACTCCTTTATTAATAACATCATCATTCAATTGCTCGAATTTCGAACGAAATATTCTTGTTAGCAAATCTGGACGATCTTGTGGTGTTTGAAAAGATAAAAGTTCTGATGTTATCTCACTCCAATAAGGATTGCATGTCATTGTTAGAAAAATATTTGGTTTACCGCCATTAAGAACAATAGCCATGCCATCTTCATAACGCTGTGTCATGTCTCGACGACCGTCAATAAATGATGATGGCAAAATTGTTCTCTTTCTAATGTTTTCTACGATGATTCATGAAATGCATTAGTATTAGAATACATGAATGATTAGCATTAGAAGTACAACTAATAATTAATCAAAAACTGTATATTTATTCTATATGAATTTTTACCTGCATTAGTTTCACCAACATGCAAAGCTTCCTGTAAACCTTGGTACAATTCAGCATGTATATCACTTTGGTGCTCTTTAATCCACCTTAACCTCCCTGATTCAATTTTGGCATAATTGTCAACAACATATTATTGCAATAGTCGACCCGCATTTAACAACATTGATTGATCATTTGGACGAATCTACAGTTGATTGAAAAAAATGTCGGTGCTAAATATAAAGGTTTTTAAAAAATGCTTAGCCAAGTATACTATCTACTAAAATTAATCTAAATTTACCTAAAGCATGTAACTGTAATACGCTCGACATGACACTCTTCGTCCATTACAATTTATTGTGTTGACATCCCAACCATGCGTCCTGTTGAAGACAGTTTTTAAGTGTCGGGTTTTGTTATCGTATCCACAGAGATTGTAAGATATCACTGCCGTTCAATGGTTGAATTAATCTTAACTTAATGTAACACTAGGGTTTTGGTTTTAATCAAGTTATCTTGCATACAAAGTAATTAATTGCGGTAAAAGTTATGTTTTGATTAATATGAGAAATATTGTCAAAGTTAGGTTTCAATGATTACATTTGCTTTGCATGTTTTTGCACGGTCAACAATATTATAAACTCCTTTAGATGATAAATTATTTCACAAGGTCCTCTCAATGCGTTTCTCTCGAACACCCATTGTGAGTTTTGTCATTTTGATCCATTGTTTCTCTCGAACACAATCTATCAAAAAGACAACGTTTTGGTTCAACCTTATGGTGAACAAAATCATTCGTTACTATCTCTAGCTAACAAACAAGTTTGGATGAAAACCTAGGTCAAGAATCGGTAAACATCTCTCGATCAAATACCAACACAAAGAGTTTTAAATAGGAACAAAGTTTTCATCATATATTTACCGTTAAAGAGTTTACAAATGAGGATCCTTACATTTACACACAAAGCTTGGAAATCACCTACATCTAACCTTGACAAATGGAGACTTAGCTACTCATTTTCATGGTAGCTTGGTCGGCAAGTAAGAAAAGAGGGTTGATCAACATCCAAGTCGAATGATCGAGGTTGGATGGGAATCCACCTTCTTTTTGTGGAAGATGGTTGCTAGATGAAGAGAAAAGAAATTAGGGCATCCAAAAATCCCTCCTAACAATGCTGTAAAATATCTAAGAGAAAGTACAAAAAATGGAAAAGTTGGTAAAAAGTGGTATGGGCTCAAAAAGTGGCACCTGCTACTTATAGACAAGTGCAGAACTGTCACGTTCGCTAGGCGAGCAGAATGGCTCGCCTAGCGAAGGCCAAAAATGGGCACAAAATGCCCCTGCGCCCAGAGAAAACTGGGCCTGTGGAACTGTCATGTTCGCCTAGCGAACAGACCTTCGCCTAGCGAAGAACTCGCTTCAACCTTCGCCCCAGCGAGGTTGAGAGGTTTTGCTACTGGAATGCTCGCTGGGGACTCGCTAGGACCTCGCCTAGCGAGCTAGTGCTGGCTGCTCTTTTCACCAAAACAGACTGAATTCGCTGCCACTTCGCCTTCAGTTCGCCTAGCGAATTAATTAACCAATTTACTGGAGCCTTTCGCCAGGAGCTCGCCTAGCGAAGGTTTTGCTTCGCCACAACCTCGCCTAGCGAGCTGGCAGATAGAATGCTTGTGAACTTGGTTCCTTTGCCAATTTTCTTGTGTCTTCATTTTCAATTAGTTCATGCCTTTTCCTGCACAATAACACACAAATCAAAGGCACCAAGCTTGCTTATCAATGTGATGCATTCTATGTAAAATGAATGTGGTTTTGACCATATTAGCAAGGAATAAGAGTGAAAGATGCCCACATATGATAGCTCAAATAAGCACTTTGGGGCATCTAACAACTCTCCCCAACTAGATTCTTGCTTGTCCTCAAGCAAAGTATGCCTCTTTGAAAAACAAGAGGATTTGCTTTTAAGAAAACGGTTTCTCCGAAGTTGGATAAACGGCTCAAACACAAGCGAAATCCGCAAATACACGTTTCCCACGGTTTTGAATAAAATAATACATAAGAACTAAAACTTAAATAGCAATGCAAAATATTTATCTATCTGCAACAATACTATTCTGAATGAATCACCCTATCTCTCCTCTTCGAATAAGGATTGAAGATTTAACGCGTTTGCAACCGCGGGAATAATCTCACTCTCTAACAAATAATGAAGATATCAAATAGATTCATACAATGTCTAACAATTATAAGTTGTACTGTGGAAGCAAAAAGATCACTAAGGGCTTTTCGGTTGAAGCTAGGTCGGGTTAACAAACAAGGGTCATTTCTAAGGCCATTGAAACGAAAGTGCCGATGCAAAAGAGACATTCACAGTAATATTCACACTACTCGACTTTGTTTCCTTTGTTTCTTATTTGTAACCTTCACAACACATATTCCACAACTCAATTTTTATTTTTCACTATTTTTCTTCCCAGCAAGCATTCATTTTCTATTTTTGTTCTTTTCTTTCACATCAAATATACAAAACAGATGTTTATTTTCTACATTTTCTATACATATCTTTTTCTATGCTTGCTCGGTTTTTCTTTTCTTTTTCAAGAGTTGTGGAATTTACCAATTCTTTTTCGTTCTCCCCAACTTATTTCTTCCACACCCTAAGTGAATGCTCTTAACTTTTTACAGCAAAAGAACAATAATCAAGATTTTTCGGGTTGTAAAAAAAAACATTTTTGAGATCTCGCTTTATTTCAAGCCGAGATTCAACAGTTTAGGCTCAAAGGGGTTAACAAATACTCTCTCTGCTCACAGGTAAGTTGTTTTTGGATGTAGTTGTGCTCGAAAGAAAACAAGTGCCTTGATCATTTCTAATTGCTTCCACAATTTCACAATAATAACAGACAAATAATGAATCACATGAATCAACAAAACTTATTAGAATCCAGCATTTAAGTGAACAATGGAGGTTTCCTCACACTTTGTGGTTTTAGGTTCTAGATGAAACATTCATTCAATTATGTTGCACAAAGACAATATTCAATTTACCAAAAAGAGTAAAGTTCCTAATGCATTCTAAAATTCTAGCCGACGGTAACCATGTACCTTAGCTTCATTCACTTGTTATTCTTATCATCGCCATCCAAGCTCGGAGGCGCCATCATTGGGTACTTCTTGAGGAGCAACCAATCTAGAAGGGTTTGCCACTCATTCAACCAAAAATTTATTAAACACACAAAATTAACAACAAACATAAATAATATTAACTGAAAAAATAAAATTTTGTTCGTGGGGGACAAAACACCCCAATAGTACAACCCATGGTCAAAATACAAAATTCAAAAGTACAAATAAAAAAATGCCATAATAAAAACTGAAATACAAAAAACAAAAACTTAACCCACAAAGGGCTCAAGACTCCTCCTCACTACCGGCCTCAGAACCGGTCGCCTCATCATCATCCTCATCATCATCATCAGCGTCAGCTCCCACCCCCTCAGAATAGACTGGCACGTCCACGGGCCAATTTGCATTAGCCAGAAACTGCTCCCGTGTCATCAAAGCATGTGCACCACTACCCTGCAGCTGCAAACGCTGCATCGAGTCGTGCATGTCAATCATAGCCCTCTGCGATGCTGCCATCCACTGGAAATTGAATTCACACGCAGCCCGCAGGTATGGATCGACCCTGGGAGTAGAAGCACTAGGACCATCAGAAACCCTAGTGCTACCTGAGGCTGCACTGCTGCCGGTGGCCTTAGCTCTGCAGTATTTTGCCACATACCGGTCATCAATAGGAGCCGGGATCCTAACCTGACCCCGAGACGGAAGTCGCACTCGTGCCTTAATGCACAGACTCATAATCAAACAAGGGAATGCAAGGGGGCAATTCACCCGAGCCCCCGACTTCAGTCCGCTCTCTATTACCGTCTTCAACTCATTGGCAATGATCCTCGCCACATCAATCTCGACATTGGCGAGGATGGAATATACTAAATGTGCCACTGGGATCGGCACAGTAGATGTGTGGGATTTGGGTTTGATGTTGGTCAAAACCAGAAGAAGAATCAGCTGAGCCATGGGAGTCATGTCCTCCCGATGATATCTCATAGGAACCCCAGATGGGTTCGGCTCTACTGATTTCCCTGGTAAAAGCAGGGCGGCCGTAATTGCTGGGACATCCTTGTGCAGCCGGAGGTCAATATGGTACTGGTCTCTCTCATCAGCACCCAGCTGAAGCGGCTCCCCGAGGATTTGGTTGATCGTATCCCTGTCAAAAGGAACTGGCCGACCGGCCACTCTAGAGACCCAAGTGAAGGGCTCATCATCATCTGGCAATGCGTTAGCGTAGAACTCCCGCACTGTAGCGATGTCATAGTGTTCCAAGGGATTTATCAACCTATCCCATTTCTTTGTATCGATCAACCCGGCAAAACTCCGATACGTGCCCTGTGGGTTAATCAGAAAACGCTTCTCAGGCAAAATTTTTCGCTTCTCCAAAGCGATGTACCGTGCCGCTTGCTTTGCACCGACAAACTTGTCGGTATCGAATTGGATCGGCACGGTTCGTGAAGTAGTTGCCGCTCCCTTTCTTTTCTTGCCAGCACTAGATCTTGACTCTATTCTGCAAAACAAGAGATAAGACAACAAACACGAAACAAACAGATTAGAACCAAAACAGTTTTTATAAGGGACTGGTTTGCTCGCTGCTGCTTCGCCTAGCGAAGTGGCAGCGAATGCTCGCCCCAGGTTCGCCTAGCGAGTGCTAGCGAACCTTACGGGTTTTGGGGTTTTCTGCATTTTCAAAATTGTTTCCCCCAAAACCTGTACATACAAGGTTTCCACAGCAAAACCCAATGATTTCTCATGACTATGAATTGTTTTATGCTATTGGGGATGCCTAATTTCATGGAAAACCTAAGTAAGAGTAAATCCCCAATTTAAAAACCTAAATGCACAACATTGCAAACTCCCAAAATTGCATGCAACCTCAAGGTTCCTATCACACCTATCCTATTTACCATTCAAATTTGGAAATAAATAATGCAACAAAAGAAACATGCAATAAGGCAAACCTTGAGGTAAACGGATTTGGAAAGGAGAAGTGGGAAGTGTTTGCAATTGACCGACACACAAATGTTGTTGATATGGATGCACAGTAGAGAATTTGAGAAGGCAAATCGCACGCTTCAGCAGAGCAGTTTAGAAGAATTTTTAGGGTAAGGGCAAAACTGCCCTGCTGAACTGTTTAAATAGAACAGTACTGGTGCGCTCGCTACTGCCTCGCCTAGCGAGCAGCCAGCGAGAGCGCTCGCTGCAGCCTCGCCTAGCGAGCTGCAAGCGAGCATGACAGCAAGTGCTTTTGCAAATGCAGCACTTGCATGTCATCCAGCCTGAAAAAGCACACAATACTCATACAACATCAAACATAAAACAGGAAATACTTACAATGTTGGGGTGCCTCCCAACTAGCGCTTGTTTAACGTCGGCTAAGCTCGACGGTGCGACGCTCACAGAGGAGCGTCGAGCGGCTGAGCACAACTCTCGCGATCCACATGACCGCCGAGATACACTTTCAATCGTTGGCCGTTCACGGTCCAACTGTCTTTCTCGTCCATGTCTTCAATGATAACGGCCCCGTACTCTTTTACTTCTTTCACCCGAAATGGCCCGGACCATTTCGATTTCAACTTCCCGGGAAACAACTTCAACCGGGAGTTGAACAGTAAGACCAATTGTCCAGGCACGAATTCTTTGGTTCGGATCTTTTTGTCATGATACTTCTTGGCTTTTTCCTTGTACAACCAACTTGAGTGGTATGCGGCATTGCGCATCTCCTCCAACTCAAGTAGTTGTACTTTCCTTTTTTCACCGGCCGACTCATTCTCAAAATTTAAAAATTTGAGGGCCCACAAGGCCTTGTGCTCCAATTCAACCGGCAAATGGCAAGTTTTACCAAATACCAATTGAAAGGGAGTTAGGCCAATTGGAGCTTTAAAGGCCGTACGGTAGGCCCATAATGCTTCGTCCAATTTTTGGGACCACTCCTTTTTCGAGTTAGACACGGTTTTCTCGAGGATTCTCTTAATCTCACGATTAGAGACCTCGGCTTGGCCATTAGCCTGAGGGTGGTACGGAGTTGTCACCCTATGCGATACACCATAATGTTTTAAAATTGTTTCCAAAGGTGCATTACAAAAGTGTGACCCTCCGTCACTTATCAACACTCGGGGTGTTCCAAAACGGGAAAAGATGTTTTTCTTTAAAAATTTTATCACCGTTTTGGCATCCGCCCGAGGTGAGGCAATCGCCTCAACCCACTTAGAGACATAATCAACAGCTACAAGCATGTACTCATTCCCGTAAGAGGGTGGGAAAGGTCCAACAAAATCTATGCCCCAACAATCGAACACTTCCACTTCTTGGATATTTTGGAGAGGCATCTCATCTCTCTTACCTATCCCACCACTTCTTTGGCAACTGTCACAACTTTGCGCATGGGTATGTGCGTCTTTAAAAATAGTTGGCCAATAAAATCCCGATTAAAGAATTTTAGTGGCCGTTCTAACCCCATTATAATGACCGCCATAAGGCGAGTTGTGACAATGCCAAAGGATGCTCTGGGCTTCATCACCAGTTACGCATCTCCTTAACAGGTTATCACTACCCAACTTAAACAAGTATGGGTCGTCCCAAACATAATACTTCGCATCCGAAAGGAACTTCCTCTTTTGGTTCGAAGTTAGATCGGCCGGCACACAACCACTAGCCTTGTGGTTTGCAAAGTCTGCAAACCACGGCCTAACTTGAACCTTAAACAATTTTTCATCAGGAAATTCTTCCCGGATTTCCTTTTCAGATGCGGTAACCTCGACATTAACCAAGCGGGATAAATGATTCGCTACCAAGTTTTCCGACCCCTTCTTGTCTTTAATTTCGACATCGAATTCTTGTAACAAGAGGATCCAACGGATGAGCCTTTGCTTCGAATCCGGCTTGGTCAGCAGATATTTAATCGCCGCGTGGTCGGTGTACACCACGACTTTAGACCCTATAAGATAGGACCTAAACTTTTCTAGCGCATACACTATTGCGAGTAGTTCTTTTTCCGTTGTGGCATAATTTATTTGAGCCTCGTTAAGAACCTTGCTCGCATAATGTATAGCATGAAAAGTTTTGTCCTTTCTTTGGCCAAGTACCGCTCCAACGGCATAGTCACTCGCCTCACACATTAGTTCAAAATTTTCATTCCAATCGGGAGCGACTATTATTGGAGCGGTAACCAATTTTTCTTTTAAAACCTCGAAAGCTTGCAAACAATCGTCGGTGAAGAGAAATACCTGATCTTTGGCGAGTAAATTGCTCAAAGGTTTAGCCACCTTTGAGAAGTCCTTGATGAAGCGCCGGTAGAACCCCGCGTGCCCCAAAAAACTACGGATGCCCTTCACATTGACCGGAGGGGGTAATTTTTCAATTACATCAACTTTAGCTCTATCCACTTCAAGCCCCCTTTTAGAGACTTTGTGGCCTAGCACAATCCCCTCGGTCACCATAAAGTGACACTTTTCCCAATTCAGCACCAAATTAGTCTTCACACACCTTTCCAACACCGTCTTCAAATTTGCCAAGCATAGACTAAACGTCCCACCAAACACCGAGAAGTCATCCATGAAGACTTCCATTGTTTTCTCTATTAGATCGGCAAAAATAGCTTGGACACATCGTTGGAATGTCGCCGGCGCATTGCAAAGCCCAAAAGGCATTTTTCTGTATGCGAACACTCCAAACGGACACGTGAAAGCCGTCTTCTCATGATCAACCGGGTCAACCGCAATTTGGTTGTACCCGGAGTAGCCGTCTAAAAAACAGTAGTATTGTTGGCCCGATAGTCTTTCAAGCATTTGATCCATAAATGGGAGTGGAAAATGGTCCTTACGAGTCGCGGTATTCAACCGTCTATAATCTATACACATTCTCCATCCCGTGGCAACTTTAGTCGGGATCAATTCGTCTTTGTCATTACGGATTACGGTCATTCCACCCTTCTTCGGAACCACGTGCACGGGACTAACCCACGGACTATCCGAGATCGGGTAAATCATTCCCGCATCCAAAAGCTTCACCACTTCCTTTCTTACAACCTCTTTCATGGTAGGATTTAAGCGGCGTTGTGGTTGAGCCACCGGCTTGAAATCCTCCTCCATCAAAATCTTGTGCATACAATAGGATGGACTTATTCCTTTTAGATCGGAAAGAGTCCAACCCATAGCTTCTTGATTGGTTTTTAGCACAATGATTAGACGGGCTTCTTCTTCTTTGGTCAAAAGGTTGCTTATGATGACCGGCTTTGCCTCGGTCTCATCTAAAAACACATACTTTAAAGTCGAAGGTAACTCTTTTAATTCAATTGGCGCTTTCTCGTCAATGACCTCCTTCTTCAAGTTGTCTTCCTCTACTTCCCACGGTTGTAGGTCTTCCAAACTATCAAGTTCCTTTAAGCATTCCTCAAGAGCTAGCTCCTCTTCAACAGTGAAAACCTTCAATGAGTCGTCAAGAGCTAACTCCATAGGAGATATCTCATGAATGTGCTTTGAAACTTCCATAATAGCGTCTTCGATCACATCGATGCGAAAGCTATCATTTCGATCCTTGGAATGCTTCATCGCCTCGAATAGATCAAATGTGACCTCCTCATTTTGAACACGCACCTTCATTAAACCGTCATCAACATCAATCATCATTCTTGCGGTCTTCATGAATGGTCGGCCCAATATGAGCGGAGCATCATCATCTTCCTCCATATCAATTACAATAAAATCCACCGGGAAAAAGAATTTGTCGACCTTCACCAACACATCTTGGGCTACGCCATGAGGATGGGTCGTCGATTTATCCGCCAATTGCAATGTCATTCGGATGGACTTAATCTCGATGTTGCCAAGCCTTTTGATAATTGACAAAGGTATAAGATTTATGCTCGACCCCAAGTCAATAAGTCCCTTTCCGACATACACATCACCAATTTTAACCGGCAATGTAACTCTTCCCGGATCAACCTCTTTCTTAGGAAGCGTCCTTTGAATGATGGCACTACAGCTCGCATCAAGGACGATGGTCTCCGGTTCCGTATACCTCCGCTTTTTGGTTAGTATGTCCTTCATGAACTTGGCATACTTTGGCATTTGTTCCAAAGCTTCAGCAAACGGAATGTTTATTTGTAATTGCTTAAAAATATCCATGAACCGGGCGTAATGCCGTTCATTTTCCCTCTTTGAAGGAGCATGAGGGTAAGGAAGATTTTGGACCGGAGTAGCGCTCACTACCTCCTTTCCTTTTGCAATTCTCGCACTTTTCCATCGAGGCTTCTTCACTACCTCCCTTACTACCTCATCATTTTTATTTTCCTCAATCTCCACACCTTTTTCTTTTTCAACTTCACCATTCTTTTTATTATTTTCAACTACTTCCTCATCACTCCACACTCCTACTTCACCATCAACATTTTCATCCACCATTTCCTCCTCAATCTCCTTTTCTTTCTCTCTTTTTTCACTCGCCATTCTTTTTTCGTTTTCACTACCCAACTCCCTTCCACTTCTCGTCACAATCGCCTTACAATGCTCCTTAGGATTTGTTTGCGTATTGGCCGAGAAAGAAGGACCGGTTTGTTGTTCAGCTAGTTGCTTGGCAAGTTGCCCCACTTGAGTTTCAAGATTTTTTATGGCCGCGTCATTACTCTTTTGATTGGCCATTGACATTTGCATGAATTGCGTCAATGTCTCTTCCAATTTAGAATTGACAACCGGCGGTTGTTGAGGTTGATAGGGATTTTGGGGAGGGTTTTGACGGCTAGAAGAACCACCTCCATAACCTTGGTTATGATAATAGTTGCTTCTAGGTTGGAACCCTTGGTTCCCTTGGTATTGTTGTTGTTGTTGTTGTTGAGGGTGCGGTTGATAAGGTTGTTGTTGTCTTGGTTGATAGTCCCGTTGATTTGCCATGTAATTTACTTCGTCAAAACCGGGAGGTGGACAAAATCCGGTGTCATGTTCACCTTTACAAAGTTCACAACAAGCTATTTGTTTAGCTTTTGACGGTTCTCTTAACTCTTTGATTTGTTGCGTTAAAAGTTCCACTTGTTGTGAGATGAGCTTGTTTTGGGCAAGTATGGCATCATTCGTCCCTAACTCAAGCACTCCCGCCTTCTTCAAAGAATTTCCACGACTTTGACTTTGAAGATCATTCAAAGCCATACGGTTGATAATGTTGGTGGCTTCTTCGGCACTCTTTGACATCAACGAGCCACCCGAGGTGGCATCCAACAACGTCTTACAGTTTGGTTGAAGTCCATTTCGGAAGATATGGATTTGAGTTAATTCATCAAATCCATGCCCTTTGCATTTCCTAAGCATGGACTTGAATCTCTCCCACGCTTCATTCAACGATTCACTGGTTCCTTGAGAAAACACCGAGATGGCCGTCTTTGATTCCATGAATCGGTTATGAGAGAAAAATCTTTCAATGAATTTCTCCTCTAACACATTCCAGTCGGTCATTACAGCAGGTGTTTGATCGAGATACCAATCCTTCGCTTTACCGAGCAAAGCGTGGGGAAATAAACGTCTGAACAACGGAAGCTCCTGAGCCTGATCCACTCCGGCAGCCAATGCTATCTCATAGAATTTTGTGAGAAAAGCAAATGGGTCTTCATGGTCCATTCCGGTGAATGGACTCCCATACAATAAATTCAGAGTTCCCGTCTTCATCTCAGCTTGCCTTCCAGTTTGGTTGGAAAACTGAGCGGTGTTCCTTGGACTGTTGATACATGGAGTAGAAATCGGTGGTGGTGGTTGTGGCTCCATGTTTGGTACGAATGTGTGTGGATTGGTGGTTGAAGAACTTTCTCCTTGCTCTTGGCGTTGCCTAGCCTGTTGCCTCCTACGTCTTGTTTTGCTATTGAGCCTTCTTGCGGTTCTCTCGATCTCAGGATCAAAAAGAAGTTCGTCCACAGGGATTTGCCCTCGCATAAAACGTAAGCTGCACACTAAACCAAACGAATTACAAGCACAAGTCAAAAATTCACAAGCTAAAACTTAAACTACCATTGCGATGCTTGCAATATCAATTACAATCCCCGGCAACGGCGCCATTTTTGTTGAAGACAGTTTTTAAGTGTCGGGTTTTGTTATCGTATCCACAGAGATTGTAAGATATCACTGCCGTTCAATGGTTGAATTAATCTTAACTTAATGTAACACTAGGGTTTTGGTTTTAATCAAGTTATCTTGCATACAAAGTAATTAATTGCGGTAAAAGTTATGTTTTGATTAATATGAGAAATATTGTCAAAGTTAGGTTTCAATGATTACATTTGCTTTGCATGTTTTTGCACGGTCAACAATATTATAAACTCCTTTAGATGATAAATTATTTCACAAGGTCCTCTCAATGCGTTTCTCTCGAACACCCATTGTGAGTTTTGTCATTTTGATCCATTGTTTCTCTCGAACACAATCTATCAAAAAGACAACGTTTTGGTTCAACCTTATGGTGAACAAAATCATTCGTTACTATCTCTAGCTAACAAACAAGTTTGGATGAAAACCTAGGTCAAGAATCGGTAAACATCTCTCGATCAAATACCAACACAAAGAGTTTTAAATAGGAACAAAGTTTTCATCATATATTTACCGTTAAAGAGTTTACAAATGAGGATCCTTACATTTACACACAAAGCTTGGAAATCACCTACATCTAACCTTGACAAATGGAGACTTAGCTACTCATTTTCATGGTAGCTTGGTCGGCAAGTAAGAAAAGAGGGTTGATCAACATCCAAGTCGAATGATCGAGGTTGGATGGGAATCCACCTTCTTTTTGTGGAAGATGGTTGCTAGATGAAGAGAAAAGAAATTAGGGCATCCAAAAATCCCTCCTAACAATGCTGTAAAATATCTAAGAGAAAGTACAAAAAATGGAAAAGTTGGTAAAAAGTGGTATGGGCTCAAAAAGTGGCACCTGCTACTTATAGACAAGTGCAGAACTGTCACGTTCGCTAGGCGAGCAGAATGGCTCGCCTAGCGAAGGCCAAAAATGGGCACAAAATGCCCCTGCGCCCAGAGAAAACTGGGCCTGTGGAACTGTCATGTTCGCCTAGCGAACAGACCTTCGCCTAGCGAAGAACTCGCTTCAACCTTCGCCCCAGCGAGGTTGAGAGGTTTTGCTACTAGAATGCTCGCTGGGGACTCGCTAGGACCTCGCCTAGCGAGCTAGTGCTGGCTGCTCTTTTCACCAAAACAGACTGAATTCGCTGCCACTTCGCCTTCAGTTCGCCTAGCGAATTAATTAACCAATTTACTGGAGCCTTTCGCCAGGAGCTCGCCTAGCGAAGGTTTTGCTTCGCCACAACCTCGCCTAGCGAGCTGGCAGATAGAATGCTTGTGAACTTGGTTCCTTTGCCAATTTTCTTGTGTCTTCATTTTCAATTAGTTCATGCCTTTTCCTGCACAATAACACACAAATCAAAGGCACCAAGCTTGCTTATCAATATGATGCATTCTATGTAAAATGAATGTGGTTTTGACCATATTAGCAAGGAATAAGAGTGAAAGATGCCCACATATGATAGCTCAAATAAGCACTTTGGGGCATCTAACACGTCCCAAATGGAAATAACATAGGATATTGCAAAGGATCATAATATCCCTTTGTCTCTTGAACTTTTTTGAGATTTCCATCATGACAAATGACATTAACATCCCTTCCATATTCCATAGAATCTACATCACATCCAACAATAATTATCGCAACTTGTTCTGCGGTTGGAAGGTTGTATTGATGGTGATTACTTGGACGCTCCTTAAGTATGAGGCTACATTCACTGATATTTGGAAGTAATGACAGCTGCTTGAACCTAATTACAAAATGATTAAACTGATGGAGCATTTTCTGTAATTTGTGAACTACATTTTGGTACAGCTGTGAATTTTCCTGCATTCTATTATGTAGCTCATTATCGGTGTCATAGATGTATAGTTGTAATAAATGCGACATGACAACCTCATTTGGATAGAAACCTCCTATGTTATGGTAAAAAGCACCTTGAGCACGAAATGTGTATATACCACGACCAAATGCAAGAATATTCTCATCAATGTGAACACCTATTAAAGTGAATGAGAGCACATGGTTATAACTTCGAATATGTTGCCTAAAATGTTTTCCTTCAGCTTAACCATCCAAAAATAATTGTTGCAATTCTATAGGAGCATTAACTCGTGAAAATGATACCTTTCCACCAGTACAACACGTGTCACGTGATTCATGATGAAACAATCTTGAGTATAAATTATAATTAACATAATGTTGGATTAAAATTAAATAAAACTAAATAAATTAAACAAAATAAATTGTATAAACTAAATAAATTGAAATTAACTAAACTAAATAAAATAAAATAAATCCAGGAAGTGCAAAAGGAATTGGGGGGACGTAACGGGGTCCAAATGACCCAAAACTCTCAACACACACCAACGAGAGGTGTGTGGAGAATAAATGGAGGGTGTTACAAGGCCCAATTGACCCAAAGTTAGACAACCCTAATTAATCTTTTAAAATAAACTAAAATGATAATTACAAAAAAAAATAAAAAAAAAATAAACCAAAATTTATAAACCGAAAAAGAAAAAGAGAAAATACTAATAAAACAAACGTGAACACAATCATCTTCTTCTCCAAACATACCTCCACCATTTTCTTCTTTCATGGTTAAAACATAACAACTCTTTTTCTCTCAAATTAAATCAACCAACAATTAAAACAAACAAAAAATCACAACATATCTCAATTTTACAAATGACAAAAGAAAATAATCACCTCTTGCGTGATTCAGGAAATGCAAATGTGGTGCCTGGTGGTTTCCAGTCGGCAATGGGAGAGCTCGCGACGGTCTAATTTGATCGGAGAAAGGGTGGTTGGTGGAGGCTTCTTTTCTCTCTGTTTCTGTTTTCTTTTCCGATTTGGATGTGATAGTTGTTGTGGATGTTGTTCTTTGTTTATGATGATGATGAATAATATTGATAATGATTATGGTGTTGATGATGAGAATAGTAGATTAACTTTTTATTTTTTTATTTTTTGTCTTTATCGTGGTGTATGAAATTGGAGAAGGTGGTCTTTCATAATGGTGTTGGGTTTTATGGTAGTTGTATTTGATTTTGTAGAAAGTTGATTTTGTATCATCTCTTTTTTTTGTCCTTCTCTTGTCAGTGTGAGTGTCTCCTATTTATACTAATCTTCATGCTAATATAAAAGGAAAATAAGTCAAAGTGACAAATCTTGACCAATTAAAAACAAGTATGACAAATTGCAACAAATTAGAAACAAGTATGACACATTGCAACTCATTGAATAAGTATGACATATTGAGACCAATTAAAAACAAGTGTGACAAATTACAACCATTTAGAAACAAGGATGACAAATCAAGAAAGATTATGTACATTATGATATATTTTTTGTTGTCACGAGTCTCTTACTTGATGAGACTTGAGATTTATTTAAGTTTCATCATTGTCCTAGATTTGTAAAGCTATTACCACCAATCTAACAATCATTAATGTTGTTGTCATCAAAACATCAAGAAGGTTATTAGCAGTATCATAAACTTCATATCCGCAAGCACATAGGTCCATAAAAATTCTCTGCTAATGACATAACTCTACCACGGTTGAGCTGGAAAACTGGGTTCTGTTATCTTAATTGATATTCCTTGGGAAGCAAAACCTACAAATAAGGCACTTCTACTAAAAACCATTCACTTTTATGATGTAATATTGGACACGGCTTCGGCTTCATCCATAGTCATGAAATAGTCCATCCCTATGATCAAAATGTTTTGCTAACTTTGTGCTTATGGGAAACGACCCAAGATGTCCATGCCCCACTAGTAAAAGATCCAAGGTGATGTGACACAATGGAAAATATTGGCCAACATATGGAGGAGGTTGAAACATCTATGACATCTGTCACACTTTTTATGAAATCAACATTATACTTCATCAAGGTTGGCCAATATTAATCAATTCTTTGTAGCTTATAGGCGAGTACTCGCTGCCGAGTATGAATTTCATACACCTCTTCGTGGACCTCAATTGGAATCAAAGAGGTCTCATCATTTCCCAAACATATCAACACTGGGGCGGATCTTCCTATCATGTAAAAATTTATTCCTATTATGGTATTACAACTAATCTTCTTAGCCTATTTGCTTCGGCTTCGTCTGAAGCAAGCTCTTATGTTGTCAAGTAGAAAACTATATGGGTCATCCAATATTTTTCCTTGGCAATGCCTATGACATTAACTTCCTTCTTTTCTATGATGGTCGTGGACTAAGTTTCATGTATTTTGTTCTCTTATGACCAGGATTCTTAGTACAAGTGAGCTTCGATAAAAGGTCCACCTGGGTGTTTTTCTCTCTAGGCATGTAAAGTATATCAAACAACATAAAAAGTTTAGTTATCTTGTATTATTTGGGGATATTTTATAATTCGGGCTTCACTTGTCTCATTCTTACTTCCAAATGAATGGATTTAATTGGGAATTTCTTTAGGATATGAGGTTCAAAGCATTCATCTCTATGACAAGGCTCATCTCGACATTAATGGACTCGTGCTCAACTTGGTTATTGTTGGCCCCAAATTCAAAAATAAAGGTTTTCTCTGTAAGTGTGTTTCTCGAGCCTTCCAAAAATATTTTGGAGCCACTACTCTTAAAGTTTGAGGCATCTTCAAATGACAATATACATACGTGTAGGACTATCTCATTTACTAGGGAGCTAAATTCTACTAGGAAGTCTACCACAAAAAGGGATCTCATTCTACTTCTTGGCACAAAAGTGATATCATACATTGAAAATTTAAATTAGAAAGACAATATCTTTCCCTCCATATCAGGCTTCTTCATAATTTGACGGATGAAATAGTTTGTCTTTACCATTACCCGGTGCCCTAGAAAATAGGACATTAGCTTCCTTGTTGTTATAACGAACATCAATGTCAGTCTCTATATCTTTTGGTACGTTAGATTTACGCCTCTAAACACCTTGCTAACGAAGTAAACAGGTTGTTCAGTATTCTCTATTTAGTTGACTAATACGGAGAAAATCATAATGTTTGCTACTGACAAATACAAGTATATAGGCCCTTCATTCTCAATAAGTGTAGTACTAGCAGGGTCACTAAAAAATGTATTTTTCTCTACAAACGCCTTTTCACATTCACTTGTCTACTCAAACATATCCTTTTACTTTAGGTTTGCAAAAAAAGTGGAATGATTTTTTCATATGCACATGAGAGATACCAGGATAAGGCGGGCAATCGCCCCCGTAAGCTACTTGACCTCTTTCACTAAGGTAGCGGTTCTCATTTCAATGATGGTAAAAAAAATTATTGAGGTTCGTTAGTATTCCACTTTTAGTTAGTATGAATCTTGAGAATTTGCTTGCACAAACCCTAAAAAAGCATTTGGTGGGGTTCATGTGCATGTTGTAACTCCTAAATAATTTTATAATTTCTTTAAGGTCATTGTTGTGATTCCCTTCTTTTGGGGTTTTTGCATCCATGTCATCGATGTACACTTATAAGGTATGTCCAGTTTGATTGGAAAATATGGTGTCCATTTATCTCTTGTTGGTGGTGCATGCTTTATTCTATACGAAGAGCATAACATTGTAGTAGTAGTAGTTTTAGTTGTTTGACATAAATGTCGTATTATGCGCATTCATGGGATCCATCTTTATCTATTTATACCTTGAGTATATGTACATGAAGCTCAAGTTTTGTATCCCTAGGATCCATCTATCAATATGTCAATGTTTGGTAGCAAATATGGATCCTTAGAACACACCATGTTTAGATACGTGAAACCAACACACATTCACCACTTATATGACAAATTTTAAACCAACACCACATTCTCTAACCTAGTCGAACACATGATTTATGTAATGAAACCCAATTCCTTCATCTTTCATACCTCTTTGTTTATGTACACTCATTTTTCTTTGCCAACCTTATGCTTTTTTTGTGTTACTGGTTTCATTGTGGGATTGATAATTAGGAAATGACACAAGATCAAGGCATCAAATAAAGATAGCCACATCCAAGAAAGCAATTCCCATAACTAGTAGTCTTCTTTGTCTTCTCATGTATCAGATGAAATATACCTTGATCAACTCAGAATAAAGCATCAGACACAAGATCAAAATAACAATTAAGCACAAATACAGAGTAGCAGATGAATTCAAACAAATCCCAAGGTTTGTATTAGATGAAGGCTTAGTTCATAATAGCTTGGTCTCAAAATGTTAGCATTGGCCAAGTCCTTTTTGCACAGGGAATGTTGCCTAATTCTAAGTCCAAGATTTCATATCAAGATCAATAGTCCACCAGATGTTTTTTTAGGGTTTTTGTTGTTATTAAGTATTTTAAGGTCCTAAGACCATAAACAAAAGCAAAACACACAAACAAATATATATACAATCACAAAGTATGGCTCAAGTGAGCAAAATGCAAATGACATAAACATAAACAAGTTATATGAAATGTAAATGGCAATGAATGGTAAATGACAGAAATTTAAATTGCATAAATTAAATAACTTTAAAGTAAAACAATATTACAAGAATTAGTCAAATGTTAGTCAAAGGTTAGTTAAGTGTTAGTGGTGATTTTTAATTGATTAAGTCATTCTTTGGAGAACATTCAACCATTCATTCACAAGTATGAATCCTTAAACCAAGACATCTTCCATGAGAAGGGCTTCAACTTGGATAATTCAACAAGTATGCCACTAGCTCTCATGAGAGGAAAAAAAGGTCAAGTCTCCACACAATACAATGAAGAATGGGAGACTTACAATCTCACTTACTAGAATTATATGCCATCGGGGTCAAATTTAGCTCTATGTTAAGCAATCGTAATTGGACTTGTGTAGAAGTCACAACTATCTGAGGCCGGGCAATAAAAATTTAGGTGTTAATGCATGTTAGAGATTTGTTATGAAGAACCAAACTCCTAAAACATAGCACACACTAAAAGAAAAGATCAAGAGGGAAGGACCTATCTCAGTCATACTTGTATTGGTTCATCTGACACAAGATCATTGATGAACCAATTAGCCTTAAGACATTAGAGATTTAATTGGTCAAATGAGAGAATAGGAAAAAATAGGGATGAAGATGAAGAGGGAGGGGAAGATAGAAAGAAAAATTGACCAAGGGAGGATTTTCATCAAATCAAAACCATCCATTCATTTTGGAAGATGAAATGGACATTTCATCAATCCCCTAAATCCAATGGTTTTGATCCAACAAAAGTAAAATCAACCTTGACCAAGGCCCAAACAGAAAGTCAAACATCACAAGACAATAAAAATGACTCAACAATATTTTTGAACATTTAATCAATTAAAAGTGAATTAAAATACATTTTAATTTGGTCAAAACCTAAAATCCCTTCAAATCACCAAATAAATGGCCAAGGGATTTATCATAGGTCACACAAGGTCAAAAAACCTTAGACAAAACATTTCACTATTTTTGAAAAGTCAGAAGTATTATTTAAACAATTAAAAATATGCACAAAAACATTTAATTCATGAAAAATATCAAAATTAATCTAAAAAATAATTTTAATTCAGAATATGGAATAGAAAAATATTTAAATATTTTTTGGATTAAAAAATGAAATTAATATGAATGAAACAAAATATAAGGATTAAATGAAAAATCATAAAATAAAAAGAAATTAGAAAAAACAAGGGCCATCAGATCTCCCTCATTAATTGAGGTGTCATATCTAATGACCACACGCGCGCTTTCCATGGTGAACACGAGTCAAAACGATGTACGCGTGCTAATTCAAACCAAAGGCCAGGATTAAAACGTTCCAACATTATCAGATGGTCCGGAGGTGTGCCAACACACCACCGGAGCTAGGGCTCCGGTCATCTTCTCCAGTGACCTCCACCGAACTGGTCCAACTTCATCTCAATGGAAAATGAAAAATAAGACACTATATCAAAGAGAAAATGCTCAGGATCTTGAATTTGGCCTCAATTTTCTCCAATTCCAAGTATATAAAAAGATACATGGATTTGAATTTTGAGGATCATGAACTGAGTTGCTTCGATTTGACCTCAAAGAAACTCAATCTTGTTGCCTATATTGGTAGGACTTCAGCCAATCAAAAATCAAAGAGAATGGTGAAGAATTGGAAGAGAATCAAAGAGATGAAGTTTCTGGTGACCTCTTCCAATGCAAGCCCAATGAATGAGGGGTAAGGAGGATGTCAAGGTGTGATCCCAAAGCCAATGCATATGATGAGATAGCATGAGGTATCTTAGGGTCAAAGTTGGGCTCTTACAAACTCAGGCACCAAAAAACCTACTGCAAAATCAGAATACACACAAACAAAAATTTCATACAGTACACACTAAAAAAATCCTAAATTGCAAAGAAAACTTATTGAGACATTGCAAACCACCAAAAAAATTATTGCAAGCATATCAGAGAACACACCAGGATACATAATAACATACACAAAAATTCTTACCCTATTGATACTATAAAGAACCCTAGCACACATCATACATAACTCAGAAGCAGTACATTGCAAGGAGAATGAGGGAAAGAGGGAAATAGAAAAGAGTCAGAGTGGGTGAGACATTACCTTTGAGGACGTCGCATTAGTAACTCCCGGTAGGTAACTGTTTAGCACCATTTTTTGCTTGTTTTTAGCTGACTATTGATTGTTTAAGCATCTTCATGTTTGCCGCTTTTCACTGCTTGATGGATGTTTTAAGTGGATTTTCGCTGTTGTGTAAGTTAGGTTTTTGACTTGGTTGGTCTTGATTGAGAATTTTATAAGCTTTGTTTGTTAGATTTGAGTTTATTTTCTAACTTAGGGGATCAAATAACTTAAGGTAAGGTGGTTGCTGGATTCTTGTAGACTCCAGAGGCATCGTTTTCGCGACCTTCATAGGCGTCATCAGGCTCACCGCCGGCCACCTTCATGCACTCATCGCATTCTGCATAGTGTTATGGTTGTTCTTGAGATTTAGTAAGAAAGGTTGAAAGAATGTGAGAATTAAGAGGAGTGAGGATAGAGAAACAATTCATAAAATGAATAATCTCTCATAGCGTGTTTGTATACATTCTCACATCTCCATTAACCTGTATAAAATGGCGCTTCATGGGACCTTCCACTTGGTTGACATTGTTTATTAAAATAGTTTTCATGTGAAGTGTTACTTCCCATTAGCAACATGGATCATCCTTTCATTGCATTTGATTTTCGCTTGACTGAAAGGAATGCTGATCCTACGTCCCTAGTTAAGTCAACTTGAGTTGACTTTCTGGTGGGCTTAAGGACCTTTGGGCCTATGCACTTCTCTTCTTACACCCTTTCTACTTCTTTTTGGGTTGCCTTGTTTTGTTTCTATTTGGCTCATTATCTCTTTTATTTATTTATTTTTCTGATATTTATTATTTATTTTTTAATTTAATTAGACATTAAGATAATTATATATATATGAATATATATATATATATATATATATATATATATATATATATATATGGAGTTGAAGTTACCGTTGGGGGTCTTTGAGTTCCAGTCTAAGTAGTGGTCTTCCCTATATGTACAGGGGAGTAGTTAGTTGGGAGTGTCAGATAAGATAAAAGTGCTTTAAAATAGGAGAAAGATGAATTTGACCATCCCAAAGTAAAATGATTGGGAAGGGGGCGTCTTAGCTACTCTTCAGGCTAATTATAAGAATAGGATGATTATATATATATATATATATATATATATATATATATATATATATATATATATATATATATATATATATATTATATATATATATATATATATAATATATATATATATATATATATATATATATATATATATATATATATATATATATATATATATCATTTTAAAAAAGAAAAAAAAACAATCTCATTTTTTTTGTCAATAGTTAATTAAATCAAAAAAATAAATAATAATACTTTATAAAATGAAAACTAAGGAAACTTATCCAAATATTTTTATCCTTAATATTTTTAAATTAATAATCTTTATCTCTTGTATGGTTTTTTTTGTATTATTTATTTTTAATTTGGATAATTTTGTTTTATTATTTTCTTTATTTCATTTTTTATTATTCCCTAAATGACAAATGTATCCCCATCCCCTTGATTTTTTTTTATTTTCTCTTATTTTTGTCTTTAGTTAGATGAAGTGAACTAATTATAGAATTGACCTAAAAAATAAAATCAACCTTTCTAGAATAAATAAAAACATTGATCAACATCAAAGAGCATTTTCAAAACAAATAAAATCAATTATTTTGAAACAAAAAAAAACTTGGTCAACACCCAGTTTCTATTTCCAAATCCAATTTTCAAACATATCATATTCACTTAATTTTTTTCAAACCATTTCTTTCTGCAATGCATAATAAACATCGATCAACATCAAGTGCCTTTTCCCAAATGAAAACGAAAAAAACCGAATCATTATCTAACATCTTTTTGCAAATAAGGATGAAAAAGGAACGTGGTGTAGGTCACGAGCTCTCGAGGATTAGGATACAAGATGTAGATCTCGACCATCCGAACAATCATCATCCTCTAAAAAAATGCTCAATGTGATTGTTACAAATCATTTTCTCAATTAAATTGGACGGAAAAAAAATGTGGTGTAGGTCACGAGCTCCCGAGAGATATGATACGAGATGTAGATCTCGACCATCCGAACACTCGTCCTCCAACCAAAAATACCTAAAAATATCAAACTCTTTCCCAAATAAGATAAAAAAGGAACATGGTGTAGGTCATGAGCTCCCGAGAGTTAGGATACAAGATGTAGATCTCAACCATCTGAATGTTCGTCACATCCAAAACCAAATCCAACACATCCAAGCCATTTTTCCTTTTGGCTTTCACCTTCAAACTCTTTTTTAAACAAACGATGTTTTGCCTCGAGATGATGCAAAACAATGCCTCATCGACATATGTTTGAGTGAGAAGTGATGTTTTTCCGCGATTGTTGATATTTAGAAATCCATTTTGTTGTAACGCAAATGTCCCCTCCTCTAACTATTTTGGATAAGCAAAATTTTCCGTCGATTGTGACAAACTAGATTTCTATAAAATTGACCCATAAACAAACTTTTTCTACCCAGAACTACGTAGCTTTAAGTTCTTCATCGCATCTAGAGATATGTAGGAGCAAGATTCAAAGTCTCGGCAGGAACCCTACTAAAAAACTTACCTTTTAATACTATTATTTTATTTTAATAACCCGAGAAAGAATACATTTTAAAGTCAGCGCCTTTTCACAAACTAACTAAATAGTTCCCGTTGAGTACAACAAATGTGAGGGATGATAATACCTTCCCCTTGCATAATCGACTCCCGGACTCTATTTGGTTACGACGACCATATCATTGGCGTTCTTTAGGGGTCTTATCGATATTTCCCTTTTTTGAGAATAAATAAAATTCGGTGGCTACTCTGTTAGTCATCTGCAAGCGTGTGACACGATCATAATGTTGTAGTTTTCGAGATGCGATAGAGGACATGAGAAGTTAGGGTTATAATGTTTTCATTGCAAAAACTTTCAAAGTGGTTATGAACAAATTTACCACCATGGTTACTTATTAAAGATGTTATTTTCAAATTGAATTGGTTTGGATAGGTTTGACAAGTATAACAAAAGCTTTAAAATTTTCTTTCTTACGGGTTAAGAATACAGTCTAGGTAAATCTAGTGTAACCATCCATTATCATAAAAACATAGTAATTGCCTCCTAGACCTTTACCCCTTGTTTTCTTTTTCATTTGGCATGCATCACATAACTTATCTTTCAAAAAATTATTAGGTAGACCAATTACTATATTCTTGGACACTAACATATTAATTCAATCAAATTGAACATGGTCCAAATGTCTATGTCATAGCCAAGAGTCTTCACTCAATGTGACTAACAAGTTGGTACGACTATTTGATAGATCATTTAGGTTCAACAGATTATCAGTTCCAGAACCCTTAAGTAGTCTTTCCTTATCATATTTATGTACAATTAAATAACTTAAGGGATCAAAAGTATTAAAATATCCTTTGTCGCATAATTGACTAATGCTTCGGAGTAGGACTGACAACGAACCAAACCAACTCCAACATAGTTTGAAACTCGATTCGGCCACAAAATTGTTGAACTTGGTTCATGTACCAAATGAACTAAATATTAGAAAAAATATCAAAGTTCGTTAATTAATTGATTTGAACTTGAACTATGTATAATTCAACTCGTTTGAATCATGAGTCAACTCTATTATATATATATATATATATATATATATATATATATATATATATATATATATATATATATAATATATATATATATATATATATATATATATATATATATATATATATATATATAATCATTTTATGATTGAAATGTATCAATTTCTAGTAGTTTTTGTTGTACTATTTCATTAAATTTTTAAGGTTCCTAAATATTTAAATGAAGTTGTGTATTTTTGAGACAAAGACACTACACAAAAAACACATTTAACCTCGCTTAGATATGAGGTGTTATCTCGGTTTCATATGTGAGGTAACGAAGGGCATCAAAAAAAGTGTGCCACTTTACTCTCAATTTTAGTCCAACCAACAGATAATATGTAAAGGTCCTGGGTTCGATTTCCATGGAGATCCTTTTTGGAAATTTTAAATGGTGAAAACATATTTCTCCTGGATTTTGAAATTCCACCGATGGGTCAAGCACGATTGATTTTATTATATCTAATATGGATAGCTTATTTCATTAAGCCATAACCTAACATATAAATTCTCAAAATTGGTTAGAAAATAATCATATGAACAATTGTGTTACATTTGAAGAACAACTTATACTAATAAATAATTTTGATCATCCTATAACTCATCATTTATCTCACATTTTTTAATGGTTAGCATCTCTTCAATATTTCAAGTTCTTTATTCAATACTTATTTTTCTACTAATTCATTCTTGAAAGCATAAAATTTAATGCTTTGCAAAATGAACAAGTATGGAAGAAAGTTGAACAAAAACTAGAAGTATTTGAGAGATTTTAAACATTAAAGAACATGGGATGAATGATGAGTTGCAAAATGCTCGAAAACCATTAATTAGTGTAAGATACATCTCAAATACATCATAATTTTTAATATTATTATTTTCAAAATCAATTTATATGGTATATGTTCAAAGAGTGGTTAGTGAAATAAACAATCAACATTAGATATAATAAGCTCAACTCGACGGAACAATATGAGAGTTGCACAAAGAATTACACAAATGTAATATGATAAGTGTTAAATCATGGTAATTTTGTGTGTGAATAATTGACACTTATATACTTGTTTCAATTGATTTTCATGCATAAACCTTAACTTTTGCGTATATATTGTATAGTTGTGTTATCATGTTAATAGCTTTTGTTTGATTATTTTGGTGCAAATTTATAGGTTTCAAAGCCTATTGGAAGCATGAGAAACCTAAAGGCACCAAGCCAGACCCAAAGTAACATTTTTGAAGATTTCAAATTTTCCAGAGCAGACTAAGCACGGTCCTAGCACGCTTAGAGAAATAGAGGCAGTGGGGAATTGAGAAATTCATGCTACGAGAGCGCTTAGCGCGAATCAAGGTAGTTTAAGTTTATTTTTGTTGGTCGCGCTAAGCGAGCTCTGCTAGGGATTAACACGATTCCACTTTTCCAGCTCCTATTTATTCATTTGTACATTGATTTTTAGGGTATAATTTTGGGAACTTTTAACCTCAATTCCATCAACACCAATTTTTGTAGTTAGGAGAGATAAATACTTAGAAAATAATAAGTTAGGATGCTTCTTGAAGATCCAGAGTTGGAATTGCCTCTATTGTTGGGAAATCTCGATGGATGTTTGTTCATCTTTATTCTTCTCCTTGTAATCCCTTTCTTGTTGGATTTGTATGTAAGTTCAATTTTATAGTATGTATTTTTATTAATCATGGCATTGTGTATGATCTATTCATGAATCTATATCGATGTTACCCTTGTTTACTTGTTTATCTATTGATTTGAACCGTTATTGAGAAATACTCTTCGAATCTAGATATAGAATAATCATCTGTTAGACGCTAAACTCTAGACATATATTTAGATCTAACATTCATCATGGATATTGATTCTTAATGCTCTATATTGTTTAATAGGATGAGAGGTCATCGATTCAACAATGTGGTAGAACTCTTGACGGAAGTTTAGACATGAACCTTGTTGTGAGCGATACGTGATGATGTTGATGAATGTTTAGATTGTGCATAATTGGTTGGTAAATTATATGTTCGTATGGTAGATGAAATACAATCCTATAAAGCTCTCAGATCTCTCCGAAGCTTTATTTATTTATTCATTAGTTTTACATAATTTAGCTTTTCAATTCAAATTTTACAAATCCAAGCTTAGAAGCGTAGAGACCGTTGAATGAAATTTGATGTCGCACTAATCCCCGTGGAGACGATAAAACAAAATACTTACTTTTGCTTGCTACTTTACCGTTTCAACAAAATATCAATATCAATATCAATCTCAAACTCAATAACAATTACTAGACTTCAACATATAACTTTTCATAACTTTGGGAAGTAGAACAACTAAACAATAACAACAATAACATCAACAACTCAAAAACAACAACTTGCATCATACAACAACTCCAAAAAAAATTCTCTCAACAAAACTACAACAACATCATCAATAAACCTATAATATAAATTTTTTTAAACAGCAAGAATAAGCTTAAACATCTACGGTTTCAGGTATCAATAATAGCAACAACAACAACAACAAACAACGAGAAAAACAACAACAACAACAAACAACGAGAAAAACAACAACAACAACAACAACAACAACAACAACAACAACAATAATGTAACATGAGAAGTGATGTTTGACATAGTAGCTCAGAGAAGAAGAAGTAAAGAAAATATTTTGCGTCTTTAATTCGGGAAAGTATCAAAAGAGAGCCCTTAACACATATCATTTTTGTATTAAGGATGATATGTGTTTAGGGCTCCCTTTTTGCTCTCTTCTTTAGGTCTCTTCGTCGGGGTTCTATCTATGTTGTTTTGGGCAAGTATAAATGAATGTTACAAGCTAAGTTATATATATATATATATATATATATATATATATATATATATATATATATATATATATTATATATATATATATATATATATATATATATATATATATATATATATATATATATATATATATATATGTCATACCCCAAAATTTTCCTATTAATTTTTATACTTTGAAACAAAGGTCTATTCATTTTTCAAAGGAACAAAGATCCAGCGCACAGGCTACCAAATCCAGAAGATGACCTGAAATGTCATGCTCGCTAGGCGAGCAAAACCTTCGCTAGGCGAAGCCCACGCTTCCTCCTTCGCTCCAGCGAACCTTGTTGATTTTTCTACTAGAATGCTCGCTACCCGCTCACTAGCTGCTCGCCTAGCGAGTAAGTATTAGCTATGCTTTTACCCAAGTCTGGGAGTGTTCGCTAGAGCCTCGCTGAGGGCCCGCCTAGCGAACCCTTCGCTACTTCGCTCGCCTAGCGAGCCTACGGATATACCAGAATATTTCGGGCCTGAATTGCCCCCATTCTGAGCCCACCAAGCCACAAAAAATCAGCTATAAATTCCAGAACTTCATTTGAAAAAGGGGGAGAAAAGAGAAAAACAACGGAGAAAACCCTAGAAGCTAATTCAGAGCAGCCTCCATATACACTGAAGAGAACTCATCTGCACAAAGGTTACCCCCACCAACCCTATCAGGCATAAACCCTAAGATTGCTCCGCAAACCCAACGGTGCAATTCAACTTCATTCGGTCCCTCCAATCAGGTTTGCCCTATTCCCACTACTCGATGCTCCCAATTTGAGATTTCTAAATGTATGAGGCATTATGGTTGAATTCGGAAAGGCGAATATTGTTAGGATTTGCATGTGGGTTTAGATGTGCATGAATGTGTAAAACAATACTTTGACTGTTCAATCACGTAATTTTTGTAATGGATGCCATAGGGTTTGGGGTTTCTGAAATCGTACCAGTATCAAAGAAGAACCCAGAACCCGCAGAGGTTCGCTAGCACCTCGCTAAGCGAACATGTAGCGAGGGTTCGCCAGGCCTTCGCTAGGCGAGGCAGTAGCGAACATGAGAGTAGTTGATTTTTTCTATTTGCATTCTGATCTATTATGTACTTGTTTGACATGTTTTCTATTGCATTTACACGCTGTTTTCCTGACACTATTGCTGCTATGATTCTTTTGTTTGGTGAAACTCTTGATTGCACCCCATCCCGTCATTCTAACATGTTTGCTGAGTTTTTGTGAGGGCTCACATGAATCATGAAGAGATAGCTCGCTTGGCATCCCACTTTATTTGTGGGATGTCGTCGTGGAGATTTATTCTGATTACTTGGCTAATTACATTGCCTTCGAATACGTGATCTTGTCCCTCTCTTTGTTGCCTTACGATATTACGGTCATGTCCCGCGAATGTGGGGATACCCTTAGCAAAAGGCCCTTTCGATTAAATCATCATCGTCCCTAAACAGATAAGTCATAGTTCCTGCGATCAAAAGGTCAATGTCCCTACGAGATAAACCTTGTCCCTCGAACGTTGCCTTCGAATATATGACTTTGTCCCTCAATGACCCTTCGTTGTAGTCTACGATTAAAAGATGATCGTCCCTTCGAATGCTGAGGTATCCTTACAAATGTTGCCTTCAATGACCTATCGACGATCCCCCGATGTCCTTTTACATCCAAAGGATAAGACTACTTACTTCTCAATAGTAAGGACAGTTTTACCCTCCTAAGGATAGGAAATACATATAAAGACCTTAGTTAGGTATAATTCTTAAATGCTTGCTCACAACTTAAAACACTTTTCACACCTCACACTATTCAAAACATCTTTTAGAAAATCACCACTTGGTATACATTCGCACCAGAATCATCGTCGGGTTATATTTTTCTAAACATCTTTCAAAACCAAACGAGATAAACACTTCGTATACATTCGTACAAGAATCATTACAAAGTTAAACTCTCCTTTCAAAATATTTTCTAAACACACCACATTTCTCAAACACTTTCTCAAACAAGGAAAACATAAGTGAGTTAAGCAATTAAGAGCCCATGGATAACCATGGATACAAAGGGTGCTAACACCTTCCCTTTGTATAATGTACCTCCCGAACTCAAATTCTAATCAAGGTATTTCCTGTTCTTCTCCGCCTTTCCTTATTGGATAAAAGAAAAGTCGGTGGCGACTCTTGCTATCCGCAACATTGCTTTTCAAAACAAAAACACAAAGTCAGTTCACCGTATCACAATATATATATATATTGAAATTCTAGTTAACAGACTTTCGATGTCACACTGGATGTTATGACATCCAATTCTGCGCAGACAGGAATGTATACAGCAGGTAAATGTAAATTGCAGTAAATAACACAAAGAATTGTTTACCCAGTTCGGTGACAAACACACCTACGTCTAGGGGCTACCAAGCCAGGGAGGAAATCCACTATTAGCAGTATTAATTCAGGCCTTAAACCAATTGTTTAATCCTATCACTTAATACCTACCCAATGCAATTTCAATCTAAACTAAGACCAAAGTTCCTACTCACTCCCCCTCAATCACCACAGTGATTACAACCTTTAATTAAGTTTAAAGTCAATGGTGAAGTAATACTTCAAACAACTCCTGATTATGCTTAACAACTTTAATCAAGATACACAACACTCGCGCTTAAAAGCTTAGAGTGACACAACAATTACAGCATGATGAACACCCTAGTCCAATGCAATCATCTAGGTGATAATTGCTTGGCTCACAAGTACAACCTAATACAAGACACAATAAAATACAGCAGTGAAGTAAGATGGTACAATGAATGCTTCACGCTTAAAACCCCTAAAGTCTGAAAGTAGGATTGTCATCCTTTTATATTGCAGCACTTGGGCCTTGTACTTGTATTTCCTAAAAATAAGGTTAAGCAAGTTAACCTAATTTCCACATATTAGGGTGCTAACAAATAGGCTATTTGTTAGGTCCATTAATTGTAGCTCAGTTGTTAGTTTCCTGGATTTTAGCTCAGCTGTTGGATTCCTGAAAAATAGCCTGAGAAAAATACTGAAACAGAAAAACTAACTAGCCTACACTTTAGCATATGCTGTCAGGAATGAATGTCATAACATTCAGTTTGACGTCCAAAACATAGACCATATGCTAGGTCTGTTATTCTCCTGAAAACAGACTGTACTAAATGCTGAACTGTAAAAGACCAACCAGTCTATACTTTAGTATCAGCTGTCAGAGATAAATGTCATAACATCCAGTTTGACATTTAGACAATGGGCCATATGCCAGGTCTGTTATTCTCCTGAAAAACAGACTGAAATAAATACTGAACTGTAGCAGAAAAACCAACCTGCCTATTATTCAGTATATGCTGTCAATGATGAATGTCATAACATTCAGTTTGACATTCAGACAGTAGGCTATGTGCCAGGTCTGCCACTCTCCTAAAAAACAGACTGAACTCAATACTGAGCTATAACAGAAAAACCAATTATTCTATAGTTCAGTATCTGTTGTCATGGATGAATGTAATAACATCCAGTTTGACACACAGTAAATCCTGTATTAGCTAATCCTGCAGCATGCTACTCAAGCATGTCATGACATCAGTCAAGACATCAGAGTACAGTTAGTGTTTTAACATAAAATGCAACCAAATTTAACATCTACAAACTCCCCCTTTGGCAAATTTTTGGCTAAAACAACTTGGCATCACAACAGAGTTCACAGCAGCGGAAAACACACATCCAAGCAGAGAATTAACATAGCTAATACACTCAGAACAACAACACACTCAACAAACATAGTAGTTAAATAAAAACTTCAAATAGTAGCACAGAAGTAGATAGCACACAGCAACACACTCACACTCATCACACATAGAAGTTGAACATCAAGCTGCAGCACAACCTCTGGATTAGAGGATCTTCAATATCTGTTCAAGCACATAGCACATCTGTTGTCCTGGGGCACAGGTGTTACTCCCCCTTTTTGTCAAAAATGTTGCCAAAGCAACACTTAAACTTACAGACCAAAACAAAATAAAATTACACATAATTGTCAGAAACACAATCTTGATTTTACTTCACAGTTTCAATCAAGAATACCCCCTCTTGATCTTGCTTTACAGCTTTGATCAAGACACCACCCGCTTGATCTTGCTTCATAGCTTTGATCAAGTAGACACACACTCTTGCTTCACAGAAGGTACACCCATATCAGATGCCATAACTTTGAGTATGACATCTTGAACCACTCCTGCATGAACATGTTCTTGAACTCCAGCAGGTACATAGGCTGTCTCATGTTAGGATATCCCCTTAACATCTTGTTAACACACTTGCTGCAAGTGAAATAGCTATGATCTGTTGACCAATCAGAGCACACTTTCAATTGTTTAATAGTTAGAAATATTAAACAATACATTCCTAACATCCTTGGTTGCTATAAATCCTCAGAAAGGCATATTCCCATTTTGCCCCTTAAACTTTCAAACTGAGTAGCATCCAAAGCCTTTGTGAATATGTCAGCAAGTTGTAGTTTAGTAGCTACATGTTCCAAGGTAATCACTTTGTCTTCCACCAGATCTCTGATGAAGTGATGTCTAATGTCAATATGTTTGGTCCTGCTGTGTTGGATGGGATTCTTTGAAATATTGATGGCACTGAGATTGTCACAGAACAATGTCATGACATTCTGAGAGACATTGTACTCAGTCATCATCTGTTTCATCCATACCAGTTGGGAACAACTGCTTCCAACTGCTATTTACTCAGCCTCTGCAGTGGACAATGATACACAGTTCTGTTTCTTGCTGAACCATGATATGAGATTGTTTCCCAAAAAGAAACATCCTCCTGATGTGCTTTTTCTATCATCAGCACTCCCAGCCCAATCAGCATCACAATACCCAGATAAGACAGGCTCAGAGCCATGAGAGTATAGCATACCATAGTCACAAGTCCCATTTATATACTTGAGAATTCTCTTGACTTGATTTAAGTGACTCACTTTGGGTTCTGCTTGGTATCTAGCACACACACCAAGTGCATAGGCAATATCAGGTCTACTGGCAGTTAGATATAGTAGACTACCTATCATGCTTCAATACAAGCATTGATCAACACTGGTACCTCCTTCATCTTTGGTTAATTTTAAATGAGTAGGTGCAGGAGTTCTTTTGTGACTAGCATTGTCCATGCCAAACTTCTTAACTAGGTTCTTGGCATATTGGCTTTGGGAGAGAAACATATAGTCCTCCATTTGGTTAACTTGCAGTCCAAGAAAATAAGTCAATTCCCCAACCAGACTCATTTCAAACTCAGATTGCATCTGGTGAACAAAATGTTTCACCATTTGCTCTGAGATTCCACCAAAGACAATATCATCCACATAAATTTGGGCAATCATGATTTTGCCATCTTCATCCTTCACAAACAAGGTCTTATCTATCCCTCCTTTTCTGTACCCATTAGAGGTCAGAAATTCAGTCAACCTTTCATACCAAGCTCTAGGAGATTGCTTCAACCCATACAACGCTTTCCTCAACTTGTACACATGTTTTGGCAGGTTAGGATCACAGAACCCTTTAGGTTGTTCCACATAGACTTCTTCATTCAAGTAGCCATTTAAAAAGGCACTCTTCATATCCATTTGGAACAATTTGAACTTCAGAATGCAGGCAACACCTAACAGCAATCTTATTGATTCAAGCCTTGCAACTGGTGCAAAAGTCTCATCAAAATCAACCCCTTCAACTTGAGTATATCCTTGTGCCACTAGTCTTGCTTTATTCCTAGTGATTACTCCTTTCTCATCAGACTTGTTCTTGTAGATCCACTTGGTACCAATGATGTTAGTCCCTTCAGGTCGTGGAACTAACTCCCAAACTTCATTCCTTTTAAACTGCTCCAGTTCATCTTGCATGGCATTGATCCAATATTCATCAGTCAGGGCTTCTTTCACATTTTTTGGTTCAACCTTGGATACAAAACATGAACTTGAGTTATTCTCCCTTGATCTGGTAGTCACACCACTATTGGGATCCCCTATGATAAGATCCTTAGGGTGGTCTTTCTGAATTCTGATAGAAGGCACCTTGTTGGATGCATCTACCTCACATTCAGGAGAAGTTTCCTGTACTTCTTCAGTCTTGACTGGTATGTCTGTTGAAGTCTCAAGGAATGTTCCAACATCCTCTATGGCATTGGCTCCTTCCTCTTTATCATCCACAATCACATTTATCGATTCCATCAGGACATTGGTTCTAGAGTTGAAAACTCTGTAGGCTCTGATGTTAGTAGAGTATCCTAGGAATATACCCTCATCACTTTTGGGGTCCATTTTCCTTCTCTGTTCACGATCTGTAAGAATGTAACATTTGCTTCCAAAGATATGAAAGTACTTCACAGTGGGTTTTCTGCCTTTCCATATTTCATACAGAGTGGAAGAGGTTCCTTTTCTCAAGGTAACTCTATTGTGAACATAGCAAGCTGTATTCATAGCTTCAGCCCAAAAGTGCATAGGAAGCTTCTTTGCATGAATCATAGCTCTGGCAGATTCTTGAATAGTTCTGTTTTTCCTTTCAACTATCCCATTTTGCTGAGGAGTAATAGGTGAGGAAAACTCATGACTTATCCCTTCAGATGAGCAGAACTCATCAAACTTGGAATTTTTAAACTCCATCCCATGGTCACTCCTAATTCGGACAACACAACTATCCTTTTCCCTTTGAAGTCTGATGGACAGATCTTTGAAGACATCAAATGCATCTGATTTTTCTCTGATGAAGCTTATCCATGTGTATCTGGAATGGTCATCCACAACCACATAGGCATATCTCTTTCCACCCAGACTTTCAACCTGCATAGGTCCCATTAAGTCCATGTGCAAAAGTTCCAGAGTTTTGGATGTTGTAAGATGTCCCAGCTTAGGATGTGACATCTTGGTTTGCTTGCCAACCTAGCATTCTCCACAGACTCTTCCTTCATCAATAAGCAGCTTTGGGATTCCTCTAACTGCTTCCTTGGATATGATCTTTTTCATTCCCCTTAAATGAAGATGACCAAGACGTCTATGCCACAGCTTCACCTCCTGTTCTTCCTTGGTTGAGAAGCAAATTGAGGAGTAGTTTGAGACTTTAGGTTCCCATAGATAGCAGTTATCTTTGGATCTGGATCCTCTCATAACTTCCTGATTATCTCCATTCGTCACAACACATAATTCCTCAGTGAACTGAACATAGAAACCTTGATCACACAGCTGGCTTATGCTGATGAGATTAGTAGTTAGTCCTTTTACTAACAACATATTATTCAGTTCTGGAACTCCCGAACTGTCCAGCTTACCAACACCTTTGATTTTTCCTTTAGCACCATCACCAAAGGTCACATAACTGGTAGTGTGAGGTTGTATATCCACCAATAAATTCTCCATACCAGTCATATGTCTTGAGCAGCCACTATCAAAGTACCAGTCTTCTCTGGTAGACGCCCTTAGAGTTGTGTGAGCTAACCTAGCAACCCATTGTTGTTTCTTGATGGGGGCATTATGCTTAGATGCCTTCCGCTTAGGTCTGACGTGAGGGGTTTGGTTAGGATAACCATGCAACCTGTAGCAGAAGGCTTTTATATGACCAAATCTACCACAGTAGTGACATCTCCATCTCTGAAATTTCTTCTTCTGATGGTTACTCCTCTTGGTTCCCTGATGTTGAGACATTGGTTGTGACTTCTGCTTGAGTTTCTGAACTTCAGCCTTTGAGCGTTTGAGTTCAATTGAGGATTTCTTAACAAAGCCTAAACCAGACATGGTTCCTGACTTCTGTCCCACCTTTAGAATCTCTTCCAAGGTGTCAGCTCTTTTATTCATCATTCTGATGGATTTTGTCATTTGTTCTAGCTTAGATGTCAGTTGGGTTATCTCACCATTTAGACCATCTATGACAGTCAGATGCTTCTTTTTCTCAGCTTTCAGCTCCTTGATGAGTTTCTTCTGCTTTTCTCCTTGGATACACACTTCTGCACTTTTGACACATATCTCTTTATATGAAGCAGCAAGTTCATAAAGGTACGGTCATTTCCACTTGAGTCATCATCAGAGGCACAGACACTAGTTAGTGCAGTGACATGTTTGACAGATTCTCCTTCAGATTCACTCTCAGAGCTCCTTCAGACCAGGTGACAGATAGTCCCTTCTTTTGCATCTTGAGGTAAGTAGGACATTCAACTCTAACGTGTCCAAAACCTTCACATCCATGACACTTGATTCCCTTGCCTTGGTTGAACTTTTCTTCAAATGTTGATCTTTTCCTGATGTCAGACGAAATATTCTTGACATTTGGTCTACCTTTTTGATCAATCTTCTTTATGAACTTGTTGAACTGTCTCCCAAGCATGGCTATGGCTTCTGATATGCTTTCATCACCTCCAGTACTTCCTTCTTCTGAATCCTCTTCAGTATTTGATACAAAAGCTATGCTTTTGTTCTTCTTTTCAACATTCTCACACAAGCCCATTTCAAAAGTTTGGAGAGAACCAATAAGCTCATCAACCTTCATATTGCAGATATCTTGAGCCTCTTCTATAGAAGTGACCTTCATGGAAAATCTCTTTGGCAATGATCTGAGAATCTTTCTTACAAGTTTTTCTTCAGCCATTTTCTCTCCTAAGCCACCAGAAGTGTTGGCAATTTCAAGAATATTCATGTGGAAGTCATGAATAGTCTCATCCTCTTTCATCCTCAGATTTTCAAACTTGGTGGTCAGCATCTGAAGTTTAGACATCCTCACCTTGGAGGTACCTTCATGAGTTGTTTTGAGAGTATCCCAAACTTCTTTAGCCATTTCACAGTGATGCACCAGTCTGAAAATGTTCTTATTTATCCCATTGAATAGTGCATTCAAGGCCTTAGAGTTTCCAAGGGCTAGTGCCTCTTGCTCTTTGTCCCACTCTTCTTCAGGAACTTGCATAATGATTCCATCTTTACCTGTCTTCGTTGGATGTTCCCATCCTTTGTTGACAGCTCTCCAGACCTTGCTATCCAGAGACCTCAAGAAGGCTATTACGAGGTTTCCAGTCATCATAGTTAGAACCATCCAGCATGGGTGGTCTATTTGAGAATCCTACATCCTTGTCCATGGTACTAGAAAGTAACGTCCCTAGACCTCACCCAGAAATTAACAGGCAGGGTGCCTGCTCTGATACCAATTGAAATTCTAGTTAACAGACTTTCGATGTCACACTGGATGTTATGACATCCAATTCTACACAAACAGGAATGTATACAGCAGGTAAATGTAAAGTGCAGTAAATAACACAAAGAATTGTTTACCTGGTTCGATGACAAACACACCTACGTCTGGGGGCTACCAAGCCAGGGAGGAAATCCACTATTAGCAGTATTAATTCAGGCCTTAAACCAACTGTTTAATCCTATCACTTAATACCTACCCATTACAATTTCAATCTAAACTAAGACCAAAGTTCCTACTCACTCCCCCTCAATCACCACAATGATTACAACCTTTAATTAAGTTTAAAGTCAATGGTGAAGTAATACTTCAAACAACTCTTGATTATGCTTAACAACTTTAATCAAGATACACAACACTCGCGCTTAAAAGCTTAGAGTGACACAACAATTACAGCATGATGAACACCCTAGTCCAATGCAATCATCTAGGTGATAATTGCTTGGCTCACAAGTACAACCTAATACAAGACACAATAAAATACAGCAGTGAAGTAAGATGGTACAATGAATGCTTCACGCTTAAAACCCCTAAAGTCTGAAAGTAGGATTGTCATCCTTTTATATTGCAGCACTTGGGCCTTGTACTTGTATTTCCTAAAAATAAGGTTAAGCAAGTTAACCTAATTTCCACATATTAGGGTGCTAACAAATAGGCTATTTGTTAGGTCCATTAATTGTAGCTCAGTTGTTAGTTTCCTGGATTTTAGCTCAGCTGTTGGATTCCTGAAAAATAGTCTGAGAAAAATACTGAAACAGAAAAACTAACTAGCCTACACATTAGCATATGCTGTCAGGAATGAATGTCATAACATTCAGTTTGACGTCCAGAACATAGACCATATGCCAGGTTTGTTATTCTCCTGAAAACAGACTGTACTAAATGTTGAATTGTAAAAGACCAACCAGTCTATACTTCAGTATCAGCTGTCAGAGATAAATTTCATAACATCCAGTTTGACATTTAGACAATGGGCCATATGCCAGGTATGTTATTCTCCTGAAAAGCAGACTGAAATAAATACTGAACTGTAGCATAAAAACCAACCTGCCTATTATTCAGTATATGCTGTCAATGATGAATGTCATAACATTCAGTTTGACATTCAGACAGTAGGCTATGTGCCAGGTTTGCTACTCTCCTGAAAAACAGTCTGAACTCAATACTGAGCTATAACAGAAAAACCAACTATTTTATAGTTCAGTATCTGCTGTCATGGATGAATGTCATAACATCCAGTTTGACACACAGTAAATCCTATATTAGCTAATCCTGCAGCATGCTACTCAAGCGTGTCATGACATCAGTCAAGACATCAGAGTACAGTTAGTGTTTTAACACAAAATACAACCAATCAAACATCTACATATATCCAAGAAACAACTTCACCTCGATTGAAAAACAAAACCTATTGAAAAAGTGGCTTATTTAGATTAAAATTAAAATATTCAGAAAGGTGTTTTTTTTTAGTTAAATAAAAACATAAATTGAAGGTGATGAGATTCGAAGCATGTACCCTGAATTAGTTTACTCCTCGGTTTTCAGCTAAAATCGACGAAATAGGTTTTATATTTTTTGAAGAAAAAAAAACATGGCGTCCTTGAATTATACCTCTGTTTTTCGATATGTAAGGTGAAATCATTATCGTAAAATGTATTTTCTTTTCTAATAGTGAGTTAAAATTCAATTGAGTAGTTTTGGAATTAAACTTCAATTGAGTAGTTTTGAAATTAAACTTCAATTGAGTAGTTTTGAAAGTTGTGTAGTTTTCTAAGTTGTAAATCTTTTCGGAAAAATTAAATTTCAATCTTATAACTTTTATATTTATTTCATTATTATTTTTTAAATATTAATATAAAATGTCAAATATTAAAAAAAATAGACTTTACAAAAACGACAGTTAAGTCTATGAAGCAAACGAGTTGAACCTAATGAGATAAATCTTACGAGTTGAACCGAGTTATTCATGAACTTAAAATGAGGCGAGTTTGAGCTTAAAAAATGTTAGTGTCAATCTCGAGTTGAGTTTCATGCTGAACCAATTCTTATCGAATCAAGACAAGATAAAACGAGTTTGACTTGATTCGACTCATTTCCATTCCTACTTAGCAGGTTATGTTTAATTTATTTAACTAAAAGAACAACACATATGGTAATAGTGGAAATATTTTCTAGAATGCCTTCACCTAAAATCTTACATCGATAATTATGTCCATAAGCGACGTAGTCGCGCTCTTTATGAACAAATTCTATAAATATTGACGTATCTTTTGTCATATGCCTTGAACAATCACTATCTAAGGAACACAACATATTTACAATTTTAAGACATTCCTGCATAAAAATAAACAAGATAATTTAGGTATCCAACTTATATAGAGTCCTTGGCGTTTAGTACTATTAATGTAATGTAACATCTGGGGACTTTTATGTTCTTAATGTGACATAAAGGCCTAGTATAACCCTTTTCACCACAATAATAAGAAAATCCTTTTAGGATAATAATTATTTATATTCTTCCTAGTGAAGTAGACACTTTTATTTACGTTTTTGTAAAAAAATTCATTTCATCACTTGAATTAAGATAGAAAATAATAGGTGATTTAGAGAGATATATTATTTGTACTTTCAAATGGTCAATTTCAAGTTTTAAACTTAGAAAAGTGTTACACTCAATTACATCTACCTTTTTTTTATAAAGTATTAAGAGACATGCAATTAGTCATTATCAAGAGATCCATGTTTCTTTTTCGAGGATTCTAAAGAACCTTTAAGTCTTAAGATTTATTTCTTAAGTTTTACAATATTTTTCTTTTAGGAGAAAATTTTCTTAAAATCATTGAAGGATTCAACATGAATTTCTAGAAAAGCATGAGATAACACTTTATACAAAGATTTAATGTAACATCACATATCCTCTTAAATACTCTATACTTTGTCAATTTAGATAAATTGAGTTCTTAAATGTATTATTCTTTGTTAGTTGGGACAAATGGGATAATTAGTGAACTCATATGAGCTTAATTATTACTCAATTCCATTGACCTTTATTGCTTTGTGAAAGAAAGAACATTTTGATAACATTAATAATTAGTCAATTACTCACTAGAAGAAATATCTCATTTAAGATATTTTCTCTTCCCTCTCTTACCAACCACTTACCTTTTTTAGTAAGAAGAAACAAGTTAACTCGGGAGAAGAAGAGAAAGAGAGAAAGAGAGAAAGAAGAGAATAAAAAGAGAAGAGGAAAAGAGAGCTTGGAAGAAGAAGAAGAATAACAAGAAAGATTTCATCAACAAGGATTTCAACTCAACCTCACCATCTTCTTGATTCAAGGTGTGTTCCTAGTTAGACATAGCTTTGATGGGGAAAATCCATGAATAAGATATTATGGTTTGTGTGTTTTACTATAATCACGAAAATTTATATGATACATATTTTACTTATTATTTTGCATGATTCAAAGTTTTAATCCATGATATTTGGTGTTGTTGATACAATATGATGTTGTGTGATGATTTATTATTGCTTATCTCACTTCCTGTTTTTGTTTTCTTACTAGTTCTATTCTCGATTTCATGCTAGGTGAAGGAATAGCTCTCTAAGAGAGCGTATCAGTTCTCATACAAAAGTTGTTATGGAAATTTCGCTAGGAAATGACAGGTATCGCTAAGTGAGACATATGATTTTGAAAGAAAATGACATTCTGGAATATCTCGCTTGAGCCTCGCTAGGCGAGATCTTGATTGGACGCCTCGCTTGGAGCTTGCTAAGTGAGGAAGAGAAAATCTCCATCTTTGAGCTTTCTGCCTCGCCTCGCTTGGAGATCGCCCCGAGATCTCTAAGCGAGAGTTCTAATATATTGAAAAATAACTAGTGTTCACGTTTTCACCATAAAATAGGAATTGTGACTCTGTTTAACGCAAGATTGAATATGTTGGAAAGTTTATCCAATACTCTATCTATTGGTGAAGGAAATCGTGCATGTATTCCAATAATGCTTGATGAATGATGATAAACTATTTTGTTTATTCTATGAACTATATTATGAATTGTTGCTTGCTTTGAATGCCTAGTAATTAGATTAACCTACGAGGATGAGTGAGGTAAACCTAGGTTAATGACTAGGTGAATGGAATTAGAAAGATGACTTAGGTTATGGTAAATAACTTGGGTTACGATACTCGAATGTAAGAGGTGTCTCGTGTGCATCCGTGACTGATTAGTCGCTAGAGGTGAGTCGTTCCATCCACGAGAATGCAGAATGGATCGAGAATGATATCATAGTTGCGATCCAACTAGCTTGTATGGAAACAAATTGTAAGATTGTGATAGAATCACATTGTATTTGTGATATCAACCCATGATTATTGTGATATAATTACATGGTGTTTGATGATATAACTATGTGGCGATTAATGAACCAATCATGTAATCAAGAATAACACCTACTCATGTGTATCCTGAGTTCGACACTCATATAGAGTAGTAACTGATAAGAGGAATAATTATTTGGTGGACATTATCCGTGATCTGTGTCAATAAATCTGTGGATTCGGATTGGCTGTGGAGAGAGGTAGTCCATGCTATGGGAAAGTTGTGAACCGTGACCATAATCTGGGGATTTATATTGGGGGGGATACAATCCTTGTTGTGTGCGGGAAATCATGACTCGTCTCCATAGCCCGTGGAATCGGATCGGCCAGGGAGAAATTGTCCAAAGAAGTATAGATTCATGACCCATGTCCATAGTCCTAGACGTGGGATCGATCAGGGAAAGATACTTTGTTGTGCATTCCCAAATAATGATTCATTGAGTTTATGTGTACTCATGTTATGTGTTTTCCATATGAAGCGTAATTTTCCTTATATGCTTAAGTCCTTGTTCTATTGTGTGAGTGTGCACAAGTAGGACGAAGTGAAATGGCTTAAGTAAGAATCGATAAGAGATCTCTTTGGAGCCGAGTGGACTCATAAGATATATGAATCACTGAGATTATTATCTCACCCTGTCGCATTACGCGAAAAACCGGCGGGAAAACAAGAACAACAGAGCCGCCACCGTGCGTTATTTATCCCAAAAGAGGGAAAGGAAACGCTCAGAGTAAACCTGGAAAAGACGTGGTCTCGCGACCAAAGAGAATGGGATCGGGAGTCGGTTATGCGAAGGGAAGGTATTAGCACCCCTCACGTCCGTCGTACTCGACGGGATCCACGTCCTAGGATAAAGAAAAGGTTGCTAAACATCACACACACACACAGGGAACGCAGGTGGGGTTAGGAGGAACGGGCTCGATAAGGTATCGCACCTTATGCCTACATATCTTGTCTGGAACAAGAATCAGAGCCACTGTAGTTCGGCTTACGCACGCCAAACAACACAAAACAAACAAACAGACAAGGGTGGCAAACATGGAGCCCGACAACCACCGGATGGAATTACGTCGGCATCCGAACCAAAAACACGCACAAAACGGCAAACGTGGAGCCCGACTGCCAATCACTGGGCTTACGTCGGCATCCGAACCAAAACACACAGTCAGATAACAAGCAAACGCACGCAAAAGAAAAAGGTTGCCCGGAGTGGTCTCGCACGACCACCTGCCTACATACCTCGTCTGGAACAAGGATCAGGGCGATGTAGTTCCCCCTAAAGGGACAAAGGATCTAGCCTAACCAGATAACAGAGGGAGACACAACACTAGGGAGACTACGACTCGAGCCTAGATGTTGTCATGCAAAGTCAACCCTAAGTTAAGGTTTCTATCCTACTTGCATAAGCAAGCCTATCCTAACCAGGAAAGAAGCAAGCACACATCAAATGAGAACAAGCATCTCAAACAAGCATGTCAATCAGATATCCACATAGCACACGCTATAACCAAACAAGGGGGCTCAATCAATAGGTTTGACTGCCTCAGCAAGTCATCTGTACAGGCTGTTTTTGCTCTTAACCTTGCCATTGAGGGGCTAAGGTGAAGCAGATGAAAGGATGAAGTGAGGATCAGACCTCACAGCTCTTATCCCTGACCAGGGAGAGCTTCTGACAAATGAGCATGGGTCCAGAATGGGGGAACCCTTCTATACTCAGAGACTCTGACACAATGTGCACTGCACAAGATCTTGGGCTTGGATCTCAATGCTACAACCATGCAATGGGAGCAAGGAGAAGACTCACGGAATAGTGGGGGATAGATTGCTTATCCCTAACTTCCACCAATTGCCTCTTTTAGAGGACTTTCACCTGCTTGGCACGAAAAATAAACAACCACAATCATTGCCTCTTAAGGAGGACTTCAGACAGTTTGCCCGGTCAAATAACAGACCGGGTCTCCAGACTACATGAAGTTAGGAAGTTATACCTCAATGCAAGTTGCTTAAGCAAAGCAAAGCAAAAGTTCACAAGGAACTGAGCAACTAAAAGTACCTGGAAACAATCAAACACAGTTAGTACTCAGACAGACAAAGATAAACAGCAAGTATTAATCATCCAGACTATACAAACTAATGCACAACAAAGCAAGCTCAAAGCTCAATCCCAAACTTCACAACCTACAAAACAAAGTTATATTAGTGTACAAACATCAAACAACATCAAATGAATTGACTTGGATCATTCTCCATTCACATTGCACCTTTTCATCCTGAAAAATCAATCAAATGTTAGCAACTAGACCACTAGGCCAAGCCTAGGGTCCAAAGGCAAGAAAAATTCCTAAACAGCAAGGTATCCCTAACCAAACTCAAATTAATGTCAAACAAGAGCCAACACAATTAGTCCCATGTTCATATCATTCATTATATTCATTTTATGCACAAAACAATTCAAACTAGTTCAAATGAAGCACCAAACATCCAAACAGAACTATTGCATTCAATTCCATATCAAAACAAATCCAAAAAATCTCAAATAATTTACCCCTAAACAGAGGATATTCAAGGTCTATCATGTCAAATTTTAGCCTAATTGGGCAAAGGGAACCATGTCAATGAAAATCAACAAAAACAGACACAATTACATGCTCCAAGTCACAACATCAACACATGCTTCCACTTCAAAAATTCATAACTCAATGAAAACAGTAAAGAAATGGATGGGACCAAAACAGGGATGTTTCATCATGTGTCTATTACAAGCATACCAAATCTCATGATGATTCAATACCATATGAGCATTCCACATCAAATCTACCAACATGTATCACATGAACTTGCACAATCAACCACCAGAGATGAAAAATAGCAATCAAATTGAAAATGCCACATAAAATTCCACAAAAATTCACATAGCATATTAACATGTTAATGAACATCCATGCAAAATTTCACATTAATCCAACAAGTATAGGTCACTCAAATAAATCCAGCAAGTTGGCATAATGAGGTGTGACACAAATTGTCACACCTAAGTTCCAAAATTCATAACTCAATGATCAGGTATCAAAAATTCATGAAATTTACATGTAAATAAGCATCAACCAGTCCAAAATCATCACAAAAATTTTCAGACATTTATTAGCAACCATGAGCATTTCACAAAGGAATTGGTAGAATGTATCAAAATATAGCACATGTTAAAGAACCCTAGGTCAAACTCACTTTCTACCATGCACAACTTCAACCAATAGGTCAAAAAAATCCTACAGTCAACAACAAAGTCAACACAAAAATTCTCACATTTTTCTGATTTTTTTATGATTTTTGGTGAATTTTTTAACATGTTAATGAATTTTTATGAATTTTTATGAATTAATTAAAATAAACAGTGGCACAATTGTAATTACATGGCGCGGGGGAGGGAAACACCTAATTCAAATTTTCAAATGGATTTGAAGATCAAACACACTTCCATCATCGTTTTCCGTCCAGAAATTACCAGAAACTCAAGAACATCAAGATCCATGAACTAACACCAAAATGAGCAAACGTATATCCGTTGGACTCGTCTAAGCACAAGGATCACAAATATCAACTTATTTTAACCTAACTGTTCCTCTATCTCTCAGATCGATCAACCTAGGGTTTTGTATCAAAACTTCAAATCCGGATTACTCAGCCTACGGTTATCCATTCACAAAACTAAAACCATCACGATGCTCTACAATCAACGAACTATAGAACGCACATAAGCATTAAACAAATCATGATGTTCGAATTTTACACACCTGGAAATGGCAGCGATGAAATTGGATGAATTCGCGCGTGTCAGCTCCAAACAGATGCAGTATGAACTTGTGGAAGATGATTGATGCGTCCAGGTTCAATTGTAGTGGTTCCTAGTGCACACAATCTCGATTTGCCATTGAAGATGCTTGTTTGCACAGCTGCGATTCCACACTCCTTTCCTTCCAATCTTCACAAACAGTTGGAGATGAGGATGAATCAAGATCAAACCAAAAAGAAATTCGAAGATTGATCACAAATCGATGAAGTTCTTTGGATTTGAAGTTCTATGTTCTTGAGAGAAACTTGATGAATTTGGAAAGTTTGAGATCTGATTTTGGAAAGTGTGATTTTTTTTTTATGATTTGGAAGTGATTAGGAATTTATATGACACCTTAATCCAAGCTTAATTATGCTCATTAACCAATTTGCATGATTAGTGAAATGGTTAATTTTCAAGTAAGGGACAAAATGGTACTTTCACACATAAGCCAATGCCAGCTCATTGACAGCTCACACACTCTCAAAATGACATGTGTGAGCTGTTGCAACTTGTTTCACTCTCATTGGATGCATATTTCTCATTTTCACTATGTGGTTGCATTTTGTCCATTTTTGCAATTTCATTCCACAAGCCAATTTCCAAACCATGAAGCCTAGGCATGAAATGATGATTCCAACAAGTTTCAAATACCATTTATGAAGTGTAGCAAAAATCCCCACTCAAAAATTCCAATTATTTCACAAGTTGGACAATTTTGCCCCTGGTTCATTTAACTGTCCAGTTGAAATTTGACTTTTTGCATTGGCCACTTTTGAGAAAATCCAATTATGCACCATGAAAGTACATGTCAAATGGAGTTTGTGCATATAAAGAACTTGCAATTTGGACAAACCATGTGGAGATTATGGCCTCCTGATTATGGGTCATTTCTGAAATTCACTGAGCCCTAATTTTCCAACCATGCATTGGATTTTCAAGTTCTTGGACTTTTTGGAAAGGTGAGGTCAAGCTCTTCAACTTTCATGTTGGACAAAATTCCATTTGAAGCTTGTAGGATGAAGTTATTTTGAGGGGAAAAAGTTTCCATTTTGGGCAGCTGAAATTACAGGTCACCTGCTATTTTTGGAAACTTTCTGTCTGACCTCCAAATCTTCAACCTTGGTCTTTGGTATGTCAAATGAGACTCATATGGACATGAATGAGGCCTTTCAAACCATTTCCCACCTTCCAATCCATAAAATCGGGCACAGTTGACCACAGTTGACTTTCTAGGGTTTCTGGTTGACTGAACCATGACTGGTGATTTCAGAGCATCCAACCTTTGGCCAAACCACTTCAAAATTATCCTTGGACCATATGAGCTTGATAAATCAACCCTAGGGCCTTGTCCCAATGAAAATGGCACTCCCTTGCTTGATTGACTGATTCTCCTGATCAGTCTGACCCAATCCATCAATTGAGCTTGCTCTTGGGCAAATGGACAATGCAATGTTATGCAGTGGACATTGTTAATGCTATGACCTAATATGAAATGAATGTAAATAATGGTAGGGTGCAAATTTGAGGTGCTACACACCCCACTATTATTGTTGTTGTTTCAGGTAGTTCTGTGACAAGTAAATGCAAGGAAAAACTTGCTTGATGGTGTTTTGGCGATCAAACTTTTTGGATTGTGATCTTCCGTTGTGGATCATGTGGACACTGTTTTTAGATCCTAGTTTTATTTAGGCACCTTTGTGTATCATGTGCCATTTATGTATCTTATTTCTTTTGGACATGTATATATAATGTTGTCGATAGGAACTTGTGTGTATCATTATCAATTACACTATGTATAATGTATTTTCTAGATGTAAATTATATGTGGGTGTTACATTTAAAATATGAGTTTAAATCACGTACCTCTAAGTATTTTTCCTTATGATGCACCATTACGGGGAAAAACTCAACGTTTACCAAAACCAACGGAGAGGTAGAAAACTCAACCAGACGTCATAGGACGAAAGGGAGACTCAACGTTTATCGACACCAACGGAGAAGGAGAAAACTCAGCCAGACGTCATAGGACGAAAGGGAGACTCAACGTTTATCGACACCAACGGAGAAGGAGAAAACTCAGCCAGACGTCATAGGACGAAAGGGAGACTCAACGTTTATCGACACCAACGGAGAAGGAGAAAACTCAACCAGACGTCATAGGACGAAAGGGAGACCACAACCGGACACCAAATAGGACGTCTACTGGGGATTCTGGCTGGGAAATCGACCAGACATTAATGAATGACTGGGAATAGGGTATACAATCAGACGTCATCGGACGAATGAGAAAAACACAACGTTTATCGAAACCAACGGGGAGGTAAATCCACTTGGGGAAGGGTACAACTAGACGTCATAGGACGAATAGGAAAAACTCGACGTTTATCGACACCAACGGAGAGGAGGAAACTCTGAGGGGAATCAACAGTCATTAATGAATGATCTGTGAGGGATAAGCAACTAGACGTCATCGGACGACTAGGAAAAACTCGACGTTTATCGACACCAACGGAGAAGAGATTCAACTGGGGACGACCCTATGGGGAAAGATATCAACTATACGCCAACGGACGCATAGGAAAAACTCGACGTTTATCGACACCAACGGAGAGGAGGACTCTTCTGGGGAGAGCGAACACAACCAAATCATCAACGGATGATGGGGAAAAACTCGACGTTTATCGACACCAACGGAGAGGAGGAAACTTCACTAGGGAAGGGACGACGTTACGAACATCGAACGATGATGTTTACCGTCACCAAAGAAGACCAGACACTACGCATGACTGGGAAAGCACCGAAAGATGGTGTTTACCGACACCAAAGAATACCAGACACTACGCATGACTGGAAATCACCGAAAGATGGTGTTTACCGACACCAAAGAAGCAACACACGCGGGTGCTGACAGGAAGGAACACCAAGGATACCGGGTTGTAGGTATGAAACAGGTGACCGACCAAAACGTGAATTGGTTTGTGTTCCAAAACACTCAACATCCTGAAGAGGGTTAGAAAAGCAGTCTTGTTAAAGGATGGACATTCGATTCCACAAGGAATACGAATCTTACTCGACTGGGGAGGACGACTTCGACCCAAGAGCGCATGAGACATATTATCTATAGCCGTCGAAACGTAGATAACATACTCGCATGGAAGATTATCCATAACCGGGTTGCAGGTTGTTAGATGGATAAACGACCGACATCATCCTGAAGAGAGCGAAAGCAAACTTGTTAAAGGATGGATATTCGATTCCACGAGGAGTACGAATCTTACTCTGCTGGAGAAAACAATCAAAAGACTGACCAGAGAGTGCATGAGATATATTATCTATAGCCGTCGGAACGTAGATAACACACTCGCATGGAAGATTATCCATAACCGGGTTGCAGGTTGTTAAATGGATAAATCAACCGACATCATCCTGAAGAGAGTGAAGGCAAACTTGTTAAAGGATGGACATCCGTTTCCACGAGGAATACGAATCTTACTCTGCTGGAGAAAACAATCAAAAGACTGACCAGAGAGTGCATGAGATATATTATCTATAGCCGTCAAAACGTAGATAATAACCTCGCATGGAAGATTATCCATAACCGGGTTATAGGTTGTTAGATGGATAAACGACCGAAAAGAAAGGCATCAGGGTACCAGGACTAGGTATGCAAAAGCTGACCAATCAAAAGAGGATAAAATTGCTAACTCGGAGCAAATACCCAAAAGAAAGGGGAAGACCCACTGGGGACAATACTGCTTGATCAAGGCAAGTATCCAGAGGGGAAAAGAATATCAATACCGCAAACTGGATACTGATAACTGCAAAGAGGGGATTACATCTACCGGTTAGTAGGCAGAAAACCACGGAAAAGTAACCAGTCATCGATAAGATGAGCACACAGGGTTAACTCCACCAAGGGGAGAACGTGGGATTTTACAACTACCTGCTTGTAGGTAGAAAACCACGAAGATAGGACTTACAACTACCGGGTTGTAGGTAGAAGCCACAAACAGAATGAACCACAAAGGTTACCTCTGCTAGGGGATGAAAGTGGGATTTTACAACTACCAGCTTGTAGGTAGAAAACCACGACGATATGACTTACAGCTACCGGTTTGTAGGTAGAAGCCCACAAATTCCGCTGAGGATAAGATGAATGAGTACCGGTTAGTGAGCCACTATTCATTTATGCCCCAGGGAAGTACAAGAGACAGCCACAAGGAAGCCAACTCAGGATCGATCCAAAAAGGCAAACTGAACCAAGACATCCTAATGAGGAAAGAACTCACTAGGGAAAACCCATCCCAAGGGGAGGGAACGGAAACAACCGTCATCCACGAGGATACAACTCGTGGGGAGCGCAGAAGGGAATGACCGACACTTTCTGCCTAAGGGGTCGACTCTATATGGAGAGATCAGACACACCCACGTCTGCTGGGGGGATTGATCCAAGCTTACAAGATGCTGCCAACTTCGGGAGTAACACTGCTGGGGATACCCACTCAACCAAGGAGTCACTTGCTGAGAAAACACCAACCTCTCAACCATGCTGGGGAACCCAACTCTGAAGCCGATCCAATGACGCGATGCTAAACTCTTTCCAACAACCCAATCTCGGCTGGTCACCACTGCCGAGGGCTAATGGACATGTTTGCAATGTTGATGCATGAGTTTTTTTTTGTTCTACACAATGCCCCATGATCATGGAAATGCTATGCACTAATGATGCAATATGCTATGCTTGTCTAAATGATGGATGCATAAAAATACGTCCCCTCCAGAGACAACACCGAGGACTCCAGGAACTGTGCCGAGGATCTCCCTGCCATGTCAATTTCCACCCTGCTGGGGAAAGACAAAACCTCGCTGGGGATGACCTCCATCGAACCCATACTGCTTGGCGATTACCCTGCTAGGGGAGGCAACCCATGCTTATTTCTATTGGGGATGATCCTCTGAACCCGGCCCGCTTGGGGACCTCGCTGAGGGAAGACCATCAACACAAACTCTGCTGGGAAGACAGCTTCAGAATCACAACTCCGCTGGGGATACGGTAACCTTCAGGCTTGCTGAGGAGGCACTGATCTCGAATCTGCTAGGGAGATGACACTCTCAAACCCATTGGGGAAATACGGCCTATCGAACACGGAACACCTGTCGAGTCGTCGAACAGCGGCATTCATCGTCCACCCACAGTGTCAGCTTTCCACTTTTGAGAACTCTCAGAATCGCTTGGACTTTTCTGATTCATCCCACGAAGATCAAATTCCTGGGATTCATACAAACTTTCCAGTCTTCAGACTTTGAAGAGTCTTCTTGATTAACTCCTTCCAGGATCGTCGTCCTTCTTTTCGCCGTCTTTTCACTGTTCGTCTATCCCTTGCCCCTGGTTGGACTCTGTGGGGATCTTTTGTCAACAGGCTTCATATCACTACTTGCCAGCGAATGAAGATATCTAACAGCACCTGCACAAGAGATTGTTAGATAAAAACGTGCCCCAGGCGTGCCAACACTTCAACATCTTGGTCACTCAAACTTCCGAATAAGATTTCCAGATTTCAATCTTATAAGCATGCATCAAATTTCCGAATGAATTTTTATGAATTTTTATGAATTAATTAAAATAAACAGTGGCACAATTGTAATTACATGGCGCGGGGGAGGGAAACACCTAATTCAAATTTTCAAATGGATTTGAAGATCAAACACACTTCCATCATCGTTTTCCGTCCAGAAATTACCAGAAACTCAAGAACATCAAGATCCATGAACTAACACCAAAATGAGCAAACGTATATCCGTTGGACTCGTCTAAGCACAAGGATCACAAATATCAACTTATTTTAACCTAACTGTTCCTCTATCTCTCAGATCGATCAACCTAGGGTTTTGTATCAAAACTTCAAATCCGGATTACTCAGCCTACGGTTATCCATTCACAAAACTAAAACCATCACGATGCTCTACAATCAACGAACTATAGAACGCACATAAGCATTAAACAAATCATGATGTTCGAATTTTACACACCTGGAAATGGCAGCGATGAAATTGGATGAATTCGCGCGTGTCAGCTCCAAACAGATGCAGTATGAACTTGTGGAAGATGATTGATGCGTCCAGGTTCAATTGTAGTGGTTCCTAGTGCACACAATCTCGATTTGCCATTGAAGATGCTTGTTTGCACAGCTGCGATTCCACACTCCTTTCCTTCCAATCTTCACAAACAGTTGGAGATGAGGATGAATCAAGATCAAACCAAAAAGAAATTCGAAGATTGATCACAAATCGATGAAGTTCTTTGGATTTGAAGTTCTATGTTCTTGAGAGAAACTTGATGAATTTGGAAAGTTTGAGATCTGATTTTGGAAAGTGTGATTTTTTTTTTATGATTTGGAAGTGATTAGGAATTTATATGACACCTTAATCCAAGCTTAATTATGCTCATTAACCAATTTGCATGATTAGTGAAATGGTTAATTTTCAAGTAAGGGACAAAATGGTACTTTCACACATAAGCCAATGCCAGCTCATTGACAGCTCACACACTCTCAAAATGACATGTGTGAGCTGTTGCAACTTGTTTCACTCTCATTGGATGCATATTTCTCATTTTCACTATGTGGTTGCATTTTGTCCATTTTTGCAATTTCATTCCACAAGCCAATTTCCAAACCATGAAGCCTAGGCATGAAATGATGATTCCAACAAGTTTCAAATACCATTTATGAAGTGTAGCAAAAATCCCCACTCAAAAATTCCAATTATTTCACAAGTTGGACAATTTTGCCCCTGGTTCATTTAACTGTCCAGTTGAAATTTGACTTTTTGCATTGGCCACTTTTGAGAAAATCCAATTATGCACCATGAAAGTACATGTCAAATGGAGTTTGTGCATATAAAGAACTTGCAATTTGGACAAACCATGTGGAGATTATGGCCTCCTGATTATGGGTCATTTCTGAAATTCACTGAGCCCTAATTTTCCAACCATGCATTGGATTTTCAAGTTCTTGGACTTTTTGGAAAGGTGAGGTCAAGCTCTTCAACTTTCATGTTGGACAAAATTCCATTTGAAGCTTGTAGGATGAAGTTATTTTGAGGGGAAAAAGTTTCCATTTTGGGCAGCTGAAATTACAGGTCACCTGCTATTTTTGGAAACTTTCTGTCTGACCTCCAAATCTTCAACCTTGGTCTTTGGTATGTCAAATGAGACTCATATGGACATGAATGAGGCCTTTCAAACCATTTCCCACCTTCCAATCCATAAAATCGGGCACAGTTGACCACAGTTGACTTTCTAGGGTTTCTGGTTGACTGAACCATGACTGGTGATTTCAGAGCATCCAACCTTTGGCCAAACCACTTCAAAATTATCCTTGGACCATATGAGCTTGATAAATCAACCCTAGGGCCTTGTCCCAATGAAAATGGCACTCCCTTGCTTGATTGACTGATTCTCCTGATCAGTCTGACCCAATCCATCAATTGAGCTTGCTCTTGGGCAAATGGACAATGCAATGTTATGCAGTGGACATTGTTAATGCTATGACCTAATATGAAATGAATGTAAATAATGGTAGGGTGCAAATTTGAGGTGCTACACACCCCACTATTATTGTTGTTGTTTCAGGTAGTTCTGTGACAAGTAAATGCAAGGAAAAACTTGCTTGATGGTGTTTTGGCGATCAAACTTTTTGGATTGTGATCTTCCGTTGTGGATCATGTGGACACTGTTTTTAGATCCTAGTTTTATTTAGGCACCTTTGTGTATCATGTGCCATTTATGTATCTTATTTCTTTTGGACATGTATATATAATGTTGTCGATAGGAACTTGTGTGTATCATTATCAATTACACTATGTATAATGTATTTTCTAGATGTAAATTATATGTGGGTGTTACATTTAAAATATGAGTTTAAATCACGTACCTCTAAGTATTTTTCCTTATGATATCTGAATTTACCACACTTAAAATATCTGAATTTATTTCTATAATATCTGAATTTACCACACTTAAAATAGGCCACTTGGATTTCTTCCATCTTTTTATCTTCCCATCTTTGCGGTAGGTTAGATTTTCTAAAATTTACTAAATATGTATCCATATTATTTTGATAGTTTCTCTTAATAAATTTGTTGTAGGACCTGAAAAACAAACCCATTTATTCTTCTTCCAAAGAATGTTCATTGATACAGTCTTTATCTTCCTCTACCTTGGTCTTGAAAGTGGAAACCTTCAAGGAGATGCTTATCTTTTTCTCTTTAACTCTTTCTTTCTTTTTCACACTTGCTTCGAGTCGCTTTAACTTGTATTCATGCTCAATAAGGTTTCAATAAATATTAGACATGTTTAGTGATTTAAGATCATTGGATTATTTTTTTCGCAGTAACTTTTAGTTTCCATTCCTTGCACATAAACATTAATACTCTATTATCACATTCCTTGTTAGATAAAGTGTTTCCTAAATTTTCTAACTTGTTAATTGTATGAGAGAATCTCATATGCGTAAAATCCACGGTTTTAGCGAGTTCGGTAATGAAGAGCTCATACTCCTCTGTCAACATGTTAGTTTTAAATTGCTTGGTCTTCAGTCCCTTCATTGAGAACTTGAAGAGAATTCCACATTCTCTTAGTAATTTTACAATGTTAAATAGAGAAATACATATTAGCGCTCAAGGAGGATAATAGTATATTTATTGCTTTCAAATCATAAAAGGCTTTCTTTAGTTCATCATCAATTCAGTCTTTGGGGGGTTTATTAATCAAACTATCGTCGACAATACATTTTGAGACAAAAAGATTGTCCTAGATAGCAACCCAAAGTATTCTATATATTGATATCAAGTGTACATCTATGCATATTATTTCAAATATGCCCGAGTCTCTCTCTTAAATATGGGAGCTATATTGTACGCCACATATATATCGCCCTTACCCGTATTCATAATTTTTGAAGTTGCAAGACATGATGATAGAATCAACTCTAAGGCCATTTTTTTTGTTTAATATGATAATAAAATTGTATAGAAGGGGTGAGGATTAAATATAAATTTCCCTAATAAAAATGTTTTTAAAATATTTTGAGTTTAAAATACACATAAGTGAAAGTTTAAAAATCGTTTTAAAAAAAATTACACAAGATGTACAAATGAATTCAATGATAACAAAATGATAATAAATTGACTAATCAAAAATATGGTAATTAATCCAATTTGATAAAAAAAAAAAAGAGGTTTGTATATAATTTGATTAATTGATACAAGAATCTAGAATTACACATTTCCTGAAGAGTTGCCCTAAAAAATATTTACCAGACTAGATATCACACATACCTAAGCCAAAACATTAAATAGCTACAATTAAAAAAAACCTAAACATTAAATAGCTACAATTAAAAAAAACCTAATCACATGAAAACTAGAAAGTGATTTAAACCTAAAAACATAGACATTACATACAGTAAATAAAATAGAAAAGGGATAGAGAAAGTGTACATCCAGATTTATATTGGTTCAATATATCTTCCTGTCTTGCACCTAGTTTAGTCTCTAATGGAAATTCATTGGAAATATTGGTTCAATATATCTTCCTGTCTTGCACCTAGTTTAGTCTCTAATGGAAATTCATTGGAAATAGTTAAGTCTTCTATTGATAGAAAGTTTATAAGTGTCTTTTGAAATAGTAAATAACCACAAACAATCCAACACCTTAAAGTTAAGTGGTAAGAATCATCTATCTAAATCTTGATTCTCATTATGCTGACATATCTCATTATGCTTCAAATCCTTTAAGATCTAGAATCTTGAATCATACCACCTCCTCAGAACCAAAATACTACAAGTTTTTATCGACAATAATCTTTACTAGATCCTATCAAAAATTTCATGTTCGTGCCTTTGAACTTATTGAAGGAATTAGAAACTTCAAGACTTTGTTTGTAGTGATCTTCACTTGATCCTATATAAATTTCCTTGGATAATAAACTTTGCTTTTTCATCATTGAAAGTCAATCTTTAAAAAACACAATCACAGTCAGATTCTTCTATTTGAAAAAGAAATAAATTTCATAAGAACATTAGAGCCTCTAAAGAATCCCTTTATTCTTAGATTTCACACTCTCTCTTAGAGTTGAGCAACATTCATCAATGGAGTTTTTGGATATTGGTCACTAATGAGGTTTTAAAAAGAATCACACACAACACTTGTTCTTAACTGAAGAAGTTAACATGCAAAAAGAAAATTCTTTGAGAGAAAGCTTGTGTAATATAAAAAATATTAATATTTTTTTCAAAAATTATGAAATTATCAACTTAGAGAGAATTTTTTTTGTTGTTGCTTTTTTATGTGCTAGAGTCAAAGAACTAAAACAATATAAAATTGCACTTTGATTCAAGTCAAAAATAAAAAGGATGATTCGAGTCATGTGATAGAGTGACTTTAGTGAACATGATATAATTTAGATTTCACATGTTTAATTTGAGTCATGTGAATTAAGTCAAGAAAAAACATGAATCAAGTCACGTTTCGCAATTTGAATTCCAAAATGTAGAACTCTTTCAAGATTTGAGTCAAGCAAAATTGTGATTCAAGCAAAATTGTGATTCAAGTCAAGGCACCTCATAATTCGAGTCTTGTGTAAGGGTTTGAATTGAGTCAGACTTCGAGCGCCAAAATCCAAATTTTGTAATTTCTTCATGATTCGAGTCAAGGTTTTCTCTAACTCAAGTCACGTTTTCTAAACCAAAATTGTGGAAAAATGAGATTTATGATTTGAGTCAAGTATTTCTTTGACTTGAATCATGACCCGGGTTAATAATTTTGTGACTTAAACCATACATGCAAAAATAAAATTGATTCAAGTAATAAACTTTGTGACTTGAGTTATTTTGCGTTGACTTTTTATCAAAAGGTTGCTTTATATATGCAAAATATATTTTATTGAAAAATGATAAGTGTCAGGGACGTGCAATGGTCTATTGGTGAGGAACTCAATTACTACAAAGATGATTAAATAAAAAAGTGTTGAAGCCCTAAGAGCGATTTCAATTATGTTGGTATATTTCGAATTGTAGTACTCGAGCATCATTGGCGAGCGTAAGTTTTCAAAAACCCATGTGTAAGTTTGCCACAATTGAAATTTGATAAAACAAATAAAGGTCCTTTTAACACTCAAATTATCCGTGACAAATATTTTATAAGATAACCGTGAAAAGTTTTGAATCTATATCGACTCTCCCCAGAATGAACTATCACACATATGTTTAGATTTTAAAATTCAAATCTTTAAATCATTTTATATAAGGATTTAATTGAAATACACTTACAGTGTAAAAGGATTTTACACTGTCAGTTAATCTTAGACGTTTGATATTAAAATAAGTTTGATTTTTATTTTAAAAATCTATAAAGTAATGCAAACGGGTGATGGTGATGAATTGATAGTGTAAAACTTTTTACACTGACAGTGTATAGTTATTAATCTCTTTATATAAATTAAAAAAAATCTAATTATTTTATATGGAAATAATAATGAGATAATCTATGAAATTATTCTTAACTAATGATATAATAGTAATTGTTTACACTTCATTGCAGGTCGTGATATATACAAGAATTTTTAAAATTTTCTTTTTTAAATTATTAGTAAAAGATAAATTTATAAATTATTTTATAAATTTTCTTATCCTTATAGAAATAATAATATTTTTAATTTGTATAAATGACCAAAATGGAGTTATGATATCGTTTAAACTTAAAATATAATATCTTTTTTATTAAACTATTCATAATTTAAATGGGAAATAGTTGTCTGACATAAATAGTGATTTTAAAACTATTGATCAATGATGCTTCTTCAATTTAATCCAATAACGAGCATCTATTGATCAATGATGCTTCTTCAATTTAAATTTATTATGCTTTCAACATCCTAGGAAAATAGACAAACTATATGTGTGATACATTGAAGATTGGTTGGATATATACACTGTAATTAACAGTTAAAGTCCTTTATTTAAAATTGAGTTATCAAATTATATACTTATACATGAGTTCATATGAATTAATTAATTATAAAAATAAAACTAATTAATATTATTATTTTAATTGATCATTAATCAATTATAATTTTTAATCAATAAATTAAAAATATAATTAATAGAGAAATTGATCTATATAATAATATTAAATATAATTGAATAAAAAACATTCTAGTAATAATTACATTTAATATGTTTATTATCTTAAACTAGTATGAGTGCCAGGGCATTTCATTTTTATGTCTGTGAACATGAAGTGGATATATCAAAGATAATGAAGAAGTATCAAGTAATGGATATATCAAAGATAATGAAGAAGTATCAAGTATTTATGAGGCATATTTAAGGATAAGATTCGATAAAGTGATAGCAATTGCTGAATACAATTCTATACGTATGTTATCATATAATTGTGGAACTTATGCTTGAGTCACTTCATTTTTGTCCCAACAAAGCAAATAGATTTAAGTAGGATAGGGATCGGGTCATTTTGGTTTTTGATTAAATGTTAAAGATCTAAAACTAAATGTTAAATGTTAAGTATATGAGCTTATTTTTTCCACTCTAGAAATGTAAGACTTTTGTTTAAGTTGATGTAAAATAAAGTATATTGAATGTAAATTCGATAAAAGGAAATGTTTTTTTAATCAGATGAAAGTTGATGATTGTATCAACCTATAAATTACATAGTTTAAATATTTTTATCCTATAATATAAAATAATAGAGAAATAAAATGGAATTTAAATTATTAAATTTATGTTAGACGGCTGAAATAAAAAAGAATTTTAAAAACTTTATGTGATACAAAAAATACGGTTCAAATTGGAGAAAAAAAACAATTCAAAGGGGCTTATTGTGTCTGCATCATTTGGATAAAGTTCAATGGTGTCTTCGAAATAAGTGGTCAAATCGTAATAGATGTGCAAATATTGTTTTGGCCTCCCAAATTTTAGATTCTAGTAATTAATTTTATTTATTTTTAAGATTGTTTGATTTTTAATTTGTGTTAGTTTTCATTTTTTTTTCTTTTTTTTCTTTTAGTAGATTAAGTCTTGTCCCGCATGAACTTGTAATTTTTCTCTTCTTTTCCTCCTTAATATAGATTAAGGTTCAATTTATAAAACAAAACTAGTTGTCGAATTCAGAGTTTGTTTTTCTCTCTGTTTTAAAAACACTTTAGTTTAAGTAAAGAAAATAGAACAAATTTTTTATCATCTTAAATTATATATAGAAAAAGTCTCTTAAATGTCATATTTTATGATCATAAATTTTTATAAATTTAGAGCACACTCACTTCTAATTCTTGAGATGCTAAATTGTGAGATAATGTGATTTTCACAATCCTTACCCAGAGTATATTCAAGAACAATATTAATGTTCTTTTCCAAACATAAAAAATAGAACTTTTAAGAAGAAGAAAAAAACAATCTAATGTATAGATAGTTAGATTTAACATAAAAGAAAACAAAAGTAGTAAAATTTACTCATAAAAATACCGAATACAAAATTAATATTATATGTTTAGACAATAACATCAATTTATAGTGATATTTTATTTCAATATTCAAACACTTATAATTAATATTTATCAACTATATATTCTTATGATAGCCACGTATTTATCATTGGTGTGAATGCAATTCTATTAATAATTACAAAGATCTATACTCACACGATATTATTTGATATATCAATATATCATTATAAATACACATATTTTTATGTGTAAATCAAAAAGCTCAAACAAAATAGAAAACACACAACTAATCCTCAATTTTTGAATTGTATGAATTAACTGGAAGTGATATTCTCGTTACAAGTGGTGTTCTCATTACAATGATCGAACATAGGTATTCTCAATCTTCGAGCATCCTATTATTCACATGACATATAAATGTACAATCACCACAAATACATCATCATATAATTATTTGCCCAAGTTGTGGTTTCCTTAGGATCGACGACAACTAACCTGAACAATGGAACTTTATCTCGATGATGTCTGCAATATGATTCTCAGTTCTGCAATGTTGCACATTCATCTTCCCATCCGCTATCTGTTCTCGAAGACAATGGAACTTTATCTCGATGTACTTGTTTCGACCATGTGCTATCGGATTCTTCGTCAGATTGATAGCTGACATGTTTTCGATCTTCATGGTAATTGCTTTATGATTCTTCGATGTTATCTCTTCGACCATATTCACCATCCATATTGCTTGACATGCACAAAGAGAAACAACTATGTATTCTGCTTCGAATGACGATAATGCCACTACTGGCTCTTTTCTTGAACTCCAAGCAACTGGTACACCACCTAGCATAAACACATAGCCAACTGTGGATTTTCGATCCTTGGCATCACTACACCAACTTGAGTCCATGTATCCTACTAGTTTGCATTCTTTTCCTTCATCAGCTGCAGGAAACAAAATGCCATAGTCGAGAGTTCCTTTCAAATACCTTAGTATCCTCTTCGTTGCTGCTAGATGTGATACATTTGGCTTCTGCATCACTACGCCAAACAAGACCTTAGACAGCGCTTTTTTTAGCCTTAGACAGCGCTTTAAAGCGCTGTCTAAGCCTCCGCTGCTAAAGGTTTAGACAGCGCTTTTTGAAATCTTAAAAGCGCTGTCTAAGGCCCCCCCCTTAGACAGCGCTTTGTCCTAAAGCGCTGTCTAAGCCCCCCCTATTTTAATTTTTTTAGGTATACCTTAGACAGCGCTTTAGGCAAAAGCGCTGTCTAAGGGGGGGGGGGGCTTAGACAGCGCTTTTCAAAAAGCGCTGTCTAAGCCCCCCCTATTTTAATTTTTTTAGGTATACCTTAGACAGCGCTTTAGGCAAAAGCGCTGTCTAAGGGGGGGGCCTTAGACAGCGCTTTTCATAAAGCGCTGTCTAAGCCCCCCCCTTAGACAGCGCTTTTGCCTAAAGCGCTTTCTAAGGCCCCCCTTAGACAGCGCTTTTTCCAAAAGCGCTGTCTAATGTATACGAAATTTTTTGTAGCTTTTGTTTTAAACCACATTTTTTCCAGGTTTATAAACCAGAATTTCTACCTGTTTTCAACCAGATTTTGACAGACAGTTATCACATTTTATACATGCCATTTTGGCCTTTTTTCTACCAATTTTTGGCTAACAAATATATATATACCAATTCAAACCAATTTTGCCTTAAATGTATCAAAATATATACAAATTTATGTACACATTTACAAGTCATTACATATACTACAAATTTATGTACACATTTACAAGTCATTACATATACTACAAATATACTACAAAATTACACAAATTTATGAAAAAACTTTGAGCTCTATCATGAATTGACACCACTCCTCTTTGATTTCGTCCACTTGATCCTTTGTATAAAATGCACACTTGAATTCCTCAAAGTACTACATAATAATATAACATATTTTGAATTAATTCCAACTATTTAATTATATGAGATATGTGTAAATATAAAAATAACTCATAAGTTAGAAATACATACATCGGTGGGAATCACTAATCGGCCCAAAGCAAGAGTATCCCGCATAAACCTCAACACGAAATACCCGCAATCTATTTGATTACGTTGTTGAGGACACTACATGAAAAAAAAATATGGATTATAAATCCTAAGTTTTATCAAGTGTCATCACTAATATAATAAAAAATGTGGTAATTAAAAATATACCGCCACTTTAATCCATGTAATGCGGTTGGCGCCCCTCCTTGAGGTTTGGATATCTCGTTGGGCCCGAAAAGCTTGTAGGATGCTAATAAAATAAAAATGAAGCAATTAGAACAATTCACATAAACTAAGAAAATTTTTGAACATTCTCACTTACGTGTCAATTAGGAACTTCATATCCGGGTATGTTGTCCAATCATTTCCTAACGAGTCAAGATAATACACAATTTCTCGGATAGGATTGATTGCGAGCAACAACCAATGTCCACTGTAATGATTAGGCAAATGTTAGATGGTAACTTGGAAAATAATTATAATAGATGAATTTAGAATGAAATGCTAACCCGGTATTAAACGGTATAAAAAACAACTTCTCCGCATCTTTATTGTCATTGAGGATCCGAAGAACGTACTCCGTCACGGTATCCGGTCTATTTAAGATTAAACCTAAGTTGATGCTCGCGGGTGCTAAGAATCCGAATGACTCGTCCAAATCATTGGGGCGCATCATTTTGTCATACAAAAACCTAATATAAAAACATCATTAACACCTCTTTTGAAACATAAAGTAAACCGGATTAACATAAAGTAAACATCATTAACATAAGTTGTTTAATTAATAAAACAAGGTAGACCGGATTTACCTAATATATGTATTGACAACGTTGACGCCGATTTCTTCATGACCAAAAACTTGCATGAAGTCTTCATTACCAATCATTTGGTCGTGAGCAAAGCCGAAAATCCCTTCCTCCATATGTATAGTCCGAACACCTCCGGTCGGTATATCGGTCATCTCTATAAATGTCCTGAGGCACGACCTATACTTGGTGGTAGGTTTTTTCCTAGCTACGGTCTTCTTAGCACCAGAACTTTTTACCCGTGCGGAGGCGTTCCTAACCTCCTTTATTTGTTGTGCGGAGGCATTGCTAACCTCATTTTCTTGAACCTACATGTCATATAAATAGTTAGATCAAATTAAGAATGTAACAACTTCCATGAATATATGTCATATAATTGTATATTACCTCTTTTCTTGATTTGGATTTTGTGGGAGTCTATTTAACATAATCAAGGAAAATATGTAAGTAAAATTTTAAGCATAAATTTTAAACTTTGAATATACACATTAAAGTTAACATAAGTTTTAAGCATACCTCATATCCTACGCATATGAGGTTTGTCGGCCATGCAACAAACGAACCTACTGCTTCGTGCACCGTTGTTGCATCCGAATCATCGCTAGGATATGGTAATAATGCATTCGGGTCAACTGCAATATCAACTGATACCTTCAAACATCCAGCAGGGAGCTCTCTAGTGTGGAGTAATACTCCGCTAACGTTATGCACTTTTCCCTTGCCAACCATCCGATAGTGTGGTGACGACAAATACAGCTGACAATGGGAAATGCCCTAAAACCAATAATAACAAGAAATCGTTAATGTGTATATATGTCAAATACATAATTTAAGCAAATAGTTCAATTTAAGACAATTATATGTAATTACCTCTGGAATGTTCGGCTGAAAGGTACAGTTGATACTGTTTTTGTCCGAAGCATCTCTGTATACCGTTGAGGCGCTAGCCTCTCTTTCTCTCCTCAATGCATCAAGCTCAGCTTGCATGGCTTCCAATCTTGCATGAAGCTCCCGATTACTAGGAGCCTTTTCTTTTCTAACACTGAGGGAGGTCGGAGTGACTCCAAATCCCTTACCCCTCACCCGACCAGAATACTCAGGGACATCTAATGCCCGACTAAGTATGCTCTTAGTATCATCGGGAGATAGAGACTGAGATAGCTCCTCCTGAAAAATCAGATGAATACCGTATACTTGTCAAATATGTGTATAAAAATGTTATTCAATTAATGAAAAAATATTATACTTACACATTTCTGGTATACGTTTAAAACTTCTTCTTGTGGAACTCCAGATTTGCCCACACGGGCTTCCTTCCACAAAACATGTGCAGGAAGAGATGTTTCTGAACTTTCCTCCTTTTGCAGCTACACATTAAGTCATACAATTTGATCAGATAAAACTAATATATGATGAACAAATTTGTTTTCGCAATTTATAAATACTTACCATGGATTGTTCTAAGCGTCCATATCCGACACGTCCTTTTCGGTACGGATATGCGGGACTTGATGCTCTTTCCCGATTCGTAGCACTTATTCTTTGAAAAGTCGGGTCTTGTCTTTTGGATTTGAAAGCTTCCCATTCTTCGGCCGATATCAAACTTTCATATTTTCTAGGAAGCTCCGCATCCACAAAATTACCATCCGCATCCTTAAGGAACTTGGATGATAAAAATGTCCGAAACCCTCTAAGAAGCTTTCCGGCCAATTTCATGCAAAACCCTCTTCTTTCTTCTTCGATGTTAAAACATCGCTAAGAAAAACATACAGATTGATAGTTAGTATCGGTAATTGAAAAAAACATAATTGATACCGTATAATTAAGGGCCAAATGATTGTACCTTTATCTCACTCCAAATTTTTTCTTTGGACTCTTTCAACTCTTTATTTCTCCAATCATCACATGTAATGGGAATTTCATTCCTTACTAGTGCACCGATGAAACTAGTTAAGGTATGCCCATTAGGTTCTATAAGTTGTCCCTGGTTGTTCCAAGAGACATCTAGTATGATGCCTCGAGATCTTCCTTGGACCACCCTTCGCATTACTGTGATGCCTCTTCGGATTTCTTCTTCCGCGGATACTTTACTAACTTCCTCATGTTGGTCATTAGCCATGTCTAACCTGTAATAAACCAAGGAAACCATCAAATATCAAATATAACTTATAATCAAAACAATTGAAAACAAAAAAATAAAGAAATCATGCATTATCAGATATAACTTATAATCAAAGCAATTGAATACAAAAATATAATGAAATCATGCATTACCACATATAACTTATAATCAAAACAAATGAAAAAAAACATAAAGAAACCATGGATAATTTACCTAAGTCACTAACATCTCTTTCTTTTCTTTGTTGGAATATTAATCACTTGTTTCTTAGCAATGCGTACGGATGAATTGATCCAAATTCCCTCATTATGATCGTTTCTTATATATGACTCATCCGGTATAAGATCCTCAACTTCATCATTTCTATTCAACTCATTCCGTCTAATGCATGACTCATTCTCAACATCAATATCACATTGATCGACACCGCTATCATCAGTCACTTTGTTAGAGAAAAGCACTATAGACCATTTTGTACTCTTCGGGTCATTCACATAGAACACTTGTTTAGCTTGAGATGCTAGAATAAAAGGTTCATCTTTGTACCCCACCCTAGTAAAATCAACTTGCAAAAATCCAGACTTATCCATTCGTATGCCACTACTATTCACCCACTTGCAACCAAAGATGGGAATCTGAAACTTCTCGTAATCAAACACCCAAATATGCTCAATAACTCCAAAATATGACAAATTTGCATATTTGGGGTTTAAGTCCTTCATACTTGATATATGCATTGCTTCAGCTAGCACGGTGACACCACTATTTTGCATAGTACTCTTATCATCTTGTTCTTTGGTATAAAATGTGTATCCATTAATTGAATATGCGCTATGAGAAAACACATGCAAACTTGGACCATACGCCAAACATCTCAACCTTTCTGTTACCGAAGAAGGATCTGAAGAGCGCTTCAAATAAATATGATCCTTCAACCATTGTATGAAACTTTGATTGTGCTCTATAACTATCCAATTTTCATTTCTGTTCGGATTTAACCTTCGGAGTACATCCTTGTGCATTTCAACATATGGCTCAACCTCATTATTATTGTGCAGAACATACAAATGAACTTGATCCAGTTCATCCCTTGATATTGTCACAATTTTATTCCCAATTAATTTTTTACCTTCCATTTTGTCGAAAATCTGAGCTCTGGGGAGTCCAATCGATTGAACGTTAGACAAATATTCAGTACAAAACTCAACAGCTTCTTCAACAATGTATCGTTCAACAATACAACCCTCTGGTCTACTTCGGGATTTCACGTACCCTTTTAATATTTTCATATACCGTTCAGCAGGGTACATCCATCTCATATAAGCTGGTCCACACAACTGTGTCTCTTTCACAAGATGAACAACTAAATGAACCATTATGTCAAAAAAAGACGGAGGAAAATACATTTCAAGCTCACACAAGGTAATTACAATCTCTTTTTGTAGTGTTGGTAAGATCTCGGGATCGATCACCTTACTACAAATTGACCTAAAGAAAAAACACAATTTAGTTATGGCACTTCTTACTTTTTCTGGCAAAATAGAACGTATACCTATCGGTAGAAAATGTTCCATTATAACATGGCAATCATGTGTCTTCAAATTCTTCAACTTGAGGTCTTTCATAGAAACAAGTCTTCTGATATCAGATGAGTATCCTTCTGGAACCTTAACTTCACTCAGAGACTTACACAAATTTTTTTTCTCCTTTCTAGATAAAGTAAAAGCAGCAGGTGGTAGATATGTTCGTCTTCCTTTCTTCACGGGTGCTAATTCAGTTCTCATTCCCATTTTTAACATGTCCTCCCTTGCTTTAAGGCCATCCTTAGACTTGCCTTTTATATTGAGTAATGTACCGATAACACTTTCAAATACGTTTTTTTCAATATGCATAACATCGAGAAAATGTCTCACGTACAAAGACTTCCAATATGGCAATTCAAAAAATATCGACCTTTTCTTCCACCCACCTTTCACAATCTTATGTGCAAAAGGCTTGCCAAACTCAGTACGCACATCTTTCACCTTTTCAAAAACTTGTTCACCTGACAATGCGGGTGGAGCTCTACGATGTTCGGTGTCTCCATTGAATGCTTTTCTCCACCCACGGTAGTGATGTTTAGAATGTAAGAATCTACGATGACCGAGAAACACATTCTTCTGGCAAAGTTCCAATCGAATCGTATCGGTTCCGTCTTCACAAACAGGACACGCACGTTGACCTTTAATGCTATACCCAGATAGATTCCCGTATGCTGGAAAATCATTAATTGTGCCAAACAACATCGCCCTCAAATTGAAACTTTCTTTCCTATATCCATCATAAACCTCCACACCGTTCTCCCACAAAATCTTTAAATCTTCGATCAGAGGTGTCAAGTATACGTCTATGTCATTCCCTGGTTGTTTAGGCCCAGAGATTAACATAGATAACATCATGTACTTACGCTTCATACATAGCGACGGAGGTAGGTTATAAATCATAAGAATCACAGGCCATGTGGTATGTGAGATACTTTGAAGACCATGTGGGTTCATTCCATCAGTAGATAATGCCAATCGAAGGTTTCTTGCTTCTGATCCAAACTCAGGATAATCATTATCAATCTTCGACCACTGTGGTGAATCAGCCGGATGCCGATACATTCCATCAATAATTCTTTCATCTGCATGCCAAGTAAGATGTCTTGCATCGGTTTCACTACGAAACATGCGCCTAAATCTCGGAATTATCGGAAAATACCATAAGACTTTTGCGGGAGATAATCTTTTCTTATATCGAGACAAACCGCATTTAGGGCACTCAGTTAACATTGCATATTCGTTACGAAACAAAATGCAATCGTTAGGACAAGCATGTATCTTATCATAGCTCATGCCAATAGAGCACAACATTTTTTTTGCCTCATAGGTTCGATTAGGAAGAACATTATCATCCGGTAGCATTTCTCTCATAAGGGCCAACAACTCTGTGAAACTTTTATCCGACCATCCATTACCCGCCTTTAAGTTGTACAACTTTAATACCGCAGAAAGTCTTGAGAATTTAGTGCAACCTTTGTACAACGGTTTCTCAGCATCGCTTACCATCCTCTCAAACATTTCAGGACAATCATGAAGATCTTCTTCCAGTGCTTCTACAATCTCTTCAACTCGATCACAATCGTATGTTTCCGTGTCTTTGTCGTATGAAGCATAGGTCGTACTACTTTTTCCACTCGATTCAACATTCTCGTTAATTTTCTCACCATGAAATATCCAACACTGATAACTTTGATCAATTCCATGCCTCAGCAAATGCGATTTCAATCCATGTGCGTCAACCTTACCAATATAACAACAACGCAAGCAAGGACAATGCATTCGTCTGGGGTTTTCAGCGTGTTGAACAGCATACTTAACGAATTCCAAAACCCCACTCTCGTACTCTTTGGTCATTCGATCGGCACAGATCCATGTTTTATCCATGGTTTTCCTACTTTAGAATGAAAGTGAGATGAACAACACTTTCACAGTTAAAAAGAAAAAAAACTACCTATTCAAATGCAAGAAAACATCACCTCTTCAACAAAAAATCAAAATTGGACATGGGGTTGCATATTCTTGCTTGGACATTGTTTATCATGGGCCGGTTGGATAGTTTTTCAGGTATAATTATCAATAATCATACACCGGAAATACCTAAAGTTTAAACCCTAAACATTTTCAATTATCAATTTTATAACAAGAATTGTAAATTTTTGTGCAGGATCCTGTTGTGAAAAAGTATCCAGCTAAACTCACAATGACTTCATTCACATGTTTCTTTGGATTGATCCAATTCTTGATCATAGCAGCCTTTACAGAAAATGATTTTGAAAAGTGGAAGATACAATCAATAGAAGAGCTTTCTACCATCCTATATGCTGTAATAATCCTCACTTTAATTCTCAAATATTTGATTTAGACTCTATATCCAATAAATAAGTACTTAAGGCATAAGCACTTATTATACTCTATGCAAATAAATAAGCTGAAAACAACTTATGGACATGTTATAACTTATAAGTTGTTTCCATAAGTTCTTTAAAAAGTCTCACAAGTGCGCATGCAAATAAATAAACTGCCTGCAAAAACTTTAAACCTAAGGAGGCTCCAAACAATTTAGAAATTGAACATGGTACTCATAGAATCACCCTAGCTCAGAAAAAACACACAAACACAAGAAAAACAATAAAAACGAAAAAGAAGTATCTTGAAACAGGGCAGCCATATGCTAACACCAACCCATACACATACGTTCAGCCATGGATCTAATTGCACACATACAAGGCTATAATAAACAACAACGGGTCCATTCAAGCAGAGCAATTAACATAGGCAAAACATACAACTGCAACAAGTATAAAAGAAAGAAACTATTGCAGTAACAAATCCAAGAACACTCCAACATTCTAACTTCATTCTATGACAGAAATCCCACTGAGTTCATTAATTTTTCTTATTGTAATTGACAATGGAAGAAGAGGAAGTGCATTAGAGCAGAACGTACCGTATTCAAGTGTCTCCTTGCGCTGCAACCTTTGATTGTTTGGGTGACGGCGGAGGTTCGGAGGTGAGAGGCGAGTGCGGCGGGTGACGGCGGAGGGACCCTTGAAGGCAGAAACTAGGGTTTTCGGAAGTTGAAGGAAAATAGGGTGATATGCGTGATGTCGTGTTTTGGAGAAGAAGGTTATGGCTGTTGGAGACTGAGGAGAAGAAGGTTACGACTGCGTGAGTGAAGGAGAGGGAAAACAAATGAACAGAAAACGAAAGCGCTAAGGTCTGAAATTTTATTTTTATTAGACCTTAGAAAGCGCTTTTGTGGAAAGCGCTTTCTAAGGTATGCCTTAGACAGCGCTTTCCAAAAGCGCTTTCTAAACCCCACCTTAGACAGCGCTTTTGTTTTTTAATTTTTTTTTTAATTTAAAGACTTTAGACAGCGCTTTATCAAAAGCGCTGTCTAAGGTCTATATTAAAAAGCGCTTCCTAAAAGCGCTGTCTAAGGGGGGGTCTTAGACAGCGCTTTTAAAAAGCGCTGTCTAAGACCCCCCCTTAGACAGCGCTTTTAGTATTTTCTTGGAACATTTTCAGCGCTTTATTTTAATTTTAACTTTAGACAGCGCTTTCTGTTAAAAGCGCTGTCTAAGATGCGCTGTTAAAAGCGCTTTTTGGCGTAGTGCATGAATCTACTCACCATACCTACATTGTATACTAAGTCAGGCCTTGTGTGACAAAGGTATCGAAGTGACCTAATAAGTCTTCTATATTGGATTGGATCGACATCAACTTTATCTGAATCTTTCGACAGTTGTAATTTGGGCTTAGCTGGAGTCGAAGTTGGGTTGCAATCTTGCATCTCAAATCTCTTTAGTATTTCGCCTGCATACCTTCTTTGATGCATCATCAAACCTCTACCACTCTTGTAGAATTCGATGCCAAGGAAATATGAAATGTCACTCAGATCTGACATTTCGAATTCCTTGTTGAGATCACCCTTGAAGTCTTCGATCTCCTTCTTGCAGCTACCTGTTATCAACGAGTCATCAACATAGAGACATAGTATAAGCAATTCACTCTTGTTTAGGTCGCATTCGAGCGGTTAAACATTTGTTTTCAAGGGATACAATGCAATTACCATGCAATCAAAGGGATACAATGCAATCTAAGATTCATTTAAACATTTGTTATCTAAGGGATACAATGCAATCAAACGTAATTTAATTGGTAAAACGCCAAGGATCCTTTCCCTAAAAGTAAGTATTCCTTGTACTTTTTGATATTCTTTTGTTTGTGTGTATTAATTAGTAACTATATGAATATTATTTGTAGTCGAAAAGGCAACCCAACGACTATGCTTGTATATACTATGTTATGAAACATATTCATGATATTGTCACAAGAGGCATTACAAATTGATTGACCAAGCATAAGGTATTAGCTTAATCCATATACATGTAATTTATGTATATTTCTTAAGTTAATGTTGTTGTTGTTAGCTTATCATAATTTAAACTTTATTCTAATTATAGGAGTTTAGCGACAAAACACCATTCTCACAGAAGATATAGATGATATCCAATCAATTTGGATTGGTGTCTTCTTATCTTGTCATGAATTTCAACAACAATAGTTTTTCTTTTGTTATAAGTTGAATTTGTACATATAGAAGTTTTGACATTTTCATGTACAAAACTTTAACTTTTGTATTATGTGTTGATGAGAACAATGTAAGTTTGTACATTTGGCTATCTGTTTCTGATTTGGTATTCTGTGTTAATTTGGTATTCTATAACAATTTTATAGTTTCTGCATGTGTACAAAATGATAAAGTCCTGCAAATAAATGAGAATCAAAACAAATTTATATAGCAATAAAATTGATTAAGCCCTTAGTAAAAAATCGATGTACAAACGTAGCTTATTATCTCGGTTATTTAATGAAACCGAGTGGTATGTTGTGCACACTAATTAGTTTTGAAAATAAAAATATGTTTTTGCTAGGGATCGAATCATTAACCTTTCGCATTTTAATCACAGATAAAAATCGAGAGATAAACTTCCCACTTTTCATATTATCTTTCGTTATCTCAACATCGTAACCGATGTAAAATCCATTTCACATCCGACATAACATATGTTATTTCTAATAGTACATGGTTGCAGTTTGCTCTCTTTAGAGTTTCGTTTTGGCCTCGATACTCAGGCTAGGCTTCACAAATTGATGGATCGGTTTTTTTTTCCTCTTGAGTGTTAGTTGGAAAGTTTTTACTTTTACTGTTTATTTTCTATCCTATTTTATAGTCAGGGTTAGTTAATTGGGTGTTTTATGAGAACTTCAGTGCTTTTAGCTACTTGTGTATATATTTGTAACTTATTTTTCAATTCTTTTTTATATTTGGTTCTCTCTTTACTGTGAAAAAAAAACCGCAATATTGATATAAACCTTCAAAAGAAGAAACTAAATATTAAAATAATAGATGCTAAATATTTAAACACTACCAATTTTATTATTATTTTATTTTTACTACACAAAAACACACTTCATAAGATGGAGATAAAAACACTTTATTTTATTACTATTATTACCCAAAAACTGTTGGAATAAATTTAAATGTGTATGGGGGAGTTCAAAAGTTTATTCTCTTGGGTAATCAAACTATCCTAGGGACCTGATAGTATCCATTACTGCATTTAATTACTTGTCCTTTCTTGTCTGGCCCTATCTCTATATAAGGACCAGACCTCTTTGTAAAACATTAAGACATTTGAATATAAGTGAAGATTGTAGAGAAAAGTCTGTTCCTCCTCCCTCCGTCTAAAACCCTATATCTTGTGTCTTCAAATTGGTATCAGAGCTCATGGCGAGCCTGACCAGTCAAATGCCGTTGCCACGGCTGACGAAGTCCAATTATGAGAATTGGAGCATCCAGATGAAAGCGTTGCTGGGCTCATTGGATGCGTGGGAAGTCACCAATGATGGCTTTGAAGATCCAGGTAACACAACAGGTCTCAATGCCGCCCAGACGAAGGCGTTGAAAGAGACGCGGTCGAAAGACAAAACAGCATTATACATGCTGTTCAGAGCAGTGGACGAATCAGCATTCGAGAAGATTGCTGGTTCAACCACGTCGAAGGGGGCCTGGGACACTTTAGAGAAAGCGTACAGAGGAGCAGACAGAGTGAAGCAAGTTAGATTGCAAACTCTTCGAGGGGAGATGGAGAGGATGAAGATGAAGAAGACAGAGTCCGTAGCGGACTATATTACGCGCGTGCAGACAGTGGCGAATCAGATGAGTCGAAATGGAGAGGCAATGACAGAGGGCCGAATTGTCGAAAAGATTCTAAGATCTTTAACGGACAAGTTCGAAAACATTGTGTGCGCTATAGAGGAAGCAAAGGACCTTTCGACAATCACTGTCGAAGAGGTTGCTGGGTCGCTCGAAGCACATGAGCAGCGAAAAATGAAAAAGAAAGAAGAGGCAATCGAAGAGGCAGATTCGAGCAGAGATGAAAAGGCACTTTTCTCTCAAAACTGGAGAGGGAGAGGACGTGGTCATGGAGGACGTGATGGCGGTCGAAGCTACCAAAACTATAGTTTCGACAGAGGACAATCTAGCCAACAAAACTGGCATGGTAGAGGTCGAAATCAAAGAGGTGGAAGAACAAATTACAACAGTATCGAATGCTATAAGTGCAACAAACAGGGGCATTACGCGAAGGATTGCAATTCCTACAGTTGCCACAACTGTGGAAAGATGGGACATCTCGCTAGAGACTGTCGATCGAGGAGGAGAGTTGAAGAAACGTCTAACTTTGCCCTAGAATCAGAATCGAATGAAGGATTCTTGTTAATGGCGCAGAAGGAAGAAGATGCAGAGAGTGACACAATGTGGTACCTCGACTCAGGTGCAAGCAATCACATGTGTGGTCACAAACACCTGTTCAAAGAATTAAAGACTGTCGAAGATGGACACGTCTCATTTGGAGATGCCTCGAAGGTGAAGGTCGAAGGAAAAGGAACTATATGTTTCTTACAGAAAAAAGGTGTAGAAGGATCAATCGAAGGAGTCTACTATGTACCAAATCTCAAAGCAAATATCTTGAGTTTGGGACAACTAACAGAGAAGGGGTATTCGATACTCATGGAGGATCGAAACCTGCAGCTGAAGGACAAGACAGGACGTCTAGTTGCCTTAGTCGAAATGGGGAAGAATCGAATGTATAAGCTGAACCTGAAGAGCATTCGAGAGAAATGCTTGCATGTTAATGTCGAAAACCAAGCATCCCTATGGCACTTGCGTTTTGGACACTTACATCAGGCTGGACTAAGAAGACTGTCGAAGAAGAATATGGTGCATGGACTACCAGACGTGGAGTTCGATGAAAAATTCTGTGAAGACTGTGTTTTTGGCAAGCAAACCAGAACATCCTTTCAAAAGAAGGCAGAATATCAGGCAAAGAAAATTCTGGAACTAATCCACACTGACATATGTGGACCAATCACTCCAGAATCATTCAGTGGCAAGAAATACTTCATTTCTTTCATCGATGACTATTCGAGAAAGACTTGGGTGTATTTTCTGAAGGAGAAGTCTGAAGCATTCGAGACATTTAGAAAGTTTAAAGTGATGGTTGAAAATGCAACTGACAGACGCATCAAGGCGCTTCGATCAGACAGAGGAGGAGAATATACTTCGACAGCATTCATGAAGTACTGTGAGGAACAAGGCATAAGAAGATTTCTGACCACAGCATACTCACCTCAACAAAATGGAGTAGCTGAGAGGAAGAATCGAACAGTGCTTGATATGGTTCGATCAATGCTGAAGAGCAAGAACATGTCGAAGGAATTTTGGGCAGAAGCTGTACAATGTGCAGTTTATGTCCAGAATAGATGTCCTCACTCGAAGCTTGGAGACATAACACCTCAAGAAGCCTGGAGTGGACAGAAGCCAACTGTGTCTCACTTTAGAATTTTTGGAAGCGTGGCTTATGCACATGTGCCTGATCAAAGGAGAACGAAGCTGGAGGATAAGAGTCAGAAGTATATACTTATTGGGTATGATGAGAAATCGAAAGGCTATAGGCTTTTCGACCCAATAAACAAAAAGGTGATTGTAAGCAGGGACGTTCGAGTAAATGAAGCAAGCAGATGGGACTGGAGCAGTTCGATTGAAGCTCTCGTCGAAGAAGAAGAAGCAGCACCAGTTGTTGTGCCAACAGACACTTCGATAGAACCTGAAGATTCCGATGATGAAAATGAGCCTTCACAACCCAGATTAAGAAGTCTGCAAGATTTGTATGAAAACACAGAAGAGGTACACCTTGTATGCTTGCTGGCAGATACTGAAGATGTAAGTTTCGAAGAAGCTATGAGAAATCGAAACTGGAAGAATGCAATGGATGAAGAAATCAAAGCCATCGAAAAGAACAATACTTGGGAACTAGCAGAGTTACCAAAAGGAAGTCAGACTATTGGCGTGAAGTGGGTATTTAAGAAGAAGATGAATGCTGAAGGTGAGATCGAAAGATACAAAGCAAGGCTGGTAGCGAAAGGCTATAAGCAGAAAGCAGGAATTGATTATGATGAAGTGTTTGCGCCTGTTGCCAGAATGGAAACTATTCGATTACTCATTTCACATGCAGCTCAATACAAATGGCCAATACAACAGATGGATGTCAAGTCAGCGTTCCTGAATGGTGTGCTCGAAGAAGAAGTGTACGTCGAACAGCCACCAGGATATATGAAGATCGAAAGCGAAGGCAAAGTGCTGAAATTAAAGAAAGCACTCTATGGGCTGAAGCAAGCGCCAAGAGCGTGGAATACTCGAATAGACACGTACTTCAAAGAAAATGGCTTTCAGCAATGTCCTTATGAACATGCTGTATATGTAAAGAAGGCTGGAGAAAGATTGCTGCTTGTTGCCCTCTACGTCGATGACCTGATTTTTCTGGGCAACAACAAACAGTTAATTGAAGAATTCAAAAGAGAAATGACACAGGAATTCGAGATGACAGACTTAGGTCTGATGAAATATTTTCTTGGACTGGAGGTTCGACAAGAAGAAGATGGCATTTTTGTCTCTCAGGAAAAGTATGCCAAAGATATTCTGAAGAGGTTCAACATGGATAGCTGCAATCCAATCTCGACACCAATGGAACCTGGAGCAAAGCTTTCGAAATTTGATGGGGGAGAACGCGTCGAAGCGAACAAATTTCGAAGCTTGGTTGGAAGCCTCCGATACCTTACTTGCACAAGGCCTGACCTCTCACTAAGTGTGGGAATTGTGAGTCGATTCATGGAGGAACCAATCTATGCTCACTGGAAAGCTTTAAAGAGAATTCTTCGATACGTCCAAGGAACTGTGTCACTTGGAATGTTTTATTCGAAGGCAGAAGAGTACAAGCTGACTGGATACTCAGATAGTGATTGGTGCGGGGATGTTGATGATCGAAAGAGCACCTCAGGCTATGTTTTCTTCATGGGAAACACTGCTTTCACATGGCTTTCGAGGAAGCAGCCAATTGTGACTCTCTCGACGTGTGAAGCTGAATACGTTGCAGCATCTTGGTGCGTGTGTCATGCAATTTGGCTAAGGAGATTGCTAAACAAAATAGAATCGAAACAGGAAGACGCAACATTGATAAGAGTTGATAACAAATCTGCTATCGAACTGGCGAAGAATCCAGTAAATCACGAAAGGAGCAAGCACATTGACGTCCGCTTCCATTTCATTCGAGAACACGTGAAGGAAGGAAGTGTCGAACTTAAACATGTTGCAAGCAAGGACCAAGCAGCAGACATTTTGACCAAACCACTATCGAAGGAGCTGTTCGATAGAGGCAAGAAGATGTTGGGCATGATTGATCGGAAGAGCATTTAAATTTATGGGGGAGTTTTGTTGGAATAAATTTAAATGTGTATGGGGGAGTTCAAAAGTTTATTCTCTTGGGTAATCAAACTATCCTAGGGACCTGATAGTATCCATTACTGCATTTAATTACTTGTCCTTTCTTGTCTGGCCCTATCTCTATATAAGGACCAGACCTCTTTGTAAAACATTAAGACATTTGAATATAAATGAAGATTGTAGAGAAAAGTCTGTTCCTCCTCCCTCCGTCTAAAACCCTATATCTTGTGTCTTCAAAAACATACACATACACTTATTATATTATATTATATGTATATGTAAACATTACCAGTTTCATTATTATTTCATATTTAGTTCACAGTAATACAGTTCACAAGATACACATAAACATAATTAAAGCACTTTATTTATTACTTTTATTACCCATAAACACATACATATACATATTATATGTATATGTGTACGTCAGGGAAGCCCCATTTAATTTCCAATCCTGGCTCCAGTGTCGATCTTGGCCTTTCCAAAATTCTGAGTTCCTGCAGTGTTGTTGAATGCATGTTTGGTTCCATTGTTATGAAGATTAGTGTAACCTCCATTGGTAATTTGTGCACCAGTTTTGATGTCAGCCTCACCATAATCTTGATAGCCACACTTGTTGTTAAATGCATCAACAGTTCCATTGTTTCCACCATCGTACCCACCAAAGATGTTGCTGAATAAACCAGTCATCTTATGATATACGATATGATCTTTGTGAATATATATAAATAGTTGAAATGCTTAGGTTTGTGTTGATGTTTGTTCCTAACTGAGCCAAACATTATATAGATGCATAAAGTTACTGTGTTAAAAGAGAATCTAGTGCTATAATTGTTTCCTTCTACTTCAAGCTTTAAATTATTGAATTTTATGGTCCTCTTCCTGTCCCATTTTGTTTCGTTTTAAGTAAAATTTTGTAAAAATAAAATGCTACATATCATTGCAGATGATAAATAGATTTTTTTTTAACTATTATAATCTATGCATAATATTAGCGTCGGTGTAATAATTTAAACTTATCAATACATTTTTATAATCATATTTAAAAGTGATATATGTGATTACAAAAAAATTGTCCGTATTATTAAATTATTGATTTATAAATATCAACAATTTATAATATCAAGAATTTATTTATATTAATATATAAATATAAAAAAATTCAAATGTTATTTTATATTATTAATCTTGTTTTTCATTCTAAAAAAAATTAAAATCATTTTAATTATATTCTCATCTCACAAATCTTATAAACGAGTCTTAGATAATACTGTTTAGGTCACATTCGAGTGGTTAAACATTTGTTTGTAGGCTTGCATTATGGAGGCTGAAGTGTCTGTTTGTATTTCACGTCGGAATGAATAAAATACAATTCTTTTATGAAAAAAAGTTTGTTTTAGTTGTACAAGGGTGAAAAATTAATTTGATGAGTTGAGGTTGTTTTTATATGCATAAGATGAATAATCGATCCAGACAAAACGTGCGCTAGTCTTCGATTGAGCATACATTCATTCATTTCTCTTTTAATCTTCCTAAGTTTATTGTGAAAATCGTTCAGACAAAGCGTATGCTAAAGCCTTGATTATTCGACAAACAGATGAATGTAGATTCACCCGTTTCTTCCTATTTAATTAGAGGTGTATTAAAAGGGAAATTAAATTTAAAGAAAAATAAAATCACTTTTATACTTTTATTTTGGATATTTTAATATTAATTTTTTTTGTATTTCTAAATAACTAGCGTTCACCCGTCTGCCCGCTTTTATTTTAATGCGCACAACAGAGAAAAATAAATGTTTGTTTTTCTTTTTATGAAGTTTTTATTGTAGGTCGCCTTAAAAATAATATTATTACCCTTTGAAAATGGTAAACAAAGATACTCAAAATTATATTGAAGCATGCAAAGTAATATTGGTACTGTGTGATCAATGACGTTCTTTAAGAGGAATGCCGAACATGAAATCTCTATTCAAAGTATTTTCTTTTTTCCTGCAATTGTTTTTCGCAGTAAAGAAAAAATGTAAGACTCTTAAATTAGAATTTTTTTAGAGAAAAAGATAGTAAAATTAATAGTAAGTAGTGTAATCATGTTTTTTTTTACCTTATTCAAATCAATTCTTCGTACATCCCTTTATCAATGCACTCTTGAGATTAAAAAAACTACAAATATATGACAAAATGTCATATCATCAAAGAAATACATTCAAAACATTTGACTCGTTTGAGTATACTATGGTTTATTGTGACACAAATAATACCTGGAGAATGGAGATACTTTGTTTTAGTCTAGATTTGGTATAACAACAACTATGACTTGTTTCTGAATTATCTGGATTTCTGTTAAATAAGGAAAACAATAGACTTAGTAAATATATATGGTTTTATTTACATAAACCAAATAGAAGTTAAATTCATGCATTCAAAAATATTCTAGAGTGAAAATATTCTTAAATGAATTAAATAAAAACCTCTTCATCCTTTGAGATATTATTTCTCTTTCACCATTTTCCAAAGTTGTGCCTTATCTGTTATCACTGTGGAGCTCCAACCGACAAAGTAAAGTTTTAGACATTTTGACCTATTTCACTAAGGATGATAAAAATTTTAGTGAAAGAGTGGTGAAAATGCAAGAAACGGTTTTTTATATGTATTGCGGAAAAGGTAAATACACCTTATTGTCGAGTTTGCCGATTGATGAAATACTTTGTTCATCCTTCCACGTGTTCCATTTATCTTCAAAGTCTGCTATCTAAAATTTATTGCATAAGAATAGTGAGAATAAGTATGACCCAATTGATACCTAACATAAAAGCATAAAATAAATGATTAAGTATAACTTACTTTTATGTCGAAGCAAATTTCAACATTCTTTCGTCTCAACTCCTTACATAATTGAAAGATTTCACCATGTTCTAGTTTGACTGTATATTAAAGCAAAAGAAAATTATATTTAGTTATGATATAAAGAATACAATATAAGCTTGGTATGTCGTGTAATCAAAATGGGAATCAATGTGTGGGCAATTTTTTTAATGTACTTAATAAATATTTGTGGGTGCAATAAAAGAATTTGCTTGAAGACTATTTTTTGTGTAGTCACCATCTTCTCCTTTCAATTTTTCTTCCCTTGTTAAAACTCTTATCGTAGTCTGTGAAATACCCCTGGATAAAGCCACATACAACTGTCCATGACTAAAAACATGTCGTGGAAGATATATTTCAACATTTGGAATTGTTTGTCCTTGTGATTTATTTATTGTAATTGCAAAACTTAGTCGCACATGAAACTACTTTCTACTAAGGACAAAAGGCAATTCATCACTTCCAGATGTTTTTATTTTAATTTTGGACAAAAAAGCACATTTTCCTGCGTTGTTTCCTGTCAAGATTTTCACATCCAACATATTCATAAATAAACCACAACATAATAATCGCGTCCTAGTATACAATCCATATCTAGGATCTAGATTTCGTAACAACATTAATGGTGCACCCTTTTTTATCTTTAGAATATGTGGTGGCAAACTACCTTGTGCAATTGAGTTTAAGAATTTTTGCTTGTATAAATTATGATTATCTCCTTCAACCTCGTCAAACGACAAAAAATTATGTTCTTCTCCTGGAAACTGGTCGATAATCATATCATTCAATTTCTGGACATCATCATTTGTTGGTGTCAAAATAGCTCTTTGTACCAGATATGGGGCATCCCAACCATGCAATTCTAAATTAGGAAAAATATGTTGGATAAGTACTTGTATGGAATGTTCACCTTCCCATGGGATTGCAATATGTGAAGGTAACCTCACCCTGTCATCTGGTTTGATAGGTTCAACACCATCACCAATGCGAATAAGAAATTCTGCAAACTCTTGATCATGCAATGATCGCATATTTTGACGCAAACGTAAAATCTTGGTATGATTCCATAAATGAGACTGAATAATACACGCTGAAATCATTTGTGCCTTAGTACCTTTTCATAAAACAGGAAGAACTTGACGAAAATCTCCCCCCATGATCAGAACGTTTCCACCAAACTGAGCATTGTTGCTACAAATGTCTTGTAATGATCGATCTAAGGCTTCCAAACAATTTTTATTTGTCATTGGTGCTTCATCCCAAATTATTGCGGCAGCAACTCTAATGAGATTTGCAATATCTTTTTGCTTTTGAATACCACAAATGGAACTCGGTTGTATATCAATAGGTATCTTAAATCAAGAGTGTGCAGTCCTACCACCGGGTAACAATGTTCCAGGTATACCAGATGATGCAGTTGCTAAGACAATTTCTCCTCTACAACATTGTTAATTTTTTGGTAATCCTCTTCCATATGTGTAGAAAACTCATTCCAAAGGCCTCTAACATCAGTAGGTTCATAAAATATTAAAATCGTCACGAATAACCTCCTTAAAGCATATGGCATTCGGAGACTCGTAGCCTCAACCAAACAATCACGAATACTATGATCAGTCTCTAGAAATCCCCTATCCTCAGCTGATTTTTTGAATGTATTGAAAGTCGTGTCATTATTTTTAATAAGACATTCCCAACTAGTTGGACCTGTGACATGAGATAACAACAGTCGCAAGTAAAACTTATCTCCCTCTGAAGGTGATACCGTATAGATTCTCCCGATAACTTTTCTTGTTGACCGCCTGCGATGCCATTCCATGTCCCTCTTGTTCCAACAATAATGCTCTAGAATCTCTCTATACAGATAATTTCTTGCTTGTGGATCTCGTAGATTCAATGCAAAGAATTGTGTGAGCATTTGTTTGGAGTTGCGTTCATTATTTAACACATATGTAATTCGCTGATGATGATAAAAGCGCACTTGATGGAGGTTCGGAAAGTGGATTTGCAATCTTTCAACCGAAGGATATAATCGGTAAAGAGTGAATCGAAATACTTTCCATAATTCCTTGGGAGCAAAAATCCATCTTGCATCAACATATTGCTGAACTACATCCATTATGATCCTTTATGAAACTCCATAGCCACACGATCAGAGCTCTTGTACACATATTTGTATAGATACTTAATACTTTTAATGCTACTGCAAATCTCTACATTGATGTGACAATCATACTTTAACAGTAACCAAGGGTTATAAGGAACCACTCATCTATTATCGACAGACCTATCTCTACCTAACGATATATATTCATCAAACCTTCTACTATACTCGGGATATTGTCATACCCCGATTTTGGCACTAAAAATTTTTCCCCATCAATCACTCGTTTGCATTCTTTCTTCATTCACCTTCATACATGTTCATGTTTACTATTTCATATTTTTCATTCATTCAATCATAATCATCCATTTACATGGCATGTGGATAAAGTATCCCATCACATGAATATCGGGAAGTTCTAAGGTACAAGAGAACAATTTTGTTTTGCCACAAGGTCACCCATTTTTCATTCACACCAAATATTACAATCATTACAAGTCATATAAATTACAAATTTACAAAAAATTGGCATTTGGACCAAATCCAGCCCATCCCCAAGAATCCCAAGGATCCTAATCCCTACTTTCTCTCTATTTATATACATTGAAGCTTAGGATGAAAAGTGTTGGAAAAAAAAACATAACGTATTCAAGGTGTTTCATTGATTATCAAGTCACCATGATTAACGGCTAAAGAAGGAGGATAGGGTGTGATTCAAAATTATGTGTTTTGGAGTGGGCATGAACCGTCACTTGACAAATACTATTTTTGAGACAAACTATGGCTTGGTAAAGTTCACAAAGCTGGTGCAACAAGCAAGTCTTGCGTTCACCTCAGAATTGGGCCTTATGTTTGTGCTGGATGGAGCTTTGGAAGTTTCTGAGTTTAACTCAAGTGCATTCCATAATGGTCCAATAATTCTACCTCTGATTGACAATAAACATTGACCTATGGAGCATGAACTCGGCGCTCTTGGTTAAGCATATATTCAGTGGACATCACATATAGTTGTATGACTTAGTACTGGTGTTCCATGGGCAATGTGCAAACAAAATGATGCTCATGATCCTTTTATCAATACTTGCAATAGTTACTACTGTGATTATTTCTCTCCAAACAAATCTTACTTCAAGAGTTTTCAAGTCAAGTTTCAGAGAGGAAGAGAGTGAGAAAACATCAGAGGCAATTGGATATGGAGCTGTTAAGTATGCTGACTGGAAGATCAATAGATTAACAAATTACACTTTCAACTTTGATCAGATGCTTAATGATAAGGAAAATACTGTTGTTTATTTGCAGTATGCACATGCCAGGATATGTTCCATTATCAAGAAATCTGGTAAAAAAAATATAGAAGAACTAAAGAGGAATGGGAGTTTGGTGTTGGATCATGAAAACGAGCGTACATTGCCTTTTCACTTATTAGAATTTACAGAGGTTTTTGTGGAGTCCTACTCGAATTTGCTACCAAATGTGTTATGTGAATACTTATATAATTTGGCTTCAATTAGCCTTAATGGAGACCTTATACTTCATAACCTTGCCTCTAGGCAAAGGATGACTGAACTCAAAGATCCCAATCAATAGATGTTGAGAGTTCTTGATTATTCTCGGGTTAGTCGTCACCTTTTTGTGACAGCTGGTGATGATAGGACAGTACATCTGTGGGATACAATTGGACACCAACTGCTGGCATTAGCTTCTCTCCATCCAACGATAAGATCATTGTTAGTGCTGGCCTTATTGTCATGTATCCAATTTGCTGGAACTTAACATCCTCGAACTGGAGTTATGCCTTGTCACGCCCAAAACGTCATCACAATAGTGACAGCAGGACCCTACACCAATGGCCAGTGTTATCATACGACTGTCAGTCCCTTAAACACCATTGTAGTATAAAAACCAAAACGGTAACTGAAGTTGAATTAAAATGCAAGTACGCACAAAAGGCAAACTAAGATACCAAAATGCAAAAGGAACTTGTAGCAGCATGAACAAAGTGCAGATTGGAATAAACGGCATGAACAAGGAAAACGCAGAACTCACATCCAGAAATTAAAACTCACCCACAACTCTGTACAAATACATGAGCCCAATCATTGAACCTCTTCTGGACATTCTTCATAATCACCATTGAACGCTCAATTTCGCACCCCTTCAGATTTATGGTTAATTCTCTGAATCTTTGTGCAAATTGAAACGCAGTGCAACGTCCAAAGCCACATTTGTGACCCTGCAAAGATCAAACCAAATCACGACAGTCAATACCCCAAAACCAAAGAAAAAAAATCAAAAGGAGATGTTGCATGTGGTTCACATCAGGTTGTGGTTTTGGTTTCCAAAGCAGCATTTCAATTTATCCAAGGCACAAAACCAAGTGTTTACAAAGTGCCAGTTATATTAAAGATACAGGACATGATGAAGTATCATGGTAAGTTGGATGGCATTGCAGACAAGCTTTGCACACCAAACATCAATGGGATTAATAATGAAACTGATCTACCGGATGAAAAAACAACAGATAGATCCGTTTTGCAATTGAATTCGACTACTACACAATCGAACAAAACACTAAGAAGAGATTAGTGTCTGCAGAATGAAATTGGGATTAGGTTAATGAAAATGATTACTTATCTGTGGAAACACCCAATACGCCAAAGAAATGGTTTTCGCCTCTCTTTTCCCTTCCTACCACCATGCTCTTTCTGTTTCCAGACACATTTGGTTCAATACCGTTGATGTCAATGGTGGGCTACAAGCTTTCTCTGCTCACCCTTCCATTGGTTAAGCCCGACATGTCCTCCTGCAAGCTTCAACAACCCAGTCATGAAATTAATACAATCCCATTCCCATGATTCCAATAACACATATCCCATTCTTATTCAAGTGTGTCGAGTAAATTTATAAGAAGTGATTAAATTTTTTTTTACAAAGCAGTAAAAGAGTAATAAGGAGTAGAGGAGGGACCACCTGTTGAAAGAGGACAAAATTTCCCCAACATCCTCCGTACGAGAGCCTCCGCTGCACATCAGAGGAAAGAGATTAGTGGCATATAAAAGAAGGACCACTATTCACATAAAACCTAGAGAGGAGAGCGGCTACTGTTCAAAAAGAAAAGAAAGAAACCCTAGAGACTCTAAAACGAGACAGAGGCTAAAGAACCTGGAGGCGGCTCGCTGTGGAGAGAAACCTAGAGCTTCATCTCGCCGGCATTTGGACGAAGCTGAGACAAGGGCCAAGCAGGCAAACGAGCACGCTTCAGAGTTGAGTCGACGGAGGAGACTCATACCAAGTTTCTGTTACGAAGCCACTAGGAATCATTGTGAATTTCTGAACACGCTTTGAGCTCCATCAAAACCGTATCCTCGCAAACACCACAAACATCGCGATAACCAAGGGAGCCGTGACTGCGAAAAACAGGAGAGGGTTCGAGAAGCACTCATCCTATTGACTTCCTCCCAAAACTTACCAATCCGGTACATTTCTCCCCTTTTCGTCGTCTCACTTTCAGATTCATAAACATGTGTATGGTTCCTCTTTTCTTTGCTTCATTTATTCCGTGGCAAGATGATTGTCTTTATTTCGTTTGATATCGGAAGTTTAACATCGGTGATTAGGGTTCCGGATTTGGTGAGTGTTCTTTGTATTTGTCGTGTGAGGAGAATAGCCTTTTGACAGAGAGGTTTTGAGCGAGTGTTTCAGAGTGAGGAGAGAGAGTTAAAGATGGAAATGTAACATCTCATTTGTTCATTTTCATTTTATTTTAGGCGAGTTAAGGCCACTATAAGCGGCGCCTTTTCCGCTGCCCAACGTCGGCTACCTAGTTTTTCTCCCTCTGCACTAATGGCTTTTCGGTCCCCATGTGACCGTTTAACTGTAGCTTTCCTTTTCCCCACGTGCTCCTGCAGATTGCTGGGGAGAATTTTGGATCAGGGTGGGGTTTGGTTGACCCGCCTGGATTCTGCCCTAATGGGCCTCGTGGGCCTTCAAGACCCCTCTAATTTGTGAAGTTTTTTTTTTGGGTTATATTAGCAGATTTGTTTTTTCTTCTTTCCCTTCTTTTAATAAAAAAAATCCAAATTTTATTTGATTTTTGATGAAGTTTTATTTAACAATTAAATCTTTATTATTATTATTATTAATAATAACTCATATTTAATTATATAGTCTTCTTATTTAATCAATTAACATGTTTCTCTTATCATTTATTTTATTTATTTTTATTTTTATTTTATTTTTTTAATATTATTTAGGCAATTTTTTTTTTTTTGGGATTTATGAGAATTATTATATTTGTGCTTGTCCATTCATTTGTACAAATTATTGATTTTATGTGTGAGGTATGTTACAATCATGATGAATCATCTCATTTTCCTTGATGAAAAGAAAAACCATTCAAAAAATAATAATGATAAATATCACCTGATTCTCGATTCAACGTCGAGCCCATTTCCATACCCTTGTAAGTCGATTGCTTTTAAGCATCGCCATCAACATCACATGGCTTACTCTTGGGTCTTCTTACAACGAGCTCTTAAGCAACATCAACTTAACTTTCAATAATTTCAAACCTCTGTACTTTGATTATTTTAATTTATTATTCAAGACATTTTCTAAATAAAGCGTGAAGAAAAAGATTACCTGGATGGAATGTCCAGTCGTAATCCCGAATATTTGACTCAAGCTGTAAGAGCTTGCAAGCCGTTAATATTCGTCTTCTCTTTAACACTCTAATATTCAAATCATTTTCTAAATAAAACGTGAAGAAAAAGATTATCCTGGAGGGAATATCCAGTCATAATCCTGAATATTAGGCTCAAGCTGTAAGAGCTTGCAAGCCATAAATATTCGTCTTCTCTCCAAAACACCTGTAAATATCTCAAACCATCTTCTTAATAAAGTTGGAAGAAAAAGATTACCTGGAGGGAATATCCAGTCGTAATCCCGAATATTAGGCTCAAGCTGTAAGAGCTTGCAAGCCATAAATATTCGTCTTCCCTCCAAAACATTCATAAATATTCGAATCATTTTCTTAGCAATATTGGAAAGAAAAAGACTTCCTGGGTGGAATGTCCAGACGTAGTCCCGAGTATTAGATCCAAGCTGTAAGAGCTTGTAAGTCACAAGTACTCGTCTTTCAAACTTCAAAATACCTAATTCCTACCTTAATACTTTTTTTAATAAAGATGGAAATGGAACATGGTGTATATCGTGCACTCCTGAGACTAGGATTCGAGATGTATATCTCGCTCATCCAAGTTCTCGCCATTATTCAAAATACATCGAACCAATCAATTTCTTTTCTCGCCGCCGTGCGATTGACTCTTAAACCTTTTTCTCAAACGAAAGGTACTTTGTCTCAAAGCAATGCAAGGCAATGTTTTTCCACCTGTTTTGGGTAGTCCAACAATGTTTTCGTCGATTTGACACAAAGTAGCTTTCGCTAAAATCGACCAACAAACAAACATTTTTCTACCCAGAACTACGTAAGCCTTGATTTCTCTTTTGAGATACGTAGGAGCAGGATTTATAAATCTTGTCAGGCCCACTAATAAAAAACTTAGGTTTAGTCCTTCGTCAAAAATCCAAAAACATTTCTCCTCTCTTCTATTCTTTCTTTCCTACCTAATAAATTGAAAAGCCTAACATTTCGAACTAACACTAACGCACACAACTGACCTAATGGTTCCCGTTGAGTACAACGGACGTGAGGGGTGCTAATACCTTCCCCTTGCGTAATCGACTCCCGAACCCTGATTTGGTTGCGACGACCAATAATCATTGTCGTTTTGTCTTGGGTTTTATCGATATTTCCCCTTTCCTTTTTAGGAATAAATAAAGTTCGGTGGCGACTCTGTTCAGTCCATCATTGCGAGCGTGCGATCGCGCTTCGCTTTAAAGTCGTATCCCCATTTTTTCGAGGTGCGACAGATGGCGACTCTGCTGGGGAGTACAAATCCCTAAGTGAGTCAAACCTAGTTAGGTCGTTTGTGTGCCTTTTTTTGGTTACCTATGTGGCTTTTCTTTATTGTTTTTACTATCTCTATTGTCATATTGATATGAATCTGTTGTATTGGTTCGATTATGGTGTGGTACTTGGATACTCTGATTGCAAACCTTGTGGGAAAGACTTTTTATCCGAGTCTCGAGTAAAAACATAAGATAGGACGAGGTTGAGTAGTGCGGGTCCGCGAGATGTATTTCTCGTTGGGTCGGTACGAGAACCTTACTTAGAGTAGATTCTTGAGAGGATGTTGTCGCTCGGCAAGTAAGTTGCCGTAAGCTTCGATATTTTCTTTAGGATCCATGACTCTGAGAACCATTTGTAGAACCTTATTTCTTTGCCCAACTAGGAAAGATGGTTGCGTAGTGTGGGTCTGCGAGATGTATTTCTCGTTGATCGATGCGAGAACCTCACTTAGAGTAGATTCTTTAGATGGAGTTGATGCCCGGCAAGTAAGTTGCCGCAGGTAGCAAACAGTCTAATGGATCCACGACTCTAGGAACTTTTTAAAAAAAAAACATAGACCATACCTGGTGAGAACCATGTTCTATACAAAGCAATCAGACTTATCCATGCCTTAAGCCTATTGAACCTATACAAAAAAAATGCATTACATTCATACATTGCATCAACATCATAAAAAAGCAAGCTCTTAGTTGTCTCTTATTTGTTTCAGGAATTGAGAACTTGAAAATGACAACTTCAATAAGACACACTTTCACGCTTAAGTACAAGGAACCTAAGTTGGACAGTCTGAAGGGTTTGATCTCTGATTTGTCTCTCAGCAGACGTGATGAGTTCAGAAAAAACTATGGGAAAATTTTGAGCCTTCTAAATAAGAAAGTTGACTATGGAATTATCGGCTCTCTGGCACAATATTATGATCCACCTCTGCGTTGTTTCACATTCGCTGATTTCCAGCTAGCTCCTACTTTGGAAGAAGTGGAGAGAATCGTGGGTCTCAAATTGAAAGATTTTAATCCATTTCCAAAGCTCGAAGAAGATATGGGCCCAAAGAAGATAGCTTCGGCCCTAAGTATCAATGTCCCGACTATTCGAGACAATTGGGTTGAAAAGGGGGGTTGCAAAGGTTTTGCCGCGATGTTTTTGGAGGATTTAGCTCTAAAGTTCAAGAAAAGTGGAAATTGGAATGCATTCTATGCTGTGTTGGCTTTATTGATCCATGGGATTGTGCTCTTCCCAAATGTTGAAAAATTTGTGGATCAAGTGGCCATAGAAGTCTTTCTCTCTGGAAATCCAGTACCATTTCTCTTAGCTGACATTTACTATGCCCTTCACGCTCGACATGAAAAGAGGGGTGGAACTTTGCTGTGCTGTGCTCCTTTGCTTTACACTTGGTTCATGCAACACATGCCCGAAGAAGGTCCTTTTGTGGCAAAAGAACTTAAGTCTCCTCAGAAATTAGCTTCTCTCACCGCAAGTTCCATCAGATGGTATATCCGAGAGTGGGAAACCCCAGACATTATAGTCAGCTGTGGGGAATTTCCTAATGTACCGTTGTTGGGTACCAAGGGTTGCATCAACTATAACCCTATGTTATCTCGATTACAACACGGTTACTCCATGGATGGTCCTCCTGACGCAAAGGACTTACAGCCATTTGTGCTCTCTGACATCCAAGCAAGCAATCCTGATGTAAGAGTAGTACGAAAGGCTTGGTTAAAGGTTGTAAGAAAGGGTAAAGAGTTTGGAAAAAGAAACATTCTCGCCAAAGAATCTTACACTCAATGGGTGAAAGAAAGAGTTGAGGAAATCCAGTTGCCATTTATCTTAAAGGTTCCAGCCTTTCCTAAAACTCCTGAGCCCAAGCCCATACTCTCCGAGGACATGGAGAAACTCGCTACTAAGGTTAAGGAGCTCGAAATGGAGAATACTGAATTACGAATTCAGATGAACCGAGTTATCTCGGAAAATCAGAATTTGAAAGAGGAACGTAAGGGAAAGGCCCAAGAACTGGAGGATAGTAACAAGAGAGCCAGGCTGTTGGAAGACCAGAAAGATGATCTTGATCATATCCTATTAGGTTCCACATCAGTGATCCGAACTAGGAAGGAAGAGCTCAAGAAAGCTGAGTATAGGATCTGTGAGTTAGGGAGAATGTTGGATAAATCTCTTATGGATAAAAAAGAAATTAAGCTCGACTTTGAGGCACAGATCCGTGACTTGAGAGACGCTCTGAAGAAATGCGAGGAAAAGTTGTCTCGCGAGATCCTCCAAAAGGAAGAAGCTGAAAGAAACTGTCACCATCTCAGGTACCAGTTGGAAGAAGCTACTAGGAGGTTTGCAGTTTTGGAAAGCCAAGAAGGTGATGCAGCCTACTTACTCCTACAGAATGATTGTGTGTACTGGAAAAGGTTGTATAGAGAGGCTAGAGCAACCTTAGATGAAGATCAAAAGGTCATCCAGAAACTCCAAGAGCTCTATGTTGAATGGAATGGCAAGTTCCGCAACTTAGCTAGGTTTGTTAACCTAAATATGTTGGAACTCCCAGAAAAACTCCAGGAAGCGGATTGGTGTATGTGTCCAGAAAACACACCTCCTCAAGTTTTCAATTTCGTCAAGTTTATCAAGAAAATGATGAATGAGCTCACCACAGATCTGGCTACGATCATAAGAGCTGAGACAGAACTTAAGTTTACATGTACTTGAATTTGAATTGTTGGTGTCTAAATCTTTTTGTATTCGAATCATGTGTACTTGAAGTTAAATACTTTTGTATTCGAATTTGATTTTGATTAATGGAAGTTGTCATTTTGGGTCTCAATTATTACATATTGTTCTTATATTCTAACATTGCTGGAATAAATAATAAAGATAACTGAGAGTTTTGCAAACAAATGCATCCATACATGCATTCATACATTTTCAAAAAAAAAAGAGTCTCACTCCGCCCTTTTCTTCCACTAGTTTCACGCTGAATTTTCAACACCAGTATAACACTCGCGCCAGAGCAAGACAGAGAATGGCTGAACAAGAACAAGAGAGCGCCCGAGTTAGAGCTGAACTAGACGAAATCAAAGGAGGCATGTCCCAGATGCGAGAGATGCTGCAAGCTTTAACCTTCAGGTTCGAGATTCCACAAGCGACCGTGATTTCAGAGACCACGGGCCCAGCAGTAGAAGTCCCACCTCAGAGGACGTTACCCTCAACCCTTCCTCCATATGGGCTACCTTATGACTTCGTCCCCCGAGCGGAGGTGGTGCACGAAATGGGGCAATCTGTCCAACAAGCTGTGCCATTACCAGTTTACACCGACGCACGTCCAGTCATCTATACTGTGGTTCCACCAACCGCCTATGCTAGGCATGTTCCTCATTATGAAGATCAAAACCACATGTATCAGACTGTTGACTCAACTGTTGCTGGTGACGAAGTAAGGTTTGAGGACTTCAGAGAGGTAAAGGAGAACATGCAGCTCCTCGAGAAGAAGTTCCGAGATCTAGAAGGAGACCATGTCTTTGGATCTGCTGCCAAAGAAATGTGCCTTGTATCCGGTTTGGTGATTCCAGCCAAATTAAAAACTCCGGACTTCGACAAATACAAGGGACATACTTGTCCAAAGAGCCATCTCATCATGTATTATCGAAAAATGGCTGCACACGTGGAAGACGACAAGCTGATGATCCATTGCTTTCAAGACAGTTTGAGTGGGGCTCCTTCCAAATGGTATCTAAGTCTGGATCAGAACAGGATCAGGTGTTTCCAAGACCTGTCAGATGCGTTCATAAAACATTACAAATACAATATGGACATGGCGCCTGATAGAAGACAGTTGCAAAGCATGTTCCAGCATGATAAGGAGTCCTTTAAAGAATATGCTCAAAGATGGAGGGAACTGGCTTCTCAGGTTGAACCACCTCTTGCTGAGAAAGAATTGGCCAAACTATTTATCGACACTGTCCAGCCTCAATACTATGAGAAGATGGTTGGAAGTGCTTCTTTGGGATTCTCCGAGCTTGTTGCTATAGGAGCTCGCGTGGAATATGGTGTAAGGAATGGCAAACTGGCGGTTGTAGCTGGAACTTCAAGTGTTAATCCAAAGAAGTTCTCTGGAGGGTTTCCTAGAAAGAAGGAAGGGGAAACGAATGCTGTGACTGATGGTCAAGGAAGAGCTCCTCCAAGAAGGAGACCACAACAATATCCACCTCAGCAGTATGTTCAACAACCAATTCCCTATCAGCAACCCATGTATCCCGTCCAGTATGCTCCGCAACCATACATGGCTGCTGTGACGCCTGCATTCAATCAACAGCCTTCTCAGGCTTATCAAGCGCCTCCAGCTTATCGACCAGCTCCAGTTCAACAACGTGCTGCGGCTCCGCCAGCTTATCAACAAGCACCAGCAACTCCTGTTTATCAACAACCGAGAGCTCAAGCGCCGAGGCAGAATGCTCAAAACCAAAATAGGAGACAAGGGGAAAGGGCGACCTTCAATCCAATCCCAATGTCCTACACTGAGCTTTATCCCTCCTTGTTGCAAAAGGGGTTGGTAGTTCCCAGACCTATGGGACCTCCACCTGACCGTCTTCCTCCATGGTACAACCCTAATGCACACTGTCCTTTTCATGAAGGTGCCCCCGGGCATGACCTAGAGGGTTGTTACGCTCTAAAGCATAGGGTTCGAGAATTGATTGAGAGCAAGATCTTGTCTTTTAAGGACATGGGACCGAATGTGAAGAACAATCCCCTTCCTCCCCATGGAAATCCTGAAGTCAACGCCATTGAAGATGCTTCTGTTGGTGTTACGGTTGAGAAGGTGGAGGATGTAAAGACTCCTTTGGCAGCATTCTATGGCCGATTGGTGGAAGTTGGCCTGGTTAATGTTGATCATGACAACTGTGAAGAGTGTGCCACATACCCAAAGGGATGTCAGGTGGTACGAGACAACATTCAAGATCTGATGGATAAAGGAGTGCTTCAAATATCCAGTGCTATGAAGAATGAAGACGTGTTGGTAATTGAACCTTGTTTCAATTTACCCGAACCAGTGGAAATCCCTTACTATAGCAGAAGGGTGGCGCCTGAGAATAGTCATCCGTCGCCTGTTGAAATATGTATGCCCGCACCTTTTCCGTATGAGAGCACCAAGGCCGTGCCTTGGAAATATGAGATTACTGTTGTGGATAAGGTTGTTGAAGGAAGTTCAGACACTGAGGTGACAGAAGCTATAAGTGAAGACGTCACCAATATTACAGGAATGAGCAGAATGACCCGTAGTGGTCGAATCTATACGCCCGAATTCAATGTGACTCCTCAAAGGCCGACCAAGGAATCAACAGTTGCAGCTCCCACTAAAGAACCCGAAGTGGTCCAATCCGAAGATGCTGTTGAATTCTTGAAGTTAATCAAAAGAAGTGACTACAAAGTGGTGGATCAACTGCATCAAACACCATCTAAAATCTCTATTCTGTCTCTGTTATTGAGCTCCCAAGCCCATATGGAGGCTTTGTTGAAGGTGCTTGCTCAAGCTCATGTAACACAAAGCATAACAGTGGACCAATTTGATGGAGTAGTTGCAAATATCACAGCCTGCAATACTTTGAGCTTCAGTGGAGAAGAATTACCTGAGGATGGACAAAATCACAACCGTGCTCTCCATATCTCGGTGAAATGCAAAGATGATGCTTTGGCGAGAGTGTTGGTTGATACTGGATCTTCTCTGAATGTTATGCCAAAGAGAACACTCGCCAAATTATCTTATCAAGGACCAGCTATGAAGCCTAGTGCCTTGGTAGTGAAAGCTTTTGATGGTTCCAGGAGAACAGTGATTGGAGAGGTTGAATTGCCCATATTGATTGGCCCTCATGTATTCCCGATTAATTTCCAAGTCATGGATATTAATCCAGCATATAGCTGCTTATTGGGACGTCCCTGGATTCATGCTGCAGGGGCAGTTACCTCCACCTTGCATCAGAAAATGAAGTTTGTAGTGGACAATCAATTAATCCTCATTTCTGGAGAGGAGGACTTTGTGGTCAGTCACCTTTCATCCTTCAGATACATTGAGGCTGATGAGGACGCTTTATAAACTTCTTTCCAAGCTCTTGAAATAGCCAATGCCACTTTTGTGGAAATGAAGGACCCTGTTGGGAAAGCTTGTTCATCTTTCGCGTCTCTGAAAAGCGCAAAGTCTAGCATCGAAGGAGGAAACCCTGAAGGTTGGGGTCAACTTATTGATATTCGTGAGAAGCATGATCACTTTGGTCTGGGATATGTGCCTTCCGCTGCGAAAGGAGCCCGAGTCCCTGCAAAGGACAACACCCGAAGCATCCAGGAAGTATTCCTCAGCACAGGATTCATCCATGGAGATCAGGTTAATGCAATTGAAGATAGCACCGAAAGTGAAGACGAGCCATGTTTGGTTTACCGGTGTGAGACAACTTTGAACAACTGGAAGGCGGTTGAGATCCCCGAAATTTTTCCTTTCAAATCCTTAGCTCTGCCCGAGGCTAATGGATCATGTTGTATAGGCCCTTTTTCATTTTCAAATAATCATTATCAATAAATGAAAGACATTTTGTTAAATTCTTTTTATTTATTTATTTTTCCTTCTCTTAAGAAAATGACAATCTTTTCAAAAAAAAAAAAAATTCATTTATGCATCTTTTGTTTTCACTTTTCTAAAAGAAATCAATCATTCAAACATGCAGAATAAATGATAACCCCGTTGAATCCAATGACTTTACTACCTCTCATAACTTTGAATCCCCTATCTACCAAGTGGAAGAAGAGGGTGAAGAAGATTGTTACATCCCCGACGAATTGGCAAGGCTGCTCGAGCACGAGTCCAAAGCCCTTCAGCCACATGAAGAACCGGTGGAAACAATCAACCTTGGCACAGAGGAAGAGAAGAAAGAAGTCAAAATCAGCACCACACTTGAAGCAAGCGTCAAAGAGAGATTAGTCAAGCTGCTACAAGAATATGTGGATGTATTTGCATGGTCATACCAGGATATGCCAGGTCTAGACACCGACATCGTTGAGCACAAGCTGCCACTTCAGCTAGACTGCCGGCCAGTAAAATAGAAACTCCGAAGAACAAGACCAGATATGGCTCTAAAGATTCGCGAAGAAGTCAAACGACAATTTGACGCTGGTTTTCTTGCAGTGGCGAAGTACCCACAATGGGTAGCTAACATTGTACCTGTGCCTAAAAAGGATGGAAAGGTGAGGATGTGTGTTAACTATAGGGATCTGAACAGAGCTAGTCCGAAGGACGATTTCCCTCTACCACACATTGATACTTTGGTAGACAACACTGCAAGGTTTTCTGTATTCTCCTTTATGGTTGGTTTTTCTGGATACAATCAAATCAAGATGGCTCCATATGACATGGAAAAGACCACTTTTATTACCCCTTGGGGCACTTTTTGCTATAAGGTAATGCCTTTCGGTCTCAAAAATGCTGGGGCAACTTACCAAAGAGCTATGGTCACTCTTTTCCATGATAAGATGCACAAGGAGATAGAGGTCTATGTTGATGACATGATCGCTAAATCTCAGAATGAAGAAGATCATATGAGCCATCTGAAGAAGCTGTTTGAACGCCTCAGAAAGTTTAGATTACGATTAAACCCTGCAAAATGCACATTTGGTGTCCGTTCGGGGAAGTTGCTTGGCTTCATCGTTAGTTAACGAGGAATTGAGGTAGACCCTGACAAGGTCCGAGCTATACAAGAAATGCCTGCTCCACGCACCGAGCGAGAGGTCAGAGGTTTCCTTGGACGTTTGAATTACATCTCAAGGTTTATCTCACATGACGGCCATGTGTGAGCCTATCTTCAAATTGCTTCGAAAAGATCAAGCTGTTGAATGGAATTCTGATTGTCAAAATGCTTTTGAGAAGATTCGTCAATACTTGCAAGAGCCTCCTATTTTAATTCCACCTGTCCTAGGAAAGCCATTAATCATGTATATGACTGTGCTTGAAGGGTCAATGGGATGCGTGCTGGGGCAACATGACGAAACTGGTCGGAAAGAACATGCTATTTACTATCTGAGTAAAAAGTTTACCGATTGTGAAAGTCGATATTCGCTTTTGGAGAAAACTTGTTGCGCGCTAGCATGGGCCGCTCGTCGTTTGAGGCAGTACATGATTTGCCATACTACTTTGTTGATCTCAAAGATGGATCCAATAAAGTATATCTTTGAGAAGCCGGCCTTGACTGGAAGACTTGCCCGTTGGCAGATGCTCTTGTCAGAGTATGACATCCAGTACGTAACCCAGAAGGCAATCAAGGGGAGTGTTTTAGCAAAATATCTTGCTCACCAACCAATTGAAGACTATCAGCCGTTGAAGTTTGATTTCCCCGATGAGGATATAATGGTGATAAAGGATTGTGAGATGCCAGGCCCAGATGAAGGACCAGAACCAGGATCTCGATGGAAGCTCGCGTTCGGAGGTTCCTCCAATTACAGTGGTCATGGTGTGGGAGCCGTTTTGATGAATCCAAATGGTGGCTTTACCCCTTTCACAGCAAGGTTGTGCTTTGATTATACGAATAATGTCGCTGAATATGAAGCTTGTATTCTTGGTCTTGAAGTCGCAATTGATCTCCGAATCAAGATCCTTGAGGTGTATGGAGATTCAGCCTTGGTGATCTATCAAGTCAAAGGTGAATGGGAGACCCGTGATGCAAAGCTGATCCCGTATCGTGCTCGTGTTGTGAAGATGATATAATACTTTGATGATATCACTTTCCATCACATCCCAAGAGTAGAGAGTCAAGTGGCTGACGCTTTGGCAACATTAGCATCAATGTACCAAGTCAGATTCCATAATGAAGCTCCACTCATTCGAATCGAACGAAGAGACGAGCCTGCCTACTGTCAATTGATTGAAGAAGAAACTGATGGTAAACCATGGTTTCATGACATCAAGCGATATCTTTTAAGTCAAGAGTATCCAGAAGATGCTACATTGTTGGATAAGAAAACTCTGAGAAGATTATCGTCCAAATTCTTTTTGAGCAATGATGTGCTTTACAAGAGAAACCATGACATGGTTCTGCTCAGATGCGTGGATAGACACGAAGCAGACATGTTAATCAAGGAGATTCATGAAGGATCCTTTGGAACCCATTCTAATGGGCATGCCATGGCCAAGAAGATTTTGAGAGCTGGCTATTATTGGTTGACCATGGAGTCTGATTGTTTCAGCTATGCAAGAAAATGTCATAAATGCCAAATTTATGCTGATAAGGTGCATGTACCGCAAACACTTTTGAATATTTTGACGTCGCCTTGGCCTTTCTCAATGTGGGGCATCGACATGATTGGTGCTATAGAGCCTAAGGCTTCCAATGGTCACCGCTTCATCCTGGTTGCCATCGATTACTTTACTAAATGGGTAGAGGCTGCTTCCTATACCAATGTGACGAGACATGTGGTTGCTCGCTTTATCAAGAAGGAGATTATCTGCCACTATGGAATCCCAAGCAAGATCATCACCGACAATGGTTCAAACTTGAACAATAAGACAATGACATAATTATGTGAGAGTTTCAAGATTGACCACCATAATTCTTCTCCATACCGTCCAAAGATGAACGATGCTGTTGAAGCTGCCAATAAAAATATCAAGAAGATCATGCAAAAGATGGTGAAAACTTATAAGGATTGGCACGAGATGCTACCCTTTGCTCTGCATGGATACCGGACTTCAGTCCGCACTTCAATAGGGGCAACCCCATTCTCCTTAGTATATGGGATGGACGCAGTCCTCCCAATCGAAGTAGAGATACCTTCCACGAGAATATTGATGGAAGCTAAGCTGGATGAAGCTGAATGGATCCAGAATAACTATGATCAACTTAATCTCATTGATGAGAAGCGGATGACCGCTCTGTGCCATGGACAATTGTACCAGCAACGAATCAAGAAGGCATTTGACAAGAAGGTCCGTCCTCGAGAGTTCAAGGAAGGAGATCCCGTGCTTAAGAAGATCTTGCCAGTACACAAAGATTCACGTGGGAAGTGGACTCCCAACTATGAAGGCCCATACGTTGTAAAGAGAGCATACTCTGGAGGTGCTCTATTTCTCACAACTATGGATGGCGAAGAGCTCAGTCACCCTGTGAACTCTGATGCAGTCAAAAGATATTATGCCTGACAAATCCCGGTGGACAGAAAACCCGAAAGGGCGGTCCAGGCAAAAGTTAGGGATAAAAAAAAATGGTAGCTCGCTAAGTCGAAAACTTGAAAGGGCGACTTAGGCAAAAACGAGCGTCCCGGTGGATTGAAAACCCGAAAGGGCGATCCAGGCAAAAATTAGGGACAAAAGGCATGGACTGCATCGGTTCGTCATTGATCAACACAGAAGAGCAAAAAATGAAAGATCAATCTAGTTACTCCCTTCAGAAGCAAGGTCTCATGGAGTCATTGTTATTAGGGATAGTAGTAGTCATTGGGATTCAATGTAAACCTTTCCCTATTGCCATTTTCAAATTTGTAACATTCCATGGAGCTACGCCATTTGCGTGCTACCATTCTTGAATAAATACAAGTTTGCCCATCAAATTCTATCATTTGCTGTTTTTCTCTGATTTTCTTTGTTATGCAAAATGTCATTTATTTGTTAATAATGAAATTTTGAACTCAAAAAAGAATTTTTCAACATATTGAGAAACACAATTTTTGCTTTGACATGTGGAAATATTAAAAGGAAATCTTTCGTCTTTCCCCGCAAGTCTCAAGTTGCAAGACGCCCCTTGGACGATCAACATCTATCTCTAGATAGCACAAATTTATCATTCTCTGGAAGGATTATTGGGCCAGTTGTAACTGTTCAGCTTGATAGGTCCTCCTTTATTGAATTTACTCACTCCTTTGGTTGAGTTATTGATGTTGAGGATTCAGTACCTCCCTAAAGCTTTCCTTAATTATCAGTCTGTATATTGTCAGCATTTGCATTTCATGATCATTCATACATCATGCATATAAGGAAAATCCAAACCATGCATAGCCGAAATGTACTTTGTGCTCATTTTGCATTGACCCAGGTCACGTTGGTGATTGTTATCCCTTGATCCAAAGACCAGTTGTCGCTAGTATCGTCGTTGGCATCACTACCAGTCTGTTTGTAAGTACATTTGTAATGGATATCTGAAGTTTGGTTGTAATCCATTGCTTCTGGTCAAAGTCCAGTTGTTGCTGGCAAGCTGGTTGTAATCCATTGCTTTTGGTCAAAGTCCAGTTGTTGCTGGCAAAGTTGGTTGTAGTCCATTACTTACGGTCAAAAGTCCAATTGTTGTTGGCACGTACAGAGAGTTTAATTACCCTGTCTTTCCTGATGGTTCCGTGAAAGTCATGTATGACTTATCATCTTGAGGAATTTCCAGAAGCTTGGAGGTTCTTCGTGTTAGAAAGCTCCAATGATGTTCCTTTGTATGTTTTCCAATATTCTCAGGTCATGTATGAACCTATTGATAAAACTCCCTTTGATTTTTTCCCAAGCGATGTCAGGTCATGTATGAACCTGTTAATTGAATACTCTTTGAATAGTCAAGTGTTGTCAGGTCATGTATGAACCTGTTGTTGAAAATTCTTTGAACGTTCTTGTTTTGTCAGGTCATGTATGAACCTGCTATTCAGCTTTTATTTCAGTATTACCAGGTCATGTATGAACCTGTTGCTGAACCTTTTGTTCCAATGTTGTCAAGTCATGTATGAACTTGTTGTGGAAGTTTTCTCAAAAGGTTCAAGTTTGTCATCAGGTCATGTATGAACCTGTTGATATACTCTTTTCGAATTTTTCTGAGTTTGTTAGGTCATGTCTGAACCTACTGTCAGAAAATTCTTTGATTGCCCCAGCATTGTCAGGTCATGTATGAACCCGTTGCTGTTGAGCCTTTATTCCAATACTACTAGGTCATGTATGAACCTATTTTGGAAGAATCTTTTTCTTTGATTATTCCAGTGTCGTCAAGTCATGTATGAACTTGTCGTGGAAATTTTCTCAAGGTATTCAAGTTGTCATCAGGTCATGTATGAACCTGTTGATATAATCTTTTTGAATTTTTCTGAGTTTGTTAGGTCATGTTTGAACCTGCTGTCAGAACGTCTTGGTATCCCCCAGCATTGTCAGGTCATGTATGACCCGTTGTTGTTGAGCTTTTATTCCAGTATTACCAGGTCATGTCTGAACCTATTTTGAAGAATCTTTTTCTTTGATTATTCCAGTATTGTCAGGTCATGTATGAACCTGTTGCTGAACCTTTTGTTCCAATGTTGCCAGGTCATGTATGAACCTGTTGTAGAAATTTTTCTTATTCGGGTTTAGTAAGTCATGTGTGAACTTACTGCCAAAATCTCTTGTATTCTAAGTGTCGTTCATCGAGTTTCACTTTGAGTACTCTCAAGTGTGTGTCTGACTCTCCAACAGGATTGTTATCCCCAGTGAGTTGTTGTTACCATTTGTTTGTCTCCCTGTGGACCATCAGTATTCCCCACAGATTGGTCTGTCAAGTAGCATCTCCTGTTAAGGATTCATCGTGTCCCTAACAGATAAAATCAAAAAAATAAAGAATCCTGCATCCATGCATATCATATCATAGCATTTTCATTTTCAGGATCAAAATCTGGGTCTCCATCGTATTTAACCATCCCCCACTGCGATCCAATGAAAAATGCTGTTTCAAGTTCCTCTGGTGGAGGATGTTTAAATAGGGGCAACTGTCATACCCCGATTTTGGCACTGAAAATTTTTCCCCATCAATCACTCGTTTGCATTCTTTCTGCATTCACCTTCATACATGTTCATGTTTACTATTTCATATTTTTCATTCATTCAATCATAATCATCCATTTACATGGCATGTGGATAAAGTATCCCATCACATGAATATCGGGAAGTTCTAAGGTACAAGAGAACAATTTTGTTTTGCCACAAGGTCACCCATTTTTCATTCACACCAAATATTACAATCATTACAAGTCATATAAATTACAAATTTACAAAAAATTGGCATTTGGACCAAATCCAGCCCATCCCCAAGAATCCCAAGGATCCTAATCCCTACTTTCTCTTTATTTATATACATATAGCTGTATGACTTAGTACTGGTGTTCCATGGGCAATGTGCAAACAAAATGATGCTCATGATCCTTTTATCAATACTTGCAATAGTTACTACTGTGATTATTTCTCTCCAAACAAATCTTACTTCAAGAGTTTTCAAGTCAAGTTTCAGAGAGGAAGAGAGTGAGAAAACATCATAGATAATTGGATATGGAGTTGTTAAGTATGCTGACTGGAAGATCAATAGATTAACAAATTACACTTTCAACTTTGATCATATGCTTAATGATAAGGAAAATACTGTTGTTTATTTGCAGTATGCACATGCCAGGATATGTTCCATTATCAAGAAATCTGGTAAAAAAAATATAGAAGAACTAAAGAGGAATGGGAGTTTGGTGTTGGATCATGAAAACGAGCGTACATCGGCTTTTCACTTATTAGAATTTACAGAGGTTTTTGTGGAGTCCTACTCGAATTTGCTACCAAATGTGTTATGTGAATACTTATATAATTTGGCTTCTATTAGCCTCAATGGAGACCTTATACTTCATAACCTTGCCTCTAGGCAAAGGATGACTGAACTCAAAGATCCCAATCAATAGATGTTGAGAGTTCTTGATTATTCTCGGGTTAGTCGTCACCTTTTTGTGACAGCTGGTGATGATAGGACAATACATCTGTGGGATACAATTGGACACCAACTGCTGGCATTAGCTTCTCTCCATCCAACGATAAGATCATTGTTGGTGCTGGCCTTATTGTCATGTATCCAATTTGCTGGAACTTAACATCCTCGAACTGGAGCTATGCCTTGTCACGCCCAAAACGTCATCACAGTAGTGACAGCAGGACCCTACACCAATGGCCAGTGTTATCATACGATTGTCAGTCCCTTAAACACCATTGCAGTATAAAAACCAAAACGGCAACTGAAGCTGGATTAAAACGCAAGTACTCACAAAAGGCAAACTAAGATACCAAAACGCAAAAGGAACTTGTAGCAGCATGAACAAAGTGCAGATTGGAATAAACGGCATGAACAAGGAAAACGCAGAACTCACATCTAGAAATTAAAACTCACCCACAACTCTGTACAAATACATGAGCCCAATCATTGAACCTCTTCTGGACATTCTTCATAATCACCATTGAACGCTCAATTTCGCACCCCTTCAGATTTATGGTTAATTCTCTGAATCTTTGTGCAAATTGAAACGCAGTGCAACGTCCAAAGCCACAACTGTGACCCTGCAAAGATCAAACCAAATCACGACAGTCAATACCCCAAAACCAAAGAAAAAAAATCAAAAGGAGATGTTGCATGTGGTTCACATCAGGTTGCGGTTTTGGTTTCCAAAGCAGCATTTCAATTTATCCAAGGCACAAAACCAAGTGTTTACAAAGTGCCAGTTATGTTAAAGATACATGACATGATGAAGTATCATGGTAAGTTGGATGGAATTGCAGACAAGCTTTGTACACCAAACATCAATGGGATTAATAATGAAACTGATCTACCGGATGAAAAAACAACAGATAGATCCGTTTTGCAATTGAATTCGACTACTACACAATCGAACAAAACACTAAGAAGAGATTAGTGTCTGCAGAATGAAATTGGGATTAGGTTAATGAAAATGATTACTTATCTGTGGAAACACCCAATACGCCAAAGAAATGGTTTTCGCCTCTCTTTTCCCTTCCTACCACCATGCTCTTTCTGTTGCCAGACACATTTGGTTCAATACCGTTGATGTCAATGGTGGGCTACAAGCTTTCTCTGCTCACCCTTCCATTGGTTAAGCCCGACATGTCCTCCTGCAAGCTTCAACAACCCAGTCATGAAATTAATACAATCCCATTCCCATGATTCCAATAACACATATCCCATTCTTATTCAAGTGTGTCGAGTAAATTTGTAAGAAGTGATTAAATTTTTTTTTACAAAGCAGTAAAAGAGTAATAAGGAGTAGAGGAGGGACCACCTGTTGAAAGAGGAAAAAATTTCCCCAACATCCTCCGTACGAGAGCCTCCGCTGCACATCAGAGGAAAGAGATTAGTGGCATATAAAAGAAGGACCACTATTCACATAAACCCTAGAGAGGAGAGCGGCTACCGTTCAAAAAGATAAGAAAGAAACCCTAGAGACTCTAAAACGAGACAGAGGCTAAAGAACCTGGAGGCGGCTCGCTGTGGAGAGAAACCTAGAGCTTCATCTCGCCGGCATTTGGACGAAGCTGAGACAAGGGCCAAGCAGGCAAACGAGCACGCTTCGGAGTTGAGTCGACGGAGGAGACTCATACCAAGTTTCTGTTACGAAGCCACTAGGAATCATTGTGAATTTCTGAACACGCTTTGAGCTCCATCAAAACCGTTTCCTCGCAAACACCACAAACGTCGCGATAACCAAGGGAGTCGTGACTGCGAAAAACAGGAGAGGGTTCGAGAAGCACTCATCCTATTGACTTCCTCCCAAAACTTACCAATCCGGTACATTTCTCCCCTTTTCGTCGTCTCACTTTCAGATTCATAAACATGTGTATGGTTCCTCTTTTCTTTGCTTCATTTATTCCGTGGCAAGATGATTGTCTTTATTTCGTTTGATATCGGAAGTTTAACATCGGTGATTAGGGTTCAGGATTTGGTGAGTGTTCTTTGTATTTGTCGTGTGAGGAGAATAGCCTTTTGACAGAGAGGTTTTGAGCGAGTGTTTCAGAGTGAGGAGAGAGAGTTAAAGATGGAAATGTAACATCTCATTTGTTCATTTTCATTTTATTTTAGGCGAGTTAAGGCCACTATAAGCGGCGCCTTTTCCGCTGCCCAAGGCCGGCTACCTAGTTTTTCTCCCTCTGCACTAATGGCTTTTCGGTCCCCATGTGACCGTTTAACTGTAGTTTTCCTTTTCCCCACGTGCTCCTGCAGATTGCTGGGGAGAATTTTGGATCAGGGTGGGGTTTGGTTGACCCGCCTGGATTCTGCCCTAATGGGCCTCGTGGGCCTTCAAGACCCCTCTAATTTGTGAAGTTTTTTATTTGGGTTATATTAGCAGATTTGTTTTTTCTTCTTTCCCTTCTTTTAATAAAAAAAATCCAAATTTTATTTGATTTTTGATGAAGTTTTATTTAACAATTAAATCTTTATTATTATTATTATTAATAACTCATATTTAATTATATAGTCTTCTTATTTAATCAATTAACATGTTTCTCTTATCATTTATTTTATTTATTTTTATTTTTATTTTATTTTTTTAATATTATTTAGGCAATTTTTTTTTTTTTTGGGATTTATGAGAATTATTATATTTGTGCTTGTCCATTCATTTGTACAAATTATTGATTTTATGTGTGAGGTATGTTACAATCATGATGAATCATCTCATTTTCCTTGATGAAAAGAAAAACCATTCAAAAAATAATAATGATAAATATCACTTGATTCTCGATTCAACGTCGAGCCCATTTCCATACCCTTGTAAGTCGATTGCTTTTAAGCATCGCCATCAACCTCGCATGGCTTACTCTTGGGCCTTCTTACAATGAGCTCTTAAGCAACATCAACTTAACTTTCAATAATTTCAAACCTATGTACTTTGATTATTTTAATTTATTATTCAAGACATTTTCTAAATAAAGCGTGAAGAAAAAGATTACCTGGATGGAATGTCCAGTCGTAATCCCGAATATTTGGCTCAAGCTGTAAGAGCTTGCAAGCCGTTAATATTCGTCTTCTCTTTAACACTCTAATATTCAAATCATTTTCTAAATAAAACGTGAAGAAAAAGATTATCCTGGAGGGAATATCCAGTCATAATCCCGAATATTAGGCTCAAGCTGTAAGAGCTTGCAAGCCATAAATATTCGTCTTCTCTCCAAAACACCTGTAAATATCTCAAACCATCTTCTTAATAAAGTTGGAAGAAAAAGATTACCTGGAGAGAATATCCAGTCGTAATCCCGAATATTAGGCTCAAGCTGTAAGAGCTTGCAAGCCATAAATATTCATCTTCCCTCCAAAACATTCATAAATATTCGAATCATTTTCTTAGCAATATTGGAAAGAAACAGACTGCCTGGGTGGAATGTCCAGACGTAGTCCCGAGTATTAGATCCAAGCTGTAAGAGCTTGTAAGTCACAAGTACTCGTGTTTCAAACTTCAAAATACCTAATTCCTACCTTAATACTTTTTTTAATAAAGATGGAAATGGAACATGGTGTATATCGTGCACTCCTGAGACTAGGATTCGAGATGTATATCTCGCTCATCCAAGTTCTCGCCATTATTCAAAATACATCGAACCAATCAATTTCTTTTCTCGCCGTGCGATTGACTCTTAAACCTTTTTCTCAAACGAAAGGTACTTTGTCTCAAAGCAATGCAAGGCAATGTTTTTCCACCTGTTTTGGGTAGTCCAACAATGTTTTCGTCGATTTGACACAAAGTAGCTTTCGCTAAAATCGACCAACAAATAAACATTTTTCTACCCAGAACTACGTAAGCCTTGATTTCTCTTTTGAGATACGTAGGAGCAGGATTTATAAATCTTGTCAGGCCCACTAATAAAAAACTTAGGTTTAGTCCTTCGTCAAAAATCCAAAAGCATTTCTCATTTCTTCTATTCTTTCTTTCCTACCTAATAAATTGAAAAGCCTAACATTTCGAACTAACACTAACGCACACAACTGACCTAATGGTTCCCGTTGAGTACAACGGACGTGAGGGGTGCTAATACCTTCCCCTTGCGTAATCGACTCCCGAACCCTGATTTGGTTGCGACGACCAATAATCATTGCCGTTTTGTCTTGGGTTTTATCGATATTTCCCCTTTCCTTTTTAGGAATAAATAAAGTTCGGTGGCGACTCTGTTCAGTCCATCATTGCGAGCGTGCGATCGCGCTTCGCTTTAAAGTCGTATCCCCATTTTTTCGAGGTGCGACAAATATGAGTCAGTGCCTTGACGTGTTTCATCCAAGAATTGTTTGAGATACCTTTTCTTACAATGTCTGTCTTTCATACATGGAGACTTTCGTTTGATTATGCCGCAAGGTTTGTGGATCATATGTTTTACAACAGCTTCATGCAACTGTGGTTCATATTCTAATTTATGTATTTCTGCTCTTATCATACTATCATAATCTTTTGGGTCATGCAACTTATCATTACTTTCTAAGACCAACAACATATGCACATGTGAAATTCCTCGCTTTTGAAATTCAGTGACATACATGTAACTTTTAACTTTTTCCAAGACTCCTTTATTAATAACATCATCCTTCAATTGCTCGAATTTCGAACAAAATATTCTTGTTAGAAAATCTGGACGATCTTGTGGTGTTTGAAAAGATAAAAGTTCTGATGTTATCTCACTCCAAGAAGGATTGCATGTCATTGCTAGAAAAATATTTGGTTTACCGCCACTAAGAACAATAGCCATGCCATCTTCATAATGCTGTGTCATGTCTCGACGACCGTCAATAAATGATGATGGCAAAATTGTTCTTTTTCTAATGTTTTCTACGACGATTCATAAAATGAATTAGTATTAGAATACATGAATGATTAGCATTAGAAGTACAACTAATAATTAATCAAAAGCTGTATATTTATGCTATATGAATTTGTACCTTCATTAGTTTCACCAACATGCAAAGCATCCTGTAAACCTTGGTACAATTCAGCATGTATATCACTTTGGTGCTCTTTAATCTACCTTAACCTCCCTGATTAAATTTTGACATAATTGTCAACAACATATTGTTGCAATAGTTGACCCGCATTTAACTACAGTTGATTGATTGAAGCATATAACTGTAATACGCTCGACATGACACTCTTCGTCCATTACAATTTATTGTGTTGACATCCCAACCATGCGTCCCAAATGGAAATAATATAGGATATTGCAAAGGATCATAATATCCCTTTGTCTTTTGAACTTTTTTGAGATTTCCATCATGACAAATGACATTAATATCCCTTCCATATTCCATAGAATCCGCATCATATCCAACAATAATTATCGCAACTTGTTCTGCAGTTGGAAGGTTGTATTGATGGTGATTACTTGGACGCTCCTTAAGTATGAGGCTACATTCACTGATATTTGAAAGTAGTGACAGTTGCTTGAACCTAATTACAAAATGATTAAACTGATGGAGCATTTTCTGTAATTTATGAACTACATTTTGGTGCAGCTATGAATTTTCATGCTTTCTATTATGTAGCTCATTATCGGTGTCGTAGATGTATAGTTGTAAGAAATGCGGCATGGCACCCTCATTTGGATAGAAAAATCCTATGTTATGGTAAAAAACACCTTGAGCACGAAATGTGTATATACCACGATCAGATGCAAGAATATTCTCATCAACATGAACACCAATTGAAGTGAATGAGAGCACATGGTTATAACTTTGAATATGTTGCCTAAAATGTTTTCCTTCAGCTGAATCATCCAAAAATAATTGTTGAAATTCTATAGGAGCATTAACTCCTGAAAATGATATCTTTCCACAAGTACAACACGTGTCACGTGATTCATAATGAAACAATCTTGCATTGTAGTGTCTACAGGTAATTGGATGAGGCAACCGAGATTTTGCCATCGTCATGTTATTTTTGAAATTTCGAGCAATATTGTGATTTGCTCGAAAAGCATGTCCTGATTCTACAGACAGGAGTTTGATATTGATTACTAAATATTATCTAAAATCTAAAATACAATCTATTACTTACTGTCTATAAAGAGGATAAGGAATTTTGGGTTGACTTTTTTTTATTCCAATATTACCCTTCCTTTCATAACAACCCATTTTTATTTGTTTTTTATTTATCCATTATTTTTAATATTTATTTATTTTAAAACATGTAAGTTACTAAAATGAATTGAATTGTGTATAGAAAAGTTGAGGTGCGGTTGATTTAAGAAGTTTATTTAAAACTACAGATATAATCGTTTTAGTGATTTGTCTTTTGTTTTTCTTTTAAATTCTCAAAACAATTAACTAATATGTAAAATGGCACCGCTTGACTTTGTAAAACGTATGAGGCAATTGTCAGCACCGTAGTATTTCTTCTTAATATCTAAATTTGCTACTGGAGAGATACATTCGTGGAGAAGTGGCAACCAGATGAATAATTAATAAACTATTTAATTTCAAACACATATTATCTCGACCGAATCACATTATCTCATGTTCTAGATCAGTTTTAGTTGTATTTCTTATTTATATGTGTTTTTATTTATAGTGTAAAGAGATTGTATGGATCAATGAAACATCATTTTGGATGAAGTTAACTTTTAGAAATGGAAAATATGTTCGGCTCTTCCACGCATAGTTACTTCTCATTAATAAATTTTTCTTACATTTTTTTATTTTAAAAAATGTTATTTTTAACATTCTTTTTATTTTATTATTAAATAGGAAAATCGTAAGCAACCAGTGAAAACTACCGTGCATAGAAATGATTGGTTAATTTTTTATATGATATATGAAGACGTTCTGGTGAAAACTACTATGTATAACAACCAGTGAAAACTATGTTTCAATGGGGTATCTTTATATCCTGCCACAATCCTCAATTTTCTCTTTACTTTTTTGTTATGTTCAATTCTCAAACTATAGTTTTAACTTCTAATTCTAATTGATAAATTCTATTTTTTATATATAATTGTTTCTCTTTTTATATGGATTTGGTGTTAGATAATCACATTTGATGGAATATTCATGACTAAGATCTAAAAAAAAAACATATCAAAAGGTCTATTTAGTTGATTTTGTATCATGTTATATTTCACATGACTAAAGAACACAATTTCACTTACAACTTTTGCATTCATTGGTAACTTCTTTAATAGTTTTATTTCTCACCTCATTCAATTTTTAAAGCTATCAATTTTCCTTCTTTTTTTTTCAAATTAAAAAATGCTACTTATAACATTTTAAGACAATTGTTTAATTTATGCTCTATAATTCACCAAAAATAACTCTATAATTTATTAATAATAAATAAAAATATATAAAGCCAAAACTTTGTATTGATGTAGCTTATTTTTATTTCAAATCTTACCTTTTTAATTTTAAAAATTAAAAAATGATTTTAAAAAAACGGCTGCACAGTTGAATATATAACCAAGGTTTTTTACCGAGCAATAAAGGGGAGGTTAACAATGGAGATTATCAAAAGTGTAATTGCCAGAACAAATGAATGGAAAGTGAAAAATGGAAAGGAAAGAGAAAGGAAGAGGATGGATTTCATTCAACCCCCGCCCTCCACTACTCTATATAGTCTTTAATCTCTGTTTTTTTATGTTCTCTTTAGTCTTTAATCTCTATTTTTCTTCTCTATAATTCTCTTTATTCTTTAATCTTTATTTTATTGTTTTCTATAATTCTCTTTATTATTTAATCTCTATTTTATTGTTTTCTTTAATCTTTATTTCATCTGGTAGAAGGTATATTATTCGTTATTGTGCTTTTATTGTTTTCAATATCTTTTATTTTTTTAACATATAATCACAAAAGGTTGATAGACGTTCACTTCAGATGCATTATTATTCCAGTTTTCAATCAACATAAGAAAAAGTAAATCAATAATTTTATGCTAATTTTTATAATATTTTTGAAGGAGATAGATATGGAGAGGGAAAAGGGAGAAGAAGAGAAAACACAATTTCAGCGAAGACGTATGTTTTAGCCACAATTTTAGTAATGATACAACTTTTGATTTGATATGTTATGAATGAATATTAAAATTTATTGATTAATTTTGTTGGTTAATTACTGTGCTTTTTTGACATAATTACTGCACTTTATAACTATAGAATTCTAACATTGAATTCAATTTTTTTTCTTTTGTCATTCAAACTTACCTTTTATATTTCTAAATTTATAATTTATATTCGATATATTTAAATTATTCTGTTTCTTCATGATAATTTTAAATCTATAAAAGAAAATATTCTTTGTATATTTTTTTCACTCCTTGCTTTCATCATGTGGCTTAAATTTGGTTTTATATCTCGAAAGAAAATAATGACTTATTTATGTGTGTTTTTATTAACTATACTTTTTTATATTTTGTTTTTATCACTTCTTTCTTAAAAAGAAAAAGAAGAGGAATGAAGCCCAATGATGCTATCCATATGGGAAAACAAATGGTGCATGATAGATCAATAAAAGACAAATAAATTTATGATGGTAAATAAATGAATAAAGATAAATTGTTCACTATATTTAAAAAATGTAAAGGAGACATATTTCACAATTTTATTTCAGCACTTCATTGAATATTTCTACAATGTAGACAAATTTTTATTTATTGAAAAATGATGATACTAATTACTATTTTTTATTGTGTATAATATTTATTACATCTATTAATAATTAATGATGATTGATGATTACTATTTCTAATTTCTTATTACATGATTTTAAATTTTATGCACCTGAGTAAAATCTACATTTATTTGACACAAAATGTTTAAATGAACATACTTTGAGGACGACATGATAATGCACCATTTTCTCTAGCCTCCATGTTAACATATGATATTACTGCATCCTCCAAAGCTTCATCAACATCCATATCATCTGATACAAAAATAATAATTAATATATATACATGTATAAAAATTATTACTCGCATACTTAGAACAATATCCCTTATACTTGTATCTGATTGACTCATGTTGTTTCGTTGATTAGGTATTGAGCAATTACGACCTGCGAGTTTAAATACATAAAATGAGATATGAAGAAAGCAAACAAAATTATACAATGTAATATATGATGTATATATTGATCATCACCAACCAAGTGCAATATCATTAATATGTGTAATTCTACTTGAGCCAGCTTCATTGTCATGAGTTCCTTGAAAGTGTGATCTTGGAAAAGTCATATTTGTAAAATTTTAAAATGGAACTCTCGATTGACTGTTTATAGGGCGAGACGTTTGAGCTTGTTTATCTTTCTCTTTCCGCCCCCTATAATTTTCACGTCGCCTCGACAAATGGTTTTCTCTCTGCTTGTTGCTCATATTTTGTCTCATTTTTCTTTCATTTTCGGGTCTTCTTGATCTTTGTTGTTGACTTGATATTTGACAGGTATTATTTTCCATTTTGATAATGTAACTGCCAAACACATATGTAATTTATAAGCAACATAAACTCACTAATTATGTTGAAAATAGTAGTAAATATAGATTTGCTTTAAAATAAAATATTTTAAAAAAAAAGTTACTTCAAAAATAATATTTTCAAAATATATGTTAAAAATATAATCTAAACTAAAAAAAATGTTTATTTTTCTTTTGATGGCAATCCTATAGATTGACAACTTGGGTTAGTTAATAGACATTTCATGTAATGTAAATTTTTTATTTTTTTTTGTTATCAGTGGTTTATGAAGGCAAGAGGAGCGGAATACTAATAGCCATAAAATAGTTAAATGTGTTTGTCTATTAGCATATCTAGAAGGAAAGAACTTGACAATTGATTGGTTTGGTTGACTAATAAGTTTTTGGTTGTTTCTTCTCTCTGGTTTGTCCTGAGCAGTTTATGCATAAAAAAGCAAACATATGTGGTAACTGCGAAGAAGAATAGAGAAATACAAAAAAAAGAATGCAAATACTAAAGTGTGTAAACAATATGAATGACATGATGGAATAACAATTTTTTTTTATTAAAAGAATACCATGAGGTATGGACCAAAGAGTAGCATAGGAATAAAAGATACCAAACCAAGTAGATTTGTAATTAAGATAGTTACGTAACTTAGTTTTGTGCAATGTATCTGCATCATAAGCAAAATCCTAATTATCACATAACCTTAAAACAACTCTCTGAATATCTAGATCACTTTATTTTGAGATTATTATAAATATAAGAAGCTTGTGAAAAGTCTGACATGATGAGCAACCATTAACTTATATACAGGCAAAGTATATGCAACATAAGAATGAAGTAGTTAAAAATTCATGAATTTGTGCAAGAAAAAAAGGAGTCATTAACAACAGTAATGGTTAGAGAAAATAGTAATAATTTTCTTAACATTATGTGGCATAAGAAAAGACACACTCATAATTTGAACAATTGTTCTTCCAAAGTTCTTCTTAAAAGATGTTGGGTGGGAATGATTTGAAGATGTGATATGTTATGAGAGAAAATTTGCATCTAGTAAATTGTCAAGAATCATGTTTCAAGGTAATTTGAAAGACAATGATGTTGAAGTTGTTGTAGGAAAAGTCATAAAATCCTTCAACATCAATTGAATCTCAGGAAACATTGGAATCTAGTCTATGTGTTTGAGCAAGAAAAACCTGAACAATATGTTTGCCATGAAGAAATATATAACTTATTCTACTAAAACTCATAATAGGCATGGTCACAGTAAACTTGGCTATATAATCAACACGTGCACATCATATATACAATTTATCTGTGCATAAGCAAGCAAACCAGACGTGCATAAAGATAAAAAATAAATAACAGTAGCCCGTTATTTTTACAATTCCTTTGTGCATATATAATTACTCAAAATAAGAACCCACATTTATTATATGATAGTAGCCATCTTGAATATTAAAATTAAAACTCCACGATATTATCGAACCTGTGTTCTTCAAAGATAATGAAAATATATTTGTTTTTGTGAGATATTTTGAGAATGAAAAGAGATTGAATAAAAAAAATTAAACAGACATGGAAAAGAGAAAAAATGAGAACAATATGATACTAGATTTGGAATAAAGAAGAAGTGTGTAACCACTTTTCAATTTGTCTCATCTACTATCATTACTCTCTTTTTGTTCCATTCTAAACCTGTATCTTCTTATTATAGATGCAGTTATCATATATAGTGGTGCTGGAGGAAGTTATTTAAAATATTTGATGTGTTGGAGGAAGATATTTGATGTGTTGATGGAGGTTACATATTTAGTAAACAATTTTATTTTTGTATTTTATTTTTAAATTTAATAATTGATAGTAATTGTAACAATTTGTAAATGATAAAATCGGATGAAAAAAAGGCCAACCCATTTTCACCTTTTCCCTTTATATATAGGTATAGATTATAATGAACATAATGCTTGGATTAAAATTAAATAAAACTAAATAAATTAAACAAAATAAATTTTATAAACTAAATAAATTGAAATTAACTAAACTAAATAAAATTAAAAAAATCCAAGAGGTGCAAAAGGAATTGGGGGGTTGTAACGGGGTCCAAATGACCCAAAACTCTCAACACACACCAACGAGAGGTGTGTGGAGAATAAATGGAGGGTGTTACAAGGCCCAATTGACCCAAAGTTAGACAACCCTAATTAATCTTTTAAAATAAACTAAAATGATAATTACAAAAAAAAAAACCAAGATTTATAAACCAAAAAAGAAAAAAGAAAAAGAAAAAGAAAAAATACTAATACAACAAATGTGAACACAATCATCTTCTTCTCCAAACATACCTCCACCATTTTCTTCTTTCATGGTTAAAACATAACAACTCTTTTTCTCTCAAATTAAATCAACCAACAATTAAAACAAACAAAAAATCACAACATATCTCAATTTTACAAATGACAAAAGAAAATAATCACCTCTTGCGCGATTCAGGAAATGCAAATGTGGTGCCTGGTGGTTTCCAGTCGACAATGGAAGAGCTCGCGACGGTCTAATTTGATAGGAGAAAGGGCGGTTGGTGGCAGCTTCTTTCCTCTCTGATTCTTTTTTCTTTTCCGATTTGGACGTGATAGTTGTTGTGGATGTTGTTCTTTGTTTATGATGATGATGAATAATATTGATAATGATTATGGTGTTGATGATGAGAAAAGTAGATTAACTTTCTATTTTTTTCTTTCTTGTGTTTATGGTGGTGTATGAAATTGGAGAAGGTGGTCTTTGATAATGGGGTTGGGTTTTACGATAGTTGTATTTGATTTTGTAGAGGTGATGATAGTTGATGATGAAGAGTTTGGTGGTGGTGGTGTTTGACCTTTTTGGTCAACACGTATGAGAGGGAGAGAAAGTTGATTTTGTATAAGCTCTTTTTTTTTGTCCTTCTCTTGTCAGTGTGAGTGTCTCCTTTTTAGGCAAATTTACCGAGATAACCCACTTTTTCGAAGAAATTCCCAAAATAACCCACTTTTCAAAAAAATTCCCAATCTACCCCACTTTTAGGAGGAGGCGCCAATTGGATTGGCGACCCCTCTTAAAAATTGCAAGGAGGCGCCAATTGGATAGGCTAGGGCACCTGCCCTAGCCAATCCAATTGGCGCCTATGTGTAATTTTTAAGAGGGGGCGCCAATCCAATTGGCGACTCCCTAAAGCCTCAAATGAAAAACCCTCCAACATGAAAGTTGTAGATCTTTTCAAGACAATGAATTTGGATATAAATTTTGCACTATTTGGATTTTTTATGAGAAAGTTATGGGCAGTTGAAGTTGGACTGCTGAGTTTTTGAACTGTTATCTGACCTATAATGTCTTGCATTATTTCATGTGTTTCTTTTAGGAATATGAATTTTTGTCCAACATAACATTTGAAGTAGACATCTTAAATTTTCCAATGCACTTGGTCCCACCTGAAAATAATTAAAAATGAGTGAGTTAGGTCTTTGCGAACTTGACCTAAAATTAGGGTTTATGTCAAAACAAGTGGATGTGAATTTTGCCAAAAGGGACCAACTTCAAGCCCTTTAGTTCGAATGATAAAAGCCTCAAATGACAAAACCTTCAACATAAAAGTTGTAGATCTTTTCAAGATAATTAATTTGGACTAAAGTTTTGCATCATTTGCAATTTTTATGAGAAAGCTATGGGCACCTGAACTTGGACTCTTTGACATTTTATCTGTTATCTGACCTATAATGTTTTGTATTATTGCATGTGTTTGTGTTAGAGTTATGAATTTTTGTCCAACATAACAAGTGAAGTAGACATCTTAAATTTTCCAATGCACTTGGTCCCACCTAAAAATAATTAAAAATGAGTGAGGTAGGTCCTTGCAAACTTGACCCAAAATTAGGGTTTCTGTCAAAACATGTGTATGTGAATTTTGCCAAAAGGGACCAAATTCAAGCCCTTCAACATAACAATAACAAGTCCTTGAATTAGGGTTTTTGACCTATAAATTTTTGTATTGTGATATGTGTTTATTTTAGAATTATGAAAGAAACCTAATGTTTGGAGTTTACACAAAGATAAATTTGACATAATACGAATTGATATTAATAAAATTTGGATTTTACACAAAGAATCCTAATGGTGATGACCGGGATCACCTAACCGACCTCCGGTCCCACATCCCCTAGCTACCCTAACCCACGTTGACGATTCTGCACCGGTGTTTGTTCATCTGATGGTCCAGGAGCGTCATTACCTCCTACAGGAGAAGATCCGTTGAGGTATTCAGCCAACTCGGCATAGTCTTCAGTATTCAATGATGGTGTACCGGCGTAGCTGAGCTCATGACCCATGCCAGAGAAGTTGGGGTGTGGTTGAGTCATGGATGGGCGACCGGGACAGTTGAAGGGAGACATGGGTGACAATGATGGGTCTAGGAAAGGTTGGAAAGGTTGTTGGGGTGTTTGGAAGAGATATGGTTGTGGGATGTTATGGTATTGTGATGTTTGGGGTTCTTGGCTACGGTAGGTGATGGGGCGGTTAGTGTTTTGGGTAAGGCGACTTTGGTAGGGTGATGGTGTGGGTGCGAAGCGATGTTCGGTCGAAGGTTGATGGTCCATTTGTTGGTGGTGGTATGGGGGATGTTCTTGGTTTTGGGGTTGGGTGAATGGCATGTTTTGGTTGTATGTTTGTGTGTTTGTGGAACGGAAAGTTTGTCGGATAGGTGGTTGTGAGTAACCGGGCTGAGAATGTTGTTGGGGGTTAGATGTTGATCCTTCTTGTGTGTAACTTGTCTGGCGTGGGTCGTAGAGGTACATATCATCGGCGATGAATTGAAATCCAACTGATCTATACCAAGCCATATAAGTACGACTTGGTTTTACCTCATTTGGCATGACTGCGTCAGTTAAGACATGGTCATGACGGTGCTTCCACTTGTGACACTCTGATCTTGCGAAGGTTTGCCAAGGGTTGTAGTTCCATTGGTCGTTCACTTTACGCATATGCCATTCTCCTAGGCTAGCTGGGGGATCTGGGATATTCTGGACCATACCAAACTGCAGCTTCACACGATCGGTGTTGTGCAGCTCCTGTAACACCCTTCTAAAATACCCCAAATATTTAATTAAAACAACAAAAATATATCAGAGTAGATATGCAATTAAGGGTGTCACACAATCACTTCACACCATTCACCATGATAACTGTCATGCTCTTTTATTAATTCAAAGCATAAAGCATTTGCACAATACGCAGCGGATAGAGATTAAATCAATCATGCAAAACATGTAGCATATTACATGTAAACTGGTTCACAACCACCAATAAACATTTAAAACATCCCGTCCCGATGTTACATCTACCAGAGCATGACCCACTAAGGAACTACACTAGACTCCAAGCACTAGCTCCTACTCAATCACTGCTCGTTACCTGAAAAATAGTTGTAAGGGTGAGTTCCTCAATCGATATAATAAGCATTATAAAATATCATGTAATGTTAAGTAAATAATACATTTCATCACCCTAATTATATCACAACTTCAGCAACGACAACATCAACTCATGATCATACACATACTCAACACAACCACAACACACGTATAATATTGGAATACATCCATTCATATTATACGCCATACATACATTATGCAATGAGACTCCATGCATGCGGTACCGACTATTCGTGAACATATAGTTCAACTTCACCGACCAAATCCAGGTACGGCTACCAAGCTCACTAGTCCCACTCATTTGAGACCTAGTGACTCACATCACTAATTCCTCACCATGGGAATTAGCTACCACCCCAAGGGCCATGCTATGCACGCTAATCACCTAGCATGCAAACATCAACAACAGTCCAAAATGACTAACATCACTAATTCCTCACCATGGGAATTAGCAACCACCATAAAGGCCACATTATGCTATGCCAAATCACCTAGCATGCAACATCAACAACAATCCACAATGGACCTATGCTCACACTCTAAGCCATAAAACAGTCCATCCACAATTACATACATAATATATACATTCACAACATTATGCATATTTTCACACATCATCAGCATATTTATCACATAATCATATTATGTCATGCCAAATAATTCAGTCACAGTATTAGCACACTCTACTAATACCTATCCTACTCAAAACAACGGGAAATAATCCCTACTATATCACACACCGATATAGGCCAATCACCAATTATGTTCACAACATTAAAATATCAATTTTTCCAATTTCCAACAGTGTTAACCGGTTAACGCCCTGGGTTAACCGGTTAACGCAACACAGAACACGCTTTCTGGTAAAACTCAACAGTGTTAACCGGTTAACGCCCTGGGTTAACCGGTTAACGCAAACAGAACATCAATTTTCACAAATCACAACAGTGTTAACCGGTTAACGCCCTGGGTTAACCGGTTAACGCAAGCAAAACAGCAATACTTCACAATTCCTAACAGTGTTAACCGGTTAACACCCTGGGTTAACCGGTTAACGCAAGACAGAAAGCTGTTCCTGCGCTAACACGAAGCAGAATGCAGAATTCTCCGCATTTTCCGCCGTTGGAGGACTTCCGGACCTCCGATTTCAATTCCGTAAAAAGCTACACTTTCGGGAAATCAAGACTCATCCAATACAGAGTCAATTACAGCTTTAACACAACTTATCCAACACCATTTTTTTCAGCATTCAACATCCCAATTAGGGTCAAATCAATGGCTTATCACTACCCATTACATGTTAACCCATAATACCCATTAAACGACGATAAACCCCCCTTACCTGAGTTAATCCGGCGAATCTTTAAGCTTCAAGCTTTTCTCTTCTCCAACCTTCTTCCTCTTGCTCTGTCTCTTTGCCCTTTTCCTCTTTTCAGCCGCTTCTCTGCTTTTCACGTGAAACCCTTTCTTTACCAAATGGGACTCTTTTTCTTATTTCCAACTTATATATATTTTCCAATAATTATTATTCCAATAATAATAATAATAATCCAATAATTCCAATTATTTAATTAAATTAATAAATATAATATTAACTTAAATTAAATAATTATCTTATTTTTATCGGGGTGTTACAACTCTCCCCCACTAAAAGAGTTTTCGTCCTCGAAAACATACCTCAAGCGAATAACTCTGGATAAGACTCCTTCATCTGACTCTCAAGTTCCCAAGTCACATTGCCACCTGCTGGTCCTCCCCAAGCTACCTTTACCAAAGTAATCTCTTTACCCCGCAACTGCTTCAACTCTCGATCCTCGATCCTCATAGGTGATGTTTCAACAGTCAGGTTATCTCTCACCTGTACATCATCTATTTGGACTACATGCGACGGATCAGGAATGTACCTCCTCAACTGAGACACATGAAAAACCTCATGCAAATTCGCAAGTGACGGCGGTAAAGCGATACGATAGGCTACCTCCCCTATCCTCTCCAAAATCTGATAAGGACCAATAAACCGAGGTGTCAACTTCTTCGACTTCAAAGCTCGACCAACCCCAGTTATCGGAGTAACACGAAGAAACACATGATCTCCCTCCTGAAACTCAAGTGACTTCCTCCTCTTGTCGTGATAACTCTTCTGACGACTCTGAGCAATTCTCATCTTCTCCTGAATCATCTTAATCTTTTCCGTAGTTTGTTGAACAATCTCCGGTCCAACCACAACACTCTCACCGGACTCATACCAACATAAAGGCGTCCGACATCTCCTACCATACAAAGCTTCAAACGGTGCCATACCAATGCTCGAATGAAAACTATTGTTGTAGGTAAACTCAATCAAAGGTAAGTAACAATCCCAAGCACCTCCCTTTTCCAAAACACAAGCCCTCAAAAGATCCTCTAGTGACTGAATCGTCCTCTCAGTCTGACCATCAGTCTGCGGATGATATGCAGAACTCAATCTCAGCTTAGTTCCCAAAGCCCTCTGCAAACCTTCCCAGAACTTCGATGTAAATCTAGGATCTCTGTCCGAAACAATACTCGACGGAATACCATGCAAACTTACATTTTTCTCAATATACAACTCAGCTAATCTCTCTAACGGATAATCCATTCTGATCGGAATGAAATGAGCCGATTTTGTCAATCTATCAATAATCACTCATATAGCTTCAAAATTCTTAATCGTTCTCGGTAAACCAGAAACAAAATCCATACTGACACTATCCCACTTCCACTCTGGAATAGCCAACGGTTGCATTAGCCCAGACGGCTTCTGATGCTCAATCTTTGACTTCTGACAAGTCAAACAAGAATAAACAAAACTCACAACTTCTCTTTTCATTCCCGGCCACCAAAATAACTTTTTCAAATCATGATACATCTTCGTAGCTCCCGGATGAATACTCAGGCCACTACGATGTCCTTCCTCCAGAATACTCCTCTTAAGTTCGGTAACATCCGGAATACACACCCGATTACCAAAACTCAAAACACCATTCTCATCAACTCTGAATTCACCACCTCGACCTTGATTCACTAGAGTCAACTTATCAACCAAAAGCACATCGGATTTCTGACTCTCTCTGATCTCATCCAGAATACTACTCGTTAACTTCAACATTCCCAATTTAACACTATTGTGAGTACTCTCACACACCAAACTCAAGTCTCTAAACTGCTCAATTAAATCCAATTCCTTAACCATTAACATAGACATATGCAATGATTTCCGACTCAATGCATCAGCCACTACGTCTGCTTTACCCGGATGGTAATTCAAACCAAAGTCATAATCCTTCAGAAACTCTAACCATCTCTTCTGTCTCATATTCAGCTCTTTCTGATCAAACAAATACTTCAAACTTTTACGGTCACTGAAAACTTCAAATCTTGCCCCGTACAAGTAATGCCTCCATAACTTCAGAACAAATACCACAGCTGCCAACTCTAAATCGTGTGTCGGATAGTTCCTCTCATGAACCTTCAGTTGTCTCGAAGCATAAGCTACAACCTGCTTATTCTGCATCAACACACCACCCAAACCCAACAATGAAGCATCACAGTAAACCTCAAATGGTTCTGACGGACTTGGTAATATCAGAACAGGAGCAATAGTTAACCTTCTCTTTAACTCTTGGAAACCTTCTTCACATTTTGAGTCCCAAACAACCGCTTGCCCCTTTCTAGTCAACATCGTTAACGGTAACGCCAACTTAGAAAATCCCTCAATGAACTTCCTATAATAACCAGCCAAACCAAGGAAACTTCGAATCTCAGCAACAAACTTCGGAGCTTTCCACTGAGATACCGCTTCTATCTTAGAAGGATCAACAGCAACACCACTTCTTGAAATCACATGACCAAGAAAACTAACTTCTTCTAACCAACAACACCGGTGCACCCCAAGGTGACACACTCGGACGAATAAATTTCTTATCCAACAGATCTTCCAACTGACTCTTCAATTCAGTTAACTCAACAGCAGACATACGGTACGGAGCCATCGACACCGGCCTAGTACCAGGTACCAATTCAATCGAGAACTCAACTTCACGCTCTGGTGGTAATTCGTTCACTTCTTCAGGAAACACATCAGGAAAATCACACACCACGGCTAGATCGCAAATCACACTATGGCAAAAATGACTTTTAACAGCGCATCTTAGACAGCGCTTTTAAAAGAAAGCGCTGTCTAAGGTTAAAATTAAAATAAAGCGCTGAAAATGTTCCAAGAAAATAATGAAAGCGCTGTCTAAGGGGGGGTCTTAGACAGCGCTTTTAAAAAGCGCTGTCTAAGACCCCCCCCTTAGACAGCGCTTTTAGAAAGCGCTTTTAAATATAGACCTTAGACAGCGCTTTTGATAAAGCGTTGTCTAAAGTCTTTAAATTTAAAAAAAAAATTAAAACCAAAAGCGCTGTCTAAGGGGGGGCTTAGAAAGCGCTTTTGGAAAGCGCTGTCTAAGGCATACCTTAGAAAGCGCTTTCCACAAAAGCGCTGTCTAAGGTCTAATTAAAATAAAATTTCAGGATTGTATTTTCGTTCTCAGTACGTATTTTTGTTTTCCCTCTTCTTCACTCACCTCTCAGACACCCAAAACACATTTTTTCAGTGCAACGTTCGAAAACCCTATTCACCTCCGCCGTCACCCAAACAAGCGACCGCCGCCGTTTCCGCCACCGTTTCCGCCACCGCACTCCTCATCTCAACAATCTCAACAATCTCAACAATCTCAACCCTATTTTGTGTGTACTGTATTCCATTGTTTTACATTGTTCCTGTTTTACCTGCAATGTTCCATTGTTTACTGTATGTTTTAATATCATTATATATTGTTCAGGCCAACGCCAAGGCAAAGTTTGACGAAACTGTTGAAGCACATATAAAACCGGGCATCGATTCCAAGCGAACAGAACTGGTATGTTTCAAGATACTTCTTTTTATTTTTTATTGTTTTTCTTGTGTTTGTGTGTTTTTTCTGAGCATATAAAATGCATGTACTCAGGTGGCATATAAGATGTTTTTCTTTGTCTGTACTATATATATTTATATACTCACCAATGCCTACTACAACACGTATGATTACTCTTTACAGGAAAAAATGACTCAAAAACACATGAATTTGTAAGAATATGTTACTGTTTGCTCAGAATTGTTGCATCATACTAGTAACTCTTGCACCCGTTCAAAACTTAGGGGATTTGTACCTATGTTCATGCATTATTAGAAGAGTTTGAGAGAGTAATAATAGCACCAAAAAATTCAACTAAAACAGACAAATTAATAGTTATAGTCTTAGGTTTTTGCTTGTAAATCATGATTTGTCGGTAATACACTCCAAAATATAATGGTTGTTTGTTGTTGCTCATATGGGGGCAGGGACTAACTAGGGATTGTTCTGGGTAGAAGTAGTACTCCATGTGTCAAATATTAAATGATTTATTTATAAAGATTGAAAATATATGGAAATTTAGTTAAGAGTAAAGAAGATCAGTTAGTATTTTATTTTACAATAAAATATTTTTATAAGTAAGTTGCTTATTATTGAATGGACCTTGATTGACTGCAGTTAACAAAACAAAATATAACAGTAAAAAATAATATAACAGTCAAAAATAAGTAAGTTGCTTATAATTGTATGGATTAATTGTTTACTTTAATAAGTAGGAAAACCATGGATAAAACATGGATCTGTGCCGATCGAATGACCAAAGAGTACGAGAGTGGGGTTTTGGAATTCGTTAAGTATGCTGTTCAACACGCTGAAAACCCCAGACGAATGCATTGTCCTTGCTTGCGTTGTTGTTATATTGGTAAGGTTGACGCACATGGATTGAAATCGCATTTGCTGAGGCATGGAATTGATCAAAGTTATCGGTGCTGGATATTTCATGGTGAGAAAATTAACGAGAATGTTGAATCGAGTGGAAAAAGTAATACGACCTATGCTTCATACGACAAAGACACGGAAACATACGATTGTGATCGAGTTGAAGAGATTGTAGAAGCACTGGAAGAAGATCTTCATGATTGTCCTGAAATGTTTGAGAGGATGGTAAGCGATGCAGAGAAACCGTTGTACAACGGTTGCACTAAATTCTCAAGACTTTCTGCGGTATTAAAGTTGTACAACTTAAAGGCGGGCAATGGATGGTCGGATAAAAGTTTCACAGAGTTGTTGGCCCTTATGAGAGAAATGCTACCGGATGATAATGTTCTTCCTAATCGAACCTATGAGGCAAAAAAAATGTTGTGCTCTATTGGCATGAGCTATGATAGGATACATGCTTGTCCTAACGATTGCATTTTGTTTCGTAACGAATATGCAATGTTAACTGAGTGCCCTAAATGCGGTTTGTCTCGATATAAGAAAAGATTATCTCCCGCAAAAGTCTTATGGTATTTTCCGATAATTCCGAGATTTAGGCGCATGTTTCGTAGTGAAACCGATGCAAGACATCTTACTTGGCATGCAGATGAAAGAATTATTGATGGAAAGTATCGGCATCCGGCTGATTCACCACAGTGGTCGAAGATTGATAATGATTATCCTGAGTTTGGATCAGAAGCAAGAAACCTTCGATTGGCATTATCTACTGATGGAATGAACCCACATGGTCTTCAAAGTATCTCACATACCACATGGCCTGTGATTCTTATGATTTATAACCTACCTCCGTGGCTATGTATGAAGCGTAAGTACATGATGTTATCTCTGTTAATCTCTGGTCCTAAACAACCAGGGAATGACATAGACGTATACTTGACACCTCTGATCGAAGATTTAAAGATTTTGTGGGAGAACGGTGTGGAGGTTTATGATGGATATAGGAAAGAAAGTTTCAATTTGAGGGCGATGTTATTTGGCACAATTAATGATTTTCCAGCATACGGGAATCTATCTGGGTATAGCATTAAAGGTCAACGTGCGTGTCCTGTTTGTGAAGACGGAACCGATACGATTCGATTAGAACTTTGCCAGAAGAATGTGTTTCTCGGTCATCGTAGATTCTTACATTCTAAACATCACTACCGTGGGTGGAGAAAAGCATTCAATGGAGACACCGAACATCGTAGAGCTCCACCCGCATTGTCAGGTGAACAAGTTTTTGAAAAGGTGAAAGATGTGCGTACTGAGTTTGGCAAGCCTTTTGCACATAAGATTGTGAAAGGTGGGTGGAAGAAAAGGTCGATATTTTTTGAATTGCCATATTGGAAGTCTTTGTACGTGAGACATTTTCTCGATGTTATGCATATTGAAAAAAACGTATTTGAAAGTGTTATCGGTACATTACTCAATATAAAGGCAAGTCTAAGGATGGCCTTAAAGCAAGGGAGGACATGTTAAAAATGGGAATGAGAACTGAATTAGCACCCGTGAAGAAAGGAAGACGAACATATCTACCACCTGCTGCTTTTACTTTATCTAGAAAGGAGAAAAAAAAATTGTGTAAGTCTCTGAGTGAAGTTAAGGTTCCAGAAGGATACTCATCTGATATCAGAAGACTTGTTTCTATGAAAGACCTCAAGTTGAAGAATTTGAAGACACATGATTGCCATGTTATAATGGAACATTTTCTACCGATAGGTATACGTTCTATTTTGCCAGAAAAAGTAAGAAGTGCCATAACTAAATTGTGTTTTTTCTTTAGGTCAATTTGTAGTAAGGTGATCGATCCCGAGATCTTACCAACACTACAAAAAGAGATTGTAATTACCTTGTGTGAGCTTGAAATGTATTTTCCTCCGTCTTTTTTTGACATAATGGTTCATTTAGTTGTTCATCTTGTGAAAGAGACACAGTTGTGTGGACCAGCTTATATGAGATGGATGTACCCTGCTGAACGGTATATGAAAATATTAAAGGGTACGTGAAATCCCGAAGTCGACCAGAGGGTTGTATTGTTGAACGATACATTGTTGAAGAAGCTGTTGAGTTTTGTACTGAATATTTGTCTAACGTTCAATCGATTGGACTCCCCAGAGCTCAGATTTTCGACAAAATGGAAGGTAAAAAATTAATTGGGAATAAAATTGTGACAATATCAAGGGATGAACGGGATCAAGTTCATTTGTATGTTCTGCACAATAATAATGAGGTTGAGCCATATGTTGAAATGCACAAGGATGTACTCCGAAGGTTAAATCCGAACAGAAATGAAAATTGGATAGTTATAGAGCACAATCAAAGTTTCATACAATGGTTGAAGGATCATATTTATTTGAAGCGCTCTTCAGATCCTTCTTCGGTAACAGAAAGGTTGAGATGTTTGGCATATGGTCCAAGTTTGCATGTGTTTTCTCATAGCGCGTATTCAATTAATGGATACACATTTTATACCAAAGAACAAGATGATAAGAGTACTATGCAAAATAGTGGTGTCACCGTGCTAGCTGAAGCAATGCATATATCAAGTATGAAGGACTTAAACCCCAAATATGCAAATTTGTCATATTTTGGAGTTATTGAGCACATTTGGGTGTTTGATTACGAGAAGTTTCAGATTCCCATCTTTGGTTGCAAGTGGGTGAATAGTAGTGGCATACGAATGGATAAGTCTGGATTTTTGCAAGTTGATCTTACTAGGGTGGGGTACAAAGATGAACCTTTTATTCTAGCATCTCAAGCTAAACAAGTGTTCTATGTGAATGACCCGAAGAGTACAAAATGGTCTATAGTGCTTTTCTCTAACAAAGTGACTGATGATAGCGGTGTCGATCAATGTGATATTGATGTTGAGAATGAGTCATGCATTAGACGGAATGAGTTGAATAGAAATGATGAAGTTGAGGATCTTATACCGGATGAGTCATATATAAGAAACGATCATAATGAGGGAATTTGGATCAATTCATCCGTACGCATTGCTAAGAAACAAGTGATTAATATTCCAACAAAGAAAAGAAAGAGATGTTAGTGACTTAGGTAAATTATCCATGGTTTCTTTATTTTTTTTTTCATTTGTTTTGATTATAAGTTATATGTGATAATGCATGATTTCATTATATTTTTGTTTTCAATTGCTTTGATTATAAGTTATATCTGATAATGCATGATTTCTTTATTTTTTTGTTTTCAATTGCATGATTATAAGTTATATTTGATATTTGATGGTTTCCTTGGTTTATTACAGGTTAGACATGGCTGATGACCAACATGAGGAAGTTAGTAAAGTATCCGCGGAAGAAGAAATTCGAAGAGGCATCACAGTAATGCGAAGGGTGGTCCAAGGAAGATCTCGAGGCATCATACTAGATGTCTCTTGGAACAACCAGGGACAACTTATAGAACCTAATGGGCATACCTTAACTAGTTTCATCGGTGCACTAGTAAGGAATGAAATTCCCATTACATGTGATGATTGGAGAAATAAAGAGTTGAAAGACTCCAAAGAAAAAATTTGGAGTGAGATAAAGGTACAATCATTTGGCCCTTAATTATACGGTATCAATTATGTTTTTTCAATTACCGATACTAACTATCAATCTGTATGTTTTTCTTAGCGATGTTTTAACATCGAAGAAGAAAGAAGAGGGTTTTGTATGAAATTGGCCGGAAAGCTTCTTAGAGGGTTTCAGACATTTTTATCATCCAAGTTCCTTAAGGATGCGGATGGTAATTTTGTGGATGCGGAGCTTCCTAGAAAATATGAAAGTTTGATATCGGCTGAAGAATGGGAAGCTTTCAAATCCAAAAGACAAGACCCGAATTTTCAAAGAATAAGTGCTACAAATCGGGAAAGAGCATCAAGTCCCGCATATCCGTACCGAAAAGGACGTGTCGGATATGGACGCTTAGAACAATCCATGGTAAGTATTTATAAATTGCGAAAACAAATTTGTTCATCATATATTAGTTTTATCTGATCAAATTGTATGACTTAATGTGTAGCTGCAGAAGGAGGAAAGTTCAGAAACATCTCTTCCTGCACATGTTTTGTGGAAGGAAGCCCGTGTGGGCAAATCTGGAGTTCCTCAAGAAGAAGTTTTAAACGTATACCAGAAATGTGTAAGTATAACATTTTTTCATTAATTGAATAACATTTTTATACACAAATATTTGACAAGTATACGGTATTCATCTGATTTTTCAGGAGGAGCTATCTCAGTCTCTATCTCCCGATGATACTAAGAGCATACTTAGTCGGGCATTAGATGTCCCTGAGTATTCTGGTCGGGTGAGGGGTAAGGGATTTGGAGTCACTCCGACCTCCCTCAGTGTTAAAAAAGGAAAGGCTCCTAGTAATCGGGAGCTTCATGCAAGATTGGAAGCCATGCAAGCTGAGCTTGATGCATTGAGGAGAGAAAGAGAGGCTAGCGCCTCAACGGTATACAGAGATGCTTCGGACAAAAACAGTATCAACTGTACCTTTCAGCCGAACATTCCAGAGGTAATTACATATAATTGTCTTAAAATGAACTATTTGCTTAAATTATGTATTTGACATATATACACATTGACGATTTCTTGTTATTATTGGTTTTAGGGCATTTCCCATTGTCAGCTGTATTTGGCGTCACCATACTATCGGATGGTTGGCAAGGGAAAAGTGCATAACGTTAACGGAGTATTACTCCACACTAGAGAGCTCCCTGCTGGATGTTTGAAGGTATCAGTTGATATTGCAGTTGAGCCGAATGCAGCATTACCATATCCTAGCGATGATTCGGATGCAACAACGGTGCACGAAGCAGTAGGTTCGTTTGTTGCATGGCCGACAAACCTCATATGCGTAGGATATGAGGTATGCTTAAAACTTATGTTAACTTTAATGTGTATATTCAAAGTTTAAAATTTATGCTTAAAATTTTACTTACATATTTTCCTTGGTTATGTTAAATAGACTCCCACAAAATCCAAATCAAAAGAAAATGAGGTTAGCAATGCCTCCGCACAACAAAAAAAAGAGGTTAGCAACGCCTCCGCACGCGTAAAAAGTTCTGGTGCTAAGAAGACCGTAGCTAGGAAAAAACCTACCACCAAGTATAGGTCGTGCCTCAGGACATTTCTAGAGATGACCGATATACCGGCCGGAGGTGTTCGGACTATACATATGGAGGAAGGGATTTTCGGCTTTGATCACGACCAAATGATTGGTAATGAAGACTTCATGCAAGTTTTTGGTCATGAAGAAATCGGCGTCAACGTTGTCAATACATATATTAGGTAAATCCGGTCTACTTTGTTTTATTAATTAAACAACTTATGTTAATGATGTTTACTTTATGTTAATCCGGTTTACTTTATGTTTCAAAAGAGGTGTTAATGATGTTTTTATATTAGGTTTTTGTATGACAAATTGATGCGCCCCAATGATTTGGACGAGTCATTCGGATTCTTAGCACCCGCGAGCGTCAACTTAGGTTTAATCTTAAGTAGACCGCATACCGTGACGGAGTATGTTCTTCGGATCCTCATGGACAATAAAGATGCGGAGAAGTTGTTTTTTATACCGTTTAATACCGGGTTAGCATTTCATTCTAAATTCATCTATTATAATTATTTTCCAAGTTACCATCTAACATTTGCCTAATCATTACAGTGGACATTGGTTGTTGCTCGCAATCAATCCTATCCGAGAAATTGTGTATTATCTTGACTCGTTAGGAAATGATTGGACAACATACCCGGATATGAAGGACCTAATTGACACGTAAGTGAGAATGTTCAAAAAATTTCTTAGTTTATGTGAATTGTTCTAATTGCTTCATTTTTATTTTATTAGCGTCCTACAAGCTTTTCGGGCCCAACGAGATATCCAAACCTCAAGGAGGAGCGCCAACCGCATTACATGGATTAAAGTGGCGGTATATTTTTAATTACCACATTTTTTATTATATTAGTGATGACACTTGATAAAACTTAGGATTTATAATCCATATTTTTTTTCATGTAGTGTCCTCAACAACGTAATCAAATAGATTGCGGGTATTTCGTGTTGAGGTTTATGCGGGATACTCTTGCTTTGGGCCGATTAGTGATTCCCACCGATGTATGTATTTCTAACTTATGAGTTATTTTTATATTTACACATATCTCATATAATTAAATAGTTGGAATTAAATCAAAATATGTTATATTATTATGTAGTACTTTGAGGAATTCAAGTGTGCATTTTATACAAAGGATCAAGTGGACGAAATCAAAGAGGAGTGGTGTCAATTCATGATAGAGCTCAAAGTTTTTTCATAAATTTGTGTAATTAATGTGTACATTTGTAGTATATGTAATGACTTGTAAATGTGTACATAAATTTGTATATATTTTGATACATTTAAGGCAAAATTGGTTAGAATTGGTATATATATATATTTGTTAGCCAAAAATTGTTAGAAAAAAGGCCAAAATGGCATGTATAAAATGTGATAACTGTCTGTCAAAATCTGGTTGAAAACAGGTAGAAATTCTGGTTTATAAACCTGGAAAAAATGTGGTTTAAAACAAAAGCTTCAAAAATTTTCGTATACATTAGACAGCGCTTTTGGAAAAAGCGCTGTCTAAAGGGGGATTAGAAAGCGCTTTAGGCAAAAGCGCTGTCTAAGGGGGGGGGGGGGGCTTAGACAGCGCTTCTTGAAAAGCGCTGTCTAAGCCCCCCCCCCCCTTAGACAGCGCTTTTGCCTTAAGCGTTGTCTAAGGTATACCTAAAAAAATTAAAATAGGGGGGGCTTAGACAGCGCTTTTTGAAAAGCGCTGTCTAAGCCCCCCCCCCCCCCCCCCCCCCCTTAGACAGCACTTTGGCCAAAAGCGCTGTCTAAGGTATACCTAAAAAAATTAAAATAGGAGGGTCTTAGAAAGCGCTTTTGGCCAAAGCGCTGTCTAAGGGGGGGGGGCTAAGACAGCGCTTTTAAGATTTCAAAAAGCGCTGTCTAAACCTTTAGCAGCGGAGGTTTAGACAGCGCTTTAAAGCGCTGTCTAAGGCCAAAAAAAGCGCTGTCTAAGGTCTTGTTTGGCGTAGTGTCACCAGTTTATCTTTAGCCTCCAAAGTCGCTAACAGCATAAACAACTCTGCCCCATCTGCTACTGCCTCATTCACCTGCCTTGCTGATAGAAACAAACTCTTTCCTTCCTCAATCTCAGGAAAGATCACAGTTTTATCAAAACAATTGATATAAACTCGGTTAAACACCAACCAGTTCATACCCAGGATAACATCAATCTGCACTAGTGGAAGACACACAAGGTCCATCCCAAAGTCTCTACCAAAAATACTCAAAGGGCAATTTAAACAAACTGAAGTAGTAGTCACTGAACCCTTCGCAGGAGTATCAATCACCATACTACCAAGCATCTCAGATATCTCTAACTTAAGTTTCACAGCACAATCCAAAGATATAAAGGAATGAGTCGCACCTGTGTCAATAATAGCTACAAGAGGAAAGCCATTAATATAACACGTACCTCGGATCAAACGATCATCTGCAGAAGTCTCCGAACCCGATAAAGCAAAAACCTTGCCTCCCGACTGGTTCTCTTTCTTCGGCTTAGGACACTGTGGACTGATATGACCCACTTCTCCACAGTTGAAACAAGTCACAATCTTCGACCGGCACTCTGCAGCCAAATGACCACCTTTTCCACACTTGAAACACTTCTTCTCAGCACTGGTACACTCATGGAAACGATGTCCAGCCTGACCATATCTGTAACACTTAGCAGGGGCACTGGAGTCTCCCCCACTAGGCCTCTTCATCCCACTCTGTCTCTGGAAACCTTTGCCAGCTGCATACGGTTTCCCACGATCATTCTGATTCTTGCCTTTCCTATCAACCCTCTGCTGATAGCTCTCCGTTCTGGCCTTGGTATCCTGTTCAAAAATCCTGCAACAGTCAACCAAATCAGAAAACACTCTAATCCGTTGATACCCAATAGCCTGCTTAATCTCGGGACGTAACCCGTTCTCAAACTTCACACATTTTGAAAATTCCCCAGTAGCCTCATCATAGGGAGTGTAATACTTCGACAGCTCTGTGAACTTAGCAGCATACTCAGTAACAGACCGGCTGCCCTGCTTCAATTCTAAGAACTCTATCTCTTTCTTTCCTCTGACATCCTCTGGAAAGTACTTCCTTAGGAATCTCTCTCTGAACGCCGCCCAAGTGATCTCAGCACTCCCAGCAGCTTCCAACTCTGTACGGGTAGCAACCCACCAATCATCTGCTTCCTCTGACAGCATATGCGTACCGAACCTGACCTTCTGGTTATTGGCACACTCAGTCACTCGGAAGATCCTCTCGATCTCCTTCAACCACTTCTGAGCACCATCTGGATCGTATGCTCCCTTGAACATTGGAGGATTGTTCTTCTGGAACTCACTCAGTTGACGAGCAGCTCCCAGCCCCACAACATTCGGATTCCCTCCAAGTACTCCAGCTAGCATACCTAGAGCCTCAGCAATCGCAACATCATCTCTACCTCTTCCAGCCATCTCTATTCTGAAAACCCAACAAGCTACAACAATAAGTACTGATAGGGTTACACAACACCTATCACGTACAGGGGAAACAGAATAATTACGACTCGACTCGACCGACTATGCTCTGATACCACTAATGTAACACCCTTCTAAAATACCCCAAATATTTAATTAAAACAACAAAAATATATCAGAGTAGATATGCAATTAAGGGTGTCACACAATCACTTCACACCATTCACCATGATAACTGTCATGCTCTTTTATTAATTCAAAGCATAAAGCATTTGCACAATACGCAGCGGATAGAGATTAAATCAATCATGCAAAACATGTAGCATATTACATGTAAACTGGTTCACAACCACCAATAAACATTTAAAACATCCCGTCCCGATGTTACATCTACCAGAGCATGACCCACTAAGGAACTACACTAGACTCCAAGCACTAGCTCCTACTCAATCACTGCTCGTTACCTGAAAAATAGTTGTAAGGGTGAGTTCCTCAATCGATATAATAAGCATTATAAAATATCATGTAATGTTAAGTAAATAATACATTTCATCACCCTAATTATATCACAACTTCAGCAACGACAACATCAACTCATGATCATACACATACTCAACACAACCACAACACACGTATAATATTGGAATACATCCATTCATATTATACGCCATACATACATTATGCAATGAGACTCCATGCATGCGGTACCGACTATTCGTGAACATATAGTTCAACTTCACCGACCAAATCCAGGTACGGCTACCAAGCTCACTAGTCCCACTCATTTGAGACCTAGTGACTCACATCACTAATTCCTCACCATGGGAATTAGCTACCACCCCAAGGGCCATGCTATGCACGCTAATCACCTAGCATGCAAACATCAACAACAGTCCAAAATGACTAACATCACTAATTCCTCACCATGGGAATTAGCTACCACCATAAAGGCCACATTATGCTATGCCAAATCACCTAGCATGCAACATCAACAACAATCCACAATGGACCTATGCTCACACTCTAAGCCATAAAACAGTCCATCCACAATTACATACATAATATATACATTCACAACATTATGCATATTTTCACACATCATCAGCATATTTATCACATAATCATATTATGTCATGCCAAATAATTCAGTCACAGTATTAGCACACTCTACTAATACCTATCCTACTCAAAACAACGGGAAATAATCCCTACTATATCACACACCGATATAGGCCAATCACCAATTATGTTCACAACATTAAAATATCAATTTTTCCAATTTCCAACAGTGTTAACCGGTTAACGCCCTGGGTTAACCGGTTAACGCAACACAGAACACGCTTTCTGGCAAAACTCAACAGTGTTAACCGGTTAACGCCCTGGGTTAACCGGTTAACGCAAACAGAACAACAATTTTCACAAATCACAACAGTGTTAACCGGTTAACGCCCTGGGTTAACCGGTTAACGCAAGCAAAACAACAATACTTCACAATTCCTAACAGTGTTAACCGGTTAACACCCTGGGTTAACCGGTTAACGCAAGACAGAAAGCTGTTCCTGCGCTAACACGAAGCAGAATGCAGAATTCTCCGCATTTTCCGCCGTTGGAGGACTTCCGGACCTCCGATTTCAATTCCGTAAAAAGCTACACTTTCGGGAAATCAAGACTCATCCAATACAGAGTCAATTACAGCTTTAACACAACTTATCCAACACCATTTTTTTCAGCATTCAACATCCCAATTAGGGTCAAATCAATGGCTTATCACTACCCATTACATGTTAACCCATAATACCCATTAAACGACGATAAACCCCCCTTACCTGAGTTAATCCGGCGAATCTTTAAGCTTCAAGCTTTTCTCTTCTCCAACCTTCTTCCTCTTGCTCTGTCTCTTTGCCCTTTTCCTCTTTTCAGCCGCTTCTCTGCTTTTCACGTGAAACCCTTTCTTTACCAAATGGGACTCTTTTTCTTATTTCCAACTTATATATATTTTCCAATAATTATTATTCCAATAATAATAATAATAATAATAATCCAATAATTCCAATTATTTAATTAAATTAATAAATATAATATTAACTTAAATTAAATAATTATCTTATTTTTATCGGGGTGTTACAGCTCCACTGTTATGAACCGTATTATCGGTGTGCATGTTGTCCATACGGCTGCGTCTTCAGGGTTGATCTGATGCTCATGATCCATATTAAGGTATGGACGCCAAATGAACTGAAATGTTAAAGACGATAGGATTTAAATGAATGTAGAAAAAGTCAACATAATATGAAGAAATAATGAAATTATTTTGCTTACGTCTGCCGGTCGAAGGTGATCCAACAGGTTGCGATATTGAGTAATACAGTGTCTCGGACATCTGCTGTAATTCATACCGCGTGCCGACCATCTACACCAAAAAGTTAAAATAAATTAGTTATGGGTAATAAACTGTAAGGAAGGAAGTAAAGATATAGCAATTTAAACAACTTACTTTTTTGCATATGGAAAAGTGAAGGGGTTGTTATTGACCGGTGCTAGAGACGGTAGTCTTGACCATCCCCATGCTTGTAGCAAAACAGCACATCCAGAAAATGTAGAAGTATCTTTGTGGGAGTTTTTGCACAACGAACTATAGAGATAGGCTAGACATGCGGATCCCCAACTATAACTACCTATTCTATCTATATGTCTAAGTAAAGGTAAGTACATAATATGCATGCTAGAACCACTACCTTCGGGAAATAAAAAGGATCCTAGTAACAACATTATGTAACACCTAGTTTTGATGATTCGAGCATCTTCGGTAGAATGCTCATCTAAATAAAAACTATTATAATATGACTTTAGGCGTGAAAGTAGTATACCTTGTCCCCTAGCATTATCATCTAACAAATCAGTGTTTAAAAGCTTCATGCAAATTGAATTTGCATAGTTGGTCTTACCATTAACAGCTTTGCCTTCAATTCGTAGTCCTAAAAGCATGTAGACGTCTTCTAACGTCACGGTACACTCACCGGTTGGAAACCAAAATGTGTGTGTCTCTGGCCTCCATCTTTCGCATAAGGCTAGAATGAACTTGTTATCTATAGACCAAGACATAATTTTGCTAAGGTGACCAAAACCGGCGAGTTCAACATAAGGTTGAATCATCGGGTCCATTGGGACAAATTCGTGGACTCGAGTTCGAAACCTTGAGACATCCTATAATAGAAATAATGTAACACTTGACTAAGTCGGTATTTCAAAATAAAATGGGGTTGGTGGAGATGAAACATAAAAAAGAAGTATAAGAAAAAACTTACGTATGTCGCGATGTTTGCAACTGTTCCTCTGTGTGCTTCGCCCATTGTGAGTAAAGACATATTGTTGGGGAGTTGGTGTAGATGAAAATGGAAGATTTTGTTGAAGATGAAATTGTAAAAGAAGTAATGTAGATGAAGTAGTGAGAATTGTAGATGAAGTAGTGAGAATGTTGGTGTGGAAGAATTGTTGAAGGAGTGGATCAATTTATAGGCAAATGGAGGAGTGCATGAAAAATTGTGTTTGCATGGTGTCTCCACCTCATTTGGCGACCATGTACAATATTAAAGAGGGGGCGCCATTCAAATTGGCGACACCATAGGGTACATGCATGCAAGGCTAGTTCTGAATGCTTGGTTTCGAGGACTGACTCCATGGGGGCGCCATTCAAATTGGCGACCATGTACAAGCCCTAAAGGTAGGCGCCAAACCAATTGGCGCCACCTTCTGCATGTCTGACACTTGGCATTGTTGTCTCCTGCATGCTGAACAACTCACTTATGGATGGCTTGCATGATTGCCACATCATCTCTGACCATCTTAGGTGTCCGACACGTGTCTGTCTTGTCTCCTGCATGCTGCTGACTACCTTCTTGATAGCTTGCCTGCTTGACACATCAAGTCACACTGTCTTGCAGGATTGACACATCATCTGAGACACGTGGCTCTCTAGTATCCTGCATGCTGAATACTCACTTCTGTCTTGACTAGCTAGCATGCTTGACACATCATCTCTGACCATCTTAGGTGTCCGACACGTGTCTGTCTTGTCTCCTGCATGTTGATGACTACCTTCTTGATAGCTTGCCTTCTTGACACATCAAGTCACACTGTCTTGCAGGATTGACACATCATCTCAGACACGTGGCTCTCTAGTATCCTGCATGCTGAATACTCACTTCTGTCTTGACTAGCTAGCATGCTTGACAGACACATCAACTCATGACTACCTAGCATGCTTGACACATCAACTCACACTGTATTGCATGACAGACACCTCATCTCTGAAATTACTTGCATGCTTGACACAGTATCTCAGAGTAGCTTCAATGTGAGACACTGATACCATGTATTTAAGTGTCTTACTATCACATTCATCTGCACTTGCAAAATACTTTTCATCTCCAAAATACTTTTCATCTTCACTCACATTCATCTGCACTTGCAAAATACTTTTTATCTCCAAAATGTCATCTTCATCATTATACAGTATCAACGTTCACTGCAACAGTGAAACTTTTGAGTCTGAGCTTCATGGTTTTTGTTTTAGAAACACTGATACCATTAGAGTGACAATAAAGAGAAATGCAACCTTTTTGCATTTCAAAAAAAGAATACAATCCTTTATAGCATCAGGTATTGTGTCAAAGATGACATATCAGAATCCTATATTTTTTGAGAATGGTCAATGCAAGTTTTCCCCCTAAAGATACGAGACGATGAAGATGTTGAAAGCATGTTTCTTAGTCATGAACATTCAGGCATGGATTATATCGAGTTGTACATTACTATACAACCATGTATACCGTCTCAACAGTCTCAACTAACCGATTAGGATCCAGCTGGTGAAGATGCTGCAGATGATGCACAATGGTCAGATGAACTCAACCCAGAAGCCGAAGTAGAGGTCGACGTTGTTGATGAAGAAGAAGAGGAGACTGAGGTACAGGTTGATCACATCCTGAACAACGACGATGAAGATGAGGCTCAACCACCACCAATACCTCCTACTCATGCCTACAATCCTCCTCAACATATGACAAATATGGATCTTCACGACGATGAAACGTTCGACAGTGTCTTCTATAATCCGTATCCGAGACCAGTAGGCGAATTAAAGGTGGGAGACATGTTTCGTACCAAAGAGGAATGTGTCTTGGCAATAAAAAAATACCATATGAACAACTTTGCTGACTTTACAGTGAAACGCACTGACTCTAGAAGGTATGTTATCGAATGTCGTAACATGCTTTGTAAGTTTCGTTTGGCTGCATCTTACAAGAAGAAAAATGACTCTTGGGAGATCGCCTCAATAGACCCACCACACAGTTGCGTTGCAACTAACGTTGAACAAGATCACCGTAAACTGAGCACAACTTTGATATGTCAAGACATTCTGCCATTGGTAAATAAAGACCCATCAGTGAAGGTGAGTATAATTATATCCCATATCCGAACAATATATAATTATACTCCATCTTACAAGAAAGCATGGATTGCGAGGACAAAGGCTGTTGAGCAGGTTTTCGGCAACTGGGAGGACTCATTCAAGGAATTACCACGGTTTTTATGGGCACTAAAAACTTATGTCCCAAGAACTGTGGCAATTCTGGAGACAGTGCCAGCAATGATGCCAGACGGAACCTGTGCTACAGGTAATAGAATATTTCACCATCTTTTTTGGGCATTTGACCCGTGCATCAAAGGTTTCGCTTTCTGCAAACCTCTCCTGCAAATTGATGGCACTTGGTTATACGGAAAATACAAGGGTACTTTGCTCATGGCAGTTGCACAAGACGGTAACAACAATGTATTTCCCATTGCCTTTGCTCTTGTTGAAGGTGAAACGGCTGGTGGATGGGGTTTCTTTCTTCGACATCTCAGAACGCATGTCGCTCCACAAGCCAATCTATGTTTAATTTCTGATAGACATGCTGCCATCGAAAGTGCCTACAACAACCATGACAACGGATGGCATGATCCTCCTTCTACACATGTCTACTGTATCAGACACATTGCACAAAACTTCATGCGTACTATAAAAGATAAGAATCTTCGCAAGAAGGTGGTGAATGTTGGGTATGCTTTAACTCAACCGTCTTTTCAATATTATCGTGATGAGATTCGTCTGTCTAATGAAGACGCGGGGAGATGGATAAATAACATCCCAGTAGAGCAGTGGACAAGAGCATTTGACGGTGGTTGTCGATGGGGCCACATGACAACAAACATTGTGGAATGCATGAATGGGGTTTTCAAAGGAATTCGAAACCTGCCGATAACCGCCTTGGTAAGATCAACCTATTATAGGTTGGCTTCTATGTTCGCAACCAGAGGTGAAAGATGGAGTGCAGTGTTAATGTCTGGACAAGTATTCAGTGAGTGTTGCATGAAGGTCATGAAAGAGGAGAGCATCAAAGCTACGACACACGCTGTAACAGTGTTTGACCGTCAAAGACAAAATTTCAGCGTCCAGGAAACAATGGGCAACAACGAGGGGAGACCAAATTTAGCCTACGCGGTTAAACTACACAGGAGTTGGTGCGATTGTGGAAAATTTCAGGCCTTCCGCATACCTTGCTCCCATGTCATTGCAGCATGCGCTTATACTCGTCAAGACGCTTACACCCATTTATCTGATGTGTACAAGGCCAACACCATCATGAATGTATATAGTCAAAGCTTTTCAGTACTACCAATGGAGGATTACTGGCCTCCATATGAAGGAGATATTGTTTGGCACAATGAAGTGTTACGTAGAAAGAAGAAAGGAAGGCCAAACAGCACACGTATCATAACAGAGATGGATTCCACAGATAAAATGATAATATTATGTAGTATCTGTCGTCAACCAGGACACAACAAAAACAACTGTCCCAATCAAGGAGCATCATCTAGATCTTAAGATTTTTGTAACATTTTATTTAGATCTTAAGCTTTTTTTTAACATTTTTTCTAGATCTTAAGCTTTTCCTAACATTGTATTTCTGTAACAATCAATCATTATATATCATTAAGTTCTTGTTACAACGAGTTTCATAACCAACATCAGTACAAAACATCTGAAAACATAAATAATTCTAACTGATTACAACAATCAAATTAATGTCGTCTCGACCGAACATCATTTCCCTAGCATCCTTATCAGTCTTCATTCGCACCCAACCAAAGATACTGTCAAGTCTCTCAATACTTCTGATTTTTTTCCCTTCTGGTATTTTCCCGTCTAACCATCGAACCAGCTCCCTCTTCAGTTGATCTAACATGGTGATGTTCCAAAACAGCATCACCAATTGAGGTTTGTCTCTCGCATAAATCACCTTACCGTATCGACGACGAACACCAAACATGATAGCCAAATGATTATATGAGTTGTGGAACAATATGTCACACAACGCATCTATTTATAAGACAAAAAAGGCATTTTATGAGGGACTCGCCAATTGAGTTGGCGACTCCTCTTAAAACCTACACATAGGCAATTAGATTGGCTAGGGCATCTGCCCTAGCCAATCCAATTGGCGCCTCCATTCAGGTTTTAAGAAGAGTCGCCATATGAACAACTTTCATGTTCATCAAAAATCCATTTGAAACTTGGAAGCTCATCATTCATTTCAAAACATTATAGGTCATTTTGACAGAAACCCTAATTTTGGGTCAAGTTCGCAGGGACCTAACTCACTCATTTTTAATTATTTTGAGGTGGGACCAAGTGCATTGCAAAATTTAAGATGTCTACTTCAGTTGTTATGTTGGACAAAATTTCATAACTCTAAAAGAAACACATGAAATAATGCAAGACATTATAGGTCATTTTGACAGAAACCCTAATTTTGGGTCAAGTTCGCAGGGACCTAACTCACTCATTTTTAATTATTTTGAGGTGGGACCAAGTGCATTGCAAAATTTAAGATGTCTACTTCAGTTGTTATGTTGGACAAAATTTCATAACTCTAAAAGAAACACATGAAATAATGCAAGACATTATAGGTCAGATAACAGTTCAACAACTCAGCAGTCCAACTTCAACTGCCCATAACTTTCTCATAAAAAATCCAAATGATGCAAACTTTATATCCAAATTCATTGTCTTGAAAATATCTACAACTTTCATGTTGGAGGTGTTTTCATTTGAGGCTTTTTTAAGGGAGTCGCCAATTGAATTGGCGCCTCCTCTTAAAAATAACACATAGGCGCCAATTGGATTGGCTAGGGCAGGTGCCCTAGCCAATCCAATTGGCGCCTCCTTGCAATTTTTAAGAGGGGTCGCCAATCCAATTGGCGCCTCCTCCTAAAAGTGGGGTATTTTGGGAATTTTCCTGAAAAGTGGGGTATTTTGTGAATTTTTTCGAAAATGTGGGTTATCTCGGTAAAAAAACCTCCTTTTTATACTAATCTTCATGCTAATATAAAAGGAAAATAAGTCAAAGTGACAAATCGTGACCAATTAAAAACAAGTATGACAAATTGCAACAAATTAGAAACAAGTATGACACATTGCAACTCATTGAACATGTATGACACATTGAGACCAATTAAAAACAAGTGTGACAAATTACAACTATTTAGAAACAAGGATGACAAATCGAGAAAGATTATGTACATTATGATATTTTGTTTTTTTTTGTAATTTTTAATTATTTTATGATTAAAAGTGAATAAAAATAAAAATATTAATAATTAAAAAATACTCCAAAAAGTCAACATTTGACTTTTTTTACCTTTTACTAAAAAATACCTATTTTTTATATATATTTTATTTTGAATTAGGCCTAAAACTGAAAACAAATACAAATGTTTTTGGTACACCAAAAAAAAGTAAACTAGTAAAATGCGAGTAAAATTTAGGGTACGACAATTGCATATTTCCTTTATCATCTTTGATCCAATCCTTTTCTGGTTTGTTTACTGCAACACCATTTTCTTTGTATGTAGGAACAAATTAACCTTCCTTCACAATCTTCCAAATACCACACTATATCCCTTTTATGAAAAAATTCATTTTCTCATTCCACAAACTATATCTTTCTACATTGAATGATGGAGTTTTTTTTAGTGAATAACTTGAAGAAATTTTTCCTCACAAGACGATTAATCTTTTACAAGAGTTAGGCTCTACTGTCACTTGTTGGAAAAGTTACTTAGCACAAGGGGGGGGGGGGGGGGGGGGGGGGAGTTAATTGTGGTATTCAAAATTTATGATTAATTTTAAGTTTTTGTTACTTACGAAATGAATTCTGTTAGTACTCATTGAGTTCAAAGTAAAATAAACAGCTGAAAGTAAATATAGTAAAGTAACTTTCAAAAATAAAGAGATAAGGGTTTAGAGAGATTGCACTAGTGATTTATCTAGGTTCGGCTGAACGTTGGCCTACTCCTGTCCCTAAGAGATATTCTTGAGATATTGACTATGAACTTGAGGTTTTACAGGTTATTCCCACGAATCTTTAATGTAATCGAATCTAGAGATTTTACAAATGTTTATCCCAACCTAAAAGAAAACTTTTACCCAGGTTGACCTAACGAACCGATTAGAGATTCTCTAGGCTAATCTCAATAACCAAACTCTTTTTACCAAAAGTATCACAATCTTGAGTATAACAACAGTATTACACTAATATAATTTTCTCACAAGTAGATTTTCACTTGAAGGCACTAAGGCAACTTAAGTGAAAGAAAAAATATTTTTAGAGAGAGAGAGAGAGAGAGAGAGAGAGAGAGAGAGAGAATGAAGATGAATTACAAAGGAATAGATAACTTAGGAGTTTTTAGTGTAATGATAATGATAAGAACCTCATTTATATATGAGATTGGAAGGCTAAAAAAGGAAACGATCCATGTGTGTTTTTAATGGCCTAATCGATTGGCTCCTTTTCCCAATCGATTGGATGAGTAAAATAATTGATTACCCTAGCCCATTGTGGAAAGCTTGGATAGAGAGTTATTACATGACATGGATGATTTTTTATTTGATTAGGCTTCTTCCATTCAATTGGCTTAATGTACCAATCGATTGGATGGTTCAAAAAATGCCTCAAAAGGAAGTTGATAATTTCCTGATCAATTGGATCGGCCTTGGATTTTTTTAAGAGTTTTGATAGTTAACAAATAGGTTTAAAATAGATTTTAGTGTGTATGTGATTTGACTTAGTACCTTAGGAGTTAATCTCATACTTTCACAAAACACTGGTCATTCAGACAGACACGACTAGGCGAGCTTTCACACTTCCTATCTTTTACAAATCTGAGGCTTTCAAGATTCTTTTCTAGATACATCATCGTATAAGCACTTCAATGGAATCACGAGTCTCTTACTTGATGAGACTTGAGATTTATTTAAGTTTCATCACCGTCCTATATTTGTAAAGCTATTACCACCAATCTAACAATCATTAATGTTGTCGTCATCAAAACATCAAGAAGGTTATTAGCAATATCATAAACTTCATATCTGCAAGCACATAGATCCATAAAAATTCTCTGCTGATGACATAACTCTACCACAATTGAGCTGGAAAACTGGGTTATGTTATCTTAATTTATACTCATTGGCAAGCAAAACCTACAAATAAGGCATTTCAACTAAAAAACGTTCACTTTTTTGATGTAATATTGGACACGGCTTCGGCTTTATCCCACGTCATGAAATAGTCCATCCCTATGATCAAAATGTTTAGCTAACTTTGTGCTTATGGGAAAGGACCCAAGATGTCCATGCCCCACTAGTAAAAGATCCAAGGAGATGTGACACAACGGAAAATATTGGCCAACATATGGAGGAGGTTGAAATATCTATGACATCTGTCGCACTTTTTATGAAATCAACATTATATTTCATCAAGATTGGCCAATAGTAACCAGTTCTTTGTAGCTTATAGGCGAGTACTCCCTGCCGAATATGAATTTCATAGACCCTTCATGGACCTCAATTGGAATCAAAGAGGTCTCATCATTTCCCAAACATCTCAACACTGGGGAGGCTCTTCCTATCATATAAAAATTTATTCCTATTATGGTATTACAACTAACCTTCTTAGCCTCTTTGCTTCGGTTTCGTCTGAAGCAAGCTCTTACGTTGTCAAGTATAAAACTATATGGGTCATCCAATATTTGTCCTTGGCAATGCCTATGACATTAACTTCCTTCTTTTCTATGATGGTCGTGGACTAAGTTTCATGTATTCTTGTTCTCTTATGACCAGGATTCTTAGTACAAGTGAGCTTCGATAAAAGGTCCACCTGGGTGTTTTTCTCTCTAGGCATGTAAAGTATATCAAACAACATAAAAAGTTTAGTTATCTTGTATTATTTGGGGATATTTTATAATTCGGGCTTCACTTGTCTCATTCTTACTTCCAAATGATTGGATTTAATTGGGAATTTCTTTAGGATATGAGGTTCAAAGCATTCATCTCTATGACAAGGCTCATCTCGACATTAGTGGACTCGTGCTCAACTTGGTTATTGTTGGCCCTAAATTCGAAAATAAAGGTTTTCTCTATAAGTGTGTTTCTCAAGCTTTCCAAAAATATTTCGGAGCCACTACTCTTAAAGTTTAAGGCATCGTCAAATGACAATATACATACGTGTAGGACTATCTCATTTACTAGGGAGCTAAATTCTACTAGGAAGTCTACCACAAAAAGGGATCTCATTCTACCTCTTAGCACAAAAGTGATATCATACTTTGAAGATTTAAATTAGAAAGACAATATCTTTCCCTCCATATCAGGCTTCTTCATAATTTGACGGATGAAATAGTTTGTCTTTACCATTACTCGGTGCCCTAGAAAATAGGGCATTAGCTTCCTTGTTGTTATAACAAAAATCAATGTTAGTCTCTATATCTTTTGGTACCTTAGATTTACGCCTCTGAACACCTTGTTAACGAAGTAAACATGTTGTTCAGTCTTCTCTATTTACTTGACCAATACGGAGAAAATCGCAATGTTTGCTACTAACAAATACAAGTATATGGGCCCTTCATTCTCAATAAGTGTAGTACTAGCAGGGTCATTAAAAATGTATTTTTCTATACAAACGCCTCTTTACATTCACTTGTCTACTCAAACATATCCTTTTACTTTAGGTTTGCGAAAAAAAGTGGAATGATTTTTTCATATGCGCATGACAGATACCAGGATAAGGCGGGCAAATCTCCCCCGTCAGCTACTTGACCTTTTTCACTAAGGTAGTGGTTCTCATTTCAATGATGGTGTAAGACCCCAATTTCGACCCTAAGATCCCTCATGCAATTTAATCATATGCACTAGCATTGGGATCACACATTGGAATCCTCCTTACCCCTCTTTCATTAGGTTTGTTTTGGGAGAGATCACCAAGCACCATGTGATTGTATCATACTTGTATATTATAATTTTTCTAACCAAAATACCAAAAATATGTCTTTTCATTTGTCTAACTCTTTTGTAGGTAGGGCATGATCCCCATTGATCTATCAAGTTCATATCTAGGATTTAAGACCCTCATGGCCAAGAGCACAACCAAGGATTGATCCAAAATGTATCTAAGAATCATATATGAGTCCCAATGATCTTTGCATGTTATTTTGATCAAGATTTCTTCAAGAGTTTGGAGTTGGTTTGCCTTGGAAACCCTAGTTTGTCTAGGTATCTTGAGTAACGTCTTCAACAAGCTTCCTCCTCAATTGATCAAATTTATCAAGTTGCACTTCAAAATTCATCATCTTATACATATATGATATACCATGAGCCTAAAAAGTCAATATAATTGCAAGTTAGCAAGTTGGTTGATGGTGGTTGGCCAGATGAATTCATCTGATCAAAACTAGGTCCCCCTAGACCCTATCTCCTACACTTTTCATCATATGGAAATGATTCCAAAAGCAAAGTTACTCTAAATGACATTCCAAACAACTTTAATGTTGAGGTCTAGAGCTAATTTTGCTTGTAAAGACATGTTCTATGTTGAAACATTATAGGTCATTTTGTCTAAACCCTAACTTGAAAGTCAACTTCCCAAGGCCATAACTTGCTCAACTTTAATGAGATGAAATATTTCCAAGTTTCATAATCAAATTCAAGATGTCTACCTCAATTTTGATGTTTGTAGTGAAAGCTAAATCAACTTTTATGAGCATGTGATATGAGGAAACATTATAAGTCATTTTGGACCAATACCATTGAATAAGTGTTTTTCCTCAACTTCAAAAATGCATAAATCTCTCATTATAATTCCAAATGATGTCAAATTTGTGATCATTTTGAAGGTATTTGAAAGAGTTACAACTTTGATGAAGCACTTTTCTCATTTGGAGCTCACACAAAAAATTAAGCAAGGTGGAATATTGAAGTATATGACTTGACACTTAGAATTTTTTTTAACATGTTGAAATTTCAAAACTTCCACCTCAAAATTCATCATGATCCAAGTTCCAAATGGAAAAATGTTCAACATAAGAATTGTTCCTCTTGATCTAAGCTTTCTAGGGCTGTGCATGGTGTGAACAGACCTGCATCAATTGGCAAAATCAAAACTTCAAATGACCATTTCACTTTGCCTTGCCATTCAAGCTTCATTTAGACTTCAGCACAGCTGAATTTGGACCCTAGTGCATTGCTTCATGGGCCTGTACACGCCCATGCAAGCATGAACATGGCATTGCCAATTTTGGAAGAAATTTCAAGTATGCAAATAACACTTCAATTTGCTATAAATAGAGACCCTCTGAGCTCATTTGAGAGGATCCTTGCGCGCCAGCTTTGCCTCCACTCTTCAAACCCTCACAACTCAAAGGAAAACCTGATAATTTTCACTTGAAAATAAAGTTTGAATCTCACTGTTTGGAGATTCAAAAACTCCAGGATCCAAAGCTTTGTACCAATCCTAAACCACTTATGCAAGCTATTGGAGCAAGATCAAACGTGAATTGAAGCAAGAGAGACCAAGTTCTGCACAGCATTGAAGGTATTTTCCAGATTTTTTCTTTGGTTGTCTGAAGTCCTACCAATGTAGGCAAGAAGATTGAGTTACTTTGAAGTCAAATTGAAGCAACTCAGTTGACATACCTCAAAATTCAACTCCTCATATCTTTCTATATATTTGGAGTTAGTTAAAATTGAGGTTAGATCGTGCTCTACACCATTTTCTCTTTTAGACCATGTCCTCTTTTTTTATTTTAGTCATGGTGATGATTGAACCAGTCCGACGAGGTTCGCCTAAGAAGGTGACCGGCCTTTAGCTCCGACAGTGAGGTGGCACGGTTCAGAATCTTTGATCCATTTCAAATTGTTTTAATCACAAGCGTTGGTTTTGATTACCACTTGTGTGGCGCGTTGACTGAGTTCCATCATGGAACACGCGTTTGTGTCCACTTGATTTGCCACCTCAATTATTGAGGGAGATCAAGTGGTCCACGTTTTTTTGTAATTTCTGATTTTCATTTTATTCCTTTGATTTTCATTAATTCATATTAATTTTAATATTGATTCAAAAAATATGAGAGTTTCACCAAAAAAAATTTAAATAAAATCATCTTTCATATTCTGAATTAAAATTATTTTTGGATCATTATTAATAATTTTCATGATTTAATTGATTTTGTGATTATTTTTAATTGTTTAAAAATACTTTTAAGTTTCCAAAAATTCTGAAATTATTTCTCCAAGGTCCTTTGACCTTGTTTGACCTATGGTAAATCTCATGGCTATTTCTTTGGTGTTTTGATGAGTTTTTAGGAATTTGACCAACCATATTTAAATTAATGCATTATTTTTAGTATTTTTAAATTGAATAAATGCCAAATAATTGTGTTGAGTCATTTTGATTGATTTTTGTAAGATTGACTTGTGATGTTGGGCCTTGGTCAAGGTTGATTTGACTTTGCTAGGTTAAGACCATTGGATTTAGGGGATTGATGGAATATACATTTCATCTCCCAAAATGAATGAATGATCTTAATTTGGTAAAAGTCCTCTTTTGTCCAATGTGAGTTTGATCCACTTCCCTTCCCTCTTCATCTCATTCCCCTTCTTTATGCATTCATGTCATGGTCCTATGATATCTCTATATCCTAAGGCTAGTTGATTGCAAAATCAACATGAGTATGGATGCGATTAGGCCACTACTTTTGCATATTCTTTTTGTGTGTGGTATGTTTCATGAGCATAGTCAATTATACTATATCTCTAACATGCACTAACACCAAAATTATATTGCCCGGCCTCAAATAGTTGTGACTTCTACATAAGTCCAATTACGATTGCTTAACATAGCGCTAAATTTTGACACAAAAGGCATAACATTCTAGTTAGTGAGATTGTAAGTCTTCCCTCTTTCATGGTATTGTGTGGAAACTTGGCCTTTTTTCCTTCCCTTGGAACATGTCTTGGTTCAAGGATTCATGCTTGTGATAAGTGGGTTGAGTGTTCTCCAAAGAATGACTTAAACAAAAAGTAAAAGCAATACTATCTTCTAACTCATTAACAACTAACCTTTAATTTCAAGTCATTTACTTCAATGTACTTTATTTTTTAAGCCTTATTCATTTGACATTATTCATACCATCCTAATTGTTTATGTTAATGTCATTTTCACTTTGCCCACTTGGACCATACTTTGTGATATTTTGCTTGTGTATATTGTGATTGCTTGTGTGGTCTTTGACCATTAATGTACATAATAAGAACAAAAACCCTAAAAAAGATCTTGTGTGGACTGTTGGTTTGATCTGAGACTTTTGGACTTAGAATTTAGGCAACACTTCCTATGCAAAGGACTTGGCCAATACCAACTTTCATGTAACCAAGTGCTTATGATTTGAAACTTCATCTGATACATCATTAGAGATCCATTTTGAGTTCGTCTGCAACATGATCATTGTGAAGCTATTATTTTGAACCTGTGCCTTATGGCATCTTGAAACTCATCTGCTACATGGGTAAATTTGAAGAAAGATCATGGAGTTGCTAAGCTTGGATGTGGCTATCTTTATTTGATGCCTTGCTCTTCAAGTTGATATTTTATGCATTGTTTGTTGCTTGATTCTAATGTCCAAGGGAATTTGGGTTTCTATATGACATTCTTGTCTATTGGATCGCAGCCCATTGGTCAGATCTTTTCAACTCTCAACTTTTAAATTTATGCTTAGGATTAGTCTCTTCATCTCTTCCCCATTTCTTAAATTTCAAAATCTCTCCCTCCTTTTTTTTTTAAAAAAATTCGTTCTTTGTGTTTGTTTTCTAAACTTAGACCATTTTGCAAGTTAGAAACTTTGGCCTTATGCCATTGCATTTTTAAACTCATTTTCCTAATCAAACTTGTAAATATACTTAATTATACTTAACTTTAAATTTTCAAAAGCCAAAAAGAACTAACTCATTCAAACCACTTTTTTTAGGCCTTTGTGCCTTTCAAACTTAAATTTTGTTAAAAGCAATGTATCCACTTTGAAATTTATACCACGAACTACGAGGTTTTGATCCCTCATTTTTATGTTGGTACGTAGGCACAAGTCTGAAGGTCTTGTCAAACACAAAAATATAATTAATGAATTCTTTTCTCATCTCCCCATTCTATTTATTTGCAAACATCTTTTGTACAAAAATACATATGCACACAAAAAAGGGCTCCCTAGGAGTACCTAGGACACTTTGGGTGTTAACACCTTCCCTTTGTGCAACCAACCCCCTTACTTGTATTCTCTGGCATTTTATTAGTTTTGATTTGAAAATTCTTAGTTTTGCGTTTTGTTCGTACTTTTCCCTTTTCCCTTGGAAACAATAAAAGCGCAGTGGAGACTCTTGTTATTTGATGTCTAGCTTATCCATAGCTTGATGATCGTGAATTTACCGCTACATAAATTAAGTGGCGACTCTGTTGAGGAATAGTCTCTAGTGAGTTTAGCCTACTTTTTTGTGTGTATATAACTGTATATTTGATGTATGTATATTTGTTTGTATGATATTATCTGCTTGTTGTGCTTGGTGGTCTTTGAGTGGTGAGATAAGTTCTAACCTGAACTTGAGCGCAATTAAGATAGGAGGATGGTATAGTCACGTTCAACTTGTGTGGAGTAGTCCTTAACAAGTTGGCTTGAGATCCATTTACTCAGTTGAGACCCTTTTGGATTTGGAAATGTCACACAAGTATTTGTGGTTAGGCATTACTATCTCTAATTTGGGGTCCGAGAAGCTGAGAACCGTAGAACATTTAACCCCCCTTGGCCTATTTAGAACGTAGTGTGGAAACTGTCCAAGTGTAGACTTGATAACAGTTGTTACGCGATACTACACTCAGACGAGTTTCTCTTGAGAATATTATGGGTCGATGAGTCAGTCATCCTAACCTGTAATATCTGATAGATGCAATTAAGACTCTAGGAACTTTTTAGAACATGATCTACAGGTTGTTATCCTTAGTTCACTCCCTTGGGATGGTTCTTACCCAGACTCCATGCTCGTGACTTACAACAAACCCTTGATTCTTGGTTGATCCAATCAAGTCTTGTCAATATCAATGGAACTTGGGTGTTGATAAGTGTAGCACCTCAAATTTGCACCTACATTTTGTACATACATTTTCATCATTAGTTCATTAACATAATATAGTCCACTTCATAACATTGCATTGTCCATTTGCCCAAGTGCAAGTTCAGCTGACAAGTTAGGTCAAACTGGTCAGGAGATCAGTCAATCAAGCAAGTAAGGGCAATTTTCATTGAGCCAAGGCCCTAGGGTTGGTCCAACATGTTCACATGACCTAGGGGTCCTTTTGAAGTGTTTTGGTCAAGGTTTGATTGCTCAGAAGTCATCAGTCATGGCTCAGTTCACCAGAAACCCTAAAAAGTCAACTGTTGGTCAACTATGCATTTAATCAGTGATTGGATGGTGGGAATTGGTTTGAGAAGGCTCATTCATGTCCATATAGGCCTCATATAACATATAAAACACCATCATAGAAGAATTTGAAGCCAGACAAGAAATTTCCAAAAATAGAAACTTGACCTGTAATTGGAATTTGCCAAAAATGGAAACTTCTTGATCCCAAACTTACATCATGATACAAGCTTCAAATGAATTTTTGCCCAACATGAAAGTTGAATATCTTGTTCTCCCATTTCCAAAAAGTCCAAGAACACTCAATTCCCATGTATGGTTGGCAAGTTATGATCAATTCATTCTCAAAAATTTTTGAACTTCAAAAGGCCATATCTCTCAAACCATTTGGCCAAATTGGGTGGGGTTTTTTGCAACAAGTCACATTTGATCTCCTCTTTCCAAAAATGTCATCATCATTCATCAAAACATCACAAATCAAAATGGCATTTTTGAACTTACATGAATTAATTTCAAGTGAGGGTGAAATTTGACTTTTTGAAATAACCATTTTTAATCATTTTTGGCCATTTGGAATAGTTCAGAAATTGCATTTGAAACATGTTGGAAGGCCCAATTCGAGCTGCAGCCATCATACACCTCACCACTTAAGTGAAATTGGCAAAATTAGCAAAAGAGGTCATTTTACAAATTTGGATTACCACCTTGCTAAACACACTTAACCAATCATAAACAGAAGTATATAAGATCATTTTCTTTCTGATTGAAGCCCTAGCAGCCACATTATCACACAGAAAAACTCAGTTTCTCTCATTTTTCACAGTTTCCTTCATTTGGATTTTCGACCAAAAATTGCAAGGACCTCGACCTGGCCTTTGCTTGCTTCATCACTACTCACCATTTTGAGCACATTTCAAGCTTGAATCTCCAACTGTAGCAGCAATTTCGAGCTCTGTTTCTCCGAGCATTCATCCATGGCATCTCAAAGTATGGACCATTTCAAGCCTTGCTGAGCTAGGATCTTCAAGCATTCACTATTTGGAACTAGAAGCTACATCTGTTTCATCACCAAACCACCAAAACAACACTGTTTCTCCAATTTCTTCAAAATCGAGTAAGATTTCGAACTTCACCATTCGCTAAATCTTAACATGTTTTGGAAAGGTCTTTGCATGCTGAGTTCTATGGTAGTCTTGGTTTTGAAAATGATTGTGTATTTTTGAAGTTATGTGGAAATGAATTTTTGTGTTCATTATTGTTCTTGTTCGATTCATGCTGGATAAGTTGTTTTAGTGCAAATGGATGATGGATTCGTGTTGTGTGATGTTTGCTGAGTCCAATGGTGTAGTCAATTTGTATTTCTGGGCATAAATATTTTTCACGAATTTGGAAGATGATGAATGTGGTCACTATTTATACAAACCCTAATTTCTTGTTGCTGCCCAGAAAATTTTACGTGTGCATGGCTGTATGACACTGTTACATTAACCCCAACCAATCACGTTATTTCGTTTCTATGGCCAAAACACAGTGTTTTGTTAAGTGGCTGCGGTAATTACATAAGTGCCATCGCCCGTGCCATTGGTCTCACTAAATCATGTTTGTTTTCAATGTTTATTTCAATTTGATACACAAACTTGCAAAATTCATAAGTCTTTCATTTTAAATCCAAATTTCATGGGAATTTTTGCATTGTGTTCATCACAATCTCTAGTTTATTATCATATTTTTTCCTGATTTTTTGCATGAGTGTATTTTAATTGGTATTAGGGTTTGTGACATGTGACCATTTTTTGTACCTTTTTCCAAAACATTTGTGAAATGATGATGCTTTGTCCAATGGCTTCCAAATTTTTTGTGCACAAACTAGACACATTCATGGTGATTTTGGTTTAGAGTTTATGAATTTATCATTTCTGGTGTGAGAGTTATGATTTTTTGAAGCAGGGTGTGACAATTTGTGTCACACCATTGATGTGCAACTTCATGATTTTCTTTACCATGCTTCTTGACCTCAAATTGCTTTGAATTTTTGCATGAATGCACTTGAGTATGTCTAGTTTAAATGTGATTTTTCTTGGAATTATTTGTGGCATTTCCTGATTGTTTGGGATTTTCTCCCCTGTTTAGTCATATGTTGACTTTTTGTGACACATGTTCCCATTTCATTTGTGAAATTCTCATACTTTATTGGATGAACATGAAATTTGACATGTGATTAGTAGACATCTTAAGCTTTGCCGTGGTTTTGATCCCATTCATTTCTCATATGCTATCACTGTTTTATGAATTATTCAAGTTGGTGCATGTTTGGTTGACTTCTTTGAGTATGCTTGAACTTGCCTTGCCTTTCTTATTTTCATTGACCAACTTACTTTGATCCAAATGAGGTGAAATTTGATATGCATATCATGTTATGGATTATGTTTGAGCATGAATTATTTGATGATTTTTGGAATTGTTTATGATTGGTTTTGAGTTGAGTCTTGCTGTTGACTTCTATGAGCTTCCATATGCCATGCTTTGACTTCTTTTTGCTTATAAAATGATGATGATGAATGATATGATTGTGAAACCAATTGAGTTTGTTTCTTGATTGTTTGAACTTGATTTTGGACACTTGCCACTTGCTGTTTTGACTTTCTTATCTCTTTTTGACCCTAGGCTTGTCCTAGTGGTCTTGTTGCTCATGTTTAAGCTTGTTGTTTCAGGTTAAGCAACAAATGCTTCAAAGAGATTAATACCAGTTGCTTGAGTTTGATGTTTTATCATGGACTAACTTGTGTGTTTTGTAGGTTGTTTAGCTCACTTGCTTTGAGCTTGTGCTTTGCACAACTGATTGACTGTATTATCTGTTTGGTTTATGTTGTTTGTTCTAACTTTGTGTCTGATATACTAACTGTGCTTGACTGATTTCAGGTACTTTAGTTGCTTTTAGTTCCTTGTGAACTTTGCTTTGCTTTGCTTGATAAGCAATTTGCATTGAGGTATAATTCCTTACTCCATGTAGTCTGGAAGACCTGGCCTGTTACTTGGCCAGGCAACTGTCTGAAGTCCTCCTTAAGAGGCAATGCTTGTGTGTGTTTACATTTGTCTCAAGTAGGAAAAGTCCTTTAAATAAGGCAATTGGTGGATGTAAGAGATATGTAGTCTATCTCCCACTATTCTGTGAGTCTTCTCCTTGCTCCCATGACATGGTTGTAGCATTGAGATCCTAACCCAAGATCTATCGAGTCAATAATCTGTGGAGAGAGTTCCTACTTTCTGAACTCCCACACCTTCTGATATTCAAATGTTCTCCCTGACCAGGGATAAGAGCAATGAGGCACACCCCTCATATCCTTTCATCTGCTTCACCTTGGCTCTTAATGTCAAGGTTAAGAGCACCATTAACCCAGTTACAGAGGTTTGTTTGTTGAGGTTGATATGACCCCTCGACTAAAACCTAACCTTGATTGAGCCCATTGTTTGCATATAGTGTGTGCTACTTGTGCTTGTGTGTTTGTTTGACTTGCTTCCTGTGCAAGTTAGGTTTAGTTTAGCTTGCTTCCTGTGCAAGTTAGGTTTAGTTTGGCTTGCTTCCTGTGCAAGTCAGGGTTAGGATAGGCTTGCTTCCTGTGCAAGTTAGCTAGAAACCTTAACTTAGGGATGATTTGCATGATAACATCTAGGCTCGAGTCGTAGTCTCCCTAGTTGTGTCTCCCTCTGTTATCTGGTTAGGCTAGTCTTTCTCCCCTCTGTAGGGGAACTACATCGCCCTGATCCTCGTTCCAGACGAGGTATGTAGACAGGAGACCGTGCGAGGTCTCTCCGGGCACCTTTTTTCTTTTTGTGTGTGTTGTTTGACGATTGCTAGGCTCGATTTCCCGACTCCTTAGCAATTTGTTGTCTGTTTGTTCTTGTTGTGTGCTTGGAAGCCGGTATAAGTCCATCGAGTGGCATCTGGGTTCCAGTGTGCGTGTGTTGGTTTGGATGCTGATGTAAGTCCAGCGAATGGCATTCGGGCTCCACGTTTGCCTTTGCCTGTTTTTGTGTGCGTGTCAGCCGAGCTACGAATGCTCTGATCCTCCTTCGTCCAAGGAGATACGTATGCATAGGACGCGATATCCTAGCGAGCATGTGTCGCTTCCCCAGTTCGAACTACTTTGACTCTGATGTCTATGCCTGATAGACTAAGTAGGCCCAGGATCCGATATCCTGCCGAGTCAGTTTCAGTCTTGTTTGTTTTCCTGTGTCTCTTTCAGCCAGTGTGTGTGTGTGGTGTTTGTTTTAGCAACCTTTCCTTTCTTAGAGCGTGGATCCCGTCGAGTACGACGGACGTGAGGGGTGCTAATACCTTCCCCTTGCGTAACCGACTCCCGATCCCATTCTCTTTGGTCGTGAGACCACGTCTTTTCCAGGTTTACTCTGAGCATTTCCTTTCCCTCTTTTGGGATAAATAACGCACGGTGGCGGCTCTGTTGTCCTGTTTTCCCGCCGGTTTTTCGCGTAATGCGACAGCTGGCGACTCTGCTAGGGAACCCATAGATGTCGACCTGTGCTGGTCCATCTTCCCTAAGCGAGTCTCTCCTAGCGTTTTAGGATAGTTTAGGTTGCTTGTGTTGCTTTATTTATTGCATTTATTATTCTGACTGTGTATATATTTGCATAAATATTTGCATGCATCATACTACCATGTTGCCGTCCTCTGTGCAGGTGGTTCCTCTGTTTTGGGGTGGGTGTTCTGAGTGGGGCTAAAACCCAGGCCCGAGTATACACCTAGGATTAGTGTGGTCTCATGTTGCCTCCTTCATGTTAGGTCAATATGTGCCTGGCAACGTGATGTACCACAAGCCGGACGAGGTTCATTTGATAGTGCTCTCCTCTGTGGGGTACTCCACTTTGTTTGAGTTACTTCATTTGAGTTGTTGACTCTGGTGACCGATCATTTCCCGGATTTTTGGTTTAGACGATCTCAGGAGAGCTACAATGGCACACCCGAAAGGGCAAACCCATTGAGTATCTTTGCCCGATTGTCGAGACTATTATCCGCCTTAGGGTGACCTGATTAGAATTTACCTGTGAGGGTAGGGTGGTTCTTACAGATGCATGTTCAGATGATGACTTTGTTGGTGACTTTTGGTTCCGTGGATCAGAGTCCTATTTATGAGTCGGATTTATGGTCATTTATCGCCGAGACGCCGGAGTGTTGTCCGAGTTATTTATCAGTGGGGATCCGTTTATTTCAGGATTCCCTGGGCCGATTCAGAGGATTATGGGTATTTGCTCAAAGATTGTCTGATGGTGATGATGGTGTATCTGTCAGTTCCGTTTATTTCGGAACCCTTGAGTTGGATTTATGGTTACATATTCCTTCAGATGGTTGTGATCAGTTCAGAGATCAGGGCTTCAGTGCAGATGATCAGATGACTCGGAGGATGGCAGTGCATTGCATTCATTCATCAGCATCATTACATCTTGCATTTACCTGCATCTAACACATGTTTATCCATATGCAGGAACATTTTGATCGAGATCCTGGTTGAGATACTTTCTGCTCAGATATGAGGACCGGTTTGAAGCATGATATTGCCTACAGTTTCTTTGACCCAGAGATTGGTGTGCTGAAGGAGATGATAGCATTGATTACACCCGACCATGTGGGGATGTTCAGAGAGTCATACGGTAGTATCCTGAAGCTGGTTTTCAGACTCGCTGACAGCGACAGAAGTGCCATTCATACCCTTCTCCAGTTTTATGACCCGGGTCTGAGATGCTTCGTGTTTCCAGATTATTTGTTAGGACCTCTGATGGAAGACTATGCTAGCATTCTGGGTATGCAGATCCGTGATCAGATTCCTTTCCATGCTACTAGGGTGGAGCCTGATGTCCTTGGGATTTCCCGTGCTCTTTATTTGAGTCCGGAAATGATCAAGGAGGGTTTGAAGGAAAAGGGGAAATTACCTGGATTTCATTTGAGTTTCTTGGAAGCTAATGCCAAGGAACATGCTGCTGTGGGTGATTGGAAGACGGTTGGTGCTTTGATTGCTGTGAGCATTTATGGTGTCATTCTGTTTCCTAATCAGAAGAACTTTGTGGACCATAATGCTATCAGATTGTTCATGCAGAGAAACCCTATTCCTACTTTGATCGGAGATGTCTATTACTCAGTTCATAACAAGAACGAGAAGAGACGTGGGGGTTTGATCCGATGCTGTGCTCAGTTGCTGTTCAGGTGGTTTATGGGGTATTTGCCTTCCCGAGGTGCTTTTGCTCATCTTGATCCTACTGTCAAGTGGTCAGTCAGATTGATGGGTTTGCGGGCCACTGACATAGCTTGGACTCATAACGGTATGGCTGGACGGGATTTCATATATAGTTGTGGGAGTCTTCCTAATGTGCCTCTTATCGGAGTTCAGGGTTGCATCAATTACAACCCAGTGCTTCTTAGGAGACAGATGGGGTTTGTTGTAGAGGGTCCTCCTCTCGGGCGAGAGATCCAGGAGTCCTTTTACTTCCCGATTGATGGCAATCAGGCCAAGCTAAGGCAAGTATTGGATGAGTGGCGTGATATCCAGAGAAAGGGCAAAGTTCCGTATGGCAAGGTCAACTGCCAGTATTTTCCTCTATTTAATGATTGGTTGCGGAAGAGGATAGAGTTCACATTTTTACCATTTCCGGGAGGTGATCCTTGGTGTCCTATGATTGAGGGTCCGACTTCTTCTGTCAGTATGGAAGAGTTCCTTGAGATGAAGAGGGCCAGAGATCAGTTGCTTGCAGAGAAAGCAGAATTGGAGATGAGTGTTGCTCGGATTCAGACGGCTAACCAGGAGATCAAAGTGAAGGTGGAAGATCAAGACAAGCGACATGCCTTGGAAGCAAAGCGCTTTGAGAAGGATACGGCCTACTATGGGAAGGTCAGTCAGGCTTTGGCATCTTCAATAAAGGAGCACGACATCACCAAAGATAGATTGGCTAGAGCTTCAAAGGTCATTGAGGATCAGAAGAGGAGACAAATCTTGGTGAGGGATCAGAGGGATGACAAAGTCAGAGTTCTCATTGCTGAGAGGGAGGCCAAGCTGAAGGTTAAGGAAACGGAGAATGTGAAGATCATCACTGAGAGGGATCATTATATGGCAGAGAGAGATCATTACTTCAGGCAGGCGAAGATTCACCAGAAGGAGGTGGGAAGATTACAACAGGAGAACACCGAGCTCAGGTTCGCCGCAGAGTTCGCGAGGATGGAAGCTGAGATAGGGCCATCTGTGGGACCCTCATCAGGCTAGCCTTTCAGTTGTGTTGGATTACCGTCAGGCTTGTTGACGGAATTCATTTGCTTGTATTTCTTTCCGGATTCTGGAGATTTGTATCTGATTTGATATATGACTAGGGCACTCATTATGCATTTTGTTATGTGATGGTTATTTTCATTCAGTGATTGATCTTCAAGCTTGATTTGCTTTACCGTATGCACTCACACAAGTGCACACATGGTTAGGGGTGTTTTGCTAAGTCATATATCTCTGGTTTGTATGACGAAATCAACTGCTGACTGTCAGAATATTACTGCCGGATTATTATTTGTCTCGATGAAGCCAGGATCGAGAGACAAAGTGTTCCTCATGTGGATAAACACTGCATTCATGCATAATCATAACGTGCTTGATTGTTTCAGGAATCATTGCTCGTGCTCGCAGAGTTGTACCTTTGCACTCAACCCGACCTCACAGATACTTCACGAGGCGCAACACTCCTCGATTGATGGATCTTCCAAATACTGACATCCTCGAGCTGAAGGATAAGATGAATGAGCTGATCAACATTATGCAAGGCTTTGCAGTTGGTCAGAAGGCTCTAGCGGATAAAGTCGAGAAGCTCGAGCGGGCTTCAGCAGCAAACAGTGGTGTAAACTTGGATGGTGTCTCCAACCAGGGGCTGGGTGGTTCTAGAGATGGTGGAAAGAGAGCAACGGTGGGTATGGCAAATAACACCGCTGAGGGTTTCGGTGCTGCTGGTGGTCAACCGGGGCAGAATTTGAAGGATAGTTTGTTTCCTCCATTCTTCGGGGTTGAGGATGACAGAGAGGAAGACAGGGAAGCAGACCAGTTCTCGATGCATAATGAACCTTTTGGTCAGTACAGTGCTCCGCCGCAGAACAAAGAGATTCAGCTGCTGGCTGAAAAGATCAGAGCTCTGGAGAGCTATGCCACTCCTGGGGTGGTAAACATGTCAAACATGGGGCTAGTGGAGGGGATTGTGATCCCGCAAAAGTTTAAAGCGCCCGCGTTTGATCGCTATAATGGGAGTTCCTGTCCCGAGACTCATCTGCAGGCTTTTGTCCGCAAGATCTCAGCTTACACCATGGACCAAAAGCTGTGGATGTACTTCTTCCAGGACAGTCTGTCCGGAGGCTCACTGGAGTGGTACACCAAGCTCAAGTCCTCAGATATCAAGAATTGGCAAGATCTGGGGGACGCATTCTTTAAACAGTATCAGTTCAATACTGATATGGCCCCGAGTCGTACCCAGCTGCAGGGTATGTCTCAAAAGAATAACGAAGGGTTTAAAGAATACGCTCAGAGGTGGAGGGAGTTGGCTGCCAGAGTGCAACCTCCACTAGTTGACAGAGAGATGTCTGATCTCTTTATGGGGACTTTGCAGGGGGCGTATGCTGAGAGGATGGTTGGTTGTCCGGTGACCAACTTTTCAGATATAGTTGTGGCTGGGGAGAGAATTGAGAGCTGGTTGAAGCTCGGGAAGATTCAGGGTGTAGCTTCGTCGTCTGGGTCAAAGAAGCCCTTTGGGAATGGACAGAGGAAGAAGGAGGGTGATACCAGTGCAGTATACGCACAAAGAGGACCCAGTAGGGATCGTTACTTCCAGCATACTGCTGCGGTAACCATTCCTGCTGAGCATCAGCCTGCACAGCAACAACAACAACAACAACCTCAACAGCAAAGACAACCATTTCAGCAGAGGCCTCAGAGGGCTGGTTATCAGGTGTGGGGGAGAGCAGTTGATAGGCAGTTTGATAGGCCGCCTGTGACTTATTCTTTTCTGTTTAAAAAGTTGATGGACTTGGGGCTGGTACAGCTAAGGACTCTGGCACCTTTGAGACCTGATCAAAGGCCAGCCAACTATGATGAAAATGCAAAGTGTGAATTCCATTCGGGTGCTCCCGGACATAATATAGAGAACTGTAAAGCTTTTAAGCACACAGTTCAAGACCTGGTGGATTCGAAAGCTATCAACTTTGCACCATCTCCCAACGTGAATGCTAATCCCATGCCCGCGCATGGTCAAAGGGGGGTGAATGCTATCTCTGAGGAGGGCAGAGTTGGGTTGTCAAGTGTTAATCAGTTGAAGACTCCTCTGGCTGAGGTCAAGAGGCAGTTGTTGAAGAATGGGGTTTATCCAGGCTGTGATGAGCAATGTGCTGAGTGCGTTGGTGCCCCTGATGGGTGTGAACTCTTAAGGAAGACTGTCCAGAGTTTGATGGACGATGGGAGTATTTTGATTGAGAAGGTTGATATGGGAAAAGAAGAGGTCTCCACCATAACAATTTATTTTGACCCGGTAGATTTGTCTACCCTGGCGGAGGCGGCTCCAGTTACCATCACGGTACCTGGACCCATTCCGTATGACAAAGAGGATGCCGTACCATGGCATTATGGTGGAGAGGTATACTGCAATGGTGAGAGGGTAGAGGATCAGACTGCGGATGAAACCACCGTTTCGAAGGTGGATAATGCCGGTCCTAGCGGTTTCACTCGCAGTGGCAGACTGTTTGCTCCGGATGCATTAAGGAGAGAAGAAGGAGAAAAGGAGAAAAAAGAAAAGGCCGAGGCTTTAGCCAGGGCAAAAGGGAAAGCAGTGGTGAGTGATATTACTCCAGTGGTGACACCGGCGCCGCTTGGGTCGGAAGAAAAACTTGATGATGATGCAGAGGAATTCTTGAGAATCATCAAGAAGTCTGAGTACAAATTGGTTGACCATCTGCAGCAGACTCCTTCCAAAATATCCATTTTGTCCTTGCTGTTAAGCTCTGAGGGTCACAGGGAGGCTTTGTTGAAGATTTTGAGGAAAGCCTATGTTCCTCAAGAGATTACCATTAACCAGTTGGAGACGGTCGTGTCTAACATGCATGCCAGCCATGGGTTGGGTTTTACAGACATGGACTTGACTGTGGATGGGAGAAATCACAATCGGGCGTTACACATAGCGATGGAATGTAAAGGAGCCGTGCTTTCGCATGTGCTGGTTGATACCGGCTCCTCTTTGAATGTGTTGCCGAAGAAGGCTCTGGCAAAGTTGAATTGTAATGGGCTGATTCTGACTCCGACTGATTTAATAGTGCGGGCATTCGATGGGTCGAAGCGGGCCGTGTTTGGAGAGGTTGAGCTTCCTGTGAAGATAGGCCCAGAGGTGTTCAAGTCGACTTTTTACGTCATGGATATCCAACCGGCATATAGTTTCCTGTTGGGTCGACCATGGATCCCTGCTGCTGGCGCAGTGACCTCGACTTTACACCAAAAGTTGAAATACATTTGGGAGGGACAGGTCGTCACTGTCTGCGGAGAGGAGGATATCTTTGTCAGCCACCTGTCCTCATTCAAATATGTGGAGATGGATGGCGAAATCTGGGAGACGCCAAGTCAAGCTTTCGAAACCGTTAAGGTGGAGAATGCTCTGTTTGCCAAAGAGGAGGAGAAACCGTCCATTGCTTCGTACAAACAGGCCGCCGAGGTGGTAAAGAATGGAGAGGCTCCTGGCTGGGGCAGGATGATGGATATCTCCGCAAAGAAAGATCGCTTCGGAGTGGGTTACCAGCCGGGCCGAGGCTCAGGACAAGGCAGAGGACGCCGTACGTCAGTAACATTCACAAGCGCCGGAATGCTGGATCCGGATCACATCTGCATGATGAGTGAGGAAGCTGATAACGACTGCGACATTGACCGGTGGATAAAGTCGTGCGCACCAGGGATGGGAATCCAAAACTGGAAGGCTGAAAAGATCATCCGGGTCACTCTGCTGGAAGAGTAATATTTTTCTTATTTTGATTTTATGTGCATGAAAGCCATACGCGTTGCCCGACACGTAATGGTCCATTGTAAGGGCCACCTCATGTTTAAATTTGCAAGTTCGCATCATTAATAAAAGGATGTTTTTCAATTAAAAGCGGTGTTCCCTGTTTTTCATTTATTTTTGCAGTTTAAAAATAAAAATAAAATAAAAATGGCAATGTTTTCATTTTTCTTTTTCAATTTGTCACACACCGGTTCTAAAGCAATGCATGAATCAACATTCATGCAGATGTGATTCTTCTCCGGATCTCATTGATAACAATCCTGTTACACCCTCGTATGACTTCGACAATCCAATCTATCATGCTGAAGAAGAAGGCGAAGAAGATTGTGAACTGCCAGGGGAATTAGCCAGGTTGTTGAAACAAGAGGAGAAGGTGATTCAGCCGCATGAAGAGTAGATTGAGGTTGTGAACTTGGGTACCGACGGGGTCAAAAAAGAAGTGAAAATCGGGGCTGCTTTGGAGGAAAGTGTCAAGAGCAGAATGGTAGCACTGTTGAAAGAGTATGTCGACATCTTTGCCTGGTCTTATCAAGATATGCCAGGGTTGGATACCGATATTGTTGTGCACAAGCTACCGTTGAGAGCAGATTGTCCTCCAGTGAAGCAGAAATTGCGCAGAACTCGACCTGACATGGCGATGAAAATCAAAGAAGAAGTGCAGAAGCAGTGGGATGCTGGTTTCCTTGCTGTCACTAATTATCCGCCGTGGGTTGCAAATATCGTGCCAGTTCCGAAGAAGGATGGGAAGGTGAGAATGTGTGTGGACTACCGAGATCTGAACAGAGCTAGTCCGAAAGATGATTTTCCGCTACCTCACATCGATGTGTTGGTAGATAATACAGCTCAATTCTCGGTGTTTTCCTTCATGGATGGCTTTTCTGGCTATAATCAAATTAAAATGTCGCCAGATGATATGGAGAAAACAACGTTCATCACACCGTGGGGTACCTTTTGTTACAAGGTGATGCCATTCGGTCTCAAGAACGCCGGTGCTACTTATCAGAGGGCCATGGTGACTTTGTTTCATGATATGATTCATCATGAAATCGAATGCTATGTTGATGACATGATAGCAAAGTCCTAGACAGAAGAGGGGCATTTGGTAGATTTGGCCAAGTTGTTCGACCGGCTGAGACAGTTTAGACCGAGGTTGAATCCGAACAAGTGCACGTTCGGAGTGCGGTCCGGTAAATTGCTGGGGTTTATTGTAAGTGAGAAAGGAATCGAGGTTGATCCTGCAAAAGTAAAAGCAATAAGAGAAATGCCTGAACCGAGAACGGAGAAGGAGGTTCGTGGTTTCTTAGGTAGATTGAACTACATTTCACGGTTCATATCTCATCTAACAGCCACGTGCGAACCGATATTCAAGTTGTTGAAAAAAGATCAAACGGTCAGGTGGAATGATGATTGCCAAGCGGCATTTGAAAAAATAAAAGAATATTTGCAGGAGCCTCCGATTCTGATGCCTCCTGTGGAGGGAAGACCGTTAATTCTGTACTTGACGGTCCTTGAGGGGTCTATGGGGTGTGTATTGGGGCAGCATGACGAGTCTGGTCGAAAAGAGCATGCCATATACTATCTTAGCAAAAAGTTTACCGACTGTGAAACAAGATATTCACTGCTCGAGAAAACTTGCTGTGCTTTGGTCTGGGCTGCTCGCCGACTAAGGCAGTACATGCTGGTTCATACCACTTTATTGATTTCCAAGACGGATCCAATCAAGTACATTTTCGAAAAGCCAGCATTGACCGGACGGGTTGCGAGATGGCAAATGATTTTGACAGAATATGATATACAGTATACCTCTCAGAAGGCTATCAAGGGGAGTGTATTGTCTGATTACCTCGCTCAGCAACCCATTGATGATTATCAACCGATGAAGTTTGAATTCCCTGATGAGGACATCTTGTTTCTCAAATCGAAAGATTGCGAGGAACCAATCCCGGAGGAGGGGCCTGACCCTGAATCCGAATGGATTTTGATGTTTGATGGGGTCGTTAACGTGAATGGAAGCGGTGTTGGTGCTGTTTTGGTTACGCCGAAAGGATCCCACATTCCTTTTGCTGCCCAGCTAACATTTGAGTGCACCAACAACGTGGCTGAATATGAAGCTTGTATATTGGGAATTGAGGAGGCGATTGATTTGAGGATCAAGAACCTTGTCATATATGGAGATTCAGCTCTGGTGATAAATCAGGTTAACGGGAAGTGGTATACGCATCAATCTCATTTAGTGCCGTACCGAGATTATACGAGGAGATTGTTGACGTTTTTCACCAAGGTGAAGATGCATCATGTGCCTAGAGAGGAGAATCCTTTGGCAGATGCTTTGGCTACTCTAGCCGCCTTGATTAAGGTGCAGTGGTGGAATCAGTTCCCCAGTGTTGAGGTTGGACGTTTGGATAGGCCGGCTTATGTGTTTGCTGTTGATACAGCGCCTGATGATGAGAAGCCGTGGTATTACGATATCAAGCGCTATCTGGAGACTCAAGAGTATCCCGAGGGAGCATCTAAAAAGGACCGAAAGACTCTGCGGAGGTTGGCCATGGTGTTCTACCTGAATAAGGATGGGGTTTTGTATAAGAGGAACTTTGATTGGGTCTTGCTAAGATGTGTTGATGATAAAGAAGCAAGCCAATTAATGAAAGAGGTTCATGAAGGATCGTTCGGTACCCATGCCAGTGGGAATGCAATGGTAAGGAAGCTGCTGAGGGCAGGTTATTATTGGATGACAATGGAGGCCCAATGTTTTAATTTCGTGCGGAAATGTCATAAATGCCAGATTTATGCTGATAAGGTGCACGTGCCTCCAAATCCTTTGAGCTTAATGTCGTCTCCATGGCCGTTTGCTATGTGGGGCATTGATATGATCGGAAAGATTGAGCCTACAGCTTCGAATGGGCATCGGTTCATATTAGTGGCTATTGATTACTTCACCAAGTGGGTTGAAGCAGCCTCTTATACGAACGTGACGAAGCAGGTTGTGGCCAGGTTTCTCAAGAGAGACATCATTTGCAGATATGGGGTTCCCGAGAGAATCATTACTGATAATGGTTCTAATTTGAACAATAAGATGATGGCAGAACTGTGCCGGGAATTCAAGATCGAGCATCATAATTCTTCTCCTTATCGTCCGAAGATGAATGGGGCGGTTGAGGCAGCCAACAAGAATATCAAGAAGATTGTGCAGAAAATGGTGGTAACCTATAAAGACTGGCATGAGATGTTGCCGTTTGCATTGCACGGGTATCGAACGTCGGTGCGTACATCTACTGGGGCAACTCCTTTCTCATTGGTGTATGGGATGGAGGCTGTATTACCTATTGAGGTTCAGATTCCCTCTTTGAGAGTCCTGATGGACGTGAAATTGCAAGAGGCTGAATGGGTAAGAACCCGATACGAGGAGTTGAGCCTAATTGAGGAAAAGAGGTTGGCGGCCATCTGTCATGGGCAGTTATACCAGCAAAGGATGAAGCGTGCTTTTGACAAAAAGGTGCGACCTCGGGTATATCACGTAGGTGATATGGTGCTGAAAAGGATCCTTCCTCCTCAAAACGATCGAAGGGGCAAATGGACACCGAATTATGAAGGTCCATTCGTGGTCAAGAAGGTCTTCTCTGGTGGAGCCTTGTTGCTAACGACCATGGATGGCGAGGATTTTCCATCCCCTGTGAATGCGGACGCAGTTAAAAAATACTTCGTGTAAAGAGACCCGCTGGACGAAAAGAATAAGACAGTTCAGGCAAAAATGGGCATCCCGGCGAACCAAAAACAGAAAGAAAGGTTCGGGCAAAAATTAGGGATAAAATGAAAAATTGTACACCCGGCAAGTCGAAAACCTGGAAAGGCGGCTTGGGTAAAAAAAAGGGGGTATCCCGGTGGACTGAAAACCCGAAAGGGCGGTCCAGGCAAAAGAGGGATTGAAACGAACAACTGCGTCCAGCATGATCGTTTGCGTTTTGGTTAAGGCATCATGGATAATACCCGGTGGGGATCAATCAGAAACGTCTTGTTCAGAAGGCATAAAGCATGGAGAGTCTGAGGATATATGGGGTGTAACTGAGTTGGAACTCGATGAGATCACGGGTTTCACATTGCCATTAGGATAGATTTTTCCTTTTGTGCGCAATTACCTCTTTTCAGGAATTGCTTCCTTTGTATTGCTCATTTGAGCCACACTTTTTTCAATCAATAAAATGCATATTCAGTCAAATAATTTTGTTTTTGTTTTTCATTACCGCTTTGATTGCAAAAACATCCAATTATTTTTGATAAAGAATCTTGCATTTTGAGACATACAGGTCCCTTCCAATGCATGTTTATAAGATTGAGAGCTTGAAATCTTATTCGGAAGGTTGAGGGACCCAAGTGTTGAAATCTTGACACGCCTGGGGCACGGTTTTATCTGACGATCTCCTTTTGCAGGTGTTGTTAGATATTTTCGCTCACTTGCAGGTTGTGATGTGGAAGCTTTTGACAAGACAAATCCCCGTGGAGTCCGGTCAGGGACGAATGAATATGAAGGGATGACGAAGAGACGTTGAGACGTGCGACGATCCTTGAATGATAATCAAGAAGACTCTTCAAAGTCGGAAGACTGGAAAGTCTGTGGAAATTCCCCGCAGAGTCCAATCAGGGACAGGCGAGTTGGAGGAACGGTGAAGAGACGGCGAAGGACGTCCGAGGGCCTTTGAAATTAATCAAGAAGACTCTTCAAAGTCGGAAAATTGAAATTTCTGTATAAGTCCCAGGAGTTCGATCTTCGTCGAGTGCGGAGCGATTGGGAATACAAGATGATGGAGCAGAAAAGGTCCAGACGAGTCTGGGAATTCTCAAAAGTGGAAAGCTGATACGAGATTAGGAGGCGGATACTATGGTTCGACAAGTCGACGGGTGTTCTGTACCAACTTTTCTCATTTCCCCAGCGTAGTCTCCAAACTGAGTCGTGAGAACTAACTCCCTAGCGGATCCAAGGTCTGTGGGTCCCCTAGTCGAGTCAGGATGGTTATCCCAGGCAGGTTTAAAACGATGTTTCCTCAGCAGCAGGCCCGAAGGTTGCTATCCCCGAGTGGAGCGGGTTGCAATGAAATATATCTCCAGCGGTGCTCATCCTACCAGTGGATTGGACGAGTTTCCGTAGCAGACTGATATCTGCATCCCCAGCTGAGTTGATTCTACTTGTGGATTGCATGGGTTGTCCCCAGCGGAGTAGCATTTGTTTCCCCTGGCAGGGTCAGGATGGTTATCCCCAGCGGGTTTTAGATCGATGCTTCCCCAGTTGCCAGGCCTGGAGGTTGCTGTTTCCTAGCGGAGTATCTGTGAGCATTTCCCCAGTGAAGTCGTCAGGTATCTGTGAGGGTTCTCCAAGCAGAGTCGGGATTGATATCCCCCGCAAGTCAAAGATCGAGGTATCCCCACTGAGTGTTGGTGGTTCCTATCCCCCAGCAATTCCCCAAGCGGATTGGGTGCAAAGGAGGCTTTCCCCAGCAAGGGTTACCTTTTCCCAACAGCAACGTCATTCCCCAGTAGGGTGGAATCGGAATATTGACGAGTTCCTCAGCAGAGTGTCTCGAGCTCCTCAGGAGAGTCCCTTGAGGGGGACATTTTTTATGCATTCATCATGAAGAATAAGCATAGCATATTGCATAATAAATCGCGTAGCATTATGGAGCATTACGCAGAAAAGTCAATCATGCATCATATTGCACGCATAAGCTAGGCTGAAGCCGTGGTTACCGTTTGAGAGGTGGTTTTATCAGAAGTGAAGGTGTTGCTCCGCGGAGTTTAGTATCTTGATTTTGAATCAGAGGTGTTCCTCAGTAGTGCGATACTGGAGGAGTTTTCTGTCGTGCGAGACAGCGATTGGAAGATGTTACTCTGAGGAGTCTAGCATCATGACGTCAGATCAGCAATGTTCCCCAGTAGTGCGATATTGGAGGAAATTTTTCTGTCAAGCGGAGAAGGAAATGGAATCAAAGGACGTTACGCGATCAGCGCGATTACGGGGTTTAACTGGAGAAAAGGAAATGTTGAGACATTTTTTGGAGATCGAGGTTCAACTAGAGAAAAGGAGATGTTGCGGCATTTTCTGGGGTTCAAATGGAGATTGGAGTTGAAGATTATATCCGGGATGAGGTCCTCAGGATTATCTTCTGTTCATGTGTCACCTTAGACTTTGGCTGAGGCCAATGGAGGTCGTTATAGGTGTCTTCCAGGGAAGAGACGCACATGTTACCTTCCTTTTGTGAAGGTATACCCTCTTATATGTCGCCCTCAGAGTGGTGTTGGTGTTATTTCCGACGTTGCCAGCGAAATTATCACGAGAAATTGGAGAGCGGGGTTCAAACGGAGAAAAGGAAATGTTGAGGCATTTTCTGGGAACGGGGTTCAAATGGAGAAAGGGAAATGTTGAGGCATTTTCTGGAGAGCGGGGTTCAAATGGAGAAAGGGAGATGTTGCGGCATTTTCTGGAGAATGGGGTTCACAATGGCGATCGCGAGTTATCGTCAGGCGACTGGGGTTCAAATTGGAGAATGGGGTTCATTATTTTGGCAAAACAAGATGTTGGGGTTCGACTGCAGCGATCGGGGATCATTTGCGCAAAAGAAAAATCTCGGGGTTCAAGAAAAGCATGAAAAGGAGAGATAATAATCCCCAGCGGACGTGTGGTGTTCAGGCCATGGTTATCCCTGCGTTACCGTTTATTTTGGTATCCAGGTCGACGTTACTATTTCGGTGATCAGGCCGACTTTTTCCGTTCCAGACGGATTCTTGTTTCAAGACTGTTCCTTTGCCGATTATGACAGGCGTTGTTATTTATTTTCCCAGCAGAGTGCAAATTTCTACGGTTCTTTGGTATTCAATCCCTGTGTACCCTGAAAGTCTGACAGCCGTTGCTCTCATCCATTCGGGTTCCCAGCTGATTGAATAGGGGCAGCTGTAGCACCTCAAATTTGCACCTACATTTTGTACATACATTTTCATCATTAGTTCATTAACATAATATAGTCCACTTCATAACATTGCATTGTCCATTTGCCCAAGTGCAAGTTCAGCTGACAAGTTAGGTCAAACTGGTCAGGAGATCAGTCAATCAAGCAAGTAAGGGCAATTTTCATTGAGCCAAGGCCCTAGGGTTGGTCCAACATGTTCACATGACCTAGGGGTCCTTTTGAAGTGTTTTGGTCAAGGTTTGATTGCTCAGAAGTCATCAGTCATGGCTCAGTTCACCAGAAACCCTAAAAAGTCAACTGTTGGTCAACTGTGCATTTAATCAGTGATTGGATGGTGGGAATTGGTTTGAGAAGGCTCATTCATGTCCATATAGGCCTCATATAACATATCAAACACCATCATAGAAGAATTTGAAGCCAGACAAGAAATTTCCAAAAATAGAAACTTGACCTGTAATTGGAATTTGCCAAAAATGGAAACTTCTTGATCCCAAACTTACATCATGATACAAGCTTCAAATGAATTTTTGCCCAACATGAAAGTTTAAGATCTTGTTCTCCCATTTCCAAAAAGTCCAAGAACACTCAATTCCCATGTATGGTTGGCAAGTTATGATCAATTCATTCTCAAAAAATTTTGAACTTCAAAAGGCCATATCTCTCAAACCATTTGGCCAAATTGGGTGGGGTTTTTTGCAACAAGTCACATTTGATCTCCTCTTTCCAAAAATGTCATCATCATTCATCAAAACATCACAAATCAAAATGGCATTTTTGAACTTACATGAATTAATTTCAAGTGAGGGTGAAATTTGACTTTTTGAAATAACCATTTTTAATCATTTTTGGCCATTTGGAATAGTTCAGAAATTGCATTTGAAACATGTTGGAAGGCCCAATTCGAGCTGCAGCCATCATACACCTCACCACTTAAGTGAAATTGGCAAAATTAGCAAAAGAGGTCATTTTACAAATTTGGATTACCACCTTGCTAAACACACTTAACCAATCATAAACAGAAGTATATAAGATCATTTTCTTTCTGATTGAAGCCCTAGCAGCCACATTATCACACAGAAAAACTCAGTTTCTCTCATTTTTCACAGTTTCCTTCATTTGGATTTTCGACCAAAAATTGCAAGGACCTCGACCTGGCCTTTGCTTGCTTCATCACTACTCACCATTTTGAGCACATTTCAAGCTTGAATCTCCAACTGTAGCAGCAATTTCGAGCTCTGTTTCTCCGAGCATTCATCCATGGCATCTCAAAGTATGGACCATTTCAAGCCTTGCTGAGCTAGGATCTTCAAGCATTCACCATTTGGAACTAGAAGCTACATCTGTTTCATCACCAAACCACCAAAACAACACTGTTTCTCCAATTTCTTCAAAATCGAGTAAGATTTCGAACTTCACCATTCGCTAAATCTTAACATGTTTTGGAAAGGTCTTTGCATGCTGAGTTCTATGGTAGTCTTGGTTTTGAAAATGATTGTGTATTTTTGAAGTTATGTGGAAATGAATTTTTGTGTTCATTATTGTTCTTGTTCGATTCATGCTGGATAAGTTGTTTTAGTGCAAATGGATGATGGATTCGTGTTGTGTGATGTTTGCTGAGTCCAATGGTGTAGTCAATTTGTATTTCTGGGCATAAATATTTTTCACGAATTTGGAAGATGATGAATGTGGTCACTGTTTATACAAACCCTAATTTCTTGTTGCTGCCCAGAAAATTTTACGTGTGCATGGCTGTATGACACTGTTACATTAACCCCAACCAATCACGTTATTTCGTTTCTATGGCCAAAACACAGTGTTTTGTTAAGTGGCTGCGGTAATTACATAAGTGCCATCGCCCGTGCCATTGGTCTCACTAAATCATGTTTGTTTTCAATGTTTATTTCAATTTGATACACAAACTTGCAAAATTCATAAGTCTTTCATTTTAAATCCAAATTTCATGGGAATTTTTGCATTGTGTTCATCACAATCTCTAGTTTATTATCATATTTTTTCCTGATTTTTTGCATGAGTGTATTTTAATTGGTATTAGGGTTTGTGACATGTGACCATTTTTTGTACCTTTTTCCAAAACATTTGTGAAATGATGATGCTTTGTCCAATGGCTTCCAAATTTTTTGTGCACAAACTAGACACATTCATGGTGATTTTGGTTTAGAGTTTATGAATTTATCATTTCTGGTGTGAGAGTTATGATTTTTTGAAGCAGGGTGTGACAATTTGTGTCACACCATTGATGTGCAACTTCATGATTTTCTTTACCATGCTTCTTAACCTCAAATTGCTTTGAATTTTTGCATGAATGCACTTGAGTATGTCTAGTTTAAATGTGATTTTTCTTGGAATTATTTGTGGCATTTCCTGATTGTTTGGGATTTTCTCCCCTGTTTAGTCATATGTTGACTTTTTGTGACACATGTTCCCATTTCATTTGTGAAATTCTCATACTTTATTGGATGAACATGAAATTTGACATGTGATTAGTAGACATCTTAAGCTTTGCCGTGGTTTTGATCCCATTCATTTCTCATATGCTATCACTGTTTTATGAATTATTCAAGTTGGTGCATGTTTGGTTGACTTCTTTGAGTATGCTTGAACTTGCCTTGCCTTTCTTATTTTCATTGACCAACTTACTTTGATCCAAATGAGGTGAAATTTGATATGCATATCATGTTATGGATTATGTTTGAGCATGAATTATTTGATGATTTTTGGAATTGTTTATGATTGGTTTTGAGTTGAGTCTTGCTGTTGACTTCTATGAGCTTCCATATGCCATGCTTTGACTTCTTTTTGCTTATAAAATGATGATGATGAATGATATGATTGTGAAACCAATTGAGTTTGTTTCTTGATTGTTTGAACTTGATTTTGGACACTTGCCACTTGCTGTTTTGACTTTCTTATCTCTTTTTGACCCTAGGCTTGTCCTAGTGGTCTTGTTGCTCATGTTTAAGCTTGTTGTTTCAGGTTAAGCAACAAATGCTTCAAAGAGATTAATACCAGTTGCTTGAGTTTGATGTTTTATCATGGACTAACTTGTGTGTTTTGTAGGTTGTTTAGCTCACTTGCTTTGAGCTTGTGCTTTGCACAACTGATTGACTGTATTATCTGTTTGGTTTATGTTGTTTGTTCTAACTTTGTGTCTGATATACTAACTGTGCTTGACTGATTTCAGGTACTTTAGTTGCTTTTAGTTCCTTGTGAACTTTGCTTTGCTTTGCTTGATAAGCAATTTGCATTGAGGTATAATTCCTTACTCCATGTAGTCTGGAAGACCTGGCCTGTTACTTGGCCAGGCAACTGTCTGAAGTCCTCCTTAAGAGGCAATGCTTGTGTGTGTTTACATTTGTCCCAAGCAGGAAAAGTCCTTTAAATAAGGCAATTGGTGGATGTAAGAGATATGTAGTCTATCTCCCACTATTCTGTGAGTCTTCTCCTTGCTCCCATGACATGGTTGTAGCATTGAGATCCTAACCCAAGATCTATCGAGTCAATAATCTGTGGAGAGAGTTCCTACTTTCTGAACTCCCACACCTTATGATATTCAAATGTTCTCCCTGACCAGGGATAAGAGCAATGAGGCACACCCCTCATATCCTTTCATCTGCTTCACCTTGGCTCTTAATGTCAAGGTTAAGAGCACCATTAACCCAGTTACAGAGGTTTGTTTGTTGAGGTTGATATGACCCCTCGACTAAAACCTAACCTTGATTGAGCCCATTGTTTGCATATAGTGTGTGCTACTTGTGCTTGTGTGTTTGTTTGACTTGCTTCCTGTGCAAGTTAGGTTTAGTTTAGCTTGCTTCCTGTGCAAGTTAGGTTTAGTTTGGCTTGCTTCCTGTGCAAGTCAGGGTTAGGATAGGCTTGCTTCCTGTGCAAGTTAGCTAGAAACCTTAACTTAGGGATGATTTGCATGATAACATCTAGGCTCGAGTCGTAGTCTCCCTAGTTGTGTCTCCCTCTGTTATTTGGTTAGGCTAGTCTTTCTCCCCTCTGTAGGGGAACTACATCGCCCTGATCCTCGTTCCAGACGAGGTATGTAGGCAGGAGACCGTGCGAGGTCTCTCCGGGCACCTTTTTTCTTTTTGTGTGTGTTGTTTGACGATTGCTAGGCTCGAGTTCCCGACTCCTTAGCAATTTGTTGTCTGTTTGTTCTTGTTGTGTGCTTGGAAGCCGGTATAAGTCCATCGAGTGGCATCTGGGTTCCAGTGTGCGTGTGTTGGTTTGGATGCTGATGTAAGTCCAGTGATTGGCATTCGGGCTCCACGTTTGCCTTTGCCTGTTTTTGTGTGCGTGTCAGCCGAGCTACGAATGCTCTGATCCTCCTTCGTCCAAGGAGATACGTATGCATAGGACGCGATATCCTAGCGAGCATGTGTCGCTTCCCCAGTTCGAACTACTTTGACTCTGATGTCTATGCCTGATAGACTAAGTAGGCCCAGGATCCGATATCCTGCCGAGTCAGTTTCAGTCTTGTTTGTTTTCCTGTGTCTCTTTCAGCCAGTGTGTGTGTGTGGTGTTTGTTTTAGCAACCTTTCCTTTCTTAGAGCATGGATCCCGTCGAGTACGACAGACGTGAGGGGTGCTAATACCTTCCCCTTGCGTAACCGACTCCCGATCCCATTCTCTTTGGTCGCGAGACCACGTCTTTTCCAGGTTTACTCTGAGCGTTTCCTTTCCCTCTTTTGGGATAAATAACGCACGGTGGCGGCTCTGTTGTCCTGTTTTCCCGCCGGTTTTTCGCGTAATGCGACAATAAGGTGTAAACCATAATCCACCAAAATGGATGATTGATCTTGACAATGATTTGATTCATCCCTTGACCTTTGTTTGTTTGCTTTGTGTGTGATCCCTTATTTGTGATTGTTGCATTTATGCATTCATGCGCATCATAACATTCATCACACGAAAATTTCAAGGAACTGAGGTGTTATTTGTAAATATTTTCAGACCATGGATTATGGACAAAGAAACACTAAGAAGTACAGTTTCAGATGTCCCGACTTGAAAGAGTTAAGGAAGCTAGCATCTTTTGTATTAGATCCCTTGGACTTCAAACAATGTCATGGGAAGCTTTTGTCCATCTTGTCTGTTGATGTGGCTGAAGGACTTTTGAGCGTGTTGGTGCAATTCTATGGCCCTCTCTACCGTTGCTTCACTTTTCCTGATTATTAGCTTGTGCCTACGTTGGAGGAGTATGCCCATCTCTTGGGGATACCTGTTTCTAAAAAATTTCTGCTTAGTGGATTGGAAGAGATTCCCAGATCTCATCTTATAGATGAAGCTCTTCACTAAAAGAAGTCTGAGATAGAGGCTCATTGGGTGAAGAAAGAAGGATTATTTGGGTTGCCATCTGATTTCCTCATCAAGGAAGCTATTGCCTTTGCTCAAGCCGGTAGTGTGGACGCTTTTGAAGCTATCTTTATGTTTCTCATTTATGGTTTAGCTTTGCTCCCTAACATTGACGGTTTTGTGGATGTTAACGCCATTAGAATTTCTTGATTGGGAATCTTGTGCCTAATTTATTGGGTGATATGTACTTCTCTTTGCATCTAAGGAATTCTAAGGGTGGTGGAACTATTGTCTGTTGCATTCCTCTTCTGTACAAGTGGTTTATTTCGCACTTGCCTCAGACACCTGCTTTTATGGAGAACAAACAATGTCTACGGTGGTCTCAGAGACTTATGTCTCTCACTAATGATGATATAGTTTGGTATGATCATTCTTTGAGCAGTTTGGAGATTATTGTTAGTTGAGGTGAATTCTCTAATGTGCCTCTCATTGGTACACAAGGAGGAATCAGCTATAACCCTGCTTTGGCTCGTTGTTAACTTGGGTTCCCCTTGAGATACAAACCTAATAACATGTTGTTAGAAGGTCTTTTCTATCAAGAGGGTAAAGATCCCCAACATTTAAAGTAGACGATTGTGCATGCTTGGCATAATGTGCATAGAAAAGGAAGATCCGAGCTTGGTCCGCACAATTGTGTAGCTTTGGAAGCTTACACTCTTTGGGTGAAGAAAAGATCTTTGGAATTGAAGATGCCTTATCCTTGTGAGAGACCTAGGTCTATGGTTGTGGTTGAGCTATTAACTATCCCTAACCAAGATGTAGAGGAGTTGGAAGATGCACTCACCAAGTTGAAGCGAGAGAAGGATATGTGGGAAGAGCGGTTCCATGCTTTGAGAAAAAAGCATGAGGAGTTGCAGCTTGAGTATAAGGACAAAGATGCACTTATTGAGCTACTTGAAGACCGAGTGACAAAGAGACAGAGAGAGCTGGAGGTTTCATCTTCTAGCATGCCTCAGCCTTCCGTTGCTTAGAAGAAGATTATTGACCAGCTTGTCCTCAAGAAGACTCAGATGAAGGCTTCTTTTGAGACCGAGATCCGACGCATTCGAAGGAAGTACGTGCCTACAGTCAGATCTTCTGACGTTGTTGATAGGGATCCTTAGGATGACTAGTCTCCTTTTCTCTTGTATTTTTCATTTGGTTTCTGAAATTGTACTAAGTGTAATCCTTCCAAGTATATAAATAAAAAATATTTTTATGGTCATATCAAATTATTGTAATTGTTGTTATATATATATATATATATATATATATATATATATATATATATATATATATATATATATATATATATATATATATAATATAGTAAATTCCTTGAAAATAAAAATAATCAAACATTGCATTTCATGCATCATTTACATAAGCAGGTTTCTCTTTTTCCAGATGTCTCATTGGTGTTTCTTCTGTGCTTCAGCCAAGCTGACTCATCGGTACAATACTCACGCCAATCACTCCAGAATTATGGAACATCTTGAGCAAGAGAATAGAGATTTGAAAGAGGAGATCGCCCGCCTGACGGCCATGATAGAGTCATATCTATCTGCACAGAGCCAGTCTTCTCCAACACCTGCAACTCCTCCTCCTCAAAGGACTATTATTTCAGAGGTACCTACCTCTACTGTTCCCGCAACTGCTGCTCATTTTACACCTGCCATGCCTGCCGGATTCCCGTGGGGAATGCCTCCGAACTTCACGCCTGAAGCTTTGCACCTACATTTTCTTCTATGCCGGCATCTAACCCGGTCATGTCTATGCCACCACCTGTCGTGCATACCTTACCTCGTGTGGAGGACACCATTTATCATTCCGAAGCATTTGAGGACCCGGATGTATATGAGAAAATGGATGAAATGAAATATCAATTTCTTGAGTTGCGCAAGGAATTGAAGACCTTGAGAGGTAAGGATCTATTTGGGAAGAGTGATGCCGAATTGTGTCTAGTGCCGAATGTGAAGATTCCAGTGAAATACAAAGTGTCTGACTTTGAAAAATACAAAGGGAACACATGTCCGCTCAATCATTTGGTGATGTATCCCCGCAAAATGTCTACCCAAACAGACAATGATCAGTTGTTGTTCCACTACTTTCGAGACAGTCTGACTGGCGCTGCATTAAGATAGTATATGGGGTTGGATAGTACGAGCAACCTCACTTTCAACGATTTGGGTGAAGCATTTGTAAAGCAGTACAAGTACAACGTTGATCTGGCTCCCGACCGAGATCAGTTGAGATCACTGTCTCAGAAGGACATGGATACATTCAAGGAGTATGCGCAAAGATAAAAAGAACTCGCTGCTCAGATTAACCATCCTTTAGAGGAAAAGGAGATGACCAAAAATTTTCTGAAGATCCTTAGCTCATTTTATTATGAGAGGATGATCTCCAGTTCCCCTAGTGATTTTACCGAAATGGTAAATATGGGGATGAGGCTGGAAGAAGGTGTCTGAGAAGGACGGTTGTTTAAGGAGGAAGTATCGTCCAGCAAGAGATACGGCAACAGTTTTGGTAAGAAGAAGGATAATGAAGCCAATGCAATTGTTAGTGGGAGGCAGAGGAGGCCTCAAATCAGAAAAAGTCAACCACCCCGTCAACATCGTCATCAGGTATCTTCGGTTATTCCTGTATTTTCAACAAGTCAATTAGCACCAGTTCAACAACAACAACGTCAATAACAACAACCACAACAACGAACAAAAACCTACAATAACAACAATACCAACAACCATCAACAACAAAATTTGAAAAGAATAAGGTCTCTTTAGACCCGATTCCTATGACGTATGCAGAGCTATACCCATCATTGGTTCTCAAGAACCTGCTATAACCAAGAAATCCTCCACAAATTCCCAAACCACTTCCATGGTGGTAGAAATCGAACCTTCATTGTGCTTTTCATCAAGGAGCACCTGGACATGATATTGAGAACTGTTACCCACTCAAATATGAAGTTCAGAAGCTGGTTAAGAATGGAATAGTGTCCTTTGAGGACCGTGTGCCGAATGTTAAAGCAAACCCACTGCCTGCCCATGGAAATTCATCTGTCAATATGATAGACGGTTGTCCAGGGGAGTTTAAGGTATTTGATGTATGCTTCATAAGAAGGTCCTTGGTGACGACGCACAAGGATATTTGCTTGGTTATTGATTATGAGCATGACCATGATGGTTGTGCTATCTGCAGTATTAACCCGATGGGTTGTATGATTGTGAAAAAAGACATCCAGCGATTGATGGATGAGGGTATGATTCAGATTATTCAATCCCAACACATAGATAATGATGTCAATGTAATTGTTCCCGTGTTTAAGAATACCGAGAGAGTGGTGATTTAATATGATAGCAGCAACAGTAACGGTATCAGCCAGAGATCGGTATCACCATTGGTTATACGGTTGGCGGGTCCAGTCTCGTACGCATCCGATAAGGCTGTTCCTTATCAGTACAATGCAACTATGGTGAAGGATGGTCAAGAGGTTCTATTACTACGACCAATTCTGTCGTGAGCATCGCTGATATTACCAAGGTGACCCGCAGTGGTTGAGTGTTTGGGTCGGTGTTCCCAAAAGATATGGAAGATTCAACAGTTAATAAGAAGGTGGAAGTGTCTGCAGTAGATCCAGTTAGTGCTTCAAAGCGTCAGTCTGGTGAATCCAGCATTTTGAAAACTAACGATGATGATGAGGTACTTTAATTGATAAAGAAGAGTGAGTTTAATATGGTGGAGCAGCTGCTCCAAACCCCCTCGAAGATTTCAGTACTGTCTCTGCTTATGAATTCAGAAGCGTACAGAGAAGCACTGTAAAGAGTTCTTGAGCAAGCGTTTGTGGAACATGATGTTACGATGGATCAGTTTGATCATATTGTAGCTAACATCACTTCCTGTAATAATCTCAGCTTCTGTGATGAAGAACTCCCCGAGAAGGGTAGAAATTATAATTTGGCTCTGCATATCTTGATGAATTGCAAAGATGACGTTCTGTCAAATGTGTTAGTAGACACCGGGTCTTCGTTGAATGTGCTTCCGAAGTCGAATTTATCAAAGTTGTCATATCAAGGAGCGCCCATGAGATATAGTGGTGTGATTATCAAAGCTTTTGATGGTTCACGCAACAGTGATTGGTGAAGTGGGCCTTCCAGTGAAGATAGGTTTGACTGACTTCTAGATTACTTTTCAAGTAATGGATATCCATCCAACCTACAGTTGTTTGTTGGGAAGGCCGTGGATCCACGAGGCAGGAGCTGTTACCTCCATATTACATCAGAAACTCAAATTTGTCAAGAACGGGAAATTGGTCATTGTTGGCGGGGAGAAGACGCTATTGGTTAGCCACCTGTCATCTTTCTCTTATGTTGAAGCCGAGGATGAGGTTGGAAATCCGTTCCAAGCCTTATCTATTGCTGTTGAAAAGAGAGTTGGGGCATCTATGTCCAGATTAAAAGATGCAAGGAAGATTGTTGAAGAAGGAATTGTTGATCAGTGGGGACGAGTGGTAGAGGTCTCCGATAACAAGAATAGAACTGGTCTGGGTTTTCAGCAAGGTTCGTCAGCTATTAGATTAGAGGATATGCAACTCAACTTCCATAGCGGAGGGTTCATTCATGGCAATGAACAACACTTAGTTGTTGTGCTAGAGGACGACGAAGAGGAAGACTGCACCAGTTTTGTGACGCATGGAAAGGCTTGCAACAATTGGACTGCTGTTGATATTCCTGTTATTATGCATCGATCTAAGTAATTGCTTTCATTTTGTTTTCAAAAATCCTTCTCCTATGCCTAAGGGAGAAGTGAACATTGTTTGGCATTTTCAAATTTGATCATCAATAAAATATAATTCTATTCATCCACATCTATGATGTTTTGTTTTTACTTTTTGCTTTATTCTGAAAATGGTAATCACAAAAAACATAAATAAATAAATATAATTGTCCATCTGTATAATATTTGGTCGCAAATCACTTCTCTAAAATCAAAATATCAAATCATTATGCAGGATGGTTTCTAACCCCATTGAATACAATTATCCTTATCCTTCTCCAAAATTTGAATTCCCTGTGTTTGAGGCTGAGGAGGAAAGTGATGAAGAAGTGAGTGATGAATTGTCTCGTCTTCTTGAGCCTGAAGGAAAAGCCATTCAGCCATTCGAAGAGCATATTGAGTTGGTTAACTTGGGTTCCGAAGATGATGTGAAGGAAGTCAAGATTGGATCTCAACTGTGTCCAGAGGTTAAGAAGGGGTTGATTGAACTTCTCTGAGAGTATTCAGATGTGTTTGCTTGGTCCTATCAAGACATGCCTGGTTTGGATTCTGAGATAGTGGAGCATAGATTGCCGTTGAAGCCAGAATGCCCGCCAATCAAGCAGAAGTTGAGAAGAACGCATCCTGATATGGCAGTAAAGATCAAAGAAGAAGTGCAGAAGCAAATTGATGTCGGTTTCCTTGTGACCGTTGAGTACCCGCAATGGGTGGCCAATATTGTGCATGTGCCAAAGAAAGATGGAAAAGTCTGCATGTGTGTTGATTATAGAGATTTGAATAAAGCCAGTCCAAAAGATGATTTCCCTCTGCCACACATTGATATGTTGGTAGACAATACAACTAAATTCAAAGCCTTTTCGTTTATGGATGGATTTTCCGGATATAATCAGATCAAGATGGCACCCAAAGATATGGAGAAGACCACATTCATTACACCTTGGGGAACATTCTGTTATAGAGTGATGCCTTTTGGTTTAAAGAATGATGGTGCAACTTACCAAAGAGCAATGACTACTCTTTTTCATGATATGATGCATAAAGAGATTGAAGTATATATTGATGATATGATTGCTAAATCTATTAATGAAGAGGAACATGTCGAGCATTTGTTGAAACTATTCCAGCGTTTGAGGAAGTATAAACTCCGCCTGAATCCCAATAAGTGTACTTTTGGTGTTCATTCTGGTAAGTTGTTGGGCTTTATTGTCAGCGAGAAGGGTATTGAAGTTGATTGTGCCAAGGTCAAAGAAATACAAGAGATGCCGGCGCCCAAAACTGAGAAGCAAGTCAGAGGCTTTCTCGACCGCTTGAATTATATCTCAAGATTCATTTCACACATGACTGCCACATGTGCGCCTATATTGAAGCTTCTTTGGAAAGATCAGTCTTGTGATTGGACCGAAGATTGCCAGAAAGCTTTTGACAGTATCAAAGAATATTTGCTTGAACCACCGATTTTGTCTCCGCCTGTTGAAGGAAGACCATTGATCATGTATTTGACTGTGCTTGAAGATAGTATGGGTTGTGTTCTAGGTCAGCAAGATGAGACTGGAAAGAAAGAATATGCTATTTACTACCTCAGTAAGAAGTTCACCAACTGTGAGACTCGGTATTCTATGCCAGAAAAGACTTGTTACGCATTGGCTTGGGATGCTAAGCGTCTGCATCAGTACATGTTGAATCATACCACTAGGTTGATATCCAAAATGGATCCAATCAAGTATATATTTGAGAAGCCTGCTTTAACTGGGAGGATTTCCCGTTGGCAGATGTTGTTATCAGAGTATGATATCGAATACCGATCTTAGAAAGCGATCAAAGGTAGTGTCTTGGCTGACCATTTGGCTCACCAACCAATTGAAGATTACCAGTTAGTGTAGTATGATTTTCCTAATGAAGAGATTTTGTACTTGAAAATGAAAGATTGTGATGAACCATTGCTTAAAGAAGGGCCAGAACCTGGTTCCCGTTGGGGCATGGTATTTGATAGAGTTGTTAATCAGTATGGTAATGGCATTGAGGCAGTGATTATTACTCCTCAAGGCACACATTTTCCATTTACAGCTAGATTGACTTTCAAGTGTACAAATAATATGGCTGAATATGAAGCTTGCATTATGGGGCTCAAAGAGGCCATTGATCTCAGAATCAAGCATTTAGATGTTTTTGGAGATTCGGCTTTAGTTGTGAATCAGATTAAAGGTGAATGGGAGACGAATCAACCCGGTTTAATACCATATAGAGAATATGAGAGGAGGATTTCAACTTTCTTTATAAAGGTTGAGTTTCATCATATCCCTCGAGATGAAAACCGGATGGCAGATGCTCTTGCAACGTTGGCATCAATGATTATAGTGAGGTATTGGAATGAGGTTCCCAATTTTAATGTGACGCGTCTTGATAGGTCAGCTCATGTGTTTGCTATTGAAGAGATCAAAGATGAGAAGTCGTGGTATTTTGATATTAAGTGTTTCCTCCAAAGTCAGATTTACCTGCCTTGGGCATCTTTGAAAGATAAGAATACATTAGTCAGTAATTTTTACCTGAATGGTGATGTTCTGTACAAGAGAAACTTCAATATGGTTCTGCTCAGATGCATGGATAGGCACGAAGCAGGCTTATTGATGACTGAAGTCCATGAAGGTTCCTTTGGTACACATTCCAATGGACATGCAATGGCGAAGAAGATGTTGCGAGCAGGTTACTATTGGCTAACAATGGAATCTGACTGTTGCAAGTTTGTGAAGAAATGCCACAAATGTCAAATATATGCGGATAAGATTCATGTTCCTCCGACACTGTTGAACGTCATTTCCTCTTCATGGCCCTTCTCCATGTGAGGAATTGATATGATTGGCATGATTGAGCCTAAAGCTTCGAACGAACATCGTTTCATTTTGGTGGCAATTGATTACTTCATAAAATGGGTTGAAGCGACATCGTATACGAATGTAACCAAGCAAGTTGTAGTAAGGTTTATCAAGAATTAGATTATATGTCATTATGGTGTGCCAAGCAAGATCATTACTGATAATGGGTCGAACTTGAATAATAATATGGTGGAAGCTCTTTGAAAGGACTTCAAGATTGCACATCATAATTCTTCTCCCAACAGACCTAAGATGAATGGAGCTATTGAAGCTGCAAACAAAAACATCAAGAAGATTATTCAGAAAATGGTTGTAACATATAAGGATTGGCATGAGATGGTCCCATTTGCTTTGCACGGGTATCGTACATCCATCCGCACTTCAACAGGGGCACCCCTTTCTCTCTTGTTTATGGCATGGAAGCAGTGCTCCCCGTAGAGGTTGAGATCCCTTCATTGCGTGTGCTCATGGAAGCCAAGTTGACTGAGGCTGAATGGTGTCAAACCAGGTTTGATCAGCTGAATTTGATAGAAGAAAAGAGGTTAACAACCATGTGTCGTGGTCAGTTATATCAGCAGAGAATGAAGAAAGCTTTTGATAAGAAGGTCAGACCTCGTGTATTCAGAGAAGGCGACCTTGTGCTCGAGAAGATCTTGTCATTCAAACCAGATTCTAGGGGCAAGTGGACTCCTAATTATGAAGGCCCATATGTTGTCAAGAGAGCCTTTTAAGGCGGTGCGTTGATTCTTACAACTATGGATGGTGAAGAGTTCACTCGTCCTAAGAACGCAGATGTAGTCAAGAAATACTTTGCATAAAAAAAGAAAAGAATAACTCGCTAAGTTGAAAACCCGAAAGGGAGACTTAGGCAAAAATGAGCGTCTCGGTGGATTAAAAACCTGAAAGGGCGATCTAGGCAAAAGTTAGAGACATAAAAACAAAAAAGAATTATCCCGATAAGTTGATTACCCCATCTTGGGGCAATTTATGCAAAAATTAGGGATTATGGCTAGTAACTGCATCCTGCCGATCTTCAGATTTGGAGACTTTGTTGAGCACAACGGTCGATGGTGATTCATCATCCCCAGTAGCGGCCAAGAGCACAATGGACATCAAGAGTTGGTGGAAGGATTAGTGGTCATTTGTATTCAATGTAACCCTTTTCCATGTAAATTACCATTTTCAACTTTGTAAATATCTCTGGAGTCTTGTCATTTACAGAGCACCATTCTATTAAAAAAGTTGAGCTTTTATCCAATTGTTTCTACTTTTATTTATTTCAGCCAAATAGTTTTAAATCTTATAATGATCATTTTTGAAAATTAAAGTTTTAATCAAAACATGTTTTCTTAAAACATATAAAAGAAGTAATTTTGAACAATCGATTTCATTTAAAAGGAATATCAACAGTGGTTCGAAAGTAGTAAGCCCTAAGTGTGGAGCAGTATTGGTTCTCCCCAAGCAGTAGACGCAATTTCTCTTTCATCCCCGACAACATTGTGCAACACTCTGCGGAGTGTTTATTCCCTAGCAAAGTTCCCAACTGAGTGTGGACATTTCGTTACGGAAATTTGCATGACTTCGGCAGAACTTTGGTTTCCCCAGTAGTCAACATCAGATTCACTCCCAATCAGAGTTTTCTCCTGGGTTCTGAGCAGCTATTTGCATTTATCCCCTGCATGATTGTCACCCATTTGAAATGGTGTTGACCTAAAATTCCCCGCAGACTCGATAAAAATATTTCCCAGCAGATCCCCTCCTTCCCCATATAGGTTTGGGCCTTTGGGACACTGATCTCTCTTTTCTCCGGCAGTTGTCTCCCTCTTTTGTTGATTGACCGAGATTGTATCGATGATTCAAATTCTGCGACACCCTTGTATCCTTTGCAATCGTTTTGTCAGCATAATCATCATATATACATATACATATACATATACACTCATATAATTTCATGGTTGCATCATCACACTTGTTAACTCATTCTTATGATTCTTATTCTCTGTTATGGCGGTACTTTATCCCCATACGAGTTTGGTGTCTGTCCTCCCTCAAATATAGAGTGTCATCCCCCTAAGCAGAAAGATTTAAACCTTTCTCCTTTCCCCACTGAGTTATTTCCTCGTGGATGATTAGTATTTCAGTTTTCTCCCCAGTTGATTATCTGGATGGAACCACTCCCCTTGAGTTATATCCTCATTGGGTCAAGTCTTGATTGACCATTTTTTCTAGATCCTACCTAGATAGATATTTTGGGTCCCCCTAAGAGTTTATTACCCAGTAACTGGTAATATTATTCTTGGTTTGCAATTTGTTACTTCTTGCCCAATACCCGGCAAAAGTACCCTTGTTTTCTCCCCAGCGGATTCATTTTATGTTTCCCCAAGAAGTATATCCTTGATATGTTCATCCTAACCGATGACAGATATTTTCTTCCCCTGTTGTGAGTTTATCCTTGATATGTTCATCCTAACCGATGATGGATACTCTCATCTTTGTATTCTACCCAGTAAAACGGTAGTTGTAATCCTTATTTTGCTCCCCCAGAGGGTTAATCCTTGGTATGTTCATCCTAACCGATGACGGGTTTTCTTCTCTTTGCGGTCTTCTGCCCAGTAATCGGTAGTTGTAAATCCTGCTTTTCTCCCTTTTGCAGAGTATATCCTTGATATGTTCATTTTAACCGGTGACAGATATTTTCTCTTTGGTATTCTATCCAATAACTTATAGATATAATTCCTATTTCTCTCCTCACATAGTCTATCCTTGATATGTTCATCCTAACCGATGATAGGTTTTCTCTTTGATGGTATTCTATCCAGCATTCGATAGATGTAATTCCTACTTTTTGTTCAGTTGGTTTATCCTTGATATGTTCATCCTAACCGATGACAGATATCCTCCTTGACATCCCCAGGAAAGTTTATCCTTGATATGTTCATCTTAACCGATGACGGATTTTCTTCCCTTTGATTCCATCCTTGATATGTTCACCTTAACCGATGACGGATATTCGCATCTTTGGTCTTCTGCCCAGTAACTGGTAGTTGTAAATCCTATTTCTGCAATTTTCCCCAGCAAGGCTATTCTTACCCAGTAACCGGTAATGAATGCACCCTCTTGACGGTTCCCAGCGAGTCATCCTTGATATGTTCATCCTAACCGATGACGGATCTCCTCTTTGTCAGATCTTTATTACCTCCTTACCCAGTAACTGGTAGTGGATAATAAATTTCTACTCCTCTTGTGTTGAAGTCTATTTCTTCCCTAGTTGAGTTGAGTGCGCATTTCTTTAGTGAAATCGTTGTTCCTGCATGATTCAAGTATGTCAGTTTTATCCTGATCTACTCGTTTCCCCTACAGATATTTTTGTTTCCCCGGCTGAGTCTTTCCATTTTATGGAATTCCTCTAGTCTCCCAGCAGTTTTTAAGTCATAGCCTGGCCTATGCATAACCCTTTTATTCCCCCAGAGTCTCTGTTTCCCCGGTGAGCTTTCCTTACGAAATGCATTATGCGACTGCGGACTTTCGTTCGCTCTGATTTCTTTTCCTTTGTGGCAAGATCTCCCCACAGAGAGTTTTCTTTTACATTCATATCATATGCATCATGAGGTATCTTAGGGACCAAAATTTGTTTCTATATGTGGTTATTTAAGCCCATTCTACTGAGTCGATATGAAGATTTTAACCTTCACCTCCTCAGTTAGAATGTCCTTAAATAGGGGAAGCTGTAAGACCCCAATTTTGACCCTAAGATACCTCATGCAATTTCATCATATGCATTAGCATTGGGATCACACATTGGCATCCTCCTTACCCCTCTTTCATTTGGTTTGTTTTGGGAGAGATCACCAAGCACCATGTGATTGTATCATACTTGTATATTATCATTTTTCTAACCAAAATACCAAAAATATGTCTTTGCATTTGTCTAACTCTTTTGTAGGTAGGGTATGATTCCCATTGATCTATCAAGTTCATATCTAGGGTTTAAGACCCTCATGGCTAAGAGCACAACCAAGGATTGATCCAAAATGTCTCTAAGCATCATATATGAGTCCCAATGATCTTTGCATGTTATTTTGATCAATATTTCTTCAAGAGTTTGGAGTTGGTTTGCCTTGGAAACCCTAGTTTGTCTAGGTATCTTGAGTAACTTCTTCAACAAGCTTCCTCCTCAATTGATCAAGTTTCTCAAGGGGAACTTCAAATTTCATCATCTTATACATATATGATCTACCATGAGCCTAAAAAGTCAAGAGAATTGCAAGTTAGCAAGTTGGTTGATGGTGATTGGCCATATCTCCTATAATTTTCATCATATGAAAATGATTCAAAGAGAAACGTTACTCTGGATGACATTACAAACAACTTTCATGTTGAGGTCTAGAGCTATTTTTTCTTGGAAAGCCATTTTCTATGTTGAAACATTATAGGTCATTTTGTCTAAACCCTAACTTGAAAGTCAACTTCCTAAGGACATAACTTGCTCAATTTTTATGAGATGAAAGATTTCCAAGTTTCACAATCAAATTTAAGATGTCTACTTCAACTTTTATGTTTAGAGTGAAAGCTAAATCAACTTTTATAAGCATGTGATATGAGGAAACATTATAGGTCATTTTGGACCAATACCATTGAATAAGTGATTTTCCTCAACTTCAAAAATGCATAACTCTCACATTCTGAATCCAAATGATGTCAAATTGACCATTTTGAAGGTATTTGAAAGCGCTACAACTTTGATGAAGACACTTTTCTCATTTGGAGCTCACATTAGAAATTAAGCAAGGTGGAATATTGAAGTATATGACTTGACACTTAGAAAAATTTTCAACATGTTGAAATTTCTAAACTTCCACCTCAAAATTCATCATGATCAAAGTTCCAAATGGAAAAATGTTCAACATAAGAATTGTTCCTCTTGATCTAAGCTTTCTAAAGAGTCCTATTTCATTCATTTTGGATAAGGTTTGCTAGGGTTGCGCATGGTGTTAACAGGCCTGCATCAATTGGCAAAATCAAAACTTCAAATGACCATTTCACTTTGCCTTGCCATTCAAGCTTCATTTAGACTTCAACATAGTTGAATTTGGACCTTAGTGCATTGCTTCATGGGCCTGCACACGCCCATGCAAGCATGAACATGACATTGCCAATTTTGGCAGAAATTTCAAGTGTGCAAATAACACTTCAGTTTGCTATAAATGGAGACCCTTTAAGCTCATTTGAAAGGATCCTTGCGCGCCAGCTTTGCCTCCACTCTTCAAACCCTCACAATTCAAAGGAAAACCTAATAATTTTCACTTGAAAATTGAGTTTGAGTCTTACTGTTTGGAGATTCAAAAACTCCAGGATCCAAAGCTTTGTACCAATCCTAAACCACTTTTGTAAGCTATTGGAGCAAGATCAAACGTGAATTTAAGCAAGAGAGAGACCAAGTTCTGCATGGTATTGAAGGTATTTTCCAGATTTTTTCTTCTCTTCGATTCTCACTTAATTATCATCAATTCTCTTGGATCTTTGGTTGTCTGAAGTCCTACCAATGTAGGAAAGAAGATTGAGTTGCTTTGAGATCAAATCGAAGCAACTCAGTTGACACACCTCAAAGTTCAACTCCTCATATCTTTCTATATATTTGGAGTTAGTTAAAATTGGGGTTAGATTCGTGTTCTACGCCATTTTCTCTTTTAGATCATGTCCTCTTTTTTTATTTTAGTCATGGTGATGATTGAACCAGTCCGGCAAGGTTCTCCAAAGAAGGTGACCGACCTTCAGCTCCGGCAGTGAGGTGGCACGGTTCAGAACCATTGATCCATTTCAAATTATTTTAATCACAAGCGTTGGTTCTGATTACCACTTGTGTGGCACGCTGCCTGAGTTCCATCATGGAACGCACGTTTGTGTCCAGTTGATTTGCCACCTCAATTAATAAGGGAGATCAAGTGGTCCACGTTTTTTTTGTAATTTCTGATTTTCATTTTATTCCTTTGATTTTCATTAATTCATATTAATTTTAATATTGATCCAAAAAATATGAGAGTTTCCCCAAAAAAATTTTAAATAAAATCCTCTTTCATATTCTGAATTAAAATTATTTTTTGGATCATTATTAATATTTTTCATTATTTAATTGATTTTGTGATTATTTTTAATTGTTTAAAAATACTTTTAAGTTTCTAAAAATTCAGAAAAATTTTCTCCAAGGTCCTTTGACCTTGTTTGACCTTTGATAAATCTCATGGCCATTTCTTTGGTGTTTTGATGAGGTTTTAGGAATTTGACCAACCATATTTAAATTAATGCATTATTTTTAGTATTTTTAAATTGAATAAATGCCAAATAATTGTGTTGAGCCATTTTGATTGATTTTTGTAAGTTTGACTTGTGTTGTTGGGCCTTGGTCAAGGTTGATTTGACTTTACTAGGTTAAGATCATTGGATTTAGGGGATTGATGGAATGTACATTCCATCTCCCAAAATGAATAAATGATCTTAATTTGGTAAAAGTCCTTCTTTGTCCAATTTGAGTTTGATCCACTTCCCCTCCCTCTTCATCCCATTCCCCTTCTTTATGCATTCATGTCATGGTCCTATGATATCTCTATATCCTAAGGCTAGTTGATTGCAAAATCAACATGAGTATGGATGAGATTAGGCCACTACTTTTACATATTTTTTTTGTGTGTGGTATGTTTCATGAGCATAGTCCATTATACTATGTCTCTAACATGCACTAACACCAAAATTCTATTGTCCGACCTCAAATAGTTGTGACTTCTACATAAGTCCAATTACGATTGCTTAACATATCGCTAAATTTTGACACAAAAGGCATAGCATTCTAGTTAGTGAGATTGTAAGTCTCCCCTCTTTCATGGTATTGTGTGGAAACTTAGCCTTTTTTCCTTCCTTTGGAAGATGTCTTGGTTCAAGGATCCATGCTTGTGATAAGTGGGTTGAGTGCTCTCCAGAGAATGACTTAAACAAAAAGCAAAAGCAATACTAACTTCTAACTCGTTAATAACTAACCTTTAATTTCAAGTCATTTACTTCAATGTACTTTATTTTTTAAGCCTTATTCATTTGCCATTATTCATATCATCCTAATTATTTATGTTAATGTCATTTTCACTTTGTCCACTTGGACCATACTTTGTGATATTTTGCTTGTGTATATTGTGATTGCTTGTGTGGTCTTTGACCATTAATGTACATAATAAGAACAAAAACCCTAAAAAAGATCTTGTGTCGACTGTTGGTTTGATCTGAGACTTTTGGACTTAGAATTTAGGCAACACTCCCTATGCAAAGGACTTGGCCAATACCAACTTTCATGTAACCAAGTGCTTAGGATTTGAAACTTCATCTGATACATAATTGGAGATCCATTTTGAGTTCATCTATAACATGATCATTGTCAAGCTGTTATTTTGAACCTGTGACTTATGGCATCTTGAAACTCATCTGCTACATGGGTAAATTTGAAGAAAGATCATGGAGTTGCTAAGCTTGGATGTGGCTATCTTTATTTGATGCCTTGCTCTTAAAGTTGATATTTTGTGCATTGTTTGTTGCTTGATTCTAATGTCCAAGGGAATTTGGGTTTCTATATGACATTCTTGTCTATTGGATTGCAGCTCATTGGTCAGATCTTTTCAACTCTCAACTTTTAAATTTATGCTTAGGATTAGTCTCTTCATCTCTTCCCCATTTCTTAAATTTAAAAATCTCTCCCTCCTTTTTTTTTATAAAAAAAAAATTCTTTGTTTGTGTTTGTTTTCTAAACTTAGACCATTTTGCAAGTTAGAAACTTTGGTCTTATGCCATTGCATTTTTAAACTCATTTTCCTAATCAAACTTGTAAATATACTTAATTATACTTGACTTAAAATTTTCAAAAGTCAAAAAGAACTAACTCATTCAAACCATTTTTTTAGGCCTTTGTGCCTTTCAAACTTAATTTTTGTTAAAAGTAATGTATCCACTTTGAAATTTATACCACGAACTACGAGGTTTTGATCCCTCATTTTTATGTTGGTACGTAGGCATAAGTTTGAAGGTCTTGTCAAACACAAAAATATAATTAATGAATTCTTTTCTCGTCCCCCCATTCTACTTATTTGCAAACATCTTTTGTACAAAAACACATATGCACACAAAAAAGGGCTCCCTATAAGCACCTAGGACACTTTGGGTGCTAACACCTTCCCTCTGTGTGACCAACCCCCTTACCTGTAATCTTTGGCATTTTATTAGTTTTGATTTGAAAACTTCTTATTTTTGGGGTTTGTTCGTACTTTTCCCTTTTCCCTTGGAAACAATAAAAGCGCGGTGGCGACTCTTATTATTTGATGTCTAGCTTATCCATAGCTTGATGATCATGAATTTACCGCTACATATGGTAAAAAAAATTATCGAGGCTCGTTAGCCACTTTTAGTTAGTATGAATCCTGAGAACTTGCTTGCACAAACCCTAAAAAAAGCATTTGGTGGGGTTCATGTGCATGTTGTAACTCCTAAATAATTTCATGATTTCTTTAAGGTCATTGTTGTGATTCCCTTCTTTTGGAGTTTTTGCATCCATGTCATCGATGTACACTTATAAGGTATGTCCAGTTTGATTGGAAAATATGGCGTCCATTTATCTCTTCTTGGTGGTGCATGCTTTATTTTGTCCAAAGAGCATAACATTGTAGTAGTAGTAGTTATAGTTGTTTGACATAAATGTCGTCTTGTGCGCATTCACTGGATCTATCTTTATCTATTTATACCTTGAGTATATGTACATGAAGTTCAAGTTTTATATACCTAGGATCCATCTATAAATATGTCAATGTTTGGTAGCAGATATGGATCCTTAGAACACATCATGTTTAGATAGGTGAAACCAACACACATTCACCACTTATGTGACAAATTTTAACCAACACCATATTATCTAACCTAGTCGAACACATGATCTATGTAATGAAACCAAATTCCTTCATCTGTCATACCTCTTTGTCTATGTACGCTCATTTTTCTTTGCCAACCTTATGCTTTTTCTATGTTACTGGTTTCATTGTGGGATTGATAATCAGGAAATCACACACGATCATGGTTCTTGTATCAGGGATGTCTAAAGGGTCCCAGACAAATAGGTAGAGATTTTCCCTAAGTAGGGTGACCAGGTCTCCTCTTCATCCTTTGTCATATAAGTTCCAAGTTTGGTAGTTTGTAATTCATGAGGTCCAACTAGGACTTCCTTTAGGTCCTTAGTGGGTACAAGCCTCTTTTTCTTAGGCGTTATTCTGGGGTATAAAACTACAAAACTCACCCCATTGGCATCTGGTTGTGTCACGATGATAACAACCATTGTCAACCTTTAAACCCTTAAATTGTCTTCGTAACATATTTGGGTGGTTTATTGATCCCCTTGGGTCACACTAATACGACCATTTGGTAACAAATACTTCATCCACATATAGAGAGTTGACAGGGAAGCCCCCATGAGGTAGAAAACATATGGCCTAATCATTATGTTCTACAAGCACGAGGTATCTACCACGAGGTACCTGGCTTTAATTCTCTTAGTGTTCTCCTTGAGTCTAAACAACCTCTTCAGAGTGGTGTAGCCTTCCATCTAGTCTTTCTCACCTAAAAAGCCTACTAGAGTGCCTATGAAAGGCGTGAGCTTATTTGGGTTCAGTTTTAGTCCATCATACGCATTGTGATATAGGAAGTTAGCTGAAATTATTGGGTCAATAAACACTAAGTTGATCTTCCAGTCATCGCATTACCTTTTAATGACAATATGGTCATTCTCATTAAAGAGGATCCATGTGGCGTCTGTTCGGGAGAAAAATATTTCAGATTTGGCCCATCTTCCGTGTCCTCCTTAGATTTAGTAGGCGATGTTTCTACCTCCATGACTTGGTGGGCATATCGCTTGATAGATGAGTTATATTCTCCTCATCTAGAGAACCCTATGACAATAGTGTTCAGAGTGTGACAGACGGGTCTGTCCTATTCTTTTCTCTCAAAGTCCTTGTTTTTCCTAAACTTGGGGCTTATGGGATGATCATGCCCTAAGTCTTGGAATCACCCTTAGCCTGATGAGATCTTCCTTTTGCGTACTTCTTTAAATGGACATCTTATATAAGCCTCTCGATTTCTTTCCTAAGTTGATAGAAGTCATTAGTGTGATGACCTCTCACCTTCAAGTCCCATTATATTTTTCTTGGGGGATGGTAGAGGTGGAATGTAATGAGTTTCTTGCATCAGTGTGACCAATTACTAAGTACTTCGTGCCATATTTTCTCCCAACAAGTGTTGAGATGCATGAATTTGTTAGTGGGTCTCACACTCTGTTTGAAAGTTACCTTGTCTTTAACATGCGAGGTATAATGACTCATACATTTCGGTTGCAATGAGTTGAATACAACTAAGTAGTGTTCCTTGACATCTATGTCCTTATTCCCGATATTGCTCTCGTCACCCTTGATGTAACATTGAACACGTGCAATGATTCCATTCATTGAGGTCGTGGGCTTCTAGGGCAAGTCACTCATTGGAATTTCGAACTCTCAGACGTTCTATAATGCTATCACTAACATTTATTAGTTTGGGTGAATTAACCTCATAATTTACTCATTGAAACGAGTGAGATATTTCATCAACGACTTTGAATGCCTATGGCGGATATTGAGTAGGCTAGTGATGGACACCTTTCGGTGTTTGCTAGTTTAAAATTGGAGGAATAATTTTTGAGAGAGATCTTAGTAATTGGTCACTTGAAGTGAGGGAGGCTCATGAACCACCTTAGAGTCACCTCCTTAAAAATAACGTTCTATAATGCTTTCACTAACATTTATTAGTTTGGGTGAATTAACCTCATAATTTACTCATTGAAACGAGTGAGATATTTCATCAACGACTTTGAATGCCTATGGCGGATATTGAGTAGGCTAGTGATGGACACCTTTCGGTGTTTGCTAGTTTAAAATTGGAGGAATAATTTTCAAGTGAGATATTTCATCAACGACTTTGAATGCCTATGACGGATATTGAGTAGGCTAGTGATGGACACCTTTCGGTGTTTGCTAGTTTAAAATTGGAGGAATAATTTTTGAGAGAGATCTTAGTAATTGGCCACTTGAAGCGAGGGAGGCTCATGAACCACCTTAGAGTCACCTCCTTGAAAATGGTGGACATGAGCTTGAAGTTTAAAGAATCGAATGAACCAACGATCATGATCCACGTGTCAATAGAGGTGAGGTGTTATTGGGAGTTTCTCTTCCTATCAAACTTCACGAGTGACAGAGGCTTGAGGTTATTTGGTACTAGAGTGCCTCATATCTCATGTAAGAGATGTTAGGATCCATTACCTTGTATTCTATTTGGAAATCATCATGGTGTTTCTCTTGAAGGGTTATGACATTCTTATTAAGAGTCTGATTGGAGTTGCATAACTCTTCCCTAATAATGCTTAATCTATGCTAAGATTTCTTGATTGTCGTGGCTAGCACTGGTAGCCATGGTGGCATTTTGTCGTGTCACAATGTTGAAGAAGGTGGATGAAGCAGTTGAAAGTTTGATTGAGTGTGATCTAGGTTAGTTTTAACGAGACCCCACATGGACACCAATTGTATTTGTGAAATACAAATGGGATTATTGAGAGTATGCTCATGTGTTTGGTAACAAGAGACTCTTTATTTTAGGGTTTTATCGAATTAGTGAATGAATCTCCAAGCCCTAAGTTTGGAGTATTTATTGAGGATTCCTTAGGCCATGTCAGAAGGAGAGAAACAATTTTCCTGATCTTTCGTACGAAGACTTGAGAATAGGGTAAGACCAGTTCTTGCTTAAATCATGGATGTGGCATTTCCCCATTTGAATATCCTCTTCCAAACTATTATTCCCTTGACACCATAAGCCACATGTAAGTAAAAGGTGGAGCATGCATCTTGGTTTGGGTTTGGCGACCCAGCCCCAATCGAACGACCCAACATGCCCACCCAATGTTGTTGTACTTCGTTTCAAGTGCTTTGTCACATACAATTTCAGTTTTAAATTGTTTTCAAAGCCTTTTTTAAATCGGTTAATTATAATTTAAATTTTTTATTAAAAAACTGTTTATTTTTGAATTAAAATTTTGATTATATTTTTAAAGTTGGTAATTATTATTTTCAAAACTAAATTTTAGGCCAATAGTATAAAAAAAGTTTAATTGATCATTTATCTTCATATTCCTTCCACAAGTAATAAAATATATAAGCTTTAAATACAAATAACAAATATCCATGCAAGTTATTATACTTTTTTTTAATCAAAAGAACTTTGTATATATTCCAAAAACCAAAGATGACAAGGCGATAGCTAGGATCCAGTCCACCAAGACGACAAAGCAAAAGCAAAAAGAAAAACTAGCTACATCATCAGCTTAGCCAAATGAGGTATAAGTTTCTCGATATACCACCCTCTATAAACCAGTTACATCATCATCTTAGCCAAACGACCTCATAATCAACGAGTGGATAACTTTATCATTCATATCCATAAGCATATCATCTTTGATATAGTAACTATGCACCCACTTGACCCAAAGGCTATCAGACTTCCTGCAGAGGTTCCAAAGCAGTTTCAGCATAGTAGTGTAATTTCAAGTGACTAACTCAATAATGTTCAAGCCCCCACACACTTCTTAGGGCTGCAATTTTTTTCTAGGCAATAGGAATTTTCCTGCTGATATCAGAGCTCCTAGTCCACAAGAAGGATCTAAGAATAACATCAATCTTATGTATCACATGTTTTGGAAGGGGGAAGCGTTTCATCCAGTAATTAACAACAACAAAAGAAACATATTTAATGAGTTGATTTCTACCTGCACGTCTCAACAGTCTGATGCTTTAGTGCCTGATTTTTCCAACAATTTTATCCACAAGGCTCATGTAATGCTGAACAGACAATTGTTTGCTAGTTAGAGGGACCCCAAAGTACTTGAAAGGGAGGGACCATTGCTGAAGATTGGTTCTCTCATTAACACCACCAAAGTAAATCATTTTTTTTCTACTCACTATCAAGCCATTGGACTTTGAGAATTGATCTAAAGCCCTCATAATTAACTCTATTGATCTGCAGTCCTCTCTAGCAAAAAGCAAAACATCATCTGCAAAAACCAAGTTTGTAATATGCAGCCTCTCACATTTAGCATGATGATTATAGTCAGGATATTTTTTTTGCATTTTGTACAAAAGTATATTCATATATTCCATGATAATAACAAATAACAAGGGTGACAAGGGGTCCCCTTGTCTAATCCCTCTTTGCGTATGCATCTCTTTAGTATATGAGCCATTAATATTATAGCTTTAAGATGTAGTGGTAATAGCAAGTATAATTCAATGGATAAACTAGCTAGGCAAACCTATCTCCTTTATGATACACTCTAAGGCATTCCAATCCACCATATCATAGGCTTTTTACAAGTCCAGTTGAATCATACATCTAGGGATGCCCCTTTCTTAGAGTAACCCTTAGTCAATTCATAAGCAAGAAGGATATGGTTGTGGATTTGCTGCCCTGGAACAAATGTAGCCTGACACGACCCCACGATGCTACCAATCACTTTACATAGCCTGGCTGTAAGCACCTTAGAAATAATCTTGTACATAGTTGTACAACCTGCAATAGGTCTATGGTCTATAATGGAAGTAGCCTCTTCACTTTTGGGAATGAGAGTGACCACAGTATAATTAACTGCTCTAAACAACCTCTCATTCTGAAATAAATCCATCATTGTTGCAATCACATCACCTTTAATATTCTGCCAACTAGCTTTAAAGAATCTAGCACCATATGCATCAATACCAAGGGCCTTCATATCACTTATATCATGCAGAGTTGATAAAATTTGTTTTTCATTTACAAGAGCAACAATACTGCCTCTTTGATTTACATTCAACTGGTCTCCCTCTCTCATGGCTGCAACATCAATATGGGTTAAGTTGTTATCACTTTCCCCTATTAAACTACCATAGTAATCCAATACAACTTCCTCAATCTCATCCTGACTAGTAATGATGTTCCCATCATCTTTATGCGGAACTCTTATACTTTTACCATTGTTCTTTACTTTAAGGGAGGCATGGGATTAAGAGTTGTTATCATCTTCTAGCTTCGACCATTCAATCTTAGCCTTCTACATACGGATATTCTCTTCTAACTCATTCCACTTGACCAGATCTTCAGTGTGCTTCTTTATTTTCTCTATCTTATGACAATTCATCCTATCATTTAAGATATCCTGTTGGGCATGCTGAAAGTCAGCTCTAGCTTTTAAAATATTTTGAAGCACACTCATGATAGGCACGGTCAACTTCTTCAAAATAGGTTGTAATCTTTTTAGATTTTTCCAAAGCACATACAAAGGCTTGCCCTGTATAGGTTCCTCCAGTTTGTAGCAACTTTATCAACATAACGATCTGTTGCGGTGGAAATAGGATATCAAACTATTAATTAGCTTGAATCACAATTCTTAATTCACAACCGCTCTTTGATTTATCCGAAGGACAAGGTCAAAAGAGGAAAAACCTATACTTGCATCGTAAGCACAATGCGGGGAGATACCTAGGTAAGGGGTTGGTTAAGCTTAGGGAAGGTACTAGCACCCTAAACTTCTGTAGTACTCTACAGGAACCTTTTGTTGATTGTATGTCTTTTTATTTTTATTATCTGTTGGGAATATGTACTGAGCTAAAGGATAAAGTGACCTAAAAGAGACCTAAGGGTTAGTCCTAAGTTTACTCGGCAAGACGTCGCATCTTGTGCCTACATATCCTGACGGGAATGGAATCAGAGTAATTGTAGTTCCCCTCGAAAGGGAGGCTAGAAACTCCTTGACTGTGGTCAAGGTTTCGATGGGGCATAAGCATTTCTTAAGGAAACGCTTACGTGGAGCGTTGAAACTCCTATTCCTACGTTGAGGCATTGAATTGAAATTAGGGTTAAAATTAGGGATTCCACGGCGGGAAACCCTAAAGCAGAGTACGGCGACTCTTTGACCTAATGCTAGGGTAAAGGGCGTTTTCGTCCACGGCGGGACGCCTAGGCTATTGAGGTTTTGGAAACGGTCAAGGGTTTGAAAAGGGTCAAAATTTAGGGTTATTGACTCGGCGGTCACACTGCTAAACCTAATTCCTTCGGAGGGCAAGACGGTAAAAACATGCAAGCAACAGAATTATTACATGGCAGACATAAAAAATATGAAAATAAAGCAAGCAGTAAAGGAAAGCATCGCGACCACTCGCGTAAATTACAAATCCCCAAAAATGCGAAATAAAATAAACCGCGACCATGGCCTCGCATAAATTACATCCATGGGACAAAAACGAACAAATGAAATAATAATGATAAACTGAAACAAACAAATTAACCGGGGTTAGACGAAAATGAAACGGATAAGTCCAAACTGAATTTTTGATATTTTCCTTTGTTGAAAAGAAAAGTTATTATATATATTTTTTTATGTTTTTGATAAGGAAGGGTTATTTTAAGACTAATGCCTTTTTTTCTAAAAAAAAACAAATTGTTTTAATTGGAAAGGTTTTTTGATTAAGAAAAGAACTTATTTTTGACTTTTGCGGTAAATAAATAAAAACAAATTAATCTAAACATAAAAAAACAACTGTGTTATTATTATCTTTTTTTAAACGGTGGAGAAGGATAAAAACAAATTATAAATTATGTACCTAGCTTTTAAAACAAATTAATTATAGACTATGAATAAAAACAAATTAATCTAAATAACAAAAGCAAATTTGATTATAAATTATGTATCTAACTTTTTTTTTTAAACAAAGAAAATTTATTACGTAAAAGTTATATATAAAAAAAAATCTTACTTAATAACTAATTTTATTAATTAGAAGTTATTAGGAAACTTTTCAATTTACTATGTTAATAACTAATTGATTCTTGTTAAAACAATTACTAAAACTAATTACTAAATAACTAATTTACTATTGTATTTAAAACAATTACTATGTTAATAACTAATTTACTATGTATTTAAAACAATTACTAAAACCAAATTACCAAAACCCAACAGATAAACGTGAAAAGAAAATAGGTCATTTGGCTTTGTGGCTTGCTGCTAGGGTTTGTCCATCCTTTCTCTTTCTCTCCTTATACCGGCGGCGGCCATTGTTGCATGCTCCATGCTTCCTTCTTCTATCCTACACCTCTTCTTCTTAAACCTGAAATGCACACATCAGAGCAAAACGATTTACGGTAATAAAATCCTACCTGTACGCGTTTGCTATCGACGGTGTTTGTTGAGGTTCGTTGGCCGATGATGTTTTGCGACTGAGGCGTTGCTCGATGACGGTAATGAGTCCCGGTGGTAGTGGCAATTGGAAGGATCCACGGCCGCCACGAGTTCCCGACGTTGATCCGTTACACCGAAGCTTCGATTCTGGCTTTTTCTTCCCCTTCCCGGATTTCGGATCCCTCTTAATATTTATATCCCCCTCGAATCCACTGTGGGCTTTGATTTTTCATGATCTCCGCTGAAGTTGTTGCTAGATTTGTTGAGGTATTTTCGGAACAGATTATTAATTAGTTTTTGACTGAACGGCTTTGTTATATTGTTGCTGTGCTTTTGGATCCGGATTTTACGTTTATTGATTTTATTTCGGATTTGCTGGCTGATATTGTTTTGGATTGTTGAACGGATCCAGTGGATTTGAAAACTTGTTAATTAAACCGGTTCGATGGACTGGCTTCCTGAACCGTTTTTCTGAACTGGTTTCTGAATTGGTTTTGTTTGAACTGGTTTCTGAATTGGTTTTGTTTGAACTGGTTTCTGAATTGGTTTTGTTTGAACTATTTCAGCTTGTTGGACTTTTTGTTGGAATTGTGTTTCTTCATAGGATGATTGGAGTTAAGGTCCCATTTGGGGCAAACCGTCCTCCTGAGAAAAATCACTTCTCAAACCGGCTTTTCAAATAAGCTCTTTTCTGTATAATCTCTTTTTGGCCAAGCAATCTCAAAATGCAGTTTTCCTCTCAAACCGGCTTTTCAAATAAGCTCTTTTTTGTATAATCTCTTTTTGGCCAAGCAATCTCAAAATGCAGTTTTCCTCTTCCTCTTTCGGTGCCTTTCGATAAGAACAAACATCTGCCCTGTTCTGACCGAGGTCGCGAACCGGACATCCGATGATGATATCTCTGAGGGTGTCAAATTAACCGATTCAATTTCCTTGTTTTGCTCATTTGCAGGTTTGAAGATATGTCGGAAAGGTCGGAGAATCGGAGCGAATAGACATCGGACAGTATAGTAACTTAAGAATTTTATGATTCCTTTTGTAGAAAATGTACTTATTATTTTTGTAATTTTATGTATTATTATTTTTGTGTAAAGAGTTAATAAAAATTCCTTATTTTTGTGGAAAATTATTATTATGATTATGCAAAACAAAATGAAAACCACTGCATATGCTGTTTGTTTAATGTTGGAAATAGAATTAAAATAAAACTATGAAATAAAGTTATAATTTTTTTTTTTTTTTTTAAAATGAAGTTATCTAAAATGAAATGAAAACTTAAAACGGGATTAAATGAAATGAAAACTTAAAACGGGATTAGCTATTTTAAAATGAAATAAAACTTAAAATGAGATTAGTTATTTTAAAATGAAATAAAACTTAAAATGAGATTAATTATTTTAAAATGAAATAAAACTTAAAATGAGATTAGTTATTTTAAAATGAAATAAAACTTAAAATGAGATTAATTATTTTAAAATGAAATAAAACTTAAAATGAGATTAATTATTTTAAAATGAAATAAAACTTAAAATGAGATGATCTATTTTAAAATGAAATGAAATATAAAATAGAATTAAATAAAATTAATTTAAAATAAAATGACGGTACAATACAATATGGTTATCCGACTAACTTCGCTTCCGACACCATTTCCGATTAAAATCTCCCAACCAGATCAAACAAACCAAAGTTCCTGATTACAACTCAAAATTCAAACTTGACGGCCGGCTGTAAACAAATGACCGTTTTGCCCTTCATAAGCTAAAGAGCGCACCACGCGATGTTTCCTGCAAAAATCAACCAACTACAAGAACTTGTTAGTAATTAGTTAAATGCAAAAATGCAACAGAACGCGAGATGGTTCGACTAATCTTAGGGCAAAATTTGGGGTGTTACAGTTGCCCCTATTTAAATAACTTCGCCGAATGATTTGAGCGACGTAGGCTCGAGAAATCATGGTGAAAGGGATTTAAATATAGATAACCGAAAATTTTGCCCTTAGATGCGGCGATATGCACCGCTAGGGACAAAACGGAATAGAATAATCCTGACCATGCTATGATGCGTATGATGCGGATGATGGAATGATAAATGCAATGATACAGACGATACGACGACACAGGGGACAGACGCAATGAACGAACCACACTGGGGAATATGACGCACTGGGGAAACAGCGTGACACGGGGAATTCTAAAGATGATGGTCAACTGGTGCGAGCACGACCAACCGTCACTTTTAGAAAGGGAATAGTAAAACGGGATCCTCAATGGAGATGGCACCGATGGAACGGCCTCCACTGGGGAATATCTGAGAGTAAATGATCAACAGGTTCAGGTGTGACCGGCTGATAGCCTAGGGTAAAAAAGTAGGATCAGCACGACTGTAGGATCGATTAACAAGATGCTGGGGCATTGAGCAAAGCATAACCTCCGAGCTTCTGGAAACTCTCCCTCGTGACAGGATCAAACGGAATTTTTAGGAATCCGTAGGAAATATACGTGGTAAAACCGGCTGTATGCCAAAATAAATGGACTTTAATGGAAATGCCCTAATAAGCTTTCTCGAGAGAGAACTGCCACTTATCGTTGGAAGGGACTTATATGCCAAACTAAATAAGCTTTCCAATAAAGAGGTTGTTGCTTATCTGTGGATAATAAATGAAAAATTGATTGATTGATGAGCTCCGTTGGAGGGAATTGTCACTCATCTGATAGATAAACCTCTTCATATCTAAGGTCGGCGCCCGGAATATGATTCAGATTCTTCTTTTACTAAAGGATAAAATGGTCCACGGAGGGAGGCCCAAGAATGAGTACGGCGACTCAACATTTTGAAGTTTAGGAAAAGATATGTCCACAGCGGGACACCCAAACATGAGTGCGGCGACTCACCTTCTTAAGGTTTAGGGAAGGATATGTCCAGGACGGGATGCTCAAGAATGAGTGCGGCGACCCAACGTCTTAAGGTTTGATGTAGGTGATACGCTCCTCGGCTGGGAACTGTCGCTTGTCTGCAAAGGATTGTAAATGATTTCCTTGAAAGATAGTGCGAAATAAATGCACGTCCAGGTAGGTTCAGTGACCGACGGGACCGAAGTTCGATCTGGAGCTGGGCTAGAAAGACTCTATTGGGGAAATAACCTCAAATGGGGACTATCTTATCCTAACACGGAAAGATAGCTGAAATAACCATCGTCCACGAGGGTTGAACTCTGTGGCGATTAGCTGGAAATAAATAGTATTTTATGCTTAGGCTGACGATCTACTTGGAGAGAGCGGACTAACCTAGTTACTCGGAGGTAACGACAAAGGATGACGATGAATAGCAAACATGCTAATGCGCATGCCAAAGTGTATACTACTGTGTATGTAAAAACGTCATGCAATGAATATGCACTGCTTAGGCTCATGTGTATGCTGACAAAACCGACGAGCGGAGGACCTGAGATGAAATAAGCATTTCGATGGGAATACCCGGGGACCTCTGCAACAGTACCCCTCTTAGGGGATAAGAAGAGCTGATGGGAGAACCGAAATTTGGCTTCAAGGTATGACTTCCCTGGGGAGATAATATCGTGACTTTCATATGGGGATATGATACGGCTTTACTGGAGAGTATGATATCACGACTTCCACTGGGGATCTTTGACTTATGCATGAGGATACGATGTCAGGACTATCCGTGGGGGATAGCTGTCATGAACCATAGTCAGCCAAAGAACTATTAGGATCAGAGACTTCCGGGGATAAATATCCGCTTCGCGGGGACGATATGGAATTAGGCCACTTCATGGAGACAACGTAGCAACTTCCTGGGAATAGTACCTCGGCTTCCTACTGGGGAGAACTCAACAGACATTCCTGGGGGAAGTATTCCTAAGGCAAGTAAGGCAATTCTACTGAGGAACAGATGATCCCATTGAGGATGGGCCTTCCAGAATAGATATCACTTGGAGGATACCGGGGATAGCTCTGCAGTCTTGAGAGTCACTGGGGATTATCGAATGAATCACAAAAGTGTTGTCAACTTAAAATCTCGCTGGGGACTGTCTCTGGGAATATGATGGTAATGATCAAATGCTTATGCAACACCGAGACTTACCGGGGAGCGAAAAGATCCTTCACAGATTTCCATGAGTCAAAGTAACTTTTGTTTCCAAATGTATTTTCGAGAAAATTATTTTGGTTTTGAAAACACTTTTCACGTTCAAATTTTATTAACAAAAGCAAATTGCATAACAAAATAAAACGGAGATACTGTGAACAAGGAAATTGAATAGCGAAAGGTAAATTTTATTGAAGAATGGTAACTTGCTAAAGGCATAGCTCCATGGAAAATTACAATTTTAAATTGGCAATATGGGAAAGGTTACATTGAATCCAACGACCTACTATCCCTAATGACCAAGACTACCCAAAACCTTGCTCATGAAGAGAGTGATTGGATTTGAAGTGGACTTCTGTAAATGTATCTGCGATGTTTGGTGTCATCCGATGCAGTGAAATGCCATGTCCCTAACTTTTGCCTGGACTGCCCTTTCGGGTTTTCAATCCACCGGGACGCTCATTTTTGCCTAAGCCGCCCTTTCGGGTTTTCAACTTAGCGAGCCATAGTATTATTTTTTCTTTAGGCATAATATTTTCGGACTGCATCGGAGTTCACAGGATGTGCGAGCTCTTCTCCATCCATTGTTGTAAGAATTAGCGATCCTCCGGAGAAGACTGTCTTAACAACAAATGGACCGTCGTAATTGGGCATCCACTTCCCGCGCATGTCCTTGTGAACTGGCAAGATCTTCTTGAGTACAAGTTCTCCTTGTTGAAACTCACGGATTCGGACTTTCTTGTCGAAGGCTCTCTTCATCCGTTTCTGGTATAGCTGCCCATGGCACATAGCCGTCAAACGCTTCTCGTCGATGAGGTTTAGCTGGTCGAATCTGTCTTGAACCCACTCGGTTTCATCTAGCTTGGCTTCCCTCAATACCCTTAAGGAAGGTAGCTCAACTTCAATGGGGAGGACGGCATCCATTCCATATACTAGTGAGAAAGGTGTTGCCCCTGTTGAAGTCCGAACAGTAGTTCTGTATCCATGCAAAGCGAATGGTAACATCTCATGCCAATCCTTGTAAGTCTTAACCATCTTTTGTAGGATCTTTTTGATGTTCTTGTTCGCAGCTTCAACAGCTCCATTCATCTTAGGACGGTATGGAGAAGAATTATGATGTGCAATCTTGAAGGTATCACATAACTCCTTCATAGTCTTATTGTTCAAATTGGTACCATTGTCAGTTATGATCCGACTTGGAACTCCATAACGACAAATAATTTCTTTCCTGATGAAGCGGGCAACCACCTGTTTGGTCACATTGGCGTAGGAAGCAGCTTCTACCCACTTGGTGAAATAGTCAATAGCAACTAGGATGAACCGGTGACCATTGGAAGCTTTTGGCTCAATTGCCCCAATCACGTCAATGCCCCACATGGAGAAAGGCCACGGTGAAGTCAGAACGTTCAACGGTGCAGGAGGAACATGCATTTTGTCAGCGTAGATCTGGCACTTGGGACACTTCCGGGCGTATTGGATACAGTCAGACTCCATCGTTAACCAGTAATATCCAGCTCTTAACATCTTTTTAGACATCGCATAACCATTGGCATGAGTCCCGAAGGTTCCCTCATGAATCTCCTGAAGTAACATGTCTGCTTCATGCTTGTCAACACATCTGAGCAAAACCATGTCGTAACTTCTTTTGTATAACACACCATTGCTGATGAAGAAACGGGATGCCAATCTTCTCAATGTCTTCTTGTCAAGACAGGAAGCACCCTCGGGATACTCCTGTTTGAGCACATAATTCTTAATATCATGAAACCAGGGCTTTTCATCCACCTCATTTTCTTCGACCACCTGACAGTACGCGGGCTCGGTCCTGCGTTCAATTCGAATGAGAGGTGCTTCATTGACCAATTTGACCTTCCACATGGATGCTAACATGGCTAAAGAATCAGCCACATGATTCTCAGATCTCGGAACATGTTCGAACTTGATCTCGTCAAAATACTTAATCAACTCGATGATGTAGGCTCTATAAGGGATTAAATTCTCATGCTTCGTCTCCCATTTACCCTTTACTTGATAAATAACCAAGGCTGAATCTCCACTTACCTTGAGAAGTTTGATTCGGAGGTCGATAGCTGCTTCAAGGCCAAGAATGCATGCTTCATACTCTGCGACATTGTTTGTACATTCAAAGTCTAACCTTGCTGTAAAAGGGGTGAACCCACCTTTCGGATTCATCAGAACTGCGCCTATACCATGCCCACTGTAATTTGAAGAACCATCAAACATCATCCTCCACCAGAGACCCGGTTCCGGACCTTCCTCCGGACCTGGCTCTTCACAATCTCTCTTTATCAATAGGATGTCTTCATCAGGAAAGTCGAACTTGAGAGGCTCATAATCTTCTACGGGCTGATCTGCCAGATAATCTGATAAAATACTTCCTTTGATAGCTTTCTGCGGTACGTACTGGATGTCATATTCCGATAGCAACATGTGCCAACGGGCAAGCCTCCCCGTCTGAGCCGGCTTTTCGAAAATGTACTTTATTGGATCCATCTTCGAAATCAATAATGTGGTATGACAAATCATGTACTGCCGGAGACGTCTAGCAGCCCATGCTAGCGCACAACAAGTCTTCTCCAAGAGTGAATATCTGTTTTCACAATCAGTGAACTTCTTGCTTAGATAGTATATGGCATGTTCCTTCCTTCCAGTCTCATCATGTTGCCCAAGTACGCAACCCATAGACTTCTCAAGAACGGTAAGGTACATGAACAACGGTCTTCCAGGAACAGGAGGGATTAAGATAGGAGGCTCTTGCAAGTAATCCTTGATCTTTTCAAACGCCCGCTGACAGTCAGGATTCCAATCAATAGTCTGGCCTTTGCATAGCAACTTGAAGATCGGTTCACAAGTAGCAGTCAAATTAGAGATAAACCTGGAAATATAGTTTAAACGCCCCAGAAAACATCTGACTTGTGTTTCAGTCTGCGGAGCTGGCATGTCTCGAATGGCTCGGACTTTATCAGGGTCTACTTCAATTCCTCGCTGACTGACAATAAAACCAAGTAGTTTTCCAGATCGAATACCAAAGGTACACTTAGCGGGATTCAGCTTCAACTGGTACTTTCTGAGTCGTTCAAATAACTTTATCAAATGATCCAAATGGTCCTCTTCGTTTCGAGATTTGGCGATCATATCATCCACATAAACTTCAATTTCTTTGTGCATCATGTCATGGAAGAGGGCAGTCATGGCCCGCTGATAGGTTGCCCCTGCGTTCTTCAAACCGAAAGGCATAACTTTGTAGCAGAAGGTCCCCCAAGGGGTAATAAATGTAGTCTTTTCTCGGTCGGCTGGATCCATCTTGATCTGATTATAACCGGAGAAACCATCCATAAATGAGAAAACTGCAAAACTAGCTGTATTGTCGACAAGGGTATCAATATGAGGCAATGGGAAATCGTCTTTTGGACTAGCTTTGTTCAGATCCCTGTAGTCTACGCACATTCTGACCTTACCGTCCTTTTTGGGCACTGGAACAATGTTGGCAACCCAATCAGGATACTTTGCAACCGCAAGGAAACCCGCATCCAACTGTTTCTTAACCTCATCTCGAATCTTCAAAGCCATGTCAGGTCTCGTTCTTCGAAGTTTCTGTTTGACAGGAGGACATTCTGGCTTAAGCGGTAGTTTGTGAACTACAATATCTGTGTCTAAACCTGGCATATCTTGATACGACCATGCGAACACATCAACGTATTCCTTCAAAAGCTTTATCAACCCCTTCTTGATCTCAGCCCCAAGCATTGTACCAACCTTGACCTCTTTCTTGTCCTCGTCTGTGCCAAGATTAACCAAATCTACCTGCTCCTTATCTGGTTGAAGTTCTGTGTACTCGTACTCGACCAACTTTGTCAGTTCAGTGGGTACTTCAGAATCTTCCTCACCCTCATCTTCAGCTTGATAAATGGGTGAATCCCAATCAGGAGAGACAATATCGTCATTAGATTCAACAAGGTTTGTAATGTCACTGCATGTTGAAAGGTTTATTTTATTAAATGCTTAATGAAAATGAGAGAAGTGAAAATGTATTTTAGTTTGTTTTTTAAAAGATTGCCAATTTCATTTTTAAAGGTGAAAAAAAAAAACAGTGGAACAATTTGGAACAGAACAAAATGCATTTATTAATAATTGTTTGAAATGAAAGGTGGCCCTACAATGCGATCCAATAGCCTGGGGCAGAGCTAATGGATTTGAAAACACAAATGAGACATTAAATTACTTTGACACTGGAAAAATAACAGGAATCTCTATAGCCTCCCAGTTGCTCAATGTTGCACTACTCTTGAACACCAGGTTGCTTAAATCGTCATCTTCATCACCATCGCTGACGGCATTAACTTGAAAACCTCCGCTGATAAACACTTCTTGGTAAATCTTCGGACGCCCTTCGACATTTGTAGAAGCTTTATCATGAGTTGGTCTGTAACCCAACCCGTGGCGATCAGTTTTGGTCTTGACGTTGATTATCTCTCCCCAACCTTCAGGAATGCCCCTGTCAATTGTTGATCTGGTACTCTTTAAGGATGAAAAAGATGGATTACTCTGGCCTTCCACAGTCTCTTCGACCTCCACTAACACAGCATTGGCGATCTCAAGTGCTTGGAAAGAAGTTTCCAACGCGTCTTCATCGGCCTCAATATAACGGAACGAAGATAAATTACTGACCATTAAATCCTCCTCACCGTGAATAATCACCAGCTTATCATCAACTACAAACTTCATCTTTTGGTGCAAGGTAGAAGTCACAGCCCCAGCAGCATGGATCCAAGGTCTTCCAAGTAGACAGCTGTAATTGGGATTGATATCCATGACTTGGAAAGTGATATTGAAAACATGCGGACCAATCAGAATTGGAAGTTCCACTTCTCCAATCACAGCTCTACGAGAACCATCAAACGCCTTGACAATCAAAGACGTAGGCTTCACCATAGTTTCTTTGTAAGCCAACTTGCTAAGAACTCTCTTGGGTAGGACGTTCAAAGATGAACCGGTATCCACAAGCACCCTGGCTAAATTATCCTCTTGACACTTCGCTGATATGTGCAAAGCACGGTTGTGATTCGGGCCCTCTTTCGGTAGCTCTTCATTGCTGAAGCTAAGAGTATTACATGCGGTAATATTGGCGATCACACTATCAAACTGACCGGTAGTAATATCTTGAGCGACATGAGCTTGCGTCAACACTTTCTGCAAAGCAGCCCTATGAGCGGGTGAATTCAATAACAGAGACAGGATAGAGATCTTCGAAGGGGTCTGATGAAGCTGATCAACGACTTTGTAATCACTCTTCCTGATGATCCTTAAGAATTCAGCATCTGCATCATTAGTAACAACCTCTTTATTTTTATCTCTGGCAGGCACATCAGTGTTAGTAGTTGTCTCTCTAGGTGGAACCTCATCAAAACGGGGAGTGTACACGCGACCACTGCGAGTCATCCTGCTTGCCCCAGCTATGTTAGTCACACTTTCACCATCAACCTTCACTTCTTCTCTTGGAATGACCTTCCCAGATTCTTTGTCAATCGCGGTTACCTCATACTTCCAAGGTACTGCTTTGGGATCACTGAATGGAAATGGACTCGGTTTTTGGATAATCAACGGTTTAGGCTGGTCCACTGTTGGAGTAACAGGAGTCGGTATACTGAACACTGGCATGACAGAATTTGGTGCTGGCAAATTAAACACTGGTATCCTACCCCTTGATTCTGGCAAGTTGAAGGTAGGCTCAATTGCGGCTACTTCTTTCACCTGGTTAACTACTTGCAAAAAACCATCATCAATCAATCTCTGAACGTCTTTCCGAACCATAACACAACCCTTATCACATCCCTTACAGTTCGTACAACCGATATGGGAAACAGATACTAGGCCTGCTTGAAACAGCTTTGAATGGAATGCCCTGAGCGGAGTCTTAATCTGAGCTACATCAAGGATAGAATTCTCTTCAGACGAAGCATCAATGGCATTAACAGCCCCATGGTCAGGCAAAGGGTTACTTTTGACATTGGGCGGCGGATCGTTGAATGACAAAATCTTCTTTTCCATCAGATCCCTCACGAGGTTTTTCAACGCATAACAATTCTCCAAGTCGTGACCTGGCGCACCCTCATGAAATAAACAATGAGCGGCGGCATTGTAGTTGGCTGGCAAAGGATTCGGAGGCGGTCCCAAAGCTCGAGTAGTGACCAAACCGCGTTGCACTAAGTAAGGATACAACTCGGTGAACGTCATCGGAATCGGTGGACAAGTCTTGTATAGTCTCCTTGGAGCATTCTGGCGAGGTGCCTGGTTCCTCGGTTGTTGACTCGCCTGAGCGTTGGATGCTTGTTGATAATTCGGAGGAGGATAAACCGGAGGCGGATAACCAGGAACCTGTTGCATGGGCTGATAAACGGGCGCTTGTGGAGCTTGTTGGTTAAAAGATGGTGCAACAGCAGCCACGTACGGCGGTGACGCGTACTGTACCGGGTAACCCTGTGGTTGGGCATACTGTGGCGGATATTGATATTGCCTATTCCTTCTCCTATCTGAAGACACAGCATGAGTCTCTCCCTCCTTCTTTCTCTGAGGATTGACGAAAGTCTTCTTAGCTTGGTCCTTCGAACTCATACTGCTAGAACCACTTGACATCTTTCCACTTTAATAGCTAATTCAACCTTTACTCCAACAGCAACAATATCAGCGAAATTCGTGGTTACACTACCCACCATCCTTTCATAGAACTCAGGACGAACGGTGTCAACAAACCAGTCAGCTAATTCTTTATCAGTCAATGGAGGTTCAACCTGGGAAGCAATTTCCCTCCATCGCTGGGCGTATTCTTTAAAGGTTTCAGAATTTTTCTGCGTCATACTCAAAAGTTGTCTCCTGTCAGGAGCCAAATCCATGTTGTACTTATAATGCTTAATGAAAGCGTCAGACAAATCTTGAAAAGACTTGATGCGAGATTGGTCCAATGTTAAATACCACTTCGACGAGGCACCTTTCAGACTGTCTTGAAAACAGTGGATCATCAACTTGTCATTTTCCACATGGGCAGCCATCCTACGGTAGTACATTATCAAATGGCTTTTCGGACATGTAGTCCCTTCATAGGAATCAAAGTTCGGAGTCTTGAACTTTGGCGGAATAACTAAACCGGAAACCAAACAGATGTCTCTAGCAGCAGCACCAAAGATCTGGTCTCCTTCCATCTTTCTTAATCTTTTATCAATAGTAACAACCTCCTCACGGAGCCTATCACGCGGCTGGTACCCTTCATCATTATCATCCAGAATTTCATAAACAGGCTCATTAAGATAAGGCTGCACCCGAGTATGGACATTAGCTTGTGTGAAGGTAGGGACCACCTTTGGAGGCTCGGGAACCAAAGGCACAGTCTGTTGAACGTTCTGTATAACCGGCATGGCTTGTTGACCACTTGGTGCAACCGGCATAGTTTGTTGAACTGACGTAACAACAGGCGGATGTATGAAACTCTGCGAAAGACCATAAGGAAACGGGTTCTCAACTGAAACAACCGGCGGATCTACGGCAGCGGTAGTGTTGATCTCAGAAACCACAGTAGGCTGAGTATCCATCTTTGCATTGATAACCTGAAGCAGTTCCATAATTGTTCCTACATTCCCTCGAAGGTCTGCTAGCTCGTTGTTAACGCGATCCATCTCTTGAGCGTGCTCTTCCATCCTTCTTCGAGCTTGAGCTCTAGTGTTGTATCGATTCAGGGTGACGAAACTGTACGCGTTAGAACCGAGTATGAGACAACCGGGAGACACATGAAATGCAAAATGTGATGCAAAATGCGAATGAAAGATTTCATGGAATTCAAGCCTTTACGAACATCGCGGAATACCACTGGGATCTTTATTTATTAATTTGAAAATGGATTACAAATAAATATTCTTAAAAAATCTTAACAAGGAAAAATAAAATAAAATAAAATAAAAATAAAAGCTACGAAAGCCCTAAGGAAGCGTAGTCCACGACTTCAACGAGTAGGCGGAGAGTCGGAGGAAAATAAATCCTCGTAGATTCTTCTCTTTTTGTAGGAAAGCACTTCTTCATTCTTCGCCTGCAGCTGCTTTTGTAGCTCTTCATTCTCACTGACGATAACCTGATATTTATTTTTCCACGTTTCTGCCTCATGTTGTGATCTCTTCAAAGCGATTTCCAACTTTTCAGCTTCGGACATGAATACTAAAACAGGTTCTCTTCTCGGAGGTAAAGGATCTTGGCGAGGATAAGGCATCTTCAGCTTGATGGCTCTTTCCCGGACCCAACAAAGATAGGGTTCCATAGACACACAATTCGGCTTTCCCAAACTTTCTTTGCCTTTCTTGTGCAAATGACGCCAAGCGGATACAATCTGATCTTGAAGTTCTTTGTCACCCTTAAAGAAGATTTTCTCCACATGAACACTTTTAGGCGGTTCTTTCAAGGGATACCCTAACTGTCGGCGAGCTAGGACTGGATTGTAGTTGATTCCTCCATTAAAACCAAGTAAAGGTACGTTGGCAAAGTCTCCACAGCTGTCAATAATTAGTATTCCATCATACACACGATTATACCAAACGATGTCCGAGTGTGTCAGCGCCATGACCCTTGGTGACCAAAATCCCTTGTCAAGACTCAAAAAAGACTTGGGCAAGTGCGAAATAAACCACTTGTATAACAAAGGCACACAACAGGTGATCATTCCTCCACCATGAAAATTCCGGAGATGTATGGAATGATAAGTGTTACCCAATAACGTTGGTACTGGATTGTTCTTCATGAATATTTTGATGGCGTTAATGTCAACGAATCCTTCAAAACTTGGGAAGAGTAGCATTCCATAAATAAGCAAAGCAAGGATTGTTTCAAAGGTAGGCATGCTTAAATGATCGGCATGATATTGGGCTTTCTTGATTAAGAAATGCGTAGGTAACCCTACAGTTCCGCCTTTGGCGATCATATTGCCTTTGATGTCTGACACCTTTAAGCATATGGCTTTAGCAATGTCTTCCTCTTTAGGGTTCTTCTCTAAGAAAGGGAACGGAGACCCATCCAAAATAGGTAACCCCACCAACTGAGAGTACTCTTCTAAGGTAGGTAATAGCTGATAATCTGGGAACGTGAAACAATGGTAATCCGGATCATAGAACTGTAGTAACGTAGAAAGAAGCCCATCCTTCACTTGGATTCTCAATAAGGATAATAGCCTTCCGTATTTGTCCTTGAACCTCTCTTGATCTTCAACCAAGGCTCCTAGCTTCCTTAGGTCATCCAACTTAAAATTCTTAAAAGAGTATTTCAAGGTGTTTCTCTTATTGTAATCCATGGTAGCCTGCGATGTTCATAAATAAAGTTTGAATTCCATGAGATGTAATGCAATGTGATGTTTTATGGATGTAATGCACATAAACACACAAAGTCCTAGGTTAAAGGTATACGAGCGGAAGTCAAGGTCTACCCATCCCACAGAGGTATGTACTATAGGGTTAATTGTACCTGCGGAACAAGGGTTCTAAATCGGTGCCCAAAGTCATCGGTCCATCTTTCGGATATTATCAATTTCCCAATTGACTCGGTGGTTAATAATATTCTCAAGAGAACCTCTTTTGAGTGTGGTATCGCGTAGCAACTATTTTGGGATTACTCCCTCATATTCCCCGCACTACGTCCTATATAAGGCCAAAGTGGTGTTAAGGTAACTACGGTCCCCAGTGTCATAGGCTCCCATCGAAGATAGTAAGTGTCTTCACGATTACTCGTTCAACAGAACTACCTTTCAAAAGGGCCTCAACTGAGCGGTGATTCTCAAGTCGGCTTGGTCGGGATTCAACTCCCTATAAGCTTCGTTGAATCTATCACCTCCTATAATAAGTTCACTCAAATCCGGGTGTAGGACTTATCTCACAACAAAGATACCCCCCATAATACACAATAATATATACAGACAATTAATAGTATAAAATATCATACAATACACAAAATAGGGGCAACCCTTAATTATGTCGGTCCCCAGTGAAGTCGCCATTTTCTGTTGCGGTGGAAATAGGATATCAAACTATTAATTAGCTTGAATCACAATTCTTAATTCACAACCGCTCTTTGATTTATCCGAAGGACAAGGTCAAAAGAGGAAAAACCTATACTTGCATCGTAAGCACAATGCGGGGAGATACCTAGGTAAGGGGTTGGTTAAGCTTAGGGAAGGTACTAGCACCCTAAACTTCTGTAGTACTCTACAGGAACCTTTTGTTGATTGTATGTCTTTTTATTTTTATTATCTGTTGGGAATATGTACTGAGCTAAAGGATAAAGTGACCTAAAAGAGACCTAAGGGTTAGTCCTAAGTTTACTCGGCAAGACGTCGCATCTTGTGCCTACATATCCTGACGGGAATGGAATCAGAGTAATTGTAGTTCCCCTCGAAAGGGAGGCTAGAAACTCCTTGACTGTGGTCAAGGTTTCGATGGGGCATAAGCATTTCTTAAGGAAACGCTTACGTGGAGCGTTGAAACTCCTATTCCTACGTTGAGGCATTGAATTGAAATTAGGGTTAAAATTAGGGATTCCACGGCGGGAAACCCTAAAGCAGAGTACGGCGACTCTTTGACCTAATGCTAGGGTAAAGGGCGTTTTCGTCCACGGCGGGACGCCTAGGCTATTGAGGTTTTGGAAACGGTCAAGGGTTTGAAAAGGGTCAAAATTTAGGGTTATTGACTCGGCGGTCACACTGCTAAACCTAATTCCTTCGGAGGGCAAGACGGTAAAAACATGCAAGCAACAGAATTATTACATGGCAGACATAAAAAATATGAAAATAAAGCAAGCAGTAAAGGAAAGCATCGCGACCACTCGCGTAAATTACAAATCCCCAAAAATGCGAAATAAAATAAACCGCGACCATGGCCTCGCATAAATTACATCCATGGGACAAAAACGAACAAATGAAATAATAATGATAAACTGAAACAAACAAATTAACCGGGGTTAGACGAAAATGAAACGGATAAGTCCAAACTGAATTTTTGATATTTTCCTTTGTTGAAAAGAAAAGTTATTATATATATTTTTTTATGTTTTTGATAAGGAAGGGTTATTTTAAGACTAATGCCTTTTTTTCTAAAAAAAAACAAATTGTTTTAATTGGAAAGGTTTTTTGATTAAGAAAAGAACTTATTTTTGACTTTTGCGGTAAATAAATAAAAACAAATTAATCTAAACATAAAAAAACAACTGTGTTATTATTATCTTTTTTTAAACGGTGGAGAAGGATAAAAACAAATTATAAATTATGTACCTAGCTTTTAAAACAAATTAATTATAGACTATGAATAAAAACAAATTAATCTAAATAACAAAAGCAAATTTGATTATAAATTATGTATCTAACTTTTTTTTTTAAACAAAGAAAATTTATTACGTAAAAGTTATATATAAAAAAAAATCTTACTTAATAACTAATTTTATTAATTAGAAGTTATTAGGAAACTTTTCAATTTACTATGTTAATAACTAATTGATTCTTGTTAAAACAATTACTAAAACTAATTACTAAATAACTAATTTACTATTGTATTTAAAACAATTACTATGTTAATAACTAATTTACTATGTATTTAAAACAATTACTAAAACCAAATTACCAAAACCCAACAGATAAACGTGAAAAGAAAATAGGTCATTTGGCTTTGTGGCTTGCTGCTAGGGTTTGTCCATCCTTTCTCTTTCTCTCCTTATACCGGCGGCGGCCATTGTTGCATGCTCCATGCTTCCTTCTTCTATCCTACACCTCTTCTTCTTAAACCTGAAATGCACACATCAGAGCAAAACGATTTACGGTAATAAAATCCTACCTGTACGCGTTTGCTATCGACGGTGTTTGTTGAGGTTCGTTGGCCGATGATGTTTTGCGACTGAGGCGTTGCTCGATGACGGTAATGAGTCCCGGTGGTAGTGGCAATTGGAAGGATCCACGGCCGCCACGAGTTCCCGACGTTGATCCGTTACACCGAAGCTTCGATTCTGGCTTTTTCTTCCCCTTCCCGGATTTCGGATCCCTCTTAATATTTATATCCCCCTCGAATCCACTGTGGGCTTTGATTTTTCATGATCTCCGCTGAAGTTGTTGCTAGATTTGTTGAGGTATTTTCGGAACAGATTATTAATTAGTTTTTGACTGAACGGCTTTGTTATATTGTTGCTGTGCTTTTGGATCCGGATTTTACGTTTATTGATTTTATTTCGGATTTGCTGGCTGATATTGTTTTGGATTGTTGAACGGATCCAGTGGATTTGAAAACTTGTTAATTAAACCGGTTCGATGGACTGGCTTCCTGAACCGTTTTTCTGAACTGGTTTCTGAATTGGTTTTGTTTGAACTGGTTTCTGAATTGGTTTTGTTTGAACTGGTTTCTGAATTGGTTTTGTTTGAACTATTTCAGCTTGTTGGACTTTTTGTTGGAATTGTGTTTCTTCATAGGATGATTGGAGTTAAGGTCCCATTTGGGGCAAACCGTCCTCCTGAGAAAAATCACTTCTCAAACCGGCTTTTCAAATAAGCTCTTTTCTGTATAATCTCTTTTTGGCCAAGCAATCTCAAAATGCAGTTTTCCTCTCAAACCGGCTTTTCAAATAAGCTCTTTTTTGTATAATCTCTTTTTGGCCAAGCAATCTCAAAATGCAGTTTTCCTCTTCCTCTTTCGGTGCCTTTCGATAAGAACAAACATCTGCCCTGTTCTGACCGAGGTCGCGAACCGGACATCCGATGATGATATCTCTGAGGGTGTCAAATTAACCGATTCAATTTCCTTGTTTTGCTCATTTGCAGGTTTGAAGATATGTCGGAAAGGTCGGAGAATCGGAGCGAATAGACATCGGACAGTATAGTAACTTAAGAATTTTATGATTCCTTTTGTAGAAAATGTACTTATTATTTTTGTAATTTTATGTATTATTATTTTTGTGTAAAGAGTTAATAAAAATTCCTTATTTTTGTGGAAAATTATTATTATGATTATGCAAAACAAAATGAAAACCACTGCATATGCTGTTTGTTTAATGTTGGAAATAGAATTAAAATAAAACTATGAAATAAAGTTATAATTTTTTTTTTTTTTTTTTAAAATGAAGTTATCTAAAATGAAATGAAAACTTAAAACGGGATTAAATGAAATGAAAACTTAAAACGGGATTAGCTATTTTAAAATGAAATAAAACTTAAAATGAGATTAGTTATTTTAAAATGAAATAAAACTTAAAATGAGATTAATTATTTTAAAATGAAATAAAACTTAAAATGAGATTAGTTATTTTAAAATGAAATAAAACTTAAAATGAGATTAATTATTTTAAAATGAAATAAAACTTAAAATGAGATTAATTATTTTAAAATGAAATAAAACTTAAAATGAGATGATCTATTTTAAAATGAAATGAAATATAAAATAGAATTAAATAAAATTAATTTAAAAATAAAATGACGGTACAATACAATATGGTTATCCGACTAACTTCGCTTCCGACACCATTTCCGATTAAAATCTCCCAACCAGATCAAACAAACCAAAGTTCCTGATTACAACTCAAAATTCAAACTTGACGGCCGGCTGTAAACAAATGACCGTTTTGCCCTTCATAAGCTAAAGAGCGCACCACGCGATGTTTCCTGCAAAAATCAACCAACTACAAGAACTTGTTAGTAATTAGTTAAATGCAAAAATGCAACAGAACGCGAGATGGTTCGACTAATCTTAGGGCAAAATTTGGGGTGTTACACGATCCATATCCATAGTACAGTTGATGAATTTAAAATGTTTCTTATTTATACTATATATATCCTAATTCCTCAGCTGCAACAAAGCATGATCAGATACATTAGGTGGAAGGATGTTTAGGGTAGTGTCCAAGTGGTCTTGAAACCATTCCATATTACCCAATAACCTGTCAATCCTTGAATAGATAGCACATGTAATATGTTTATTGGACGTGTGTAATAATCTCCATTATTATCCATCTCATACAAACCATATTTTTCCATCATGGTGGTAAGATATATATATTCAGCTTCAGTAACCATCTCCCTCCCAATCTTATCTTGAATCTTGGTCACATTATTGAAGTCACCAAGCAGGCACCAAGGGCCCTGTAGTTGTCCATGTAATTTCTCAATGTCCCTCCACAAAATTCTTATTTGGTCAAGTTTATTTAGTGCATATATAGTTGTAAGCCAGTATTGGAACTTTCCCTCAAGATCATACACACAATAGTGCACCATTCGGCTAGAACTAGTAATAAATCTAATGTCTAAAGAACTATCATCCCAAGCTATCCAAAATCTACCACTTTCATGGTTTGCATTGTTATCAAGATATGTACCTTTCAGGTTTAGGGTTTTTCTATAGGTAGAGGCTTTATCTTTCTTCACCCTAGTTTCCAGCAAAACAACAATATTGGGTCAAAGCTCTAGGAGACGGGAGCTAATCTCCTTAAGCTTTCCCTTTTTATTCATCCCCCACATATTCCAAGCAATCATCATGGTCCAATATCTTGAATCACTAGAGGATCATTCGAAATCCATAGTGCCTTAAACTCATTGGTACATTGTACTCTTGTTGGCATTCCTTTATGAGTTATTCCTTTACCTTTGTCTTTTCTACTATATTGGACCTTTGTCCATTTTCCATTGTGCTATTCAATTTCCTTTCCACTGCTAGTCCCTTTTGGCATAACTTTGGAGGATAATTTCTTCTCTTCTTCTGGTGGTTTAGGTTGTGGTCTCCATTGCATTCTAGGTTTTCTGTCACCACACTTATGACCGATCTTTTGGCTTTCTCATAAAAAACGGGCTTCCAGTCATATTCCACATGTTGAACCAATTTTCTCCTTTCGTTATCTTTTATGATGATGTCTTTCTTCAACTCTCGCGTGACATCCACTTCCACTAAGATTCTTGCATATGAAAATTGCATCTTATTGGTTGTACATTCATCTATGAGGAGTGGCGTCCCCAGAGCGCTTCAAAATTTCCTCAAACTCTTCCCCCTATAAGTGAAGAGGTGATTTTGGGAGTTTGATCCAGATTGGCAAGGTTCTCAGCATATCTTCCTTCAAATTGAGATTTGGTTTCTACTCCCTAAGTAGCATTGGCATGTTTCTTTTAGAGTATGGTCCCTTCATCATCACTATCTCCATGTCCTTATGCATTCCTAATTTGAGAAGGAAGTATCCATCATCATGATAATACATGTCAGGAAGTTGGACGAAATCCGACGTCTTAATCATGTATTGCTTCACCATGTTCATAGTCACATCACCTTCAAGAACATACATGATCAGCGGTGACTTCCAAAACTTCACCTCAGATACAATATCCTCTTCCTCAATCTCAATTTCAATCTCCCCATTGACAAGCCCGGGTGCTACATACTCAATGGTCATTCCCTTTGTAGGATTTTTGTTCTCACTAAGTACATCCACCCATAATTTCCTCATTTCTTTTGAATCCTCTTTCGTTTCCTTTTATAGGGTTACCTTTTTCTGTAGTTACTTTTCATCCTCTGAGATGTTGCCTTCATTGTTGAATTGTAATTCCTTGTGTCGAAGTAGGTTGCTCGACATAACAAGGAAGTGTCGAACCACCTAGTATGTTAAATTGTGTTAGTGTGTCGAAGTGTCGAAGCATGTTGCTTCACATATGATTTCGACTTATGCCTATTTTAGTAGTGTTAACTATTTTGGGCTTTTATAGTTTTGGAATTTGTCTTGAGGTCCAAGTTAACCTAAATCTATAAATAGAGGGAGTAACCCTTATTTTTGTAAAAAAGTGAATAAAGCATTCATAACATTGTATTCACAGTATTTTACAGTTGCAAAGTGAATAAGAAGTTTTTCCACAGTTTGTGGGCAGAGAGAAACTCTGCAAAATTATATTACTCTTCTCCTTTATCATTCTTTCTTTCTTTCTTTCTTTCTTTCTCCATTGTTCTTTCTTTTCATTGCTATTGTGTGGGTGATAACAATCTTGTCCATCAAGATTGATTGAAATTCTCCATATGTTTTGGGGGATTTCTAACATCTGGTATCAATAGCTCCGGTTCAATAGATTCGTAGGAAGAAAATCACCATGGCAACGAATCATCCAAATGGGAATTTCCAGCAAATCTTCCGATTCTTCAGAATAACAATTATGAGAATTGGTGCAAGCAGATAAAGGTTGTGTTCTGTTATCAAGATCTTTAGGATATTGTGAAGGAAGGAGTAGCAACACTTGCAGAATACGCGACAGATCAAGAAAAGGTTGCACATAAAGAATTGAAGAAGAAATATTATAAAGCTCTCTTTATAATCCATCAATATGTTGATGCAAATAATTTTGAAAAGGTTAGTGATGCAAAGTCAGCGAAAGAAGCATGGGAAATTCTGGAGAAATCATTTGAAGGCGCAGAGAAGGTGAAAGAGGTGAGGTTACAAACTCACAAAAGAACATATGAATTGCTTCATATGGAAGATAATGAAAGCATAATTGATTTCTTCACAAAGGATACGAAACTGGTGAATCAAATCAAGGTATGTGGAGAAGTGTTGACATCAAGATTTGTTGTTGGAAAGATCTTGAGGTCGTTGGCTCCAAAGTTTGACCACATGATAGTAGCCATAGAAGAGTCGAAGGATTTGTCAAAACTGACAAAGGAAGATCTTTAAGGGACGCTTGAATCTCATGAACAAAGAATGACTGAAAGAGCTGCAGGAAAGTCGAAAAATTATATGGCTTTGCAGGCTCGATCTGCAAAAGAAAGAAAAGGTAAAGGAAGTTGGAATGGAAACAAAGGCAGAGGAGGCTACAACAATTCGACTGGTCAAAATCAGCAAGAAGGAAATTGGTCAAATCAGAGAAAACCCTAGAACCAAGGCAACCAAAGAGGTGGTGTTGCAGTTAGATGAAGAGGTGGTGGTCAAAAGTCAGACAAGAGTCACATTCAGTGTTACAACTGTAAGAAGTATGGTCATTAATCTAGTGATTGTCCAGAAAAGCAGAAGAATCAAGGAACTTATGCAAAGCTAGCGAAACATGAAGAAGAAGAGATGTTGTTGATGGTTACAACAAGAGATGAAGAGAGATTCAAGGACCAGTGGTACTTGCACTCAGGATGCTCATCACACATGTCTGGAAGGAAAGATTGGTTTATCAATATAAAGCCATAAATGAAGAACATGGTGAAATTTACAAATGACAACACTCTAGTAGCTGAAGGTGTTGGTGATGTTCTGATTATGAGGAAAGATGGGAAAAGGTCAGTAATTTCAAATATGTTGTACATACCAGGCATGAAGAGTAATTTGCTTAGTATAGGCCAGTTAATCAAAAAGAACTACAAGGTCTTGGTCAAAGACAAGATGATGAGAGTTCTCGACTCAAATGGAAGGTTGATCTTGAAGGCTCCAATGTCTTAGAATAGAACCTTCAAGATTGAACTAAATGTGTGATGGAGCATAAGTGCCTTGTAACATCAGCCAGCGGAGATGAATGTATATGGCATTATAGACTTTTCCATCTCAATTTCAAAGACATCAGAGATTTGAAGAGAAGAAATATGGTTTCAGGATTATCAGAAATCGACATTCCAAAGAAAGTGTGTGAAGAATGCGTGCAGGCGAAGCAACATAAGAACAACTTTGGTAAGGATGCAGGAAGCAGGTCGAAGGCAACTCTTGAAGTCATATACTCTGATGTATGTGGTCCTCTCCAGGTGGATTCGATTGGAGGTAAAAAATACTTTGTTACATTCATAGATGATTTTAGTCAAAAATTATGGACTTACCAGATCAAGAAGAAAAATGAAGTGATTAAGGTATTTGCCAAGTTTAAATCTATGGTCGAAAGACAGAGCGGTCGAAAGATCAAGATTTTAAGGACTGGTGATGGTGAAGAATATGTTTCGAAAGAATTCAATGCATTATGTGTGAAAGAAGGGATTGTGCATGAGGTGGTGCCACCCTACACTCCACAATAGAATGGAGTCACATAAAGGAAGAATAGAACCATTATGAATATGGTTATAAGTATGTTGAAAGGAAAACATCTACCCAAAGAATTATGGGGAGAAGTTGTGTCAACTGCGACATATATGGGGAAATGGCGACAACACTGCGGTTGGAAAAAGGGCGACAACACTGAGGTTGGGAAAGGGCAACAACTCTGAGGTTGGGAAATGGTGACAACACTGCAGTTGGAAAAGGGGCGACAACATTGAGGTTGGGAAAGGGAGACAACACTGCGGTTGGAAAGGGGGGCGGCAACACTGAGGTTGGAAAAAGGGAAACAACTCTGAGGATGCAAATAAGAAAGGTTATCATCAACTCTAGGGTTAGGAATGATAAACATACAACTCTGAGGTCGGGCATAAGAGAAAGGCAACAACTCTGAGGTTGGAAATAAGAGAAAGGGCAACAACTCTGAGGTTGGAGTAGGAATTGACATCAACTCTGAGATTGGGTATAGAATGGTCTCTCAACTCTGGGGTTAGAAGTAACAACATCATAACATTTGAAACTGAAAAAAGGTGATTATCTACAACTTTTCGATTGGAGAAAAGGGATATCAATACCAACGAGTATTGAAAAAAGGTGATAGCCACTGATGAGCAAAGGGATATCAATGTCGTCGGGTATTTAAAAAAAAAGTGATAGACACTGACGATTGCTTAACTGGTTTTTCAAATTTGGATAGGAATCACCACAGACATGATCTGGGTTTAAAAATGGGTTTTGCCAATGGGGATTGGACTTTGCAAGATATTTTCCAAATAAGGTATGGGCTTTGGTAGGCTATGTCAATCAGGCACTTTTTTGTAGGCACGAAAACCTCAGGGGTCCCACAGGCACAACGACGGGGATGAAGTTTTCGAAACATGGCTACCCTTCCCGGGACTCACCAAACCTATATTGGGTATTTCGAAACAAATCAAAAGGCAAAGTCTTGACATAGACAACCCTTCTCGTGCGAAAGGCAACGAGGGGGAGACATGATTTCGCGCACCAAGCAACAGAATAAACTCACGAAAGGAGAGTTATCTCAATGAAATCATCTCCATGAAGGAGGAAACAGGATTACGGCAGATAAACGAAAAAGGAATGACTTTGAGAAATCCCGTCGAGGTTGCCAACTAGGAGCTTTACAAGGGTTAAAAAGGTCATTTATTTTCAATTTTGTAATGCCAACGAGATGGACTGTGGAAAGATGCCAACAGAAATGGACTGTTGAATAGTGCCAAGAGAGTTTTAGGCTTGCTTCTTTCTTGTTAGAGAGCTTCATGCTATGCTGGATGATATGCATGAATGGTATGGTATGACTTATGCATGATAGGTTTATGTGATGATATGGAGGCCTACGGATGCCCCAATCTCGGGTAGGTGTATTGAATGCTGAGAAAAATTAGCTTAGGTTGCAAGGCTTCTGGTTTATAGGGTATGGGTTGTGTCTCGCATGGCTTCCCGACATCTGACTTCTTGATATTGCTGGAAGAATCTGGCGTGGACCTCCTGATGCCCCAGGCTGGGTCTAAAAAGCTTTCGCAGGCAGGGAGAGAACCTTCATCTCTTTGGACAGTCTTGCCCCAGTCTGTTGGGTATCTGCACGGATTGCCCCAGTCGTAAGCTATGAAGAGGCCTTGTCGTGGATCATCTGAATCTGACATGCCCCAGTGTGTTGGAACTGCATTCCTCTGATTAACCATCTCGGAGAGATTAACTTCTTGTGCTCTTGGGGTGGCCTGCCCCACTATGAGCCTTGAAGAAACTTTGCCTCTAGCTGGCTGATCTTCGAGGGAGTTCCCCTAACTAAATGGTCTTCGTAGAGATTTGTCGAATCTCGACGTGACTGCCTCTGATTGATTGGATCTTGTAGAGATTTCTCGACGTGACTGCCTATGATCGACTGGATCTTGTAGAAGTCTGTCTTTCTACTCAAAAGAGTTTTCAGAATTTTGCCTTGGTATGATCAAGAGAAGTGGCTAGCCCCTGCTCAACGGAGATCTCAGGCGTTCTACACTTTTGAATCATCAAGTTCCTCAATTCATGTTCCTTGTAGAAAATTTCTGGATGTCAGATGCTTACTCACGAGTAAGACAAGTTCATTTTGGAAATGATAATGCAAATGCCATGCTTATGCTAGTTTTGAAATCCCATTATGTTCACTGAAGTTATGACATATAGTGAATGAATCGCTAATGAGAATGCCATATCGATACCAACACAAATGATAAGCAAATCGTTAAGGAGTCAGTTTTAACACGATTGTAGTGACTAAGGTACACTTTCGAACTAAACCCTGTTTCAATTAGGTCTTTTGAGGGTTGTAACGTGGCCTGGTTCACGGTTTCCAAAAAGAAAGGATATAAGGCTCGAAACCTATTCTAACCTACCCGCTCTTCGTGATGTTCTCCAGTCCTACGTTTAGCTTAGTTTGATATAAGCGATCTTCTTCCAAAAGGGATTTGGGAGTGAAAATGAACCCATAAGGTTTTTAGAGTGGCAGTCATGCACCTTCTATTTTGCTTGTAGCCACACAATTCTGTTCTTGCCGAGGATTTTCTTATGATTCCTGTTTGTTGATTTGTTTTTCATTTCCCTACTTTTGCTGGATTGACTTTGATTTGCGTTCCACAGGGATACCCTAATTTTCTCCTAAGTCACTTGTCCTCAAGTTTCGACTTAGCGGGCTTTTTTCTATTCTTTTGATTTTTTTTTATTTTTTGGAACAAATTCGTGTGACATTTGTTCGATTGATTGGAAGGGTCGTTACAGGTGAATATCTACAAATGACAAACAAGAAAAATTACACATGAAAAATGATTGAACAAACTAATGATTACTAGAGTGATCAACCTTATTCCCCCCAGCTTTGGGTCTTGGTACTGAAAGAAGCTGACGGGACTGTCCCACAGATACAACTTCTTTAGATCTACCATTGCTCTAACTACCGCATTGCAGATGTGCTGGCCTACGCGAGGTTGTTCGTGACATTTGGAACAGCTGGCGCAAACGATATAGCTTTCGAGTCAATCAAGTCTTGTACTTTGTGTTTGAAGACGTTGCAATTCTTGATCGAGTGCCTCAGCATCCCAGAGTGATACTCACAGCTAATGTTCATGTCATACTCAGGCGGGAGAGGTATTGGAGGAGCCTTATCTTCTCTTAGCTGAACCGAAGAATTCTTGAGCAGATAAGCTAGCAGATGATCATACGGCATGGGAACTGGATCAAACCTTCTGGGAGGCCTCCTTGGTCCATGTCTACCCTACTGATAGTAGTTCTGCTGTTGCGAGGCAATAGGTTGCTGAGGAGTATAAGGTTGCTGATATTACCTTGCTGGAGGACCAGTTGGGATAACATATGTCGGCTGCTGATACGGATTAGGTGCTACTGCTGCCACCGAATAGTATGGCATTTGGCAGGCTCCAACTTCTCTTTTGGCTATTGTGGCAGCATTGGTCTCCCCTTCCTTCTTTTTGGGGAATCCAGAATGGGATTTCTTTGCTCCACTGGTCGCATATGTTGTATCTTGTATCTTGCCGATCTTCAAGTCGTTCTTGATTCGCTCGCCAGCAATGACCAAGTCTGAGAATCCCGAGGTAGTGCTTCCAATCATTATATCAAGATACGACCCTTGAAGTGTGTCCATGAACATGTCTATCAATTCTCTTTCAAGAAGAGGGGGTTGAACCCTGGAAGCTAGATCTCTCCACCGTTGGGCGTATTCTTTGAATGATTCATCTGACTTCTGAGCAAGGCTTTGGAGCTGAGTTCGATTGAGAGCCATGGGTGAATTATACTGATAATGCTTTAGGAAGGCTTCAGAAAGTTCCCTCCAGGTTCGTATGTGCGTACGCTCAAGCTGCATATACCATTCCAGGAAAGCCCCACTAAGACTGTCTTGGAAAAAATGCATTAAGAGTTTCTCATCGTCAGAATAAGCAACCATCTTTCTGCAAAAAGCTCGGATGTGGGTCTTTGGACAGGTGACCCCTTAATACTTTTTGAAGTTTGGAACCTTGAACTTTGGAGGAATTTTCACACCTTGCACTAGGCACATGTCGGCAGCATCTAACCTAAAAGTATCAGGACCTTCTATTGCCTTTAGCTTGTCCTCCATCATACGGAATCTTCGTTCGAGGTCAGCAGGAGAAGGACTGAAAGCATCATATACTGAATCAGCCCTTGTAGTGAATAAAGCATCTTGATGATCGTCAATCTCAGGTTAAGCTCTCCCATTAACAGGGATGTTGAATGTCTGAGCAACATTTTGATACACTGGGACTCTCTCGAGAGGTGGTTAAGCTATAACAGGCGTACCAGCTCCTCCTAGGGGATTCACTAGTATTGTCACAACGGAAGGGTTGGCAGCGGTGGCTCTCAAATTAGCCTGGCGTATTTCCTCTTGTCCTCTAGCCAAAGCTTGGATGGCTTCAACAAGTTGGCCCATCTAGGCTTTCATAGTGGTTATATCCTCCCTTATAACAGCTTGGCTTTGCTCTCACTGATCCATGAAAAGCTTCTGATTATGGTGCGTGCTGTATGAATGTAGGGAAGTCAGCTTGACCGTAGCAGGTTCTGGACAAAAGCCAAACAACAGTGAGTCTTCTGGAATATGCCTGATGAAATGCAATTATAAATGCAACATGTTTTTATGTTCCCCAAAGGAATGCATATGCTAAATGATATGATGAAATGGCATGCAACATCATGGATCCAAGGGTTCACAACATCTTGGAAAATCTAATTGTGAAGCTCAAGGTAGGTTGAAGGTTTATTTCCCTGCAAGAAATTACCATGTCCCCTCATAAGGTGAATGCTAAGACTTATGAAGATGCTTAGATTCATGGATCATGAGGCGAAAGTATCATTATCTCTACAAGATGACTTGTGGGTTAACAATACCCTCAGGAGGATCTCCTCTAAGTGAGGTTTCCCTCAACTTTGAAAGCCATGGGTTGTCTAAGGTCCTTGAAGTCATGGACCCTCCTTGGAAGAATGACTGTCAGTGCGAACGTGATTCACGTGCCAACAAAACTCCAAAAAAGAATCTATTCCAAATGGGTTGTTCGTGTCTCCCTCTCAAGACAACTATGTCCGATAGGTCAACACGAAGTCCCTCCTATCTTATGTATACTCTCTAAGCCTATGTGTTGGGCTTTTCACTCAAATAGTATATCCAACCCACAATATCACAATAAGATGTATATAACAGGAATACATATAATAGGAATGGATAAATAAAGCAAACGATAACAGAAGTAAACATCCAAGGAAAAGGATACAGGCAAGCTAGGCTTGACTCGCTTATGGGAACTCCATATTGTCCCCAACAGAGTCGTTAGCTGAAGCGCCGCGAAAAATACAGAGTCGCCACCGAATTTCATTTATTCCAAAGGAAAGGGAAAATAGCGATAAAACCCCCAAATGAGAGAAACGGTCTCGCAACCAAGAGCGGATTCGGAAGTAGGTTATGCAAGGGGAAGGTATTAGTACCCCTCACATCCATGGTACTCCATGGGAACCACTTGCTCGTATCAAATGCGTATGGATGTTTATTTATCTGGATATTGCTTGCTCTTGGGAATGATATGAGAGGATACGATGGGGGAGAAAATAAGTTTTAATTTAGTGTGCTCGCCAAGGATTTGGGCCCTCGTGCCTACGTACCCTCATACATGCAATGAGGAAGTCAAAGCTTCGTAGTTCGGCTCAAAAGTGGCGTAAATGTTTGGTTGTTTTTACTGAACAATATTGACGTTTACGTGCTACTATTCACTTGCTCGTATACTCTGTCATGGGAGTGGAAAGTATTTACTTGTTTGCGGTAAAGTGGACACGCTTGGTTCGTACTCTAGCAGTTAAACGTTTCTTGCTCGCACATGAAGGCTTAAGCTTCGTTCACGGTAGAACGGAAGTAACATGTCCTTATTGAAAGATTTTGAATAGAAGGCCCTAGGGCAAAAGATAATTTGATTTGTTAGGGTTGATTTTATGTACGGAGACAAGCATCAGACCCTTGGCTAGATACAGTCAATGGTCCAATAACTCGGGATTTGAGAGAACAATGTTGTCCTAACCACTCTTTTTAATCCAAAAAAGAGATTTGAATTGTGAAAAGAGTTTGGCAAGTCTAATCATTGGAACTTAGAGGGCGAAAAGTATCTGACCATTGACTAAGTACAATCAACAATCAGAGCACTTGGGAATCGAGAGGACCATGGAGTCCTAACTACTCTTTTTCTCCTTCATAGCACCTAGATCTAACCTGTTTGAATCATTGGATGTTTTAAGGGGGGAAAGTCAAGTGTCAAGTCCTCAGGCTAGGTACGACCGACAACTCAAGTACTTGAATGTTGTGTATAAGCACGTACACCCCATTTGGCATTCCAATTTGTTATGAAAATGATTTTGAAAAAGGAACTTGACGTTGGATCAAGTGTTTGAATTTATTATGAACAAGTGTGTGAAAGAATGGAGGTGAGAGATAGAATGAGATTGGGAAGAGAATGGAGAAGAGATGATAGAATGGATCATGGAGTGGATGGAGAATACTTGACGTTGGATCAAGTATTCACGTTGCAATGCTGTGAGTTTTATTCAGAAAATAACTTGACGTTGAATCAAGTACCTTTTGTTTCTTTTGAAATGTTTTGTTTATCGTTTTGTATTTTATGCTAGGAGGTGCACCCGTTGCTTAGAGTTCGATAAAAGATCCAGTAGTAGCATTATCATTGTGCAAAGCAGAATTCATAGCTGCTTCTCTTTGTGCATGTCAAGCAACATGGATGGTGAATCTGGTCGAAGAGATAATAGTGAAGAGTCATGGAGAAATTACCATGAGAATCGACAGCATGTCAGTTATCAATCTGGCGAAGAATCCGATAACACATGATCGAAGCAAGCACATCGAAATGAGGTTCCATTATCTTCGAGAGCAGGGTAGTAGATGGGAAGATGAATGTGGAACACTACAGAACTGAGAATCAGATTGCAGACATCATGACGAAGGGAGTGCAGGTTGAAGTTTTCAGAAGACTAAGAGCTATGATGAATGTAGATAGCTTATACAGAATGAATTAGGTGGTGCATTGAATTATAATTCCTTGTGTCGAAGCAGGTTGCTTGACAGAACAAGGAAGTGTCGAACCACCTAGTATGTTAAGTTGTGTTAGTGTGTCGAAGTGTCGAAGCATGTTGCTTCACACAGGATTTCGACTTATGCCTCTTTTAGTAGTGTTAGCTATTTTGGATTTTTATAGTTTTGAATTTTGACTTGAGGTTCAAGTTAACCTAAATCTACAAATAGAGGGAGTAACCCTTATTTTTGTAAAAATGTGAATATAGCATTTATAACATTGTATTAACAGTATTTTGTAGTCGCAAAGTGAATAAGAAGTTTTTTCACAGTTTGTGAGCAGAGAGAAACTCTGCAGAATTATATTACTCTTCTCCTTCATCGTTCTTTCTTTCTTTCTTTAGTGTTCTTTCTTTTCATTGTTATTGTGTGTGTGATAACAATCGTGTTCATCAAGATTGATTGAAATTCTCCATAGATTTTGGGAGATTTCCAACCTCCATGGAATGTTCCAATGATCTTCGTGTTTTATGGATTTTATGTAACATTGCATATCTCCTCCACTGAATGTGTGTGTTGTTCTTCGCAGTTTGATGGCACGACTGTCTTTGGCCGTCTCGTGCCCTAGTCACCGTGTATTAAAAATTACCATTATTTTCTTGTCAATTTGTTCAAAGCATCTATGTAATATTTTTTATGCTGGGATATAAATTGATATTGATAACTTATCGTTGAAATGTATTATGAACTGGAAAAATAAAATACTACTAACGTCTTTATAGTAGCGCTAATCAAATTTTAAATTAATGTATTATATTTATTAATTTATTATGAATTGGAAAAAAAAAATACTACTAACGTCTTTATATCTGAACATTTATCATTGAAATTAATGTATTATGAAAATAAAAATTAATGTTTTATATTTATTTATTACTAAGTATTTTAATTTTCTTTTTAAATACTTAATGTAATTTTAAATTTCTGTCAAATATCATAAAACAAAAAATATTATTAAGTATGACGTACTTTTAAAATTAGATTGAAATAATTCGTTTTAATTATGGACTTTTGGATACAACTCGGATTGTTAAATATAAATTATGAATGAATATTCAAATTATTTATAAATGAATCGGTTAATAACCACATATTTTGTACGTCAACCTTTTTAAACCCAATAAAATTATTATTTTTTAATAATTATTTTTATTTATTTATTTTCTTAAGTAATTATAAATATTGGGAATGTGTTTTTTTCGCAATCTCAAAAAATGTAAAAGTATCAAGTATTTGTCTACTTTACGGAAAGGATAAACAAACATTGTCATATCTCAATTGAGGCATATTTAACGATAAGATTAGATAAAGTGATAGCAATTGCTGCATCCAATTCCATACATATTATTGTATAGAAATGTTTTGGAATTTATACTTGTATGTATTGGGATAAAGTGATAGCAATTGCTCCTACAGCACAAGAAAGAGATATGTTTGATTGGATGTTAAATGTGTTAACGAGACATAAAGAAGAGCTTAAAAAAAATTCGAAAAAGTGAGAAGAGAAAATACTTTTTTTTATAGGCGTTAGAAAATTCACCGATTTCTCTTTAAGAAATTCATCAAAATTTATGAAGAATTTTGAACCAAAACTTGATGAATAAAAATTAATTTTTTTAATTGATTATTTCTTTTATTCTTCACTCTTCAGTCAAGTGAATCAACCAATCTTTGTTGCAAGATTTCGGTGCACAATAGTAATGAAAAAAAATAAAATTGAATTGGGGGAGAAAGAGAGATTAAGGTTTTCAAATAAGGAAGAATACGAAGAATTCATGTAGAGTAACTCTATGTTCTCAAACTGAGATTTTGTTCCTTTACAACTGCAAGTAGGTGTTATTTTACAATAATAGGGGTTACTCCTTATTTTATAAATCTTGGACTTGCTTACTCCTCAAGAAAATTCCAAAATACCTAATTTTGCTAATACTACAAAATTGGACCTAAGTAAAAATCCATGTTGAGGCTAACTCCTGAACACTTCGACAATTCGGTATTTCGACACATCCTTGCTTTTGTCGAGCAACCTGCTTCGACACAAGGAATTACCATTCAACACACCACCTAATTCATTGTGTCTAAGCAATTTATATTCATCATAGACCTTAACTTCTTAAACACTTCGACCCACACTCCTTTCATCATAATATATGCAATCAGATTCTCAATTCTGCAGTGTTCCGAGTTCAGCTTCACTTATGCTACTTGCTTTTGAAGATAATGGAACCTTATTTCGATGTGCTTATTTCATCCATGCGCTATCAGATTCTTCGCCAGATTGGTAGTAGACATGTTGTCGATCTTCATGATAATCGCTCCATGATTCTTCCCTGTAATCTCTTCGACCAAATTCACCATCCATGTTGTTTGACATGCATAAAGAGAAACAGATATGTACTCTACTTCACACAACAAAAATCCTACTACTGGTTCCTTTCTCGAACTCCAAACAACTGGTGCACCACCTAGCATAAACACATAGCCATTTGTGGATTTTCTATCCTCAACATCACTACACCAACTTGAGTCAGTGTATTCCACTAGCTTGCATTCTTTTCCTTCACCAACTGCAGAAAACAAAATGTCATAGTCAAGAGTTCCTTTCAGATACCTTAGTATCCTTTTCATCGCTGCTAGGTGTGATACCTTTGGCTTCTGCATGATGAACTCACCATCCCTACATTGTTTACTAGATCAGGTCTTATGTGACAACGGTATAAAAGTGATCCAATGAGGCTTCTCTACTGCTTGGGATCGACATCATCTTCATTTATGTATTTCAATCGTTGCAATCTAGGCTCAATTTGAGTCGAAGTTGGGTTGCAATCTTGCATCTCAAATCTCTTGAGTATTTCGCATGCATATCTTCTTTGGTGCATCATCAAGTCTCTACTACTCTTGTAGAATTCAATGCCAACGAAATATGAGATATTTCCCAAGTCTGACATTTCAAACTCCTCACTTAGGTCATGTTTGAAATCTTCGATCTCCTTCATGCAACTTCCTGTTATCAACATGTCATCGACATAGAGACACAGTATAAGCTACTCAATATTGCTTCTTCTAACATATACTCTATGCTCAGTTGTGCACTTCACAAATTCCTTCTCCCTTAGGAAACTGTCTATCTTCTTATTTCAAGCTCTTGGTGCTTGCTTAAGTCCATACAGGGCTTTATGCAGCCTGTTGAAGCGCCGTGAAAAATACAGAGTCGCCACCGGATTTTATTTATTCCAAAGGAAAGGGAAAAGAGTGATAAAACCCCCAAATGAGAGAAACAGTATCGCAACCAAGAGCGGATTCGGAAGTCGGTTATGCAAGGGGAAGGTATTAACACCCCTCACATCCATGGTACTCCATGGGAACGACTTGCTCGTATCAAGTGCGTATCGATGTTTATTTATCTGTATATTTCTTGCTATTGGGAATGAGATGAGAGGATAAGATGGGGGAGAAAATAACCTTTAATTTAGTGTGCTCGCCAAGGATTTGGCCCCTCGTGCCTACGTACCCTCATACGTGCAATGAGGAAGTCAGAGCTTCGTAGTTCGGCTCAGAAGTGGTGTATTTGTTTGGTTGCTTTTACTGAATAGTATTGACATTGTGTGCTACTATTCACTTACTTGTATACTCTGTCATGGGAGCGGAAAGTATTTGCTTGTTTGCGGCAAAGTGGATACGCTTGGTTCGCACTCTAGCAGTTAAACATTACTTGCTCACACATGGAGGCTTAAGCTTCGTTCACAGTAGAAGGTAAGTAACACGTCCTTATTGAAAGGTTTTGAATAGAAGGCCTAGGGCAAAAGATGATTTTATTTGTTGGGGTTTATTTTATGTACAAAGACAAGCATCAAAACCTTGGCTAGATACAATTAATGGTCCAATAACTCGGGAGTTTAGAGGACAAAGTTGTCCTAACCACTCTTTTTCATCCAAAAAAGAGATTTGAATTGTGAAAAGAGTTTGGCAAGTCTAATCATTGGAACTTAGAGGGTGAAAAGTATCTGACCATTGACTAAGTACAGTCAACAATCAGAGCACTTGGGAATCGAGAGGACCATGGAGTCTTAACTACTCTTTTTCTCCTTCGTAGCACCTAAATCTAACTTGTTTGAATCATTGGATGTTTTAAGGGGGGAAAGTCAAGTGTCGAGTCCTCAGGCTAGGTACGACTGACAACCCAAGTGTAAGACCCTAATTTTGACCCTAAGATCCCTCATGGCATCATATCATTGCTCATTGCATTGCCTCAAGGATCATAGCATGTGTGGCTCCTTAACCCTAGGGTTGGGACTTGGGTGAGTGGTTTGAAACCACCAAACATGCTTAAATTGTATATTATTGCTTTTCTTATTTTGTTTACTAACCAAAAGCACAAAAATATGTCACTAACTTGTTTTGTTTTGTCAAGCAATCATGAGATCCCTTGCTCCTAGGAGGCTCCTATGCTCAATGAAGTGGCTGGATGAAGATGAAAGCAAACATGACAATGATTCACAAAGTTTCAAATCATCATATATGTCTTCCCAAGTATCTCAATTTGCCAATTTGATCAAGATAAACTAAAGGGCTTCAGGATATTCAATACACAGACCATTATAATTCACATCAGGGACAACTAACTACCTTAAAGTTCTTTGGTCTGCCATAGTCAAAAACAAACACAATGAAGGAAAACGATTAAAATAAATTCAGAAAAATAAACTAATACCGAAATTAATCTAATGACTTAAAATCAGAATTTTTTGAGATTTTTTTTGGATTTTTTCGACTCTATGAGAACAGTAAAAAATTCATTAAAAATAGAAAAAAGGGTTTTTTGGCGATTTTCTACTCCTAATAGACGGAATAGATTTTCGATCGGACTCACTTTTCCAAAAACCGATTTTTCGACTCTAGACGCGAATTGGCCAAGACCGCGAGGAACCTATGGCCTAAACGCAAGAACACTAAACCTATGACTCTAATATTGATTAATAATCACAAGAATCCCCGGGAACGGCGCCAATTTGATTCGCTGTCGCGCGCGGGTCAAAACGAGTGTTTTTCAAAAATGTAGTACGACGACACTTTTAACTCGGATATCGTTCTCACAAGGATTCTTGATTATTATTATCCAAAGGTAAATCGAATTAAGGGGGGGGATTGTTTGGTTTGGTGTTCGATTAAGAAAAAGTGATTATTAAAAGCAATTCTTGAAATAAGCTGTTATGAAATAAGTGATTATGAAATAATTCAATCTACCGATTCAGTTCCTACTATCATCGATTAATATAATTTTAATACCCTAAGCGGATTGTCTATTCCTATTTGGATACAAACTCAATGACAAGCGCGGTGAAGTTTGTGAGATGTATGATCCTATTGTCCGAATTAAGCAAACGAGATAAGTTTTCATGGATTAAGCAAACATGATTGATCAGACACAAAAGCGAATTAAGCAAACGTGACGTGCCTACGTTAGGATCATACAATCAACCAAATTGAATCAATATATTTCATGCAATCGAATTAAGCATACAAGAACACAAAATATCATTGAAAGGAATTAAACTAAAATTAACATTATAATAATCTCAAATTTTGGAACTTGAATTACGGCAGATTGAATCAGAGGGATTAGTTCTCCATGGAATTCATACAAGCTTTTAAATTTTCGTGAATAGTGATACCCTGTACTGTTTTCGACTGCTTAGGTTATAGGAAAAGTAGAATAACCCTAATTTGGTCAAAACATAACCTAGGCCCAAACTAAATAACCCAACACAAAATATAAATCTAGTGCTGAAGGATTTAATGGATTTTTCAACCATGCTACAGTCCAAATTAGCTTCTGACTTATTCATCAAAGTTGTAGCTCTTTCTCTTAGCTTTCCAATGACTGGTAGCACGCCTCAATCCGATACTCCTAGCTCTAGTTATGAATTTATTCGTACAGACTGGTAATGCTGAAAATAAACTGCGAAAAACAAATAAATGTAAAAATAAGATGAATTATAAAAACATATTAAACGGGAAAAATAACCAAACTAAAATATGAAAATGCATAAGTATAAATATAGAAGAATGTGCATCAAAATATACTGATCACCAGTCATAAGAAGTAAAGATGTTCAAAGTTATTGCTGCAATGATCTTTCTGCTATTGTGTTGATTCACTCTTAAGAAGCTTATGAGGAGATGTTATGTTGCTGCTGCAACGTTCTCTCAATTCGTGCTTCTGGACGTGACTCTGATCATAAAGCTTCTGAAGAATATCAAGCTTCTGAAGTTGTGTTACTTAGTTAAAGATTATAAAGATCTCAAGCCAGACATTGAGGTTATCAAGGTGCTTACTATAGACTCTGAAGATACCGAAGATCTCAAGCCAGACTGCTGACACTTTCAAGGTTCTGACCGAAGATTCTAAAGTTTCTGAATCCATCTTTATATTTCTTCATTTCATGCTTCATCAACTTTCATCAGAAGCCAATAAACTTAAATATAAGATCAAATGGGTGCATGATCAAATAGTACATAGTACAAATCAAATATTCTTTCCACTATCTGATTTTATGGGCAAGGAATATGCTATATACGTCACACATGTTACTGAGTTTTTGGGCGAAGGACAATATGCAGTATCACTCCTTTCACCATTAAATAGTGAACAACCGCTCTATTTTATTCCCTATTTTGCCCTCCAACAGTTTTCTCCTTATGCTATATAAGTCGGACTTGGAGACTTAAAGAAAAACAAGAGAAAATACAAGAATACTGAAGCGCTCCAAAAGTCCATTTCCTTATGAAAAACTATCATATTTCTATACAGTTTTTCTTTAAGTAATTTCTTATCATTTGTTAAAATCTACTTGTGTAGAAGCAATTTGTAACACATAAAATATTATTCAAACTGTTTGCTTGATTCCTTAAGGAGACTAGGGTATAATTAGATTCTTAAGAAGACAAAGAAAGATATTCTTTATGAGTCCTTAAGGAGACTAGGGTATAGTCAGATCCTTAAGTAGACAAAGAAGGTTATTCTTTGAGATTGTTGTAATCAGTTAATTATAGTGGATTAAGTCCTTGTGTATAAGGAAAAATCACATCGGTGGGTGGACTGGAGTAGCTTTGAGTTTCAAGCGAACCAGGATAAAAATACTTATGATTTTATCTCTTTGTTATTAACATTTAAGTGACGTTCTTGAGTTGGAAAAAAGCTTTTGTTTGGTAAAACCCAATTCAAACCCCTTTTCTTGTATTTTTCACACCTTCAGATACATCCACCACCACCATTATCACTAGAGCCATCTTTTGCACCTAATGAGCCTCGACATGAAGCGACAAACTTTGATAGCATATGCCCTTCTATGAAAGCTTGTTTCTCATGTGTTTGGGACATCATTCAGACATAATACATAGGTATGTTATCCTATAAGGATTCTCTCACACAGGTTGCAATTAAGGATGCAATAACCATAAGATTGATTTGAGCCAAAACCCACTTGGGATGAGCTCATCAACTACTTGCAATGGCCTAATCACATGCAATTATATTATGAATGGGGAAGTGGCGATGCTGGTGGGAGTGGAGAAGCAGGAGCACATGTTCAAATAGAGGACAATGAAGAAGAAGAGGAATGTGACAGAGTAGATGAGGATGATGAAACAGTCAATGAGTGAATGACTCGTGCAACATTTGCGACATCATTGTGAAGTTTTTACATTATTTATCATTTTCATTCTGGTACTTCTTGCACAATTTTTGTTGATTTATATTGTTTTTTATGTAGTAGAAGTAATAACATTGTTCATGCACAATGGACTTGGGTGTGATCAAGACATTGTTTGTTATTGAGTGAAGAACTACTTGACCTAAAAATCTTACATTATGATGGTGTGAATCCTTTGACAAACCCCTTTGAGGCTTACAATGAAATTTTTTGTTCCTTTCAAATGTTGCAACCCTTAATCAATTTAAAACAAAAACAATGTTCACCACCTTATCTTAAATATAAGAGAACACATAAAAATAAGGGCATGTCAAAATCAAAATTTGGGGAGAAAAAGAAAAAGGAAATGTTATGAAAAAGAGTATTCAAATAGTACCGGTGTAATAAAAGGAAAAGAAATATGCTTTGACATAAATAATTCAAAAATAAAAAGTCGTGCGTATAAAAAACACCAAAAGGAAATATTTGCAAGAAAATGGACGTAAGGAAAGAGATATTATTGAAATAAATACTTTTGCTCTCTTATCTTTAGGATTTTTGAATCCAAACAAAAGCCAATATTTTTTGTAAGGTGAACCATGTTACAACCAAAATAAAGATCTTACTGATCCATGAATGATGATATTTATCTTAATACTATTTAGATGAAATAAGAAAGTGTTTCTATAGTTTATACATTGTCTGATATTTGAGGGAAACACTATCCATTGAGAAATACTCATCGAGATCAAGATCCTGATGAATGATTAACTGTGGATATAAACATGTTTTAAAATTTTACATTAGTTAATCAAATGATTCATTTTTATGCTATATTTTATGGATAGCCATGATATTAAATATGAACTTACATTTGAAATAATGCAATTCTATAAAAATAATTTCAAAATTCTTGACCTAAGTTAGTCAACCCTTTTAGTGAAACATGCATTCAAAAGATTTATGAACCATTTGATTGATTTTGTTTGAGGAAAAACAAAAATATAAATTAAGGATGTTTGATAAGTTTTATATTTAAGTAAAATACATAGACATTTATTAACTTATTTTACAAGAAATCATACAAAACCCCCAAAATTTATCTATGAAAAGTGATAAAAAGAAACACCTATTTGGACTTTCCTAGCATGTATTAACTAAACACATGTAAAATGGACTGGAAAATCACTATTCAAAATGCAAACACCAAGCCAGAGAAAAACCCTAAAAATCAAAGCTTTCTAGGCCAAAACATAGGCGCGGTAGGCGAGGTTAGAAAGCTAGATGAAACATCCATATTCCAGTACTTCATGGGGAAGTATGAGTTTGGTGAAGCAAGGGTTTGTGCGCTAAGCTTAGAGTTGGTGTGCTTAGTGAAGCAAAACAACTAGGGCCTTATGTGAGATAGCTAGCATTGCTTAGTTAAGAAGAAAGCAGGCTCGTTAGGCACAAGAGCGGTGCACCTAGCGAGGGTACCAAATTCTAGCCTATAAATATATGCTTTTAGTTTATTGCAAAGTGAGTTTCAGTGGAGTGAGATAGTACAAAATTGAAGTAGGTTCATCTTGGCCTACAATTGTAGAATAAGAGATGGAGTCCGAAGGCGGAAGCACTTCTTAAGTGACAAGGCAAAACAACTTCCAAGCTCAGCTTCACGGGGCTACTAGTATAACTACGATGAATAAGTGTAGCTAAAAATCTCTTTATTAAGAGTTTGATGTAGTCATTATATTCATGTATTAAATAGGTCATGGTGTTTTGTGTAAGTCTACTCATGCTTTAATATTGATGAAACTTTAATCTTAATGCATGTTTTAGATTTGCTGCCCAAAATTGGTTTTCATTGTATGATTTTACAATCGAAAGGTGCTTGTAATTGGATCCTAATGCCTAGACATAGGGTTGGGTTCAATATCCACATATATTGTAGTAGGATTGATGTGGAGTCTTGTTTCTTTATAACTATTGGAACTTAATGTCATGCATTGATTAATAAACTGAGGTATCAACTATTAGGTGATACACTGATCTCACGACGTTGAGAATGATAGGAGATACGAATTAGAGAAACAAGTGGTAATATTAATAGTTGAGTACATGAGCATACTCTTGGCTTATGAATATGCATAATAAATACGTAGTGGTGAAATCCACCCTTAAAAAGCTTCTTACTGTTAACACCAAAATCTCCATTTTAATTTCTAACATTTATTTTATTTTATTTACTTTCACACATCAAAACAAATATAAAATAATTATCTACTTAGGATATTTAAAACAGTTAAACGATGTTTGAAATCACTAGTCTCTAAGGATACAATAATTATAAAACTTACTTTTATTACTCAAAAAATAGTCTTCAATCACCCAACATCCTTTTTCCTTTGACCAATAGCCCGCCAGGATAGCTCTTGGCACTACTACATATTTGATCTATAATATTCCATATTTGTAAAATGCTATTAAGTATATTATCCCAAGACTTATAATAGCACTTTTGTGTAGGGCGCTAGTATAAGTTGTAATAGGATGTTTAAAACATATGATCTCACAATGAACTTAATTACTATTTTGATATGATATAACATCATGAAACCGTTATATTATTTACTTACTCTTGTGCTTCCTTTTCTTTGATTAATTTTTTAAGCTAATATAATATAATTAATGATTGGTTTAGATTAACTTATTAAAGTTTACTTACTAGTATTAGCATTTGTGAAACTCATAGCTAAGTAATGTTTGTTTTGAACATCAAAGTCTCTGTTATAGTCTTTGAAATGTCGTAAAGGATCGGGTATGTTGAAGCTTCTTCAATGAGGTGAATCTGAAGCAAAACATTTATGCGAAACTGAAATCAAGAACAAGAGAAGTAAAAGAAACAATAAGTTATGATTGGTTGAGTTGAGCATGTTGTTTTATGGTTATTGATGAAATGAAAGAAGACAACATTTGGTTATGTCTAAAAATGATGACAAGTTTTAGAGAAATGGAATTTAAGTGTAACTTAGTGAGCAAGGTAAAAAATAGCCTGTAACATGGTTATGTTAAAAGATGGAACTAACGAATGATAAGCCGAAATTCTTGGTTTGTATAATCCAAGTAAATTGATCATATTTATATATCATTTTTATGAAAAGAAATTGTGTCTTTATTCTTAAGATTTTATGTATATGTTTAACACTTTTACTATAGCTAGTGCTAGTTTCTCTCATATTTTTTTTTCACTTTGGCTTTTATGTTTTTGATTTGAATATATACAGAAAATTAGCTTTGTACTATACAATTTACTTTCTCCCCCTATTCTTCACAGCTTTGGTTGATGCGTGTCTAGAGTTATATGGGTGCAAGTCGTAAGGATAATTTTGATTATAATCTTGGTGCTTTTGTTTGAACTTTGGTCTTTAAGAAAATATTGTTTACAATTTCAATGTTAGATGTATAATTCAAACACTTAAATTTTGTTCGAAAGTTTGGAAAGAAAGGGAGGAGAGAATTTTGAAAGAAAAAAAGAAGGATGAAGTGAAAACATTTGAGAGATTTAAGTGGTGATATGACTCTTTTTATTATTAAGAATCATTTCATTTGCAATTCACAATTGTATTCTATTTTGTAGTGGATCTTTACCAGCATTCATTATTGGATATAATCATTGAAATAATATTGATGTTGTGGCCAAAAAGTTTATAGAGATAGATTAAGTTTAGATATATGAAGTTATTATGCACCTTTTTCATATGTCTCTTAAAAGCATTAACTATCATCATATTGTTATGTAGTTCATCACCGATTGAATTTTCAATTTCTCTCTTTCATTATGATTAACGAATTACTGAATGTAATCAATATCAATGGTCATAGAATAGAATGTAATCTATATTAGGGCTTGGAAACAAACCAAATGGTAGTTTATGTGGTTTGTTACTATGGATTCTTGAACTAGTTTATATTCCAATAATTTTTATTAAGCCGTCTTTTGTGCTAACCGACTTCAAACAATTATATTAATTTTTATTGTCTGTAATTAATTTATATTAATTGTAATTATTTTGATTACAAATTGATTGCATGTCTTATGTGTAATAGTGTTGATATTTGAATTTTGAGAAGAATATGTGATTTTTTATTGCAATATTGAGTTATAAATTCTAATTTTCTTAAAAGAAAAAATAAAGGGCATTAATAGCGTTTTGTTAGATAGTGTTATTAAAGAGAATGTCTACACTAGTGTTTTCAGAAAAATGCCATTGAATACTAGGACTATAATAGAACTTTTGGGAAAAGCGCTATAAATCCTTTTGTAAATAAGGTGTATGGTAGCGCAGAACATAAATATGATAACATTTATTATGAAGCGCTTTTTAAAACTCTCATTTTAATAGCATTTTCAAAGCGTTATTATAGGTATTCAATTTAAAATAGTAGGGTCTCTTATAGCGTTTTAAAGCGCTATCAAATGTTTAAAATAGTTCTATTAAAAATATTTATTTGCATAGTATGGCGTGTAGATAATAGTTTTGTTCAATTATTAGGGGCGCCATATGTCCTTAACGATTAGACTTATGTGAAATTTATCCAATATGTCAAGGAATTCATTGTTTAACGTGTTCATTGCTACATCGTTTTTTGTCCAATAGAATAAAAATTGGTCTTCTCCTTTCTCATCAAACATTACCATATCTCGATTTCCTCCTCACTCTCACAAACTTATTTTTCCAAATTTTATAATTGTTGGAAGGGGGGAGAAAAGAACTTTCCCGAAAAGGCACCCAAGTTGACCCAACCTCATTTTCTAGTCGTATTGGTCCCATAGTAAATAAAGAACAAACCCATAGAGGGACAAATCTCTTAGTTCCTACACAAAAGCTCAAACGACCTAATAAACACACATACATTAGGAGTTAGTTATAGGGAGCGACATTAATGATTTTGACCACTTATGAATAAAAAATTATTAGTGGAATTAGCTCCCCTAAATCATGGATCATAAGAATGTACATATAGAATAAGCCACCCTCTTGGTTATCATAGGGTGTAATATCAACTCTTTTTTTTACCCCAAGTCTAAAAAATGATGTCCTCCTTATCCCTTGAGTCGGATAGATGCAATCCTTCACTGAAGGAGTCCGTCTTCCTATGCTTGGTATACAAAGTAACCGAGTCTTCAACCTTGGTCTTTTGGATGAGCTAGACATTGTCAATAACCTTGAAGTTTCTAAGAAAGAAGAAGGGGAAGAGTAATCGTTATCAATATCACTATCACTACCATAATCAGAGGTACTCACATAACTCCCAAACATTTAAATTTCAAAGAGTTTTAAATAGATTGACCTATTAGCATGCCTAAAGTTTTCTATATATTATTCCCACATTTCCATGAGCTCCTTACAATTGGAATGTTTAACCAAGTTGCCACTCTCATCTAAACTCCTAATAATTTCCATAACTAGAAAAGGGAAAGGAAAGAATGAAAGAAAAGGGAAAAAACGTAATTCCTAAGTTTAAGAGGAAGAAAATAAAAATCAATTGATTTCTAAGGAAGGTTCTTGCTTGGAGAAATTAGAAGTTTTGGGAAGAACTTGAGGAGAAATAAAGTCTTTCAATTTGTTAAGTAATGAGAAAACTATCCAGGTCACACAGGACACCATTTCCCTAGCTTAGGCATGCACATGTTATTTGAAAGAGAAAGCTCCTAAAGTTGCATGTGTCTGCATGCACATGATCTACGATTGACTATGATTGCTTCTTCCCAAGACTAGAGATAACATACCAAAGAATTAAATGTTGCAAGTTCCCAAACAACACTTGAGGGACTCACCTATAACAATCCTTGAAGTCCCATCAATCAAATCGACACCTTTTTTACGTTAATCACTTTGCCCTTTCCAAGTCTCGTGCTTTAGGGACTGTGGACTAAAATATTTTTATTGCGACTAAAAGGAGATAGTCTATGACAGAGTAACCTAATTTGAGACCCAAGAACCATATGCTATTTCACATGTGACTTACGATATATCTAGGGAATAAAAATATGAGAGGTTACAATCAAAAGGGAAAATCATGAAACTAGAAGAAAATTGTTTATGTCCTTCAATAAAGCCTAAAGCCTAAGGAATCCTCCATGAATACTTCAACCTTAGAGTTTTGAAGATTCATTGACTAATTTCAAAAAAACACTAATACACAAAATCTTTTTCTATTTGTAAGTTAACCTTCATCAACCCATATATATATATATATATATATATATATATATATATATATATATATATATATATATATATATATATATATGTGTGTGTGTGTAAAAGTGAGGATCAAGTCTTTTTATCTTACCCCAAATCATAGCCTTTAAATTAAATCTAATCTAACGGTTAATTAAGTAAAAATAAGAATTAAACATTAGATTATATTCAATTTAAGAGTTATGATTTAGAGTAAGTTAAAAAAACTTACTCTTAGTGTATAAATAACTTTTGTAGTAAATTGATTCTCACTTTTACACACACACATATATATATATATATATATATATATATATATATATATATATATATATATATATATATATATATATATATATAGCCTTTAAATTAAATCTAATCTAACGGTTAATTAAGTAAAAATAATAATTAAACATTAGATTATATTCAATTTAAGAGTTATGATTTAGAGTAAGTTAAAAAAACTTACTCTTAGTGTAAAAATAACTTTTGTAGTAAATTGATCCTCACTTTACACACACATATATATATATATATATATATATATATATATATATATATATATATATATATATATATATATATATATATATATATATATATATATATATATATATATATATATATATATATATATATATGTATATGTAAAAGTGAGGATTAATTTACTATAAAAGTTAGTCTTTTTATCTTACTCCAAATCATAGCCTTTAAATTAAATCTAATATAATGGTTAATTAAGTAAAAATAATAATTAAACATTAGATTATATTCAATTTAAGAGTTATGATTTAGAGTAAGTTAAAAAAAGTTACTCTTAGTGTATAAAAATTAGCGTCTTACAAAATTTTAACAAAACAATTATTTTTTATCATTCTCTTTAATATATTAAATGATTTTCGATTGATGTTAAATTTTATTAAGATAATCTATATGATAATATCATTCAATCCAACAGTGGATTTTGTTATACGCATATGGGGTAAAGAGTTATCTGAGGTGTCATATTATTAAGTTTGACACCATATATATATATATATATATATATATATATATATATATATATATATATATGGTAATCAACTTACTTCAAGAGTAAATTTCTTTAGTTTACTCCAATTGGATTTAATCGAATGACTAATTAAGTAAAACACTAATTTAACTCTTAGATTATATTCAATTTAAAGAATATGATTTGGAGTAAATTAAAAAAAACTTACTCTTGAAATAAGTTGATCCTATTGGTGGTGTTTTTCACTAGAGAGCATTGAACATTGTGAGACTTCTTCTCTTTAGAGCAACACCTTTGTGAAAGACACACCACATATTCATCCAAAATCTTAAGGTGATAGGTGGGTGAATTCTCTCAGTTATAAATGTTCAAATCTCCATATTTTCAACCACTATGAGACTATTATTTAAACTACTCACATTTACTACCCTATCAATAGATCCCCACTCAAATATATATATATATATATATATATATATATATATATATATATATATATATATATATATATATATATATATATATATATATATATATTTGTGAAGTTATGATGATGTGGCCAAAAAGTTTATAGAGATAGACTAAATTTCGATATATGAAGTTATTATCCACCTTTTTCATATGTCTCTTAAAAGCATTAACTATCATTATATTGTTATGTAGTTCATGAGTGATTGAATTTTCAATTTCTCTCTTTCATTGTGATTAACGAACTACTGAATGTAATCAATATGAATGGTCATAGAATGTAATCAATATGAATGGTCATAGAATGAAATCAATATGAGTGCTTGGAAACAAACCAAATGGTAGTTTATGTGGTTTGTTACTATCGAATCTTGAAGTAGTTTATATTCCAATAATTTTATTTTATACATCTACTTTTAATATATAAAAATTAATTACCACCATAATTACTTAATTATCCTAATTACAATTCATAATACAGCTACTTTCATGTTCCTATAAGTAATTTCGTACTAAATTCTATTTAATACTCTAACTAACTCTACCATTTTACAATTTAATAAAAATATATATTTAATTGTATAATTATATGTTATTAAATTATAACTTTAAATTAAAAATAACTATTTAATATAGTTGATTAATATTAATTGAGTAATTTAATATTATTGTTAACTTACCTACCAATTAATTATTATTATTGTTATTATTATTATTGATATTTACCCGCCATATATGATAAGAATATTTTTAAAATTTAAATAATATATTTATTATTTGATTTGATTTGATTTAATTGAGATCCAAACTCTATAAATTAAAATCGGTTACTTATTATGAACAATAATATAGGGTCATTCCAATGTCAATCTATTATTAATTGAATTTTACATAGATGTAATTTTGCAATAACACATTGGCATATTGAATCTTATACCGCTGTTATCTTTGCACTAACATATTTTATCCTTTCAACAGAATAATTATAGTAAATACGTACATTCTGTATACCGAATTATAATAAAAATGTATTAAAATCAAATAAAATTTTGTATACCGAATTATAGTGAATACGTACATTCTGTATACCGAATTATAGTAATTTATTTATTATATAAAAATATATCAAATAAAATTTTAAATATATGTTGTGTCATTAGCATTTATTTCAACTTTTGATTTATTATTGATTTTTTATTTCAATGAATTTTTCTTTAAATATTTATGATCATGAAGAAATTAGACTATATTTTTATTTACTGTAAACAGTTTTATTGCTTTTGATTTTAATACATTTTTATTATAATTCGGTATACAGAATGTACCTATTTACTATAATTATTCTGTTGAAAGGATAAAATATGTTAGTGCAAAGATAACAGCGGTATAAGATTCAATATGCCAGCGTGTTATTGCAAAATTACATCTATGTAAAATTCAATTAATAATAGATTGACATTGGAATGACCCTATATTATTGTTCATAATAAGTAACCGATTTTAATTTATAGAGTTTGGATCTCAATTAAATCAAATCAAATCAAATAATAAATATACTATTTAAATTTTAAAAATATTCTTATCATATATGGCGGGTAAATATCAATAATAATAATAACAATAATAATAATTAATTGGTAGGTAAATTAACAATAATATTAAATTACTCAATTAATATTAATCAACTATATTAAATAGTTATTTTTAATTTAAAGTTATAATTTAATAACATATAATTATACAATCAAAACGATGTTATATATGTGTAACATCAAAGGTTGGATCCTTTTCAGCATTTTGCCACACACCTCTATCAAATTTATATACTCTTTTTTTTCCCAGATTATTAGGTTTGTAATTTTATAGTCATCTAAATTTGCAGTTACATTAATTTTTGAATTTTTTTCAGTGAAAATGAGTAGAAAGGTTGATTCTGTGAAAGACATCAATGACTCAAAAGAAACTTGGCGTCTTGCTGTTCGAATAATGGATGTTTTGAGTGTTGTGAATAATAAGGGTATTGAACATTTGAAGATGATTGTTATGGATTCCTTGGTAAATTGCTTTTCTTTTTTTAAGTATAGATTTTTGTATGATAGTTAGTAATTACAACAAAATGTTTTTTTGTATAACATATAAAAAGAAGATTATTTTCATTTTGTTAGGGTGATCGGATTCAGGTCCTTATTCGTCATGACCATTTACTGAAATGGAAAGAGGTCATTAAGGAGAATATGACCTGCATTATAAACAATAGCAGTGTCTATAACAATGATTTTCAGTGGAAGGTATGTGATCATTCAAAAAAAATTGTGTTTCTTGGTGGTACCACAATGAAGGCAATCGAACTTCAAAATATTCCACCTAAAGGATATTTCTTTAAAGATTTTGGTGAGATACTTCAAGGCAAATGCAAAACCGATAGACTGGAAGGTAATTTAAATTCTATTATAACTTATATAACTTATATATTTGCAAACACATTCAATAATGAACCTTACTTTAATGTAGATATTATTGGCGCTGTTAGTGAGATAAACCATATCCAATCCAACACTCCGGGGAAGAAAGTTGTTGTTTTTGTTGTGCTGAAAGATTTGAAGTAATGCGTATTGTTTTCATAACTTATGTGTTTGATAAATTTATATATTTTGCATCACTGAATCCCATCATATAATATTGTTTATTTATATTGCAAAATAGGGGTAATTGCATAAATTGCAATTTATGGGAAATCTATGGATCAAAATTTTTGGCTTACTACAATGATCCTAAAAATAATGGAGCTATTGTAATTCTGCTCACTCATGCAATGGTAAAAGATGGTCAAGGTATTACACTATCAGACTTTATAAATACATAGCTGATTTGTATTTTTCATTATACGTTCAATAATTTTTATATTAATTATACAATTTACAGTGTCAAATGCATGAAGTGGTTCCAAATTGTTGATAAATGAAGACATCCCTGAAATTCAAGATTTTATGTCTAAGTATGGATTTTATTTATTTATTTATATTCAGATTATTATACATAATTTTTAATTTCAAAAACAATCTTATTTCTATAGGTTGCCTACTAATGAACAGAAGGAGAAGCCTACTCAATCTGCAAAATCTCTTTCTAATTGGTTTGGTGGTTCTCAGTATTCGCCAGTAGAAAGGTTTGTTCATAATGCAAAATGTATGTCCTTAAGTCAGTTCTGCAAAATCAAACATGTAAGTTGAATACTATAGAGCCGAATTTATCTTTACTATTACAATTATATTGTTTGCTTTTTGAAATTAATATCATTTTTGATTTGCTTTTAGGAAACTTTATGTGTTACTGTAGCAACCACATTGAAATTTGCTGTCTCAAAGTATGGATGGTTTTATTATGTCTGCACAAGGTGTTCTTCGAAGGCACCTAATCCTGAAAAAGCTTATGAATGTTCATGTGGGCAAAAAGTCGAACAACCTATACCAAAGTACATATAATCTAGATGAATTGCAAATAAATTTGGTAATGGATTTGTTATTAATCATATTATTTTCTTCGTTTAAAATACTATAGGTACAAGATTGAGATATATGTTAGCAATGGTGAATCAAAATATCAATTTGTATTCTGGGATTCTGAATGTGCTGCTATACTTGGAATGACTACTGAATTTATGCATAACTCTATGGTGGAGGTACATTGTTATACATAAGTTAAAATTTTAATAGTTTGTCGAGTTGTAAAGTTCAGATTATCACTCATGGTTGATATTTTATTTTTCCATTAGAATGGAGAAGATGATCCAATGGTTTATCCTGATGAGCTTGAAATGATGTTGAATAAGAAAATGGCTTTTAGAGTTAAGGTGCAGCCAACGTTTTCCCAAGCGTCTGTTTGGAAGCTTTGTGATGATGAAGCCTTTGTTAAAGAGATTGAAAATGACTACATAGTAGAAGACGTATAATATTCACTTAATTCATGTATTATTTAAACATTTAACAAGTATAATAAATATTCGATGTTTCAATGTGCAGAATCAGTCTAAAACTGAATATGCAAAGTTGGTCCCTAACAAAGAAAATTTGGAAACTTCCGCAGTAAGTATCTTCATTTGTTAACATAATAATTTTCTATGATAAATATTGTATTATTATAATTCATTTTATATCTGACAATTAATTTTTTATATTGCAAGCAAACATTATCTGCATCTGGTGAAAATGATCCAGAATCAATCATTCTAATGACTCCGGCTAAGGATGTTGTAATTGCTGACAAGGGTGAAGAAGTTGATTTTGAAGCATCTGGCGCTACGCAATTATCAGGCACCAAACCATCCAAGAAATTAAAGATAGAACCATCTTCTTAATTAGAATTTTCGGAAATTTGATATTGAAATATATTTTATGAACTTTTTAGCACCAGAATGAGTTTAAGTATGAAGTTGTTAAGAACATGATATGTTTTGGTTGTAGGATGTATTCTTACTTTTTTGAAGTGTTTATTTTGTGGGATTACAATTGACATTTATATTTCATGTACGGTTTAAAGGATGATAATGAGTATTTAATTCATGTGTGTGAAATTATTCAAAATCCTATGTTGTTATGTTGAACATTGTGTTTTGTGTGTTCTTTCAACTACAAAATTTATATGAGTATCATATCTTCAAATGTTAATAAGTATTTTAGATTGATAACAAAATACGTTGTCATCTTATGAAATATGTGTATACGACTAAATTATAAATAGATTATTGCATGTCATGTTTGGTTTCAGCATGCCTAATGGTGTTAGAAATTAAAAAAACAATTACATAAAAATTTATTATGAAATCCTTCAAAACTAATTATAGAAAACACATAGAAACACATTTTTTTACAATTTTTTTCAAAATCTAATACATATGTTAAAATTGCAGGTAGTTCAGAAATGTTGGAGGAATGTTTGAATCTTGCATTCAACTGAATTAAGGATTTATAAAAAAAACAAGGTATAATTATCATATACAGTGAATTGTCTTTTGATTGGTAATGGAAAATCTACATTGTTTGTTTGAAATGATTAAGTTAAGCATGCAACTATACTTTTTACCAATCTCACGTCATCATATATAGTATTATAACTCAACATATTTAAATTATTTATTTGCCAAAATATAGTTGGGGGTTGAAATGAATAATTATGTCCACTGCCTCCTTTCTATTGGCTAGGTCAGTGGAATATTAAAATAATTCAGCCGTAAGATAATTAATGTTATGCATGATTTGTAATAAATCAATAAGAATATCAATTCTTTATACATTTAGTTGTACAGGAAAATGATTGTAAATAATTAAAGTGGGCTAAGAAAATGGGTCCCACTAAATCCCATTATATATTATATAAAATATAATTAAAAAATTGATTCAAATATATCAAAATACATTAAAAGAGAGTTTTTCAATGGGTAAGGTGATGTATGATATGAGTAATTTCCAATGGGTGAATTATTTTATGGATTTGGGATAAAAAGAGAATTTTGAAATCTTGAATTATGGTGTGGATTTGGAATAAGAGGTGGATTTCCAAAATATGGGGTGTTTTGTTGATTTGGGATACAAAGATGACTTCCATCATTTTGCATAAAATTGGAGCATGTGTTATGTTGATTGAGGTTCATTTTCAAATGAAATGTGTACACAAAAAAATTAAATTAAATAAAATAAATTGGTCAAATTTAGACTAGATGTGAGTGAAAAATGTGATAAAATAAATTACCTATTTATACTACTAAAAAATATTACCGTTATTTTATTGTTGTTGCAATCTTATCATTCCAAAATGAAATCAATATCCTGAAATCAAATTAGTTATTATTGTAGTTTTTTAAGGTTGCAGGCAGGTTTTGAATCATCACTTCCTAAAAGGTTGCGGGCAGGTTTTGTATAAACCCAGTTTTTTAAGGACCAAAGAATTGTACGAAGTTAAATCATTTTTGTTGCTGGACTTATTTCTCACAATTTTAACTAAAATTGTGAACCTTTTGTTTCAATATCTTTTGTTGCATTAAACCTTACTGTATCAATTGCAATTAATTTCAACATTTGCTAGTATTCATTACTATATTTTAAAACAAATGAGGTTCTGGTATTTCTTTTACATGGTTTATGTATTTTGGTTAAATAATCATTTATTATGAAGGTTAATATTTGCGCTTTTATACCTCAAATTAGTAACAGATTGTAAAATTTCATCCATTACTAAATAAATATATTTTTATTTCTTATGTCCAAAATCTCAATGATAAATGGAATGTTTATTCATAACATTAACAATGAAATGTTTATTATATATCAATATATCAATAAATTGTAAAAATATTTTTGTATAATATTTTTTGATTATTTCTTTAATATAGTATACAAAAAAATTAAGCAAATTATATTACTATAAATTAATAATGTTTTACTTTATTATGTCCCAAACTGGAAAAAGTTATTTGTGGAAATTTTTTGAACCCATTTATTGATCATTTAACATCCATTACATTAAAAAAAACTCTTATGCAATAAATTTGTATACGTTGATCCAACCATATATATATATATATATATATATATATTATATATATATATATATATATATATATATATATATATATATATATATATATATATATATATATATATATATATATATATATATATATAAATAAAAAAATATATTATATTTTAATTTTTTAAAATAAATTATTCCACTTGCGCGACCCGTGTGAACGCACGGGTCCTTTACTAGTATCAATAAAAGAAGAAAATAGTTGATCATCATTTTGAGTGTTGAAGCGGTCTTTGTGGTATCCGACTTCAAACAATTATATTATTTTTTATTGTCTGTAATTAATTTCTATTAATTGTAATTATTTTGAATATAAATTGATTGCGTGTCTTATGTGTAATAATGTTGATATTTGAATTCTGAGAAGAATATGTGATTTTTTAAATATTGAGTTACAAAATCTCATTTTCTTAAAAGAAAAAATAAAGGGAATTGATAGCTCTTTTTTAGAAAGTGTTATTAAAGAGAATGTCTACAATAGCGCTTTCAGGAAAATGCCATTGAATACTAGGACTATAATAGCACTTTCGGAAAAAGCGCTATAAATACTTTTCTAAATAAGGTGTATGGTAGCACAGAACATAGATATGATCAGATTTACTTATAAAATGCTATTAAAAACTCTCATTTTAATAACACTTCTAAAGCGTTATTATAGGTATCCAATATATAATAGTAGGTCTTTTATAGCGCTTTAGAGCGCTGCCAGATCTTTAAAATAGCACTATTAAAAACATTTATTTGCGTAGTATCGTGTGTAGATATTTTTTGTTCAATTATTAGGGGAGCCATATGTCTTTCAAACAAAAGAAAGAATATCAATAAAAAAACAACATGAATTTGGTAAACACCATACTAATGATTAGACTTACGTAAGTATTCTTCAATATTTTTGTCACCATTATCTACTAATGATTAGACTTATGCGAAATTCATCCAATATGTCAAGGAATTCATTGTTTAACGTGTTCAGCACCACATTGTTTTTGTCCAATAGAAAAAACATTGGTCTCCTCCTTTCTCATCAAACATTACCATATCTCAATTATTTTCCCCCTCACTCTCACAAACCTATCTTTCCAAATTTTATAATTGTTTGAAGGGGGAGAAGAGAACTTTCCGGAAAAGGCATCCAAGTTGACCCAACCTCATTTTCTAGTCGTATTGGTCCCATAGTAAATAAAGAACAAACCCATAGATGGACAAATCTCTTCGTTCCAACACAAAACCCCAAACGCCCTAATAAACGCACATACACATTAGGAGTTAGTTGTAGGGGGCGATGTTAATGGTTTTGAGACCTTATGAATAAAAAATGATTAATGAGATTAACTCCCCCAAATCACGGATCATAGGAATGTATATATAGAATAAGCCACCCTCTTGGTTATTAGAGGGTGTAATATCAACCTTTTTTTCTTTAGCACAAGTCTCAAAAATGATGTCCTCCTTATCCCTTGAGTCAGACAGATGTAATCCTTCACCGAAGGAGTCTTCCTTCCTTTGCTTAGTATACAACGTACCAGAGTCTTCAACCTTGACCTTTTGGATGAGCTAGATGATGCGTGTTTTTCGCAAGTATACGAACGCGTCAGAGTAATATAAAAGATTATCGAATCCACAGAGACCAAGTGTCAATCTATCGTTATCTATTGTTATCGTGTTTATCTAAGGTAATCAAAATAGGGGTTTTTAGAGTGTGCAATAAAAAGTAAAGTATTAAATTAAGTTCAATTAATAAAGACAGGCTCAAATGTAATTCACATAATCAATTAATAATCCAAGTACTTGCTAATAGAACTACTTATGGGCAATGTTTCCTACTTTGAAAAGAACCAATTTAACAGAAACTGTCACTTTCGCGTATTCAGAATCGAGTTGTACTCCCTAATCAAACCCTCTCATTGTCACTTATAAAAAGGCGCGCATTGCGTTAGAGTAGTAAACCTATTTTTAAGAAATATAGTATCTTGACTAAGTTAAAAAGTATTTTAACTTGGATTTTTTAACCAAAAGAGATTCTCACGAACCAGACTCTAAACTTATAAACGCGTCCGAAAATAGTTTTAAAATCACTTTTCTTCTTAAGTTAAAAACTCCTAATGAACTAAACAAAGCGCTTTCGCTGTTTTTGAAATAGTTAAAAACAACAAAGTTTAAAAAGACGTTGGACGACTTTCGATCTTTCCCAACAAAAATTAAGTGCGGGAAAACTTAGGTTGAAAGTCAAAATAGCCCTTAAGTGTTTCTACGAACAATGGTACGGATTATCGGTTCAATTACGATCCTTACATTCTAACCTTATAGATTTAGTTAGACATGGTAAAGTAAAGGTGCATTTTAATTTAAGTAAAAGTAGTGCGAGTGAGGAAAGTAAATAAAAGTAGTGCGAGTGCGGAAAATAAATAAAAGTAAAGCGAGTGCGAGAAATAAATAAAAGTAAAGCGAGTGCGGGAAATAAATAAAGTAAAGCGAGTGCGAGAAATAAATAAAGTAAAGCGAGTGCGGGAAATAAATAAAGTAAAGTGCGAGTGCGAGAAATAAATAAAGTAAAGCGAGTGCGAGAAATAAATAAAGTAAAGCGAGTGCGGGAAATAAATAAAGTAAAGCGAGTGCGAGAAAATAAATTAGATAAAGGCAAAGTAATAAAAACCTGCTCCAATCGGAGGGTTGAATAAAATGCAAAGCGGAAATGAAAATGGCGGCAGGATTAACTTCCTTCCAAAGTGCTCCAAACTCGATTACAGACTCGATCACAAACTCGATTACACAATTGTGGTAACACCCCAATGCGAAGCGATTACCACTTTAAAATACTGAATATATGCCTAAGTGAAACTAAGTTTGCTCTAAGTTTGCCTCTGCTCTAAGTTTGGATGATTAAACAAATGAATTCGAGTCTCTATTTATAGGAAAGTAAAATAAGGGAAATGACAAGGATGCCCTTCAGTTTGAAAATGGGAGGGAAAACTTTTCCTCTTGTGGCGCCCGCCATAAGGCCAAAATGTGGCGCCTTAGTGGAAGTAGTGGGGAACGTGGCAGTTGAGGGAAGTTGAGCTAGCATACATCATGGTTGGGTCCATGGCGCCAGCCACTGTGGGAGCCACAAGTATAAAATGCTGAATTTTAGGGTTTTTAGCTCATTTTCACTCATTTTCTCGATCGGGACTCCGATTAAAGTAAAAACCTAAAAACAAAGAGAAACATAGTAATAACACAACAAAATAACAATAAAACTACTAAAATGCATGCGAAATCGGAGTCGGATATACGGTGAATTTCAGTGTCATCAAACTCTCCCACACTTAAACATTTGCTTGTCCTCAAGCAAAACACTAAAAAGCTCATAGAAGAAGAACATGTGTCAACGAGTAATTCAGGCTAGAAAGATTTCCAAGTTCAAGTCGGGATGCAGTGATAGGTACTAACTGAGTGAACTAAGGGTATCATGATGACACTTATCCACAAACACATACATAAACTTCATTCCTATATTAACTAACCCATATCATCCCACAATACCTAGGACTGCATCTTCATCTCTTTTTGTGTCCTTTTCATTCAGGCGCAATCACATTAAGCCCGTTATCCGTACATGCTTTATAGCAGAGTGACCTGTTAGTGATTATGATCCAAACATGGGGTTCCTGGCACATAAATATGTGTAAACCTTTTTATTTGACCCAACTGCAGTTGTGGGGGGTCGGATCGTAATCCGCCCTACCGAGTTCAGTGCCAGATACCTCTGAACCAACTAACAGCGGGTAAGTTTTTCTTTTTCTTTTTCTTTTTGTAGCAAATTTTTACAACTCTTTTGGTTTAAATGACTTTGTGAGGGTCACCTATACCGAATTTTCCTTTTTTCTTTCTTTTATTTATTTCACTGGATCATTCACTTATTTTCATCGGTCCCCTACGTAGAGGATGCGTAGGCCGGAGCTGACTGCTGGAATAAACTACTGAGGACTTATACTGAAATGATGATTAAGGCCATGGTATATGGGGTTTCGGGAATGATTCCTATATTCATGAAGTCTATGGTGCTAAAACAATACTGATGTTTCCAAAAGTTCTCCCAAGTCACCGCATCCTTACTCAAACCCGTCTTAAAACCCAAAAACTTTCAGAATAACACTATTTTCTTTTGCAAAATTTTTTTTTGTAGGGCTAAAGGTATGAGGAGATTAGACTGTACTAAAGATACACTATATTGGTGACTCGTCAGACTTATGCATTATCTAAGATACTAAAAGCAAAATAAGCAACTAAAAAGCAATAAATAAAAATAAACAAACTATCTAAAAACAGCAAAGAAAATAAACAAACTAACTGAAAACAGCAAAGAAAAGCGATAAAGAAAAGCGATAAAGTCTCCTCCCACACTTAAATCGAACATTGTTCCCAATGTTTCGAAATAAGATAAGGGGAGAGTCACTTGACATCCTACTGCTGACCACTGGTGCCTTCGCCATCCTGAGGTGGACGACGGGATCGGATACGACGACAGTCTCTCTGATCCATCCTGACCTGTAAGGCATCCTGAGCAGTCCTCACCTCTCGAAGGTTACCCAAAATGGAACCTTGAGTGGCTTCGATGAGTGCAGTATGTTGATGGTGGTATTGTTGTTGACGGGCTTGCGTATTTGTGATCGTTAGCAGGGTATGTAAAGTAGTGTCATAGGATCTATCCGTCCTCCACTATAATTCTTGCATGAAGCTCATATTATCCTCCAGTTGTTGTTGGATGGTAGAGAGTAGGTCGTCACGCCTTTGCTCTCTAGCCATGTGGTCACGCCACATCTCTTTTGTAATATAAAAGCCAGGAGCAGTACCTATAAAAGAAGAAGATGGTGCGGTGTGTGGTGGTGAAGGATGATAGGGGGACACATGAGGTACGGGAGATCGCTCTCTCCGATCATATTCATCATCAGTGTCATGTCCCTCCTCATCAGGAACATTAGGAGGTAGAGGACCCAAAACAGGTGGAGCATCTAAAACGTAGGTACAATTCCTTTCATCACGTAAATCAGTATGTCTAGTGCATGGTAAAACAATAGATGGGATAGCTACACCATGAACCATAAGAACATAGCCTCCTTCTCTCCTCAATCTACACAATTTCATGTCTCTCAGAAATTTTAGGTTAATTGTGCGAGGAGGTAAGGGATCTGGGGTAACTATCTCATTGTTCAGGTTAAGCGCCCAAGCAATAGACGTAATCAATCCTCCGAAAATAATTGGTCTCGCTTTATTTAAAGTTAAAGCCATATGCGCGAGCATGAACAGGACCGAATTAATTCTTCTATTTGTGAGGCTTCCTTGCAAAAATAGAAGCTCACGAGCATTGACCTTATTTGGATTCTCCCGGCAAAAACTAGTACATGCCAACAGATATCTGAAAACTCTGATGGCCGGGTTATGGATAGTCGAGGCAAAAATTCCTTCAAAAGAATTTATGGAAGTGTTTGACAATCTCTGCCAGAAGGAAAACACCTCGACTGACCAATCCGAATCCAAAGGGGCCTCACAGGCTTGCTAGTTCGTCGGTACTGAATTCATATTCAATAACAAATATTCTAAATCAGACAGTACCAACTGTGCTAACAGTGTTAGGATTGACAATATAGATTAAAGAACTTAAAAATTCGATTGTCAATCGTTCATAGGTAGGTTCTTTGTTTGAAAAGACACTATGTAAACCTAAATTATCTAATAAATAAAAAATGTTATGGTAGATACCCTAAGTGTAAAGACAATTTTCATCAACATACCTTGTCGGGAGGATCTCCCGATTTTGCAACCGTTCGATAATCTTCCTTTGCCTATCTCCCAGTTTCCCTTAATGAAGGATGAATCCATTGAACTCCATTATGTAGCTCTTGCAATGTGGTGAAGAAGATGAAATGGGTTTGTAAAAAGGTTGGATTTTTATGAAATTCGACGGATGAAAATGAAAATGAAAATCCAGAAAATGATTTGTATGGTGTGAGGATGAGAAAGGTGGGAGCTTTTATGGGGTTCAAGGACGTTTTTGCAAGGTGGAAAAATGGGTTTTGGAGGTTTTTGCAAGGTGGAAAAATGGGTTTTGGAGGTTTTAAGGTGTACAAATGGTGAAGAAAGGGAGTTTGCCCCGAGCTTATACAGACGCTGTGGCGGGCGCCACAAGGCAAAATTCGGCTGGGCCGGGTTTTGGTCATTTGGCTTGGGCTTCTCGTTGTCTTTTTGGTTAGGGGGTCCGGATAGCGTTTGTCTTGTAATTTCCTAGGAACATAAGGCTTGCATAATTTTATAAAAAATAAAATTTAAACATTAGACTAAAAAAATAAATAAACAACTATAATAAAAATGTAAATAAAATAAACAAACATAAAACATATATATATATATATATATATATATATATATATATATATATATATATATATATATATATATATATATATATATATATATATATATATATATATATATATAAATGTAGAAATATCAATGTGCTAACATAGTTAATAAAATATCCCAAATGCAATGATATAAAATAAGTTATGTAAATGCGAAAAATATAAGCATAAATGAGACAAAATAAAATGAGATGGTAAGATCAAATAGTAGGGGGTTTGTCTTCCTGAGTAGATCCACGGAGCAAGGTTATCTCCTGCCTAAGCTCTGCGATCTCCTGGTATAAATATTCGGCCTCGGTAGCGTGTGTGAGATCAGATACTCCCATCTGTAAGGTGAGGTCAGCCACCTTCTGTCTAAGCTCTGCGATCTCTCTATGACACTCTACAATCTGGGTGCGAATGTCTAGGGTATGCAATGATAGATTGTTAGAGAATACAATGATCCTGGGAGAAGGTGGTATAGGCGTATACTCAACAATAGATGGTGATCTCGGCTCCTCGATAGTCTCTCCCTGGCCCTCCAGAGCATAACTCCAGTTTGTTGGATCATGCACACTAGTCATCATAGGATCAGGTAGTGTAAAATAATGAATCGCCTCGCTATCGACCAGCAATCTGAACTGACTTGGGTGGAAGGAGGCTCTCCTCATCGACCCTTTGGTCAAACAAAAGTCGATATCCATGGTAGTGTACCCACAGTAGGTCCGGAGGTGTAACAACTTGCGAGATAGACCTAAAGCGATAACAATCTGTGTGATGATCCCTCCTACATGAATGACTCCTTCGGTCGATCTGGAAACACCGCTGAGGCCACATAACAGAAAGTTTCCACATGCTACTGGGCGAGACTGGGATGCACAAAATAGTAGGAAGATCTCCTCCTCACTCAGTAATGTCTCAGCATCCGGTCTTCCTAGGAAGGAATGTGCCAATATCATCTGGAAGTATCTAAAAGCAAGGTTATGTATAGCCTAGGACAGTTGCGTAGAAGGATCCTGGCTCCCTCCACCTGATATATCACTGCAGAACTTTTCCACCTCCTTCCCCAGAAAGTATCCCATGGGTGTCTCAGAGATATCGTCAGGAGTGGTCTGGAAACCCAATAGGTCACCAAACTCTTTCTGGCTGAAAGAGTACTCAACTCCAAAGAGCCTGAAAGCAGCATACCCATCCGGTCCAGAGTACGGGTCATAATCAAATGAATTGAGGAACTCCAATGTCAAGTTCCTGTAGGTGTTGCTCAGATCGTCAGCGAACTCGACCCAATGGAGCTGGTGGATCAGAAATCGGATACTCGGCTCGATACCCAGGGCTTCCATGCAGTGCTGATCTGGATAGCGTGTGGGCGCCATAGGACGCTGATAAAGAGCTATGTAGCGCTCTCTCTGAGCATCATCTCTATATGCTACGTGCATATCATCGAAATCCTGCATCCTGTAAAAGTTAGGAAAGGGATCCTGAAAATACAAACCATTTAAATATTTAGTCTCGGTGAAAATAAAAATAAAATTAAATTAAATTAAATAAATACGAAAAAGTAAAATGAAAAACCATGGGTTGCCTCCCACGCAGCGCTTGTTTAACGTCATTAGCTTGACGATCAGAATTTATACACCTGTAGTAGTAGGAATCGGTGGATCAATCAGAGTGTGGCTTGAGTAGTATGCTGGAATATCTCCTCCTCGTAGAGCTTCAGTCTTTGTCCATTTACAATGAATGGACTACAGGTTTCGTTCTTGATTTCTACGGCTCCGGATCTCATAATCTTGGATACTTCGAAAGGGCCAGTCCATCTTGAACGCAACTTCCCTGGGAAGAGTCGTAACCTAGAGTTGAAGAGGAGAACAGGGCCGCCTATATTGAAGTCTTTCTTTACTATTATTTTGTTGTGCCAGGATTTTGTTGTCTCTTTGTAAATCTTGGCATTATCGTAGGCAGATTGCCTGAGTTCTTCTAGTTTGTGAATGTCAAGGATACGCTTCTCACCAGCGGTCAGGTAGTCTAAATTCAAAGTTTTAATGGCCCAATAGGCCTTATGTTCTAATTCGAGCGGTAAGTGACATGATTTTCCATAAACTAGTTGGTAGGGAGTAGTTCCTATAGGGGTTTTGAAAGCGGTTCTATAGGCCCATAATGCTTCTTGAAGCTTCTGAGACTAGTCTCTCCTAGATATTGAAACTGTTTTTTCTAGGATTTGTTTTATCTCCCTATTGGATACTTCTACTTGGCCACTGGTCTGTGGGGTGTATGGTGTTGCTACTATATGCCTAACTCCATATTTTCTTAAAAGTTTATCAAATATTCTCGATATGAAGTGTGATCCTCCAGCACTTATGACTAAACGTGGTGTTCCAAATCTAGGGAATATATAGTTTTTAAATAGCTTAATCACCACCCTAGTGTCGTTTGTGGGTGCAGCTATAGCTTCAATCCACTTAGACACGTAGTCTACAGCTACTAAGATATACATGTTTCCTAACGATGGTGGTAAAGGTCCCATGAAATCTATACCCCATACATCGAAGAGTTCTACTTCCTGAATGTTTCTTAGAGGCATTTCGTCACGCCTTGAAATATTTCCAGTACGTTGGCATCTATCACATTTGACAATGCAAGCATAGACATCACGCCACATGGTAGGCCAGAATAGGCCAGCTTGAAGAATCTTGGCGTATGTCTTAAAGGTGCTCGCATGTCCACCATAGGGTGCAGAGTGACAATGCTCAATTATACTCTTTACCTCTTCTTTTGGAATGCAACGACGAAAAATGCCATCTTTACCCCTTTTTGAAAAGGAGTGGTTCGTCCCAATAGAAGTTTCTCACATCGTTGAAGAACTTCTTCTTGCGGTGGTAGTCAAAATCAGGGGTACGATATCAGCAGCTAGGTGATTAACAAAGTCTGCATACCATGGTACGTTACTTACTGCTAAGGAATTTTGGAAGTGCTCATGAGTGCCTAGGATATCGTCTTCAACGGTTTCTAGTCTAGCTATCAGTCTATCATAGGCAAAATCATCATTTATAGGTACTAAGTCTGGTTTTAGGTGTTTTAGCCTAGAAAGCTGATCAGCTACTACATTTTTAGTGCCTTTTTTATCTCTTATATCTAAATCAAATTCTTGTAGTAACAAAATCCATCGGAGTAACCTGGGCTTGGCATCTCTTTTACTTAATAGGTAACGAATGGCAGCATGATCGTTGTAAACTATAATTTTTGCTCCTACTAGATAAGATCTAAATTTGTCTATAGCGAAAACTACAGCGTGTAATTCTTTTTCAGCCGTTGCGTAGTTAAGTTGGGCAGCGTCTAGGGTTCTACTGGCATAATAAATTGCATGTAATTTTTTATCTTTCCTTTGTCCTAGAACGGCTCCAACCGCATAATCACTAGCATCGCACATCATCTCAAAAGGTTCTGACCAATCAGGTGGTTTCATAATAGGTGCTGATATTAGTGCTTGCTTTAAAAGATTAAATGCGTCATTACATTTTCCATCGAAAATGAATTCAGCATCTTTCATTAAAAGTCCAGTTAAAGGTTTAGTTATTTTGGAGAAGTCCTTAATAAAACGCCAGTAAAATCCAGCATGTCCAAGAAAACTTCAGACTTCTCTGATAGTTTTGGGTGGTTTTAGGTTTTCTATAACTTCTATCTTAGCTCTATCTACCTCTATACCTTTTTCGGAAACTATATGTCCTAAAACAATTCCTTCGGTCACCATGAAATGACACTTTTCCCAGTTTAGCACGAGGTTCACCTCCACGCATCTCTCCAGGATTTTCTCAAGGTTAGCAAGACAATTGTGGAAATCAAATCCGCAAACCGAGAAATCATCCATAAACACTTCCATGATACCATCTAGGTAATCTGCAAAGATTGACATCATGCAGCATTGGAAAGTAGTTGAGGCGTTACACATGCCGAATGGCATTTGTCTGTAGACAAAAATTCCATAAGGGCATGTAAAGGTAGTTTTTTCTTGATCTTCGGGGTGGATAGGCATTTGGAAGAATCCTGAGTATCCATCTAGATAGCAGAAGTAAGAGTGTCTGGCTAGACGCTCCAGCATCTGGTCTATAAATGGTAAAGGGAAATAATCCTTCCTGGTTGCTTTATTTAATTTTCTATAATCTATACACATCCACCATCCTCCTTCTATCCGTTTTGCTACATGTTCGCCTTTATCGTTTTGCACGACTGTGATGCCTCCTTTTTTAGGTACTACATGCACAGGGCTCACCCACTTACTATTCGAGATCTGATAGATTATACCTGCCTTAAGTAACTTAAGAACTTCTTTTTTAACAACATCACTCATTATAGGGTTTATTCTTCTCTGATGTTCTCTAGAGGGTTTTGAATCTTCTTCGAGCGAAATCCGATGCATGCATACGGATGGGCTTATACCTTTCAGGTCAGAAATATTATATCCTAAGGCTGAGGGATATCTTCGTAAAACATCTAAAAGTTGGTTCGTTTCCTCTTGGCTCAAGGTAGCACTGACTATAACTGGACGGATCATCTCTTCATCGAGGAACTCATATCTCAAGTTCTTAGGCAGTTCCTTAAGTTCTAAGGTTGGCTTCTTAGGGAATGGCATAGGATCTGGGGTAAGGGATAAACATTCGTAAAGGTTATCATCAATGTAGGGTTTTCTAAAGTCATCATTTTCCATTATGGGGGTTGATGGTAACTTAATTGTTTTTATGATTTCTTCTTGTTCTAATTCCCTAACGCATTCATCAATGATATCTAAGGCATAACATGTGTCTCCCATCACAGGTGCCATAAGAAATTTCGAAAGTATAAATTCTATTTTCTCGTCACCTACCTCAAAGGTCAACTTTCCTCTCTTGACATCTATTATGGCTCCTGCAGTTGATAAGAATGGTCTACCTAGAAGGATTGGTATATCATTGTCCTCTTTGATGTCCATGACAACGAAATCAGTAGGGATAAATAACTGACCTATCCTAACAGGGACATCTTCTAAAATGCCTATCGGATACTTAACAGATCTATCGGTTAACTGAAGTGACATCTTAGTGGGCTGTAATTCTCCTAAGTTTAACCTCTCACAAACTGCTAAAGGCATTAAGCTCACACTAGCTCCTAAGTCTAGAAAAGCTTTTTCGATGACATGACTTCCCAAAAGACAAGGAATGGAGAAATTTCCAGGATCTTTATCTTTTTTGGCTAACTTATTCTCGGAAATGGAATTACATTCCAAGGGTTTCAGATCGTCTAGTCTACGTTTGTTGGTAAGGATGTCTTTGAGAAACTTTGCATAAGAAGGTATTTGGGTGATGGCTTCTGTGAAAGGGATTTCTACGTGAAGTTTTTTTATAACTTTAATAAATTTATGATACTGGTTATTGATCTGGGTTTGTTTGAGTCTTTGCGAATATGGTATAGGCGATTTATATGGTAGGGGTGGTACGTAAGTTTTATCTTTAGGTTTTTCTCCTTTTTCTTGACCTTCCTGGTTTCTAGATTCCTCTGGTTCTTTTACTTCGTTTGGGGGTTTGGTATATTCCTTAGAAGTTTCAGGTTCACTCAATCTAGGGTTTGGTGGCTCATCATAAGCGTTCCCACTTCGTAGGGTGATGGCATTGGCTTGCCCTCTTGGATTTTGTTGAGGTTGTCCAGGGAACTGTCCTCCATGTGTGGTATGGGGGGCTTGGTTTTAAGCTACCTGAGAGATCCGGGTTTCAAGCATCTTGGTGTGAGTAACTATTTGATCAACCTTGGTTCCTAACTGGGTAATCAGTTCGTTAACATGAATGTTTTGGTTCGTGAACTCTTTATTTTGTTGGGTTTGAGCAGTGATAAAATTGTCCATAATTTTCTCAAGGCTCGGCTTTGGTGGTACAGGTTGCATAGGTTTATTTGATCTTGGGGCTTGATAACCAGGTTATCTCGGAGGTGCATTATTTTGGATAGGGTTATTGTTCTTATAGGAGAAGTTCGGGTGATTCCTCCATCCAGGGTTATAGGTATTCGAATATGGGTTCCCTTGGGTGTAGTTCACTTGCTCATAGTGGGTTTCGTTTAATAGACTGCATTCTGCAGATTGGTGTCCTTTGGTTCCACATATCTCACAATCCGACGAAACTGCAGCTACAGTATTCGGGTTTATGCACATATGCTCGACTTTAAGGGCTAATGCGTCCATTTTAGCTTGCATCATGTCTATAGATCTTAGTTCATGCACTCCTCCTTGGGCTTCCTTCTTCTCAACTGTCGCTCGTTCGACTCCCCATGATTGATGGTTTTGAGCCATATCCTCGATGAGGGCACTAGCTTCAGGATAAGGTTTGTTCATCAGTGCACTGCCTGCGGCAGTGTCGATGGTCATCTTAGTGTTATAGTGAAGTCTATTATAGAAGGTTTGAATGATTAACCAATTTTCTAAACCATGATGTGGGCATGCTCTTAACAACTCTTTATATCTCTCCCAAGCTTCGAACAATGATTCTCCTTGATTTTGGGTAAATCTAGTTATATGGTTTCGAAGAACGACGGTTTTACTTGGGTGAAAGTATCTAGCAAAGAATACTCTTCTAAGGTTATCCCAAGTCGTAATGGAATTGGGTGGAAGGGAATCTAACCAAGATAGGGCTTTATCTCTGAGGGAAAAAGGGAATAATCTTAAATGGATTGCCTCATAAGAAGCTCCATTGGTTTTAAAAGTGTCTGCTAATTAGAGAATTTTTTTTAAATGTTGGTTTAGGTTCTCAGTAGCGAGACCTGCGAATTGTCTCTGTTGCACTAGTTGCAACAGGGAGGGTTTGAGTTCGAAATTATTAGCTGGGATGGTTAGGTTTACTATACTAGAACTAGGTTCTTCGTTGGATGGTTGGGCGAAATCTTTAAGAGGTCTTTGGTTTTGATCTTCGGCCATATCTCTCCTAATTCTATGAAAGAATAAACGTGTGCGAGCGTAACGTTCAGGTTCCGTCAGAGGTTACATTAGAATATACTAAGCTTCTGGTGCTGCGAGTTCTTCGCATTGACCGGCGGGTAATAACCTAAGTCTGAACGATATAACAACAGGGTACAAAATTTGACGAAATTGGTCCCCGGAAACGGCGCCAAAAACTTGATGCGTGCTTTTCGCAAGTATACGAACGCGTCAGAGTAATATAAAAGATTGTCGAATCCACAGAGACCAAGTGTCAATCTATCGTTATCTATTGTTATGGTGTTTATCTAAGGTAATCAAAATAGGGGTTTTTAGAGTGTGCAATGAAAAGTAAAGTATTAAATTAAGTTAAATTAATAAAGACAGGCTCGAATGTAATTCACATAATCAATTAATAATCCAAGTACTTGCTAATAGAACTACTTATGGGCAATGTTTCCTACTTTGAAAAGAACTAATTTAACAGGAACTGTCGCTTTCGCGTATTCAGAACCGAGTTGTACTCCCTAATCAAACCATCTTATTGTCACTTATAAAAAGGTGCGCATTACGTTAGAGTAGTAAACCTATTTTTAAGAAATATAGTATCTTGACTAAGTTGAAAAGTATTTTAACCTGGATTTCTTAACCAAAAGAGGTTCTCACGAACCAGACTCTAAACTTATAAACACGTCCGAAAATAGTTTTAAAATCACTTTTCTTCTTAATTTAAAAACTCCTAATAAACTAAACAAAGCACTTTCGCTGTTTTTGAAATAGTTAAAAACAACTAAGTTTAAAAAGACGTTGGACGGCTTTCGATCTTACCCAACGGAAGTTAAGTGCGGGAAAACTTAGGTTGAAAGTCAAAATAGCCCTTAAGTGTTTCTACGAACAATGGTACGAATTATCGGTTCAATTACGATCCTTACATTCTAACCTTATAGATTTAGTTAGACATGGTAAAGTAAAGGTGCATTTTAATTTAAATAAAAGTAGTGCGAGTGCGGAAAGTAAATAAAATTAGTGCGAGTGCAGAAAATAAATAAAAGTAAAGTGAGTGCGAGAAATAAATAAAAGTAAAGCGAGTGCGGGAAATAAATAAAGTAAAGCGAGTGCGAGAAATAAATAAAGTAAAGCGAGTGCGAGAAATAAATAAAGTAAAGCGAGTGCGGGAAATAAATAAAGTAAAGTGCGAGTGCGAGAAATAAATAAAGTAAAGTGCGAGTGCGAGAAATAAATAAAGTAAAGCGAGTGCGAGAAAATAAATTAGATAAAGACAAAGTAATAAAAACCTGCTCCAAATGGAGGGTTGAATAAAATGCAAAGCGGAAATGAAAATGGCGGCAGGATTAACTTCCTTCCAAAGTGCTCCAAACTCGATTACAGACTCGATCACAAACTCGATTACACAATTGTGGTAACACCCCAATACGAAGCGATTACGACTTTAAAATACTGAATATATGCCTAAGTGAAACTAAGTTTGCTCTAAGTTTGCCTCTGCTCTAAGTTTGGATGATTAAACAAATGAATTCGAGTCTCTATTTATAGGCAAGTAAAATAAGGGAAATGACAAGGATGCCCTTCAGTTTGAAAATGGGAGGGAAAACTTTTCCTCTTGTGGCACCCGCCACAAGTCCATGGCGTCCGCCATAAGGCCAAAATGTGTGGCCTTAGTGGAAGTAGTGGAGAACATGGCAGTTGAGGGAAGTTGAGCTAGGACACGTCATGGCTGGGTCCATGGCGCCAGCCACAAGTGTAAAATGCTGAATTTTAGGGTTTTTAGCTCATTTTCACTCCTTTTCTCGATCGGGACTCCGATTAAAGTAAAAACCTGAAAACAAAGAGAAACATAGTAATAACACAACAAAATAATTATAAAACTACTAAAATGCATGCGAAATCGGAGTTGAAAATACGGTGAATTTCAGTGTCATCAGTAGACACTATCAATAACCTTGAAGTTCTTAAGAAAGAAGAGGGGGAAGAGTAATCGTTATCAATATCAGTATCACTACTATAATCGGAGGTACTCACATAACTCCTAAACATTTCCATTTCGAAAAGTCTGTAATAGATCAACCTATTAGAATTCCTAGAGTTTTTCATATAATATTCCCACATTTCCATGAGCTCCTTACAAGTGGAAGGTTTAACCAAGTTACCACTCTCATCTAAATTCCTAACCATTTCCATAACTAGAAAAGGGAAAGGAAAAAATGAAAAAAAAAAGGGAAAAAGCATAATTCTAGAGTTTAAGAGGAAGAAGAAGGAAAGATTGCTCGATTTCTAAGGAAGGTTCTTTCTTAGAGAAAGTATAAGTTTTTGGAAGAACTTGAGGAGAAATAAAATCTTTCAATCTATTAAGTAATGAGAAAACTACCCAGGTAACAAAAGACACCATTACCCTAGCTTAGGAATGCACGTGTTATTGAAAAGAGAAAGCTCCTACAGTTGCATGATTGCTTCTTCCCAAGACTAGATCTAGCATGCCTAAGAATTAAATTTTGTAAGTTCCCAAGAAACACTTATGCGAAATTCATCCAACATGTCAAAGAATTCATAGTTTAACGTGTTCATCGCCACATGGTTTTTTTCCAATAGAAAAAAAATTGGTCTCGTCCTTTCTCATAAAACATAACCATATCTCGATTATCTTTCCCCCTCACTCTCACAAACCTATCTTTCCAAATTTTATAATTGTTTGAAGGGGGAGAAGGGAACTTTCCCGAAAAGGAACCCAAGTTGACCCAACCTCATTTTCTAGTTGTATGGGTCCCATAGCAAATAAAGAACTAACCCATAGAGGGACAAATCTCTTCGTTCCTACACAAAATCTCAAATGCCCTAATAAAGGCACAACACACATTAGGAGTTAGTTGTAGGGGGAAATGTTAATGGTTTTGAGCACTTATGAATAAAAAATGATTAATGGGATTAGCTCCCCCAAATCATGGATCATAGGAATGTACATATAGAAGAAGCCACCCTCTTGGTTATCAGAGGGTGTAATATCAACCCTTTTTTCTTTAGCACAAGTCTCAAAAATGATATCCTCCTTATCCCTGAGTCAGACAAATTTAATCCTTCACAGAAGGAGTCTTCCTTCCTTTGCTTAGTATACAATGTACCAGAGTCTTCAACCTTGACCTTTTGGATGAGCTAGACATTATCAATATCCTTGAAGTTCCTAAGAAAGAAGATGAGGATGAGTAATCATTATTAATATCACTATCACTACTGTAATCGGAGGTACTCACATAACTCTCAAACATTTCCATTTTGAAATGTCTGTAATAGGTCGACCTATTAGAATTCCTAGAATTTTTCATATATTATTCCCATATTTCCATGAGCTCCTTACAAGTGGAAGGTTTAACCAAGTTACCACTCTCATCTAAATTCCTAATCATTTCCATAACTAGAAAAGGGAAAGGAAAAAATGAAAGAAAAGGGAAAAAGCATAATTCCTGAGTTTAAGAGGAAGAAGGAAATATTGATCAATTTCTAAGGAAGGTTCTTGCTTGGAGAAAGTAGAAGTTTTGGGAAGAACTTCAGGAGCAATAAAGTATTTCACTCTATTAAGTAATGAGAAAACTACCCAAGTCACAAAAGACGCCATTGCCCTAGCTTAGGAATGCACATGTTACTAGAAAGAGAAAGCTTCTACAGTTGCATGTATCTGCATGCACATGATCTACAATTGACTACGATTGCTTCTTCCCAAGACTAGAGCTAGCATGCCTAAGAATTAAATGTTGCAATTTCCCAAGAAACACTTGAGGGATGCACCCCAAGCATCGCTTGAAGGAGTTAGCCTAAGCAACACTTGAGGGACTAGCCTTAAACATCGCTTGAGGGACTCACCTGCAACAATACCTGAAGTCCTATCAATCAAACCACCACCTTTTTTTTACGTTAATCACTTTGTCCTTTCCAAGTCTCATGCTTTAGGGACTGTGGACTAAGATAATTTTACTCCAACTAAAAGGAGATAGCCTATGACAGAGTAACCGAATTTGAGACCCAAGAACCATATGATATTTCACGCATGACTTACGAGATGTCTAGGGAATAACAATCTAAGAAGTTACGATCAAAGGGAAAAACCATGAAACTAGAATAAAATTGTTTAGCTCCTTCAGTAAAGCCTAAGTAATCCTCCATGAATATTTCAACCTTATAGTTTCAAGATTCATTGACTAATTAAAAAAAACACTAATACACAAAATTTCTTGCTATCTGTAAGCTGACCCTCATCAACCCATATTATATTTCACAAGTGTGTGTGTGTGTGTGTGTATATATATATATATATATATATATATATATATATATATAATATATATATATATATATATATATATATATATATATATATATATATATAAATGGAGATCAATTTACTTCAAAAGTAAGTTTTTTTAGCTTACTATAAATCATAGTCTTTAAATTGAATCTAATCTAATGGTTAATTAAGTAAAAATGCTAGTTAACCATTAAATTAGATTCAATCTCTCTCTCTCTCTCTCTCTCTCTATATATATATATATATATATATATATATATATATATATATATATATATATATATATATATGCGTGTGTGTGTGTGTGTGTATAATAAAGTCTAGTGTGGTCGAAAGGTAGGGACTTGATTCGACAATTCGACAAGATCATTAGCATGTCGTTGAAGTCTGTTCACATGTTGTACTCAAAGTATGCTAGGATTGTTGGCATGTCGATTTGGGCTTCTTTGTTATGCCAAATTGTTTAAGTTAGCTTGTTCTCTAAGTTAACTTGTGTAATGGGCATGTGTATAAAAGTCCATTAGTTTAGCATGTTAGTTTTCTTATAAATAGCATAATAGTCTCCCATCATTACATAACACAAATCCTAATTTAGGTGAGAGATATTATTTTGTATTATATAACACTTGTAATCTTTTTTCAAAGAGAGAGAGTAAATAATAGAAGTTTATAACCAATTTCATTATATTTTTATTGTTTTTCTCCTTTTTTCTACCCTTGTGGGTTTCTTACCGATCAAGAAACCAATTATACTTTGTAATTCCGATATTGTTTTCACAACAAATTGGTATGGTGAACATGGATAAGATTCCACCAATAAATTATGAGATTGAAAATTTCACCAGAGTGAACGATTTCGGTGTGTGGCTAGAAAATGAAAGCCCTACTGGTTCAACGGGGTTGTTTAGAAGCGTTAAAGGGAGCCACAACCATGGATGATGCGTTAAAGGATAAAGAAAAGTTACTATGGTATAGAAATCCCACATCGCCATCTTATTGAGCCTTGGTGATAAGGTTCTTTGACAGGTTTCGAAGGAGACGACGACGTCGGATCTTTAGGAGATACTCGAAAGTTTGTAAATGACCAAATCATTGGTCAATCGCTTCTACCTGAAGCAAACTATGTATTCATTCAAGATGAGTGAAGTCAAAGTTTTGGCTGAGCAGGTGGATATGTTCAACAAGCTGATTCTCGATCTTGAAAATATCGATGTAAAAATTAAGGATGAAGATCAAGCGTTGTTATTGTTATGTTCTTTGCCTAGAACACATGCTCACTTCAAAGAAAATCTCTTGTATGGAAGAGAGTCTCTGAACTTTGAAGAAGTTCAATTTTCCTTCTACTTTAAGGATTTGAATAAATGAAATGAGCACACGCCATCTTCGACTGGTGAAGGTCTGCCGGTTAAGGCGAAATTCACAAAGAGAGATGACAAGTTCGACAAAAAGAAGGGTAAAATTCAGCGGAAGTCTTATAATGGTGATGCATCTAGTATTCAATGTTATCATTGTAAGAAGGAGGGTCATACAATAAAAGTGTGCCTTGAACGCGTGAAAGAGATTGGAGGTAAGGATAATGGCAATGCAACCATTGTTCAAGATGATTTCGACTCATCTGATGTTCTTGTGGTTTCAAGCGGCGACTCAAGTAAATAGTGGATTATGGATTCAGGTTGCACTTGGAACATGACTCCAAACAAAGACTTATTCGAGGAACTATGTGATCAAGATGATGGATATGTATTGCTTGGAAACAATAAAGCTTGCAAGATTGCAGGTGTTGGATCTGTGAGATTCAAGCTCCATGATGAGTCAATAAGGTTGTTGATTGAAGTCAGGTATGTACCTGATTTGAAGAGATATTTGATTTCTCTTGGTGAATTCAACAAGAAATGATATGTTTTCTAAGGAGAGAAAAGTATTCTAAAAGTCATGAAGGGGTCAAAGAAAGTCTTAAGAGGCATGAAGAAATAAGGCTTGTATATCCTTGAGGCTGAAGTTTCAGTGGTTCTGCATATGTTGCATCCATGAAACCTTTGTCGAAGACATCAATTTCGCACATGAGATTGGGCCATGTCAGTGAAAGGGGTCTAGGCAAATTGGGGAAACAAAATCTACTTGGTGGAGACAAAGTCGAAAAGCTGAAGGTTTGTGAATCCTGTGTACTTGGAAAAAATTGCAGAGTGAAGTTTAGTAAAGGAAAATAAAGAACACATGGATCCCTTGACTACATCTATGCTGGTCTTTGGGGGCCTGCGAGGTATCCATCACATTCAGGAGCAAGGAATTTTCTATCTATAGTTGATGATTATTCCAGAAAGTTATGGGTATTCATCTAGAAGACTAAGGATAAAACTTTTGAGAACTTCAAAAGTTGGAAGACTCTGGTCGAAAATCATACTCATAGGAAGGTCAAGAGGTTGAGAACCGACAATGGTCTTGAATTTTGCAATGAGGCATTCAACAGTTTTTGTGCAGCCTCTGGTATTGCAAGGTACATAACTACTGCAGGTACTCCGTAAAAAAATGGTTTGGCTGAAAGGTTTAATCGAACTATTTTAGAAAGAGTTAGATGCATGTTAACTAGTGTTGGGTTAAAGAAGGTGTTTTGGGCAGAGGCTGTTTCGACAACAACATATCTGATAAACAGATGCCCTTCGATTGTGTTAGATATGAAGACACATGCAGAAATTTCGTCGGGACATCCACCAGATCTCGACAGACTTAGAGTATTTCGATGCATATCATATGCCCACATTAGGCAGGACAAGGTTGAAACTATAGCTCTGAGATGCATGTTCCTGGGATACCCTGAAGGAATCAAATCTTTTATATATATATATATATATATATATATATATATATATATATGTATATATATATATATATATATATATATTCATTTTGGTATATATTCCGATTAGATTATTCAAGATAAGATAAAACGATTGTTGATATGCATCTAATGCTTTATTTGATTGATTATGTATTGCTATGTTGTTTGAATATATGCTAGGATCTATTTTAGTTGAGTATGTGAATTACTCACCTTATTTTTAATTTTCTTTTTGCAAAATCCCTGTTTTATTTTTATTTTTTGTGGTTTAAAATGAATAGAAATGGTTTGCTTAATAACATAGATGTTATATTTCATTGAAAGATACTTTTTAATTGAAATAATTAATACTTAATAGTTTTCATTATATATTTTTAGTTTTTTGAAATTGGAATCTAACTTTTTATGTTAAAACAAGAAGTTGTTTTTAATAGTTCAAAAAAATTGACGGTAACTTAGGAAAATATAAAACATATTTTTACTATTATAATTAAAATTTATCAGATTCTAATTTTTATAAAAAATATCAAAATAAATTCATATCACTTTTTTTTTTTCAATCTTAAACAGAGATCCTATAATCGTTTAGTTTCTCGCAAGTTAATATATAAAAGATAAGACTAAATATCTATAGTCCCTTTAAATATGTTAATATTTAATTTATGTCCATTTAAAAATTTGAAATATTTCGTCTCCAAGTTTCTTTACTTGTAATTGGATGGTGTTTTTTTTACTGATGTAGAGGCTTGGAGTTGAAGTATGGCGCATGTTGAATGAATGTTTAAGCTTATGAATATGTTTAGGTGCCAAAAGAAGCTTGCATTGGATGGAGAACTTTCTTACAGTGTAATTAAGGACTTTGTAACTTTAATCACTTGTATCCATTTGAAATTTTGTAAATTAAGGACCTTGTGTCACTTTGGAATTAATAGTTGAATCTTGCATCAACTTTGAGTGCTTTTGTAGTCTAGAAATTTGATCTAGTGACATAAATTTAATAATTTAAATGAGTATTCCTTGTTATTGACTGTATGAATTATTTCTAAAGATTTGATATAGAACTTGGTATGAGTAATTTGTGAAAAAAGTATGGTATGAGTAATTTGTGACAAAAGTAAACACACTTGTGCTTGTAATTGAATGTGCATTTCAAGTTAGAAGTCAATTCTATTTTTGCCTTTGAATTGATTTTAGTAAGTGAAGTTCTAGTTTTGCAAAATAAACTTTTTAAGAATGAAATTATGACTTAGATTCTAGTAACAAAGTTGCTTCGATCAAATAATGAACAAGTTCAAATGTTATGCAATTATAACTCAAATTCTTAAAAAATACCTTAATTCAATCCACCTAAAAAAGGACTTGGTTTCTTATCAAAGAAACCTCCATATTTGAATTTATGCAAAAATTAGTGAAAATGAATTCACTAGTCATATGGACTAAGTGAGATTCAAAACTAAATGTAAGAAATGAAACAAGGCAACATCTTATGAAATGACTACCAAACTCAACTGGACTCAAATCAAAGTAATCTCATTAAATTAAACCCTGATTGAAACATGTACAACCAAACTCAAGTGAAATATACCCTCAAAGGCAACAAAATCCTAAATCAAATACATGAAAGTAGAGGGCTACTATGTGATAATGATGTGACAAAAAAATCTCAATGATAAGGTAAAAAGCCTCGGAAAATTAGGATGTGACACTTAAAATAGGTCTTGACAGGTTAATTAGAAGGTGATAAATCTTCTTTACCGGTTGATATATTTATCTTCAGACAGTGGTAGTAATTTTCAATAATGAAATCCCCCTTTGTTTCCTTGTAGAAGAAGTAGACATTGAACAAGTCGTTAGTCAAAGTACTATGAATTATGTGTCAACATTTCTTATTTGCATGTCTCCATTGATCGATAACTTTTTAAACAATTGTAACAATTATAACGATGAAAACTTCAATATTTGACACATTGAAAAATAGTTTTAAGTAATTGATCATTGGAATAACAAGAGTTGAATGTTGCGGAACAATTTCAACACCTTTGACTGGAATGGGAAGATTGGAGTTGGAGTTATCACTGGAATTGTCTTCAATAGCCATAAAATCACGGACATTGTTGATTAAATTGCTACAAAGACTCACAAAATAAAAATAGGTGACTTAATTTAAGAAGTGTTGATCATGTTGTTCTCAAAGATTTTCCGCATTACATGTTAATTCTCTAGGGTTTAAAAGTGTAACACATATATAATACTATCTAGAATTGTATCACGTAAAACATTAAAAATTTGGTATTGAAACAAACATCATCTAAATGACATTCAAAAGTGTACTAATTCAAATTACAACATTGTACATTAGAATCAATACAACAGATGTCCAACAACTAAATTGAAAAACATAGCGGAGCTATCTATCAGACATCCAAGTATTCAACCTTCATGCCTTTTTGTCCATTCTTCAGCTTCCGTAGTTCACCTAAAAAATAAAAACATTATTAGATTGAGATAACTATATATTAGTAGAGTTCCCTATCTTCTGGGTCCACTTGACTCTACAGGATTCACTATCATTTTTGTGTCTTACTAACACAGTTCTCACGTGTTATGCATAGAACTAAGGATCAAAGCATAACAGTTTCATGCACAAGTGGGAAACAACTTCCTTCCTACTTAATCATGCCAGATAGAACAATAAAATCTATGAATTTTGGCCTAGTTGAATCGGATAGACGAACAACTAACTCGCTCCCCTTAAATAAGTTATTAAGGAGGTATCCCGTCTGTCCTGCTTTTGGGTCTTACTACCCTCAAGGAAATGACCAGGGAAGTTTTTCGTTTGTCCTACTTTTAGGTCTTACTAACCTTAAGGAATTGGCTAATAAATTCTCCTTATGTTCTACTTAAGAGATTCATATGGTCTCGGAAAGTACATCTAGCCTATCGAAGTTGAAGTATATCACTTATGTATTTCCTTACCCTCAGATTCTTTATTCATCATAGGTTTTACTCGCTCGGGAAGTAATGTCTTTTAGGCAAGCATACACATATACATATGCATAATATTAATTTTAGGTTTCTTATTTCACCTAAGCTATCGTGTTATCGATGAAATACCATGGTTCATATTCTGAGAACAGATACGTTATTGTAACCAATTGGGTTTCATATTTCGTATCCCACTTTCAGTGAGTATCCAAGTGTTTCCGTCAAGTACCTTAGACAACACAAGCACACTATTCAATCACCGTACGAATACGTTCTCACAACCAACTACTAATAAGTTATACACCACATTTGGTGAGTATCTAAATGTTTTCGTCGAGGACCTTAGACGATACAAGCACACCGGTTCACGTCATAAGACACTCACACGTTCTTATGATTAATTAGGGTTTTAATCGAGTTAGAGCTATTTTATTACGTCTTTCATTCATTCTCAGAACCATCTAGGGTTTCTTTATAATAGTTGTGTCAATTAAGATTCTGGTGCGATCATCAACCAACAAGGGTTTTCACGATGCTTTGACCAATTAGGGTTTGATACGTGCTCATTCCATTTTCTTATAGCTCACCTACCATTATATTTAAAGCAAGGAAATATGTTACAAAACATTATATGCATCACCTACGTGAACTCATAGGTCAAACATTGCATAAGAGAATTCAACAAACAAGAGGCTTGGCCTAGTGGTAAGGTGTTTGCACTATAATGGGGAGGTCTTGGGTTCATCTCCCATTGAGTGTAATATTTTCATTTTTAAAGGATTTAAAGGGATCAATTGATTATCCTTCCCCTGCCAATCGATTGATTACATTTCTATAAAATACATTTGGAAATTGGAAAGGGATCAGCCAATTGTCCTCCCCCGTCAATAGATTGATTACATCTTTGTAAACCTGGAAATTGCTTGAAATTCATGAAGACAACTGATTGCTTGCTTGTGCTGATCGATTGCTTCGATGCCCAAATGCATGAATGCCGAGAAATTATCCATGGCCTATTCGTGGCTAAGGATTAATATATGTGGGAAACCTTCTATATTTCAAATCTTTGCATAAAACATCATTTTCCCACAAAATTTCACCAATTAGCACAATAATAACACATTACCATGAACATATATTGTCATACACATGCATGTAATCAGTGGGTCATGGTGAGGCACATATGATCATACAATCACATAAAACACACATATATAGATGCAAGAACATGCCTAACCAACTTATGCGTGTTAATTTCTCGAAATGATAACACTAAATTAACAACAACTCGATCTTGAATTGAACATGCATATTGGACTTGAAAGTCATGGTGAAGATAAGATGATGAGGATGTTATCACTTGATCCTTGAACTTTACTCAAATCAGTTGGCCTTCTTCAAAGCTTCCAACTTGAACATGCACTACAAGAATTTCTCTCTCTCTCTCTCTCTCTCTCTCTCTCTCTCTCTCTTCTCTCTCTCTCTCGATCTCTCTCTCCTCTCTCTCTCTCTCTCCTCCTCTCTCTCTTCTCTCTCTCTCTGTTCTCTCTCTCTCTCTCTCTCTCTCTCTCTCCTCTCTCTCTCTCTCTCTCTCTCTCTCTCTCCTCTCTCTCTCTCTCTCTCTCTCTCTCTCTCTCTCTCTCTCTCTCTTCTCTCTCTCTCTCTCTCTCTCTCTCTCTCTCTCTCTCTCTCTCTCTCTCTCTCTCTCTCTCTCTCTCTCTCTCTCTCTCTCTCTCTCTCTCTCTCTCTCTCTCTCTCTCTCTCTCTCTCTCTCTCTCTCTCTCTCTCTCTCTCTCTCTCTCTCTCTCTCTCTCTCTCTCTCTCTCTCTCTCTCTCTCTCTCTCTCTCTCTCTCTCTCTCTCTCTCTCTCTCTCTCTCTCTCTCTCTCTCTCTCTCTCTCTCTCTCTCTCTCTCTCTCTCTCTCTCTCATTCATATATTCATTTAAGGCTTGGGTGGTAACTTACCAAAATGCCCTTGACATTAAGGCGAAAATTCTAACCATACCAGTTTCTACTCTACACCTTTTTAGAATGAAGATTAGCATATCTTAATCTTTCATTCTCTTAACCTCCAATTAGACATCCGCTTATTGGAATAAATTCATATTGAGGAACGGGGTATTAAAAACAGACTCTTCTCGGTAAACTGAAGACATAGAATTTGTTAGAATAATAATCTCTAATGAGAGATTGTAACCCAAAATAATGTGTTGGAAAAATATGTTAATTTTTTTTCGTACTGTTCTCATTCTCATTTTCTGATGCAATCGCCTTTTTTAAGATAAATTTTCAAATATATAATTTCCTTTTCAAAATCAATATGTTTGAAAACTGCTCATTGAAAATTACTGACCACAAAATCATTTACTCAAATCAGAACATTATTGGTTAAGTTTGTTTGTTCTCTCACAAAAACTGTACCTTAAAACAATATACTATCAAAATCAATAAGTTGACTATTATGATATTGTAGGATAAGAAATTGAATGACATTCAAATTGATCAAATTAATTAACTTTCATTAACTACATTTAAAAATAAATAAAAATTGTCCAAATTTCTATTTGTTGGCATATTATAAAAATAAAAACAATTCAATATTAATACAACTCTTTTAATCTTTAATTATTATCCATCTGATTTATTATTATCACCAATTAAAAAAATATTAATTAAAATTTTGAATTCAAATTATTAGAATATTTGAAACTGACAAATTTAGGATAAACTCATTAATTAAAGACAGTTTGATTTTTATTTGATAGAAATAAGTAAAATTGAATTTCTTTGAAAAAAGTATTTCAAATTTATTAAAATTATTATTTTATAAAAATCAATTTTTTTCAATATTTAACGTTTATGATTAACTGTTTATGATTAACTGATAGTATAATTATTTCGAATGATGAATGTATTTTAATTAAATTCTTGTAAATATTTGTCGATCTCACGTACCAAAACCTATTTTATATCAAAATAACACAGTATAATCAAACATTAAGAGTTTCATATTTATTACATTATGTTCTTTCGCTAGCATACAAATACAACAAAGTACACCCAATACACAATTTATGTTATTGTTATTTGTTTATACCTATATATGTATTTGTGAAGCTCCCATGAAGCTCCTATGGAGTTTAGTTTCCAATCCTAGCGCCAGTGTTAATCGTGGCCTTTCCAAAATTCTGAGTTCCTCCATATGAGTTGTTGAATGCATGCTTGGTTCCATTGTTATGAAGATTAGTATAACCTCCATTGGTAATATGTGCACCAGTTTTGATGTCAGCCTCACCATAATCTTGATGGCCACCCTGGTTGTTAAAGGCGTCAATGGTTCCATTGTTTCCAGTGTCGTTGCTCCATTGGCAGAAATTGTTCCTCCATAAGCCAGCCATGTAATGGAAAGTTTATGCAATAATGTCTCTTCTTGTATTGTATGCTTTGTGTTTGTTTGTTTTACTGTTAAGTGAACTTATCATTTATATATGCAAAAAGTTAAATTAAGGAGAATCTTATTAGTAAGGACAAATATATAAATATTGGAATATATACCATTTAGAGTATTCGAGATAAGATAAGAACAATTATTGAGAGAAAATGTTGCATTTGCATCCAATTCTGTATTTGATTGATTGATATGAATAGCTAAGTGTATGAATTTATGCTGCGATTTTTTTTTTATTTGAGTTTGTGAACTCACTTTTTTTTTTCGAAACAATATTATTATTGTGAAAACATTCGCTTTGTCCTTTTTTTTTAATGATATTGTTGTTCCTTTTGCATTGGATGTATTATGTAAAATAAAATGAAGTTTGTTCAAGTTATGGTGCAAAAGAGACACATGGGAAACACGATATTTCAACATGTGTGATGCAACATATGGTCTCTGACAACAAACATATGTTATTGCAGTTCTAGTTCAGATTTATTTAATCCAAGATTCTCTCCGCAAAGAAGATTTATAATTTATGAAGATATTTAATTTGGATGTTTTTGTGCAAGATGTGGAAGACGATGTTCTAGCACGTGTTTAGTGCAACATTTAACCATTATCAGCAGACCATGATGGATGTTATTAGGTGCGGAATTTTTTACTGACATCCAATCAGATTTGTTGCAGATTGTTTAATAATGTTTGTGTGAGATTTGTTTGACAACGGTTGAATATCAAATCAGATTTAAATGGAGTTTTCAATTTGAATTTGAAATATGACAAATCTTATCTTTTGTTGGAGATTTGTGTGGAGTAAATCAAATCCAACAGATTCAGCTATTCTTTTTGATGAAATTCAATCAGGTATTCAAGGAGAAAAAGCCCAGAATTATATTGCTATTTAAGGAGACTAAAATCTCATGATTGAGAACAAGTTGTGTGCGCTAGGATTTAAGTCTTTGTGCTAAGGTTTTTGACTTTTTTGTTACTTGTATTCCACGCTACTGCTATCACTCATACCATAAGGATTAATGTTGGATCTTGTTTGTGTACACCATATTACTACTTCAGTCACTTAACATAGTTTGTGGTTTGTCTTAATTGACTTATAAATCCAACATTCAATATTCTAGCTATTGAAGTTGATCACTTGAGATTAATGATTGAGAGAAAGTGAGAGGGATTCTCATATTTAGGGAGAGTCCTAAATATAAATTCACTAGGATTAATGATTGAGAGAAAGTGAGAGGGATTCTCATATTTAGGGAGAGTCCTAAATATAAATTCACTAGGATTAGGAAGAGGCATTGAACACCAACCAATTCGGTGAAACAATAAAATAACATAAGAGTAAGTGTTCCTATAAGACTAATTATACTAATTCAAAGTAGTGAATTTCCTTTCTTTGGTAGAGTGTCCTCCAGACGTAGGTGTGGTTTCACCGAACTGGGTTACCAATCTCTTGTGTTATTTTAGTATTTTCTGCATTGCGTTGTTGGTGTTATATTATTGTCATACTGGTTCACCAAGTTGGACCAGTTGACCCAATATTATGTCCAACATCTGTCCCCTTAGAAACATAATTTCAATTAGCATCAGAGCAGTCACCTTGTTTTGTGTAGGTGAGCTACAGGGAAGATATTTTATGTTCAAATGGATAACACTGAGGATGGAGGTCCAGTCAACAGACCACCTGTTCTGGATGGCACAAATCATGACTATTGGAAAGCCAAGATGGTTGCTTTTCTTAAATGCATAGACAACAAAACTTGCAAGGATGTGGTTAAAGGTTTGAAAGTATCTTGTGATCACTTCTCAAAATGGTTCAACAAGCTTAAATCCTGAAGTTGATTGGTCTAAAAATGAAGATGATGAAGCTCTTGGAAACAATAAAGCCTTAAATTCTATATTTAATGGTGTGGACAAGAACATGTTCATATTAATCAACACTTGTATTGAAGCTAAAGAAACTTGGGAGATTTTCAAGACTGCTCATGATGACACATCTAAGGTTAGGATGTCAAGGTTGCAACTCCTCACAACTAAGTTTGAAAATATGAGAATGATGGAAGATGAATTCATATATGATTGCAACACTCGTCTGCGTACTTTCTTAAAGAAACAGAAAAGGGGATTCACAATCACTTGGTATGAATCTAATGATGAAAGTGAAGGAGAAATTTCCAACAAAATAATGGATTTCACTAGAAAGTATGAGTCTGAAGAAGAGTCTAGTGATCAAGACATGTCTGAAGAAGAGCTAGCTACAACTTTCAGACTTCTGCACACTAAGTGTAAAGAAGCATGTACAACAGTTAAAAAGAAAAAGAAAACCATAAGTGAGCTTCAAGAATAAAAGGAAAAGCTTGTCTTAACCATCACAGGTCTGGAAGAAGAAATCACTTTTCTAAAAGCTAAACTTGAAAATATGCCATAATTTGTACATATGATGAACAACGATTCAAATATGTTGGATGATATCTTGGAAGGGAATATAAAGGTTGTAGGTTTTGACTATAGTTCCATGAACAAGAAGATCAAAGTACCTCCTAAGAAGAAGATTGAGTCTCATATTATGGACTACATGTCTCAACATCATTCTTAACATGTGCACCCTTAACATAGAGGTTACAAGAATTGTACAAAGAGATGTCACCATTATGTTAGATATGGTCATATAAGACCCTTTTGCTATAGATTGTATGGATATCCTCAATCCTATAGTCATCCAGGGCTCAACAAAAGAAAAGGGAAGAAAACTCAAGCAAAGAAAGCGTGTAAACCCAAGAAACTGTAAAGTGTCTCTTAACTCATGTTTCTCATAAAGTTTCTTCTATAGAGGATTCGTATTTTGATCGTAGATAATCACAACATATGACTGGTGAAAGGATCTATATTGAAGAGTTAAAAACCTACTCAAGTAGTTATGTTACTCTTGGTGATGGAGCTAGAAGAAAAATCAAAGGCATGGGTAAACTAGTTTGTCTAGGTTTTCATAGCCTTTATGAAGTACTATTATTAGAAGGTCTTATTGCAAACTTGATCAGCAGAATTCAACTATGAAATTAGGGCTTGAATGTGGAATTCAATAAGTCTGAATGAATTTTCACCAGCAAAGATCATGAAGGGCTCAATGTCCAAGGACAAATGTTATATGTGGATCATAAGTCATCCCTCAACAAGCTTGGAAGATGGGACCAAAATACTGCATCCTAAGCTCAAGAACATTGAATATTATAAGATGACCAAGATGTCCTACGCGATGCTCAAACATCTTACCACTCCAATGATCTTGGAGTCAATGCACGTGGGAAACATAAGATAAATAAATGAAACCCTACATGTTAAAAATGGTAATAAAGAACTCATGATAGCCAAGAGTTAAGGAAATTCATACCAGATGTTAGGATATTTTGTCCAAGATGTGAAGCTTGAAGTTATGATGAGACTAAGAAAGAAAGTCACTAAATTTCTTAAGTTTCAAGTAATCCTACAAAACAAGTATGGGCCTGACAAGAAAAAAGGCCCTATTGACATTTGCATGTGTGAAAACTTAAGGCTTTTAACTCAAGGGAGGCGTGAAAAATTAAAAGGAAAATTTATCTCTCATGTGACCGTTACATCACTTAAATTAAGAAAAGTCTCTTAAAATTAAAAACTTTTCTCACATCTACTCCTTCCTCACACACAATCAGTATCATTCTATCTATTGTTCTAGCACACATGTTCCACTTCATCCTTTCTAAAACCATTAATATTGTTCCAAAATGATTGAGAAATAATCATCACCAACGACACTGAGGATGAAACCATTATGTTCTTAAACCTAGAACCTTTGAAAATGACTATTCCAGTTGACATTTCAACAGAGAAAACAAAGAGTGCTACCAAGAAGAAGAAAGCATCTGAAAAGGTTAGTACCTCTGAAACATAAACTCATATGCATGATGAACCTATGAATGTAGATAAGGAATTTGTACCCAATCCTACTGAGAAAAGTATTGGTCATGTTGAAAATGTTATCGAAGAACCTCATGTGGAACCACATGTTGAATCATATGATGAACCAAATGTTGAAGTATCTGGTCCAACTTATGGTTGCTCATAGGCTGAACTCACTTCTGTACTTGTTGGTGAACCAGTTGAATCCACTAACAAACCATGGGTTAAAGAAAAACCTAGTGTTAATCCTATTATTCTTGATGATCATCCTATTCACACGCATGTGTTTGATAATTTTTTTATGATATTATCAATGATAACTATGTTTCCCCTAAATATTTTACTGGTGATATTGTAGTGGTAAATTCATGATCATCAAGCTATGGATAAGCTAGACGTCAACATAACAAGTGTCGCCACCGTGCTTTTATTATTTCCAAGGGAAAAGGGAAAAGTACGAACAAAACCCAAAAGATAAGAAGTTTTCAAATCAAAATTAATAAAATGCCAGAGATTACAGGTAAGGGGGTTGGTTACACAGAGGGAAGGTGTTAGCACCTAAAGTGTCCTAGGTACTCCTAGGGAGCTCTTTCTTGTGTGCATATGTGTCTTTGTACAAAATGATGTTTGTAAACAAATAGAATGGGGGGATGAGAAAAGAATTCATTAATTATATTTTTGTGTTTGACAAGACTTTCGGGCTTGTGCTTATGTACCAACATAAAGATGAGGGATCAAAACCTCGTAATTCGTGGTAACAATTTCAAAATGGATGTATTGCTTTTAACAAAAATTTAAGTTTGAAAGGCACAAGGGCCTAAAAATGGTTTGAATGAGTGTTAGTTCTTTTGGCTTTTGAAATTTTAAGTTAAGTATGCTTAAGTTCATTTACAAAGTTTGATTTAAGAAAATGAGTTTAAAAATGCAATGGCATAAGGCCAAAGTTTCTAGCTTGCAAAATGGTCAAAGTTTAGAAAAAAACAAGCACAAGCAAAGAATATTTTTAAAAGGAGGAAGAGATTTTGAAATTAAAGAAATGGGGAGGAGATGGAGAGACTAATCCTAAGCATAAATTTAAAAGTTAAGAGTTGAAAAGATCTGACCAATGGGCTGCAATCCAATAGACAAGAATGTCATGTAGAAACCCATATTCCCCTTGGACTTTTAGAATCACACAACAATTAATACACAAGCAGCAAGTTGAAGAGCAGGGAATCAAATAAAGATAGCCACATCCAAGCTTAACAGCTCCATGATCTTCTTCAAGTTTTGCCCATGTAGTAGATGACTTCAAAGGATGGCATAAGTCACAGGTTCAAAATAACAGTTTCCTAATTATCATGTTGCAGATGAACTTAAATGTATCTTCAATGATGTATCAGATGAAATTTCAATCCACAAGCATTTGGTTTCATGAAAGTTAGCATTGGCCAAGTCCTTTGCAAAGGGAGTATTGCCTAAATTCTAAGTCCAATTTTCTCAGATCAAACCAACAGTCCGCACAAAATGTTTTTTTAGAGTTTTTGTTCTTATTATGTACATTAATGGTCAAAGACCACACAAACAAACACAATATACATAAACACAAAATATCACACAATATGGTCCCAATGGACAAATTGAAAATGACATTTAAGTAAACAACTTGAATGGTATGAATAATGGCAAATGAATAAAGCTTAAGAATTAAAGTGCATTAAAAGTAAATGACTTGAAATTAAATGTTAGTTGTTAACGAGTTAGAAGTTAGTATTGCTTTTTCTTTGCTTTTGTTTTAAGTCATTCTTTGGAGAACACTCAACCTACTTATCACAAGCATGAATCCTTGAACCAAGACATCTTCCAAAGGAAGGAAAAAAGGCCAAGTTTCCACACAATACCCTGAAATAGGGGAGACTTACAATCTTACTAACTAGAATGTTATGCCTTTTATGTCAAAATTTAGCGCTATGTTAAGCAATCGTAATTGGACATATATAGAAGTCACAATTATTTGAGGTCGGGCAATACAATTTTGGTGTTAATGCATGTTAGAGACATAGTATAATGAACTATGCTCATGAAACATACCACACACAAAAAGAATATGCAAAGTGGGGGACCTAATCTCATCCATACTTATGTTGATTTTGCAATCAACGAGCCTTAGGATATCGAGATATTATAGGTCCATGACATGAATGCATAAAGAAAGGGAATGAGATGAAGAGGGTGGGGGGAATGGATCAAACACAAATTGGGCAAAGGAGGAATTTTACCAAGTTAAGATCATTCATTCATTTTGGGAGATGGAATGTTCATTCCATCAATCCCTTAAATCCAATGATCTTAACCTAACAAAGTCAAATCAATCTTGACCAATGCCCAACAACACAAGTCAAACTCAGAAAGTCAACTAAAATGGCTCTACATAATTAATTTGGCATTTATTCAATTAAAAATAATAAAAATAATGCATTAAATTAAATATGGTTGGTCAATTTCCTAAAACCTCATCAAAACACCATAGAAATGGCCATGCGATTTATCATAGGTCAAACAAGGTCAAAGGACCTTGGAGAAAAGTTTTTAGAATTTTTGGAAACTTAAAAGTATTTTTAAACAATTAAAAATATTCACAAAATCAATTAAATCATGAAAAATATTAATAATGATCCAAAAAAATAATTTTAATTCAGAAAATGAAAGAGGATTTTATTTAAAAAAATTTGGTGAAACTCTCATATTTTTTGGATCAATATTAAATTTAATATGAATTAATAAAAATAAGAGAAATAAAATGAAAATTCAAATAATCAAAAAAACGCGGACCACTTGATCTCCCTCATTAATTGAGGTGGCAGATCAAGTGGTGAGAAATGCCCGTTCCATGGTACACGCTAGTCAGCGCTCCACACGTTGGGTAATCACAAGCAACGTCCCTGATTAAAACATTTTGAATCAATCCAATGGCTCAGAACACATTCAGCGCATCGTCGGAGCCAAGTGTCGGTCATCTTCTCCGATGACCCTGGCCAGACTGGTTCTTTCATCGCCATAACATAAATGGAAAAGGAGGACATGATCTTAAAGAAAAAATGGCGTAGATCTCGAATATCACCTCAATTTAACCTAACTCCAAGTATATTAAGAGATACATGAAGTTGAATTTTGAGGTGTATGAACTGAGTTGCTTCGATTTGACCTAAAAGCAACTCAATCTTCTTGCCTACATTGGCAGGACTTCAGACAACCAAGGATCCAAGAGAATTGATAAGAATTGAGAGAAAATCGAAGAGAAGAAAAATCTGGAGTAATACCTTCAATGCTGTGCAGAACTGGATCTCTCTTGCTTCAACTCGTGCTTAATCTTGCTTATGGAGTTTGTAAAAGTGGATTAAGAATGGGGCAAGGCTTTGGATCCTGGAGGTTTTGAATCTCAAAAAGGTGAGATTCAAACTCAAATTTCAATTGAAATTTATCAGGTTTTCCTTTGAATGGTGAGGGTTTAAATGGTTGGAGGCAAAGCTGGCGCGCAAGGTCCTTGAAACTGAAGCCATGGACCTCTATTTATAGCAAATCGTAAGTGTTATTTGCACACTTGAAATTGCTTCCAAATTTGACAATGTGAATGGCACGCATGCATGGGCATGTACATGCCCATGAAACATCTCAATTATATCCAAAATCAAATGAAATGAAGTATGAATGAAGATTGCAATGCACGACAAAGATGCTTTGATGTTTGAAGCATGATTCTTGCCAATTGATACAACCCTGTTCAAGCTATGCGCAGACCCCTCAAACTTTGTCCAAAATGAATGAATTTGGACTATTTGGAAAGGTTAGATCAAGAAGATTAACTTTTATGTTGAACACTTTTCCATTTGGAACTTTTATCATGGTGAATTTTGAGGTGGAAGTTTGGAAATTTCAACTTGTCAAAGTATTTTCTAAGTGTCAAGCCATATGTTCAATTATTCCACCTTGGCTAACTTTTCATGTGAGCTCTAAATGAGAAAGGTGTCTTCATCAAAGTTGTATATCTTTCAAAAGCCTTAAAAATGGTCACATATTTGACATAATTTGGATTTAAGATGAATGAGTTAAGCATTTTTGAATGTTGAGGAAAATCACTTGTTCAATGGTATTGGTCCAAAATGACCTATAATGTCTCCTCATATCACATGCTCATAAAAGTTGATTTAGCTCTTACTCAAAACATAAAAGTTAAAGTCGACACCTTGAATTTGATTGTGCAACTTGGAAATATTTCATCTCATAAAAATTGAGCAAGTTATGGCCTTGGGGAGTTGACTTTCAAATTAGGGTTTAGACAAAATGACCTATAATTTTTCAACATAAAAAATGACTTTCCAAGCAAAATTATCTCTAGACATCAACGTGAAAGTTGTTTGTAATTTCATTTAGAGTAATGTTTCTCTTGGAATAATTTTCATATGATGAAAAGTGTAGGAGATAAGGTCTAGGGAGACCCAGTTTTGATCAGATGAATTCATCTGGCCAACTACCATCAACCAACTTGCTAACTTGCAATTCTCTTGACTTTTTTGGCTCATGGGAGATAATATATGCATAAGATGATGAAATTTTAAGTGAACCTTGAAGTATTTGATCAATTAGTGAAGAAGCTTGTTGAAGAAGTTACTCAAGATACCCAGATGAGCTAAGGTTTCCAATGCAAACCAATTCCAAACTCTTGAAGAAATCTTGATCAAAATAACATGTAAAGATCATGGGGACTCATATGTGATGCTTAGATCCATTGTGGATCATTCCTTGGTTGAGCTCTTCTTGCCAATGAGGGTCTTAAACCCTAGATGTGAACTTGATAGATCAATGGTGATCATGCTCTACCTACAAAAGAGTTAGACAAATGCAAAGACATATTTTTTTTTTGGTGTTTTGGTTAGTAAAGATGATAAAATACAAGTATGATACAATCACATAGTGCTTGGTGATCTCTCCCAAAATAAATCCAATGAAAGAGGGGTAAGGAGGATACCAAGGTATGATCCCAATGCTAATGCATATGATGAGGTAGCATGAGGGATCTTAGGGTCAAAATTGGGGTCTTACAGATATTCTCAATGATAACCATAAAAATGTGGAGGCTTAAGTTCTAAGTATAAAGTTAGTAATGAGGATTCTCCTAGTGAAAAAGATAACGGCTAAGAGGAAAGGAATGTTAAAGTAGGTGAGAATGATGACATACCTAATGCTCACATAATGAAGAGCATCATTAAAAGTGTGACCAAACCTCAAGATAAATACACTCTAGTTAAGTTTAAAGAGGTGATTTATGTTGATGAATAAGTAGAAACTGATGAAGAATTTATTATAAAAAGAATGGATAGAACTCTGACTAGTGAAGTAAAAGAGACGAATAAAAATGTTCCTTACAAAACCTCTAAGATGAACACTGAAATTTAGAAAAAGAGAACTCCTCAAAGTATACAGAGAAAAATTAAAGAGACTACTACTTAAAGGAAGTCTCTTAAAAGGAAACTTGTGGTATCAAGTGACATAGAAACAGATGTTAAAGCATATGTCCTAAACACCGTGCCCCCTTCCAGAAAGAAGATTAGAGGAAAAAGGGTTTGTATGAATGTTCATGCTACTCCTTTGGACAATGTGTCTTTCCACTATAAAGAAAGTTTAAAGAAGTGGAGGTTTGTGTGGATCTATGTGTTTGTAGGTAATGAAGATTATCATCAGAAGTTTTGATGACGACAATGCATGAAGATCTATGCTCTTGCAGCAAAGGATTCTAGATCAAAGTGCATATACAATCAGATACTATCTAGAAAAATTATTAAATCCTCTTTGGGAAAAGGTTCGAAAGCTCGCCAGATCTAGTCTGTTAGTCTGTCTGAGTGAACTGAGTACTGTAAAAATAAGATAGTAGCTTAAGAGTACTAATGCAACTCACACACACACTTCAAAAAACCTTTTACCTTGCAAATTATTTTCTAAACCAAAACTAAGTGATTAAAAAGATATCCAAACATTTTCTTAACCATCTAATCGATTAGAAAGATGAGTCAATCGGTTGGCAAAACTTTTTCTATATGATATCGATTAGGACATTTGTACAATCGATTAGAAGGATGATAATCGATTATACAATCAGCAAGGACAACACATTAATGACTTGCAATGGATTTTTATCCAAACTTTCCTAATTGGGATTTATAATGGACTATATTTGAGACTTCTATCGATTAAAGCATTTTGCTAATCAATTAGATGATAAATTCAGCCCATGGATCGTTTCCTTTCTTAGCATTTCCAACTACTAAATAAAGGAGGGTCTAGCTCACTTCATACCATACCACTTTCCAACGTTTTTATATTTCTTTAAAATTTATCTATTTTTCTCCTTTTGGAAAATATTTTCCATTCACTTCTAATTGCCTTAGTGCTACTAAGTGAAGTTTTACTTGTGAGGAAGATAATCTTGTAAGTGGTTTGGATTTTGATTCCTTATTTGAATTAGACAAAACAATGTTAGAAGACCATTTTTGAGAAAGTGAAATCAAAGAAGTTGTGATGGCAGCAAAAGTTCAAGACCCGATGGCTTTAGTTTTAAGTTTTTGAAACATAGTTGGGAAGTCGTCAAGGAAGATGTCTACAAATGCATTAGAGACTTTCATTCAAAGGCAAGACTTACCAAAGGTTGCACGACCTCTTACATAGCTCTCATACCTAAAATCAAAAGTCCTCAAGCCTTATCTGACTATAGACCAATTTGCATGGTGGGGTGTATTTATAAGATTATTTCAAAACTTCTAGCATTTAGGCTGAGAAAATTTATAGGGAGGTTGGTATCCCAAAACCAAACTACTTTCATTCCATGAAGGAACATTTTGGATGGGGTTTTGGTTGTCAATGAAGCCTTAGATTTGGCTAAGACAGATAGAAAGAGTTGTTTGGTGGTGAAATTATATTATTAAAAGGTATATGATAGTGTGAATTGGAACTATCTAAGTTTTCTTTTCAAAATAATGAGTTTTGGTGCAAAATGGAATCAATGGATAGAGGCCCTCATTTTAATGAGTTCTATGTTTGTCATTGTCAATGGTAGTGCTGCCTAGGATTTTATAGTTGAGAGGGGTCTGAGGCAAGGGGAACCCTTTCCCCTTTTCTTGCTTCTGCTAGTTATGGATGGGTTTATTATATTGATGACAAAATAAGTGGAGATAGGGGAGTTCAAATGCTTTTATGTGAATGAGGAGGTGTCATATGATATTGTGCAATTTTCTAATGATACCTTGAATATTGGTGATGGTAGTTGGAAGAAACTTTGGTGTATCAAATCATTATTAAGGGGGTTTAAATTGGTGATAGGTCTAAAGGTTAATTTCAATAAAATCCATATTTTTGGGATTCATGTCAATAATAGTTTATTAAATGCAACATCTTATTTCTTGTCCTGCATAGTTAGGTCCATGCCTTTCAGGTCTCTTGGTGTGAAGGTGAGGGATAGTCCAAGAAGATAGTATGTGTGGAGTGATGTCTTAGATAATTTGAAGATAAGATTATCTACTTGGAAGATTAGACATCTGTAAGACCCCAAATTTGACTCTAAGATCCCTCATGCTATCTCATCATATTCATTGGCTTAGGGATCACACCTTGGCATCCTCCTTACCCCTTAATTATTGAGTTTTCATTGCGAGAGATCACCAAGAAAATTCTATTGTATCATACTTTGTTTTTAAATATTTACTAACCAAAATACCAAAAATATGTCAATGTATAGTTTGTTGCTTTTGTAGGTAGTGTGTGTGATCACACATGCTCCATCAAGCTCATATCTAGGGTTTAAGACCCTCAATGCAAGGAGATCAATCAAGATATGGTTTTAATTGGCTCTAGACATCATATATGGATCCCCATGGTCTTCAAATATCATTTTGATCAAGAAATCATCAAGAGTTTGAAGCTTGTTTGCCTTGGAAGCCCTAATTCATCTGGGTATCTTATGTGACTTCCTCAACAAGTTTCTTCATCATTTTATAAAATATTTCAAGGGATACTTAATATCACATAATAATACACATACATGATCCTCCATGAGTCCCAAATATAAATAGAATATCAAGTTTTCAAGTTGGTTCATGGTGGTTGACCAGAGAAAGTCAACTGGTCAAAACTAGGGTTCCCTAGACCCTATCTCCTACACTTTTTGTCATATGAAAATAATTTCAAGAGAAACGTTACTCCTTATGACATTCCAAACAACTTTACTATTTAAGTCAAGATCTAGTTTTGCTTGTAAAGTCATTCTTTATGGTGAAAGATTATAGGTCATTTTGTGTGAACCCTGGTTAGGAGGTCAACTTCCAAGGACCATAACTTGCTCAATATTTATGAAATGAAAGCCATTCAAGTTCCATGATCACACTCAAGGTGTCCTATCCAACTTTTATGTTTGTAAGAAGTTCAAATTCAACTTGCAAATGTATGTGCCAAGAGGAAACGTTATAGGTCATTTTGGGCCATTACCATTGAACAAGTGATTTTCCTCAACTTCTAAAATGCATAACTCCTTCATGCCAAATCTAAAGGAGGTCAAATTTGTGACCAAATTAAATATATTTGAAATATATACAACTTTTATGAAGGAAATTTTTCCATTTGAAGTCCATAGAAAAAGTTATTCAAGGTGGAAGAAGTGAACATTTGGCTTAGTATTTAGAAAAGTTTCAAATATGTTTGATTTCCCAAATTTCCACCTCAAAATTCATCATGATCCAAACTTCTAATGGAAAATTGTTCAACATGAAAGTTGTTCCCCTTGATCTTACCTTTCCAAAAAGTCCAAGATCATCTCATTTGGATCAAAATTGAGGGACTTGCATATGGCTCCATTGTAGGATTTGTTTTGGCAAGTTTTGAATTCAAGTGATCATTCCTCTTTGCATGCTTCCATGTAATGACTTCAACATCAATTTCACACGAATTAGAGATGGGTTGCATCATTCCTTAGGCCCGAATCATTGCCCATGCATCCATGCAACTTAGTTTCCAATTTTGGCAAAATTTCAAGTGGTGCAAAAATCAATTCCCTTGCCTATTTAAACAAGCTCATGGCTTCAGAAATGAGGACAACACCTTACCCAAGCTTTTCCAAGAGAACTCAGACCCTCACACCATAGAATTTCTTGAGGATTTCATTGAAATCAAGTTTGAATTCACCTTCTATTTTGAAGTTCAAACTCCAAGAATTCATTGCCCTTTTCCATCTCAATTGATCACTACAAGCAAGAGGAGGAAGAATCAAGCAAATCTAGATCAAGATCAAGCTGAATTGAAGCTACTCGAAGGTGAAATTTCAGAAACTTCATCTCTTCGATTCTCTCTCAATTCTTCATTATTCTTTGTGATTTTTGGTTGGATGAAGTCCTATCAATGTAGGTAACAAGATTGAGTTGTTTTGAGGCCAAATCGAAGCAACTCAGTTCATGATCCTCAAAATTTAAATCCCTGTATCTTTTTATATACTTGGAATTGAAGAAAATTCAGGCCAGATTCGAGCTCCCGAGCCTTTTCTCTTTGAAATAGTGTCCTTGTTTTTCATTTTTCATGAAGTTGAGGTTGGACCAGTCCGGTGGTGATCACTGGAGAAGATGACCGGAGCTAGGGTTCCGGTGGTGCGTTGGCAAGTCCCAAGCCATCTGATCTGGTCCAAACGTTTTAATCTTGGCCCTTGGTTGTGATTACCACGCGTGTGGCACTTTGACTCAGGTATTTGGTGTATAGTGCGTGCGTGACCATTAGATTGACCACCTTAATTAATGAAGGAGATCTGATGGCCCTTGTTTTTTTGTATTTTCTGATTTTTCATTTAATTGCTTTATTTTGTTTAATTCATAAAAATTTCATTTTTAATCCAAAAAATATGGAACTTTCATAAAAAATCTTTAAATATTTTTCTCTTTCATTTTCTGAATTAAAATTATTTTTTGGATTAATTTTGATGTTTTTCATGAATTAAATTTTTGTGCATATTTTTAATTGTTTAAAAATACTTCTGACTTTTCAAAAATCATAAAAAAAAATTGTCTAAGGTCCTTTGACCTTGTTTGACCTGGGATAAATCTCTTGACCATTTATTTGGTGTTTTGAAGAGGTTTTAGGTTTTGACCAAATTAAATTGTATTTTAATGCATTTTTAAATTGATTAAATGTGTAAAAATTATGTTGAGCCACTTTTATGGTCTTGTGATGTTGAGCCACTTTTCTTTTGATGAAATGTACATTTCATCTTCCAAAATGAATGAATGATTTTATTTTGATAAAATTCCTCCCATGACCAATTTGTGTTTCTCTACCTCCTCTCCCTCTTCACCTTCATCCCTATTCCTGCCCATTCCTTTCATTGACCAATGAAATCTTAAATATCCTAAGGCTAATTGGTTCATCGATGACCTTGTGTCAGATGAACCAATACAAGTATGGATGAGATAGGTCCGTCCCTTTTGATCTTTTTCTTTTAGTGTGTGGTATCTTTTAGGAGTTTGGTTCATCATACCAAATCTCTAACATGCATTAACACCTAAATTTTTATTGCCCAACCTCAGATAGTTGTGACTTCTACACAAGTCCAATTACGAATGCCTAACATAAAGCTAAATTTGACCCTAAAGGCATAGCATTCTAGTAAGTGAGATTGTAAGTCTCCCATCTTTCATGGTATTGTGTGGGAACTTTTCCTTTTTTCCTTCATATGGAAGATGTCTTGGTTAAAGGATTCATGCTTGTGAGTAGATGGTTGAGTGTTCTCCAAAGAATGACTTAATCAATTAAAAAGCAAAACACTACTAACATTCAATTAACTTTGACTAACATTTGACTAACTCTTATTAAAAATGATTTACTTTCAAGTCATTTACTTTATGCAATTTAATTTTCAGTCTTTATCATTCATTGCCATTTACATCTCATTTAAATTGTTTATGTTTATGTCATTTTCACTTTGCTCATTTGAGCCATATATTGTGATTGTATATATTTGTCTGTTGTAAGAACAAAAATTGTTCTACAACAGATTCCACGATTTTGATGATAACAAAGGATGAAACCAAAAATGGCACCCTAACGAAAAGTTTCTAAGTGTGCAGGGTTCTAAAAAAAGAAGGAAGAGATCTGATGATGTCATCAGATACAGAACCAGATCAGATACAAATTATCAAAAGATAAGAAGCATCTGAAGTAGAAACACGTTCAAGAAAGTCTAACTCTGAGCAAAACAGCAAAATATCAGAAGCATCTGAACAAGAAGTACGCTCTAGAAGTTCTGATTCTGAACAACAGTATGTCAAACTTCAGAAGCTCTTGGCGCTATCTGAAGAAATCATCAGAACTCAAAAGATCAACATCAGAAGCTAGATAGAAGACTCCAAGATACTCAGACACACGAAGACTCTGATCATGGAATTACTAATTATGAAAGAGTAACGTTAAAGTCAAGTAAAGGTTTGCAAATGGATTTCCTAATACAGAAAGAGACGTTAATCTCCAATTTCAATAAAGAAGGTACTATATGTGGTAAGTAGTCATTTCAAGGAGAGAAAGTTATCCTGGCAGAAGCTATTTATGTTATGGCGTAAATTCATTTTATTACTCATCAGTTTCAACTACTACCTCACTGATATATAAAATGGGCTGCAATCAACATTGAACATGCACAAGCAAAAATTATACTGAAACATCAACGCTCAAGAAAACACTCTTGCTCTCTATATCTTCACGAAGCTTTTGCTTATAACGTGAATCACTTTGTTCTTACTATTGTAATATTTTCTTTCTTAGAAGCACTCTAGATTACATAAATCTTTTATCTATTGTTTGTTTATTTTCCTCAAGTGACTCTGTGTAGTCTGTAGACTTGAGAGGACTAAGAGATCTTTCTCTTAGACGTTGTTTGTAAACAATGTTTCAAGATTAGTGGATTAAGTCCTTGTTGAAGGCGAAATCACCTTGGCCGGGTGGACTGGAGTAGCTTTGTGTTATAAGCGAACCAGTATAAAATCCTTGTGTGATTTTCATTTTGAAAAAGCGCTTATTTTCCAAACAATTCAAACCCCCCCTTTCTTGTTTTTCTCACCTTCAATTGGTATCAGAGCTCCAGCTCTGTTATTGATTTTCTAATCAAACACTTAACAGTGTAGAGAGATCCAGAAAGAGAAAAACTATGGCCCACACAAATGAAAAGGATAGTTACAATGCTAAGCCTCCTGTCTTTGATGGAGAGAAATTCGATTACTGGAAAGATAGAATTGAAAGTTTCTTTCTAGGCTATGATGTTGATCTCTGGGACATTGTCACAGATGGATACAAACCTCCTGTCACAGAGGATGGAGCTGAAGTTCCCAGAAGTAAGATGTCAGATGATCAGAAACGAGTTTTCAAGAATCATCACAAGGCCAGAACCATACTCCTAAATGTTATATCTTACAACGAGTATGAAAGATCACCAACAGAGAAACAGCCAAAGACATACTTGACTCTCTAAGGATGACTCATGAAGGAAACTCTCAAGTCAAAGAGACAAAGGCTCTGGCGCTTATCCAGAAATATGAAGCCTTCAAAATGGAGGATGATGAAGCCATAGAGGCAATGTTCTCTAGATTCCAAACTCTGATTGCAGGTCTCAAGGTTCTAGACAAAGGATACACAACTGCAGACCATGTCAAAAAGATAGTCAGAAGTCTGCCAAAAAAATGGAGACCCATGGTTACTGCTCTGAAGCTGTCAAAGGATCTGAACAATATAAGTCTTGAAGAACTTGTCAGTTCCCTCAGAAGCCATGAGATAGAACTAGAGGAAGATGAGCCTCAGAAAAGGAACAAGTCCGTAGCATTAAAGTCCAGATATGAAAGACGCAAACCTGACAGAACCAAAGCTCTCCAGGCAGAAACTGAAGATACTGATGACTCTGAACTAGAAGATTCTGATGATGAAGAAGAATTGTCCCTCCTAACCAAAAGAGTTAAACAACTCTGGAAAAAGAGGAACAACAACTTCAGAAGACCAAGACCCAGAGGGGATCGATCAGAATCAACCTCAAAAGGTAAAACTACCAAAGATATTACTTGCTATGAATGTAAAGAAACAGGTCACTACAGGAATGAATGCCCCAAGCTAAAGAAAGACAATTCTAGAAAAGAAAGTTTCAAGAAAAATACCTTCAGGACAAAGAAAGGATTAATGGCTACCTGGGATGATAGTGAATCTGAGTCATCAGAATCTGAATCTGATGAAAAGGCCAACGTGGCACTTATGGCTACCACATCCAGGAGCAGCTCAGATGAAGAATCTGAAGAGGTATTTTCTGAACTCTCTCGATCTGATCTAGAATCATGTTTGTCAGAAACTCTTAGCTCATATCAGAAATTAAAACAAAAGCTTAAAAACATAAAAGACTGTTTTAAAGCAAAATTTGAAGAATGTGGCAAGCTTGAGATGACAATTCTAGCACGAGAAGATACAATCAGATTGTTAACATTAGAAAGAGATGGAGCAAAAAGAAAAAGCTTAGAATTAGAAGAAGCGTTATCTCAAACTCCACAAACTTCAAATGCAATAATTTATAAATACGAAGAAGCCTTTCAAGAATTTCTGAAAAATGGAATAGGTAGGAGTATTATGGCATCCATGATTTATGGAGCCAGTCAGAACAATAAAAAGGGAATTGGGTATGATCCTAAGGAAGTTAAAACTTCTTCTAGTGACCAACTTAAATCTCCATTTTCATATCACTATACACACACACAAGAACAAAAATTTGAAAATGCTAGAAAACCCAAAGTTATGAGAAACTCTGGGAAGACTAATCAAAGAGGACCCAAGAGATTCTGGGTACAAAAAGATAAGATTGTGTATGTTGCAGATATCCTATGCAGCAAAGTTCAGACACCAGTCATGGTACCTGGACTCTGGATGCTCGCGACACATGACGGGAAGAAAGTCTATGTTCCAAAGCCTGGAACTTAAAGATGCTGGATTCGTAGGTTTCGGAGGAGATCAGAAAGGAAGGATCAGAGGCTCCGGAACTATTGGTAATGGTACTCTTCCCTCTATATCTGATGTTCTTTACGTAGAAGGATTAATGCATAACTTGTTATCCATAAGTCAATTAAGTGATAACGGTTATGATGTAATCTTTAATCAAAAAACATGTAAAGCCATTAATCAGAACGATGGCTCTGTCCTTTTCACAGGCAAGAGGAAAAACAACATTTATAAAATTAATCTTTCTGATTTAAAAGAACAAAATGTTAAATGTCTGATGTTTGTTCATAAAGAGCAATGGGTGTGGCATAGACGCTTGGGCCACATTAGCATGAGGAAACTTTCTCAGCTAAATAAACTCGAGTTAGTCAGAGGCCTACCTAAATTGAAGTTTTCTTCAGATGCTCTGTGTGAAGCATGTCAGAAAGGAAAATTTTCAAAAACATCCTTTAAAAAGAAAAATGTTGTTTCTACCTCTAAGCCTCTGGAACTTCTCCACATTGACTTATTTGGTACTGTGAAAACAGCATCAGTCAATGGAAAGAAGTATGGACTAGTCATTGTTGATGATTACAGTCGCTGGACATGGGTGAAATTCCTAAAGCACAAGAGTGAGTCTCACTCTGTATTCACTAGTTTCTGCTCCAAAGTGCAAAAAGAATTTGATGCTAAAATTATTAGAGTCAGAAGTGATCATGGTGGAGAATTTGAAAACAAAGATTTTGAAGAATTATTTGACTCTAATGGAATATCCCATGATTTCTCCTGCCCTAGAACTCCACAACAAAATGGAGTTGTAGAGAGGAAGAATAGGACACTCCAAGAGATGGCCAGAACCATGATCAATGAATCTAATGTGGCAAAGCATTTTTGGGCAGAAGGTGTAAATACAGCATGTTACATTCAGAATAGAATCTCTATAAGACCTATTCTGGAAAAGACTCCCTATGAACTATGTAAAGGAAGAAAACCAAACATTTCATATTTTCATCCTTTTGGATGTTCTTGCTTTATCTTAAACACTAAAGAACATCTGAACAAGTTCGATTCCAAAGCACAGAAAGGTATTATGTTAGGATACTCAGAACGCTCTAAAGGCTACAGAGTATACAACACAGAAACCAAAATTATGGAAGAATCAATTCATGTCAGATTTGATGATAAGCTTGACCCTGAAAAGTCAAAGCTAGTTGAAAATTTTGCAGATTTAGAAATCACTCTTGCAGGATCTGATAAAACTCCAGAAGCAACTGTCACTCAGAATTCTGAAGAAATTAAATCCCCAGAAATCCCAAAGAAAGTTAAAAGTCGTATCAATGTATCTGAAGATTTGATTCTGGGAAACAAAGACGAACCTGTTAGAACCAGATCTACCTTCAGGACCTCTGAAGATACTCCTCTGGGACTAGTGTCTCTGATTGAGCCTACGTCCTGTGATGAAGCACTTCAAGATAACGACTGGGTTTCAGCCATGCAAGAAGAATTAGATCAATTCACAAAGAATGATGTCTGGGATCTTGTTCCAAAGCCCAGAGGCACTCACGTTATTGGAACCAGATGGGTATTCAGAAACAAGCTGAATGAGAAAGGAGAAGTCGTCAGAAACAAAGCTCGACTGGTAGCTCAAGGTTATAGTCAACAAGAAGGTATTGATTATAATGAAACTTTTGCTCCAGTCGCAATGTTAGAATCTATTCGTCTTCTTGTATCTTTTGCTATTAACCATTCTATTAAATTATATCAAATGGATGTCAAGAGTGCATTCCTTAATGGTTATATATCAGAAGAAGTGTATGTCAACCAACCTCTAGGTTTTGAAAATCCAAATTTTCCAGAACATGTTTTTAAACTTAAAAAATCTTTATATGGACTTAAACAAGCTCCCAGAGCTTGGTATGAACGTTTAAGCAATTTTCTTCTGGAACACAATTTTATCAGAGGGAAAGTTGACTCCACACTCTTCTGTAAGAACCTTAACAATGATCTCATGATATGTCAGATATACGTTGATGATATCATTTTTGGTTCAGTTAACGCCTCTGTTTGTCAAGAATTCTCTAAGTTAATGCAGGCAGAATTTGAAATGAGCTTAATGCAAGAACTAAAGTTCTTTATGGGAATTCAAATTAACCAAACCTCAGAAGTTACATATGTTCATCAAAGCAAATATATTAAGGATGTTCTGAAGAAATTTGACATGGCTGACTGCAACTCTGCAAAAACTCCAATGCATCCAACATGCATTCTTGAAAAAGAAGAAGTAAGCGCAAAGGTTTGTCAGAAGCTCTATCGAGGTATGATAGGCTCTCTTCTCTATCTGACTGCTACTCGTCCTGATATTCTCTTTAGTGTCTGTCTCTGTGCCAGATTCCAATCAGATCCTAGAGAATCTCATTTAACAGCAGTTAAGAGAATTCTTAAGTATCTGAAAGGAACTCCTAACTTGGGCCTGATGTATAAGAAAACATCAGAGTATAGACTTTCTGGTTACTGTGATGCAGATTATGCAGGAGATAGACTAGAACGAAAAAGCACATCTGGAAATTGCCAGCTTCTGGGAAACAATCTAATTTCCTGGGCTAGCAAAAGACAGTCAACTATCGCTCTATCAACTGCAGAAGCAGAATATATCTCAGCATCACTGTGCACAACTCAGATGCTCTGGATGAAGCATCAGTTAGAAGATCTGCAAATCTTTGAGAGTAACATTCCTATCTTCTGTGATAATACTGCTGCCATTTGTCTAAGTAAGAATCCCATTCTACATTCCAGAGCTAAACACATTGAAATAAAACATCATTTTATCAGAGACTATGTTCAGAAAGGGATAGTAACATTGAAGTTCATTGATACAGATCATCAATGGGCAGATATCTTTACTAAGCCTCTAGCTGAAGATAGATTTCTTTTTATCTTAGAAAATCTGAACATTCAAAATTGCCCTGAATGAAGTGTGGCTCTGAAAATGTAAAATGAGACTCTGACATAAACAAATGTGTTTCTGCCTCTGACTCTGATACTTCTACCAAGTTAAGAAGATATCTGAGTTAGAAATCTCCAGGAACCAATCCTTTGGTATTCCTGAAGATCAGATACATCAACACGTGGAGCACTTAGCGTCCAACCCTAGAACTTCTAGACAGCTGTCCAGAAGAAAATCAAAGGGAAACGTTTGAGATCTCCTCGAGCAGTGTGCATACTATTAGGATTAGACCCTCATTAATGAGCCTTAATCATGTCTCCCCCCAAGCGTGCTAACTTGATTCTTGTGCTAACGCTGAAATGTGTGTCGTTTTGCATGTGTTTTCACTTAGAGTATTTAAACACTCTTCTCATATTTCACACACTTATCACTCTCACTCACTCTAAAACCCTAAACCCTCTCTGAAGCGTCTCTCAACTCCTCATCTTCATCTCCTTCTTCTTCAACTATGGATGCTCAACAACAAGAAGTTTTCAACTTTTCTCAACAAATGGAATCCAACGCCACCGCTCAAAGCTCAAGCTTTCCAACTCCAACTGTTACAGGAGTTTCCATTACTCCAGTGTACAAGGAACCCCATATCCTTGATCGTCTACCTCACATTAACCTAGCAACTCCCTTTGAGGGCTTGGATGTGTTATGTGAAACACTGGTGGACTTCGACAACATGAGAAGAAATGGAGTAGATCTTACTGAAGAACTCCGTATACAAGGGTGGGAAAACTACTTCCAAAGGCTTTATGGTCCTATTTACCCAAATCTCATCAAAGAATTCTGGAGATTTGCTGATGCTGATGACCACTTCATCGTCTCCTTCGTATTGGGGGTAAAGATAGTAATTACTGAAAAGTCAATTGCTTCTTTACTAAACATGGAGAAAATTGGAGGAAAAAGGATTTATAACATCAACCCTAGGTCAAAGCGCATTGCTGAAGTGATCAATCCAACCATCTTCAAACATAACACTGAAGGAAATCCTTCAAAGAACAAAGAGCTTCATCAGAACCTCAGAGTATGGCTCAAGATCATTCTGGGAACCATTCATCATCGCCCAGCATCAAACTCCTCTGACTACATCAATGCAGATCAGAAGTGCATACTTTATTGCATTCACAAGGGTGTGAAGCTCTGCCTTCCTGCACTTCTCTTCAGATACCTCAGAGACTCTGTGAGGGAAACCAGAAACAACATGAAGCCCAGATCCTACATCCCTCTGGGAAGGCTCATATCTGATGTTTTCATTGAAAATGGATTGGTAGATCATCTGGAGAAGAACAGGCTGATGGATGATCTAGCTATAGATACTAGAAAGCCTCTGAATGCCAGAAATCTCAAGAGTATGGGAATTCTGAAGAAAATTCAAGTCAGACCCACCATGGATACCTCCTGGGATGCCTTGAAAGATCAGAGGAAACTGCCCCATGGTCTTGCAAGGTTCTTCAAGAATGAACCTGTAGATGCAATCCTCCACTACTTGCAACGGCTGAAGGATGAAGGAGTTGACACATCTGACTTCAGATTGGACGACTGTCTGGACTCAAAAGAAGATTTTGTCAGATTTAAACGAGGTCCCCCTAAGAATAAATCTTCAAAGGCAAAGAGAGTAAGAATAGGAGAAACTTCTGGGACCAGATCTCCAGCGCCTTTGCAAGAAACTACTGGTATGTCTGCTCCCTCTATTCCCTCTGAACACATTTTGGCTTCTTCTTCTAATCCTCTCTCAACACCACCTATATATACAACCTCTGACACCCCACCTTCTATAACCAGACCCTCACAACCTCCACCAAATGTTAATCCTTCTCACACTACCACTTCCTCTTCATCATCTTCAGCCCCAGAATCACCTCCATACCTTATTCTCTCCTCTGACCAAGAATACTCTGACCCTGACTCCCCAACCTTAGCCCAAATTCAGGCTCAAAACCTTGCTTCACAACAACCAACACAAACACAATCTGAAGCAACTTCACCTCCACCAGAACAAACAACCAACATTACTTCTGAAGACCAACCTTCTGAAACTCAACCCTCTGACCTCCACACCTCTGATATCACCCCTCCAAACACCTCTTATGAACCTGAACCTGAAGCTGAAACTGAACCTTTACCATTAGACTTAAACCCTCTTTACGCTTCACCCCGAAGATCTGAACTTCAACCTGAAGCAGAATCTGAACCTCTAACCTTAAATCTCAGCCCTCCAACCTCTTCACCTCAAACCTCTGAACCTGACCTTTCTATACCTACCCTTGAGGAAGCCATAATGCTGTTCGCAGGGGCTTCAGTACAAAAGGTCAAGTCTCTGACCACTAACTCTGAAGTCAGTGATGATCCTGACTCTGTAAGGACACACTGGAACAGAGTCATTGGCTGGATGACCTCTGAGGCTTTTAGACTGAAGAACATCTCTGAACAAGTCAGAAATGGCTACATCAGAGATGCTGAGGCAAGACTTCAGGAAAGACTTGCAAGAGAAGCTGAAGCCAGAAGGCTGGAAGAAGAGCGATTAGCAAGAGAAGCTGAAGAAGAGGCTAGAAGGCTAGAGGAAGAAAGAGCAAGAGAAGCTGAAATTCTAAGGATAAAGGAAGCTGAAGCTAAAGCTCTGGCTGATGCTGCTGCTGCTGCCGAAGCTGAAGCACAAGCTGCTGCTGAAGCACAGCAGGCTCTGACTCAGGGGGAGTCTTCTTCTTCTGTTATCCCTATGGTTCTCCAGACGCTGAAAGAACTTAAGCAAGATCAGAATGAACTCCGTGCCATAATGGATAAACAAGACACTGTCAACGACAACATTCAAAACATGCTGGCTATGTTGCTTCAGAGAATGCCTCCGCCTCCGAACCCCTAGGCACTTAGGACTTATTGCTTGTTGCTCCGATTTCTCTGTTTCTGATGTTTACTTGTTCTTTTTGCCTCTGTTGCTTTTTATCTAAATACAATGTTTTTCTCTTCAATTATTTATTTTTGCTATGTCTTTTTGATTCTGACAAAAAGGGGGAGAAGTCATTAATAGCTCTGATGAAAATATTGTCTAAATACCTTAAGCATTCTGCAACATATTTTTCTTAAAAATAAATTTATCTAACCTGGACTTAAGAAATTGCAGAAGGTATCAAGAAACCTCTTTACTTAGAAGCTCTGGTAAGAACTTCTGAACTCCCTAGCACTATCTCAGGGGGAGCTCTTGTCTATCTGATCTGATATTTTATATGTTTCATCTGCTAATTAAGATTGTTTTGTCATCATCAAAAAGGGGGAGATTGTAAGAACAAAAATTGTTCTACAACAGATTCCACGATTTTGATGATAACAAAGGATGAAACCAAAAATGGCACCATAACGAAAAGTTTCTAAGTGTGCAGGGTTCTAAAAAAAGAAGGAAGAGATCTGATGATGTCATCAGATACAGAACCAGATCAGATACAAATTATCAGAAGATAAGAAGCATCTGAAATAGAAACACGTTCAAGAAAGTCTAACTCTGAGCAAAACAGCAAAATATCAGAAGCATCTGAACAAGAAGTACGCTCTAGAAGTTCTGATTCTGAACAACAGTATGTCAAACTTCAGAAGCTCTTGGCGCTATCTGAAGAAATCATCAGAACTCAAAAGATCAACATCAGAAGCTAGATAGAAGACTCCAAGATACTCAGACACACGAAGACTCTGATCATGGAATTACTAATTATGAAAGAGTAACGTTAAAGTCAAGTAAAGGTTTGCAAATGGATTTCCTAATACAGAAAGAGACGTTAATCTCCAATTTCAATAAAGAAGGTACTATATGTGGTAAGTAGTCATTTCAAGGAGAGAAAGTTATCCTGGCAGAAGCTATTTATGTTATGGCGTAAATTCATTTTATTACTCATCAGTTTCAACTACTACCTCACTGATATATAAAATGGGCTGCAATCAACATTGAACATGCACAAGCAAAAATTATACTGAAACATCAACGCTCAAGAAAACACTCTTGCTCTCTATATCTTCACGAAGCTTTTGCTTATAACGTGAATCACTTTGTTCTTACTATTGTAATATTTGCTTTCTTAGAAGCACTCTAGATTACATAAATCTTTTATCTATTGTTTGTTTATTTTCCTCAAGTGACTCTGTGTAGTCTGTAGACTTGAGAGGACTAAGAGATCTTTCTCTTAGACGTTGTTTGTAAACAATCTTTCAAGATTAGTGGATTAAGTCCTTGTTGAAGGCGAAATCACCTTGGCCGGGTGGACTGGAGTAGCTTTGTGTTATAAGCGAACCAGTATAAAATCCTTGTGTGATTTTCATTTTGAAAAAGCGCTTATTTTCCAAACAATTCAAACCCCCCCTTTCTTGTTTTTCTCACCTTCATCTGTGTACTTTGACTTTTGTTTGTGGTCTTAGGACCTCAAAATACTTAATAAATAACAAAAACCCCTAAAAATGTTTGGTGGACTATTGGTCTTGATCTGAACTTTTGGAATTAGAACTAGGCAACATTCCCTGTGTACAAAGGACTTGGCCAATGCCAACATTATGAGATCACATTATTGTGAACTAAGCCTTCATCTGATCCAAGTCTTGGGATTCATTTGAATTCATTTTCTACATTGTCTTGATGCAAATTGTTGTTTTGATCTGGTGTCTAATGCTTTATTCTGAGTTGATCAAGGAGTATTTCATCTGATACATGAGAAGACAAAGAAGACTGCTAGCTATGGAGTTGCATGCTTGGATATGGCTATCTTTATTTGACGCCTTGATCTTCATGATGTCTGATATTGCTAATTACTTGTTGGTTATTGCTTGATTCAAAGTCCAAAGGACAAATGGGTTTTCTATATGATATACTTATCTGTTGGATTGTTTCCCATTGGTCAAATCTTTTCAACTCTTAACTTTTAATTTTATGCTTAGGATTAGTCACTTCATCTTATCTCACTTCTTAAATTTAAAAATCTCTTCCCCTTTTCAAAAAATTTCTTTGCTTGTGATTTCAAACTTAGGCCTTATTTCAAGTAGAAACTTTGGCCTTATGCCATTGAATTTTCAAACTCCTTTTTCTTAAATCAAACTTGTAAATAAATCTAATAATATTGAATTAAAATTTCAAAAGACAAAAGAACTAACAACTTCATTCAAAATTTTGGCCTCTTGTGCCTTTCTTATTAACTTTTGATTAACAACAATTCACTCATTTTGAAATTGTTACCACGAACTACGAGGTTTTGATCCCTCATTTTTATGTTGGTACGTAGACACAAGTCCGAAGGTCTTGTCAAACACAAAAATATAATCAATGAATTCTTTTCTCATCCCCACACTATATTTTTCTCAAACATAATTTTATACCAAAAACACATACACACATAAAAAAGGGCTCCCTAGGATTACCTAGGACACTTTGGGTGCTAACACCTTCCTTCTGTGTAACCAACCCCTTTACCTGTAATCTCTGGAATTTTATTAGTTTTAATTTGAAAACTTCTTATCTTTGGGTTTTGTTCGTACTTTTCCCTTTTCCTTTAGAAACAATAAAAGCGTGGTGGCGACTCTGGTTTTATTGACGTTAAGCTTATCCATAGCTTTATTGGTCATGAATTTACCGCTACAGAAATTAAGTGGCGACTCTGCTGGGGAGTAGTCCTCAGTGGGTTTAGCCTACTTTTTTATGTGTATATATTTGTATAGTTGATATTTGTATATTTGTTTGTATGATATAATCTGTCTATTATGCTTGGTGATCTCTGAGTGGTGAGATAAGTTCTAACCCGAAGTTGAGTGAAATTAAGATAAGAGGATGGTATAGTCATGTTCAACTTGTGTGGAGCAGTCCTTAACAAGTTGGCTTGATACCTATCTACTAGGTGGAGACCCTTTTGGAGTTAGTAATGTCACACAAGTTATTTGTGGTTAGGCATTACTTTCACTGATTTAGGGTCCGAGAAGTTAATGACCGTAGAAAATTTAACCCATCTTGGCCTATTTAGGACGTAGTGCGGAGAATGTTCATGTGTAGACCTGATAATAGTTGTTACGCGATACTACACTCAGGCGAGTTTCTGTTGAGAATATTACGGGTCGATGAGTTAGTCATCATAACCTGTAATATCTGATACATTGGATTAAGACTCTGGGAACTTTTTAGAACATGATCTACATATTTTTATCCTTAGTACACTCCTTTGGGATGGTTCTTAACCCGACTCCATGCTCGTGACTTACAACAAACCCTTTGATTCTTGGTTGATCCGATCAAGTCTTGTCAATATCAATGGAACTTGGGTGTTGATAAGGTGAAAACCATAATCCACCAAAATGGATGATTGATCTTGATGATGACTTGATCCATCCCTTGACCTCTGTTTGTGCTTGCCTCGTGTATGATCCCTTATTTGTGATTGTTGCATTCATACATACATGCGCATCATAACATTCATCATAGAAAAATAAATTTCAAGGAACTTGTAGCGGGGTATTCGTTACCATTAGAGATATTGACTAAATCCAAGATAAATCATACAAGTCGAGTCGCCACCGCACTTTTATTTATCCAAAGGAATGGTTAGAAAGCGAACAAAAACCTAAAAGTTTTATCGAATCAAAAACTAGTAAAAATGTCAGAGATCTGGGTAAGGGGGTTGGTTATGCAATGGGAAGGTGTTAGGCACCCAAAGCATCCTAGGCACTCCTAGGGAGCCCTTTTCACATTTGTTGCAAAGGTTGTTGTTTTTTGTGAAAATTTATTTGTGCAAACATGATTGAAGGGATGAGAAAAGCGTGTATGTTTATCTAATGTACTACTTACTAAAAGAAAGGTCAAAAGAAAATGACTCGCACGGACGTCGCATCCACTGCATACGTATCTCATCTGAATCTGAGAATCAGAGTCTTCGTAGCTCGGCTACCTATGGGTTAAAGAGGAGTGTGCTCGCTAAGACATTGCGTCTTATGCCTACGTATCTCATCTGGGATGAAAATTAGAGCAAAACGTAGTTCGACCACCTATGGGGTAAGGGTTGTGTTTTGAGGTGGACGACGTTACTACGCAATCTACCGGATGCTCGACCTTTGGAGACTTACTCGCATGTAGTAGAAGGAGATAACGTGTTATTAGGAGAAGAAAAATCGATGAGTTCGGGGTGTTTAGGGATGCTCATGCAAAAAGGCAGTCCTAGATGAAGGAACCGCGCTACCTCAATTGACATGCCACGAGAGGCTATACGAAAACCTAAGAAAGCGGTAAAATGCGGGAAAAATAAAGTACCACGCGGATAAAGATCCGAAGCAACAGCAATTTAAGATAAATAAGGAACCCAAAGACTCTTCCAAGCTAAACACCATTAAAGAAAGCGAGTCAATACAGGTAATCGGAATAGACCTCTAGGTGGTATCCCACAAATAAAGAGGAACACCAGGCAAGCCATCTCTGTAAGAGTCATATGTGCCCTCACAAAACAAAACTCAACAAACAGGTTAGAAAAACAAGATAGGGTAATCAAGAGTTTCCCCCAAATCAAAATGTAACCACATGAATCATGCCATTAAAATTCACAAAAAGCAACCAAGGGTAGGAGGCCTAAACCTCTTGTCAAACACATGCATCAAAAGGGTATCAAATTCACCCATAATACCTCATACATTCAGAGCATTCAAATTAAAAGCATAAAGTAATGGGAATAAGGCAAACCTGACTGGAGAGATCGAATGAAATTGAATTGCCCGGTTGGGTTTGCAAAGCAATCTGAGGGTTTATACGAGAGGGAATTGGTTCTTTGCCAATGAGTTCCCTTCAGTCTCTGGAGGTTGCTCTGAACTCTGTTAGCTCTTCTCTCACTATCTTTTTCCCTGCCAGGGTAATAGGAATAGAATTTCCTTTTGTTTCACTGAAACTCTAAATTTATAACCTGATTTTTGTGGACCTGTGGGCTCAAATGAGAGAGGCCCAAGTCCAAAAAAATTCTGTTATATTTTTTATTTTTATTTATTTTTATTTTTATTTTCGTTTTTCGTTTTTTTTTTCGTTTTTCGTTTTTTTAAACACGTGGGCTTCGCCTAGCGAGCATGACAGTTCAAGAAATTCCTCTGAGCGTAGGTGATTCTGGTGGCTTTTCTTGGGACTCGCTAGGCGACCCATTCTGCTCGCCTAGCGAGCATGACAGCTCATGAACAAACTTTTTCTCCTTCAAGATTAACGTTTTGACTGACGAATAGACCCCATTTGAACCTGTTGGAAGTATCTCAATCCATTCCCTTGTGTTGACTGATCATCTAAATAGAACCCACAAAGTGTCTTGGATGATACTCAAGCTTCAAACAAAAGATGTTAGTGACACATTTTTGTGCTTTTGGTTAGTAAACAAAAGAGAAACAATGACGTATAATTCAAGCAGGCTTGGTGATCTCAAGCCAATCACAAGGAGTCCCACTCAAAGGCAAAGGGAACCAAGATGCTAAAGATCCTTGAGACAATGCGAATGCAATGTTATGATGCCATGAGGGATCTTAGGGTCAAAATTGGGGTCTTACAGATGCCCCTATTTAAGGTCATTCTAGCCGGAGATGTGAAGGTTAAAATCTTCGTCTCGACGGGGTAGAATGGGCTTAAATAATAACAAAGAGACGAATTTTGGTCCCTAAGAGACCTCATGATGCAAATGTAGGTATGAAAAATGGTAGCATTCTATGGAGATATGTGTCCGCAAAAGCAAAGAAATCAATAGCCACTGATAATCCATATGAGCAATTCACTCCATGGGACCAAGACCCTGGGGACTCTCCTGGGGATAGAAAAGGGATAAAAATGCGCGAGCAGGTCACGACTCAAAGTGTGGGGAACATAATTCCAAAGGGAAAAGATCCAATGGAAAGACTCGAGCTGACTCGAAGATGCATGTATTGGGGAATACGCCAATACAGCAAAAAACTATCCATAGCGGATACTTCGGATAAAATCCGGATGAAAACAATCCACTAAGGGACCTCGCTGGGGATGTCCACAAGGACACTCCTGGGGAAGCAGCGGGACGAGGTATTACCGGTTACTGGGTAATAAGCTCAAGGAGACATGGGATCTGAACGCCAGGTATGAGGGTGAGAGATACAACATGCTCAGGAAGAGATGAATATCCAAGACCGGCAAAAGGGTAAGAGATATCAAAACTTCAAAACGTCTGAGGAAAACCTAAAAGGTATACTTCAACTCAGGGATTCTGACTCCACAGGGAACAAAAAGTCATAATAGGGAGCAGAGAGGAAGGAACATCAGGGATACCGGTTACTGGGCATATAATAGGTGACCAACCAAGGCGTGAGTTGGGGAATATTCCCAAAACACTCATCATCCAAAAGAGGGCTAAAAGCAAACTCGATTACAGGATGGATATTCGACTCCACAAAGGGGATACGAATCTTACTCAACTGGGGAAGAACAAAAGGCTTCAGACCCGAGAGTGCATGAGATATACTATCTATTACCGTCAGAACATAGATAATATACTCGCATGGACGATTATCCACAACCGGTTACTGGGTTAATAAAGGATAAATCGACCGAAAAGAAAAGGTACCGGGATACCGAAACTAGGTATATAATGATGACCGATTCAGGGGAGAAACAATCGTTACCAACAACAACAAGGTAGACGAGAGATGACCCGCTGGGGATAAATTGCGTAATCAGGGCAATTATCCAAGCAGATGAGGGGATATCATCACCAAATATTGGATGAAGATAACTGTCACCAATTAAAGATGAGCAAAAATAGTTACTCTGCAAAAAGGGAAGAAATAGGGTTTACAACTACCGGTATGAGGGTAGAGAACCACAGACTCCGCCGGGGATAATAATTACTAATTATTGAGCAATTATTCATTTACCATGGGGAAACAGGAAAAGAGTCTCAAGAGACCGATCTAGGATCAAACTAGATAGGCACACCAAATCAAGACTTGTCCCCGTGAGGATATAACTCAATAGGGAAAACCATCCCAGTATATGTGTTGGGAAGGAACAAAAACAATCGACATCCACGAGGATATAACCCGGTGGGGAATATGGAAGAAAGGATAGACGCTTTCTGCCTATGGAGCTGACTATATATGGAGAGATCAGACACACACGTCTGCTTGGGGAAGTATATCACCAAATAGCAGGAGACAGCAAACAATGATATATGGCAAAGAATGCAACATGAATATCTGAATGTTATAATTATGCATGAACATGCGTGGTTTATGTATGATGTATGCTGACAAACAGACATATCTAACACAACCAGGTCCAAGAATCAACCAACCGGTACTACATCTCAAGAGAGAAAGCCAAGTTCACCGGGGAGTATCCAATCTGCTGGGGATCAGAGATACCAGGAAGCAAAGAACTCTGCAAGGGATGAATCATCAATCATTCCAGCTGGGGACGAGAGTTATCACAGACAAGGTCCACCACACCAATAACTCTACTGGGGAATCTATCCGAGGAGATAAAGGATTTATCGGGATCAACCACCAAATACCGCTCTTGCCCAAAGAGATCCAAGCTGCTGAGGAAGAAAGATTGCTACTCTGCTGAAGGGAAGAGAGGTGACTCTCAACAAGCAATCCACTTGGTAGGATAAACCACAAGGGGTTCCGGAGGGAGGAGATACAGTCCTGCCAGGAATATGGACAAAAATCTTACCCTGTTGGGGATCGTACCACCCTTGGGAGAGCACTAAGGATCTCCTAAGTATTCTTTCGTCATTGTGAATGTTCTTTGTTTAAAAACAAATTATAAAAAATTTGATCGTTTAAAACAATGATATTTTCTTAATCAAAACATACAAAACATTTGTTGAATAGAAACAGATAAGAGTGTCAATAATTGGATAAAAGGCTCAAATTTATTTGATAGAATGGTAGTCTGCGAATGGCAAGACTCCATAGATCTTTACAAATTTGAAATTGGTGACATATATTGGAAAAGGGCTACATTGAACATAATGACCATTTCTCCACCAATTCTGAATCCGATGTATTTGAAGCTTTGGCTGATAATGAGCAAGGATCTCTGACGGACGACAGTTGTAGAACAAAGTCTTGTCAGTATGCACTTACTTGCCAAATCCCTAATTTTTTCCTAGATTGCCCCAGGATGAGGTACTCAATCTAGCGGGATACCTATATTCATTTTTCATGTCTCTAACTTTTGCCTGGACCGCCTTTTCGGGTTTTCAATCCACCGAGACGCTCATTTTTGCCTAAGCCGCCCTTTCGGGTTTTCAACTTAGCGAGCTATTCTGTTTTTATTTTTAGGCGAAGTATTTCTTGACTGCATCTGAATTCACAGGACGAGTGAAATCCTCCCCATCCATAGTTGTAAGTATCAAAGCACCGCCTGAAAAGGCTCTCTTAACAACATATGGACCTTCATAGTTTGGAGCCCACTTGCCCCTGGAATCGGGCGCGAAAGACAAGACTTTCTTGAGCACAAGGTCACCTTCTCGGAACACACGAGGCTTGACCTTCTTATCAAAAGCTTTCTTCATTCTCTGCTGATATAATCGACCATGGCACATGGCAGTCAATCTCTTCTCTTCAATCAAGTTTAGCTGGTCATAACGACTCTGAACCCATTCAGCATCAGTCAACTTGGCCTCCATCAAGACTCTCATTGATGGGATCTCCACCTCTACTGGGAGTACCGCCTTCATGCCATAAACAAGAGAGAAAGAGGTTGCCCCTGTTGAAGTGCGGACAGATGTACGATAGCCATGCAAAGCGAATGGTAGCATCTCATGCCAATCTTTGTACGTAACAACCATCTTCTGGATAATTTTCTTGATATTCTTGTTAGCAGCTTCAACAGCCCCATTAATCTTGGGTCTGTACGGAGAAGAATTATGATGTGCAATCTTGAATTCACTACACAGCTCTTTCATCATCTTGTTATTCAAGTTAGATCCAATATCAGTAATGATCTTATCTGGCACACCATATCGGCATATGAGTTGATTCTTGATAAACGTCACGACCACCTTCCTGGTCACATTTGCATACGACGCCGCTTCAACCACTTGGTGAAGTAATCAATTGCTACGAGAATAAATATGTGTCCATTGGACGCTTTCGGCTCTATCACGCCAATCATGTCAATTCCCCACATGGAGAAAGGCCATGGTGATGAGATCATATTCAAAAGTGTCGGGGGAATATGAATCTTATCAGCATAAATCTGACACTTGTGGCATTTCTTCACAAATTTGTAGCAGTCAGACTCCATTGTCAGCCAATAGTAGCCTGCTCTCAACATCTTTCTAGCCATGGCATGTCCATTGGAATGAGTACCAAATGAACCCTCATGGACCTCAGTCATCAACAGGTCTGCTTCGTGTCTATCCACGCATCTGAGCAGAACCATGTCAAAATTTCTTTTGTAAAGCACTTCGCCATTGAGGTAGAAACTTCCTGACAATCTCCTCAAAGTCTTCCTATCTTTTACAGATGCCCCAGGCGGGTAAATCTGGCTCTGAAGGAAACATTTGATATCATAATACCACGGCTTATCATCTTTTACTTCTTCTACTGCAAATACATGAGCTGGTCTGTCCAAGCGCATCACGGTGATATTGGGGACTTCATTCCACAATTTAACCACAATCATTGAAGCAAGTGTAGCAAGGGCATCTGCCATCCGATTCTCATCTCGAGAAATATGATGGAAGTCAACCTCAGTAAAGAACGTTGAAATCCTCCTCGCATAATCTCTGTATGGAATGAGGCCAGGTTGATTCGTTTCCCATTCACCCTTAATCTGATTAAGAACGAGGGCCGAATCACCATATACATCAAGATGCTTGATCCTTAGATCAATACATTCCTCCAATCCCATAATACAGGCCTCATACTCAGCCATATTATTCGTGCATTTGAAAGTTAGCCTTGCTGTAAAAGGAATATGTGCACCCTGAGGAGTAATAATCACGACCCCAATACCATCTCCATACTGATTTACAGCGCCATCAAACACCATACTTCATCTGGAACCAAGCTCTGGGCCTTCATCAAGTGTAGGCTCATCGCAATCTTTCACTTTCAAATACAGAATTTCCTCATCCGGGAAGTCATACTGAACTGACTGATAATCTTCAATAGGCTGATGTGCCAAATGGTCAGCCAAGATACTACCTTTAATAGCCTTCTGAGCTCGATACTCAATATCATACTCAGATAACAACATCTGCCAACGGGCAATTCTCCCTGTTAAAGCAGGCTTCTCGAAGATGTACTTGATTGGATCCATTCTGGATATCAACCAAGTCGTATGATTTATCATATACTGGCGTAAGCGCTTAGCAGCCCAAGCCAAAGCACAGCATGTCTTTTCAAGCATTGAGTATCGAGACTCACAATCAGTGAACTTCTTACTCAAGTAGTAAATAGCATACTCCTTCTTCCCTGATTCATCTTGCTGACCAAGAACACAACCCATCGAGTCTTCAAGAACAGTCAGATACATGATCAAAGGTCTTCCCTCTATAGGCGGAGACAGAATCGGAGGCTCAGACAGATATTCTTTAATACTGTCGAAAGCTTTCTAGCAATCCTCGGTCCAAGCATGGGACTGATCTTTCCGGAGGAGCTTGAATATAGGCGCACATGTGGCAGTCATGTGGGATGTGAATCTGGAGATATAATTCAAGCGGCCAAGAAAACCTCGGACTTGCTTCTCAGTTTTGGGCGCAGGCATCTCTTGTATTGCTTTGACCTTTGCAGGATCAACCTCAATACCTCTTTCACTAACAATGAAGCCCAATAACTTGCCAGAACGGACTCCAAATGTACACTTGTTGGGATTCAGACGAAGCTTATATTTCCTCAAACGCTGGAAAAGCTTCAACAAATGCTCTACATGTTCAACTTCCGTTTTCGACTTTGCAATCATATCATCAACATATACCTCAATCTCCTTGTGCATCATATCATGAAACAAGGTAGTCATAGCTCATTGATACGTGGCTCAGGCGTTCTTCAAACTGAAGGGCATCACTCGATAACAGAATGTTCCCCAAGGTGTGATGAATGTTGTCTTCTCCATATCCTCGGGTGCCATTTTAATCTGATTATATCCGGAAAATCCATCCATAAACGAGAAGACTTTGAATTTAGCTGTATTATCTACCAACATATCAATATGTGGTAGAGGGAAATCATCTTTCAGACTAGCTTTATTCAAGTCTTTATAGTCCACACACATCCGGACTTTTCCATCTTTCTTAGGCACGGGCACAATATTGGCCACCCATTGAGGATATATAGAAGTCACCAGGAACCCCGCATCAATTTGCTTCTGAACTTCCTCTTTGATCTTCACTGCCATATCAGGATGAGTTCTTCTGAGCTTCTGCTTTACAGGCATGCACTCAGGCTTTAGAGGTAGGAAATGTTGCACAATATCAGTATCTAGACCAGGCATGTCTTCATATGACCAGGCAAAGATGTCAACATATTCTCGTAGCAACTTAATCAACCCCTTCTTAACAGATTCTTCCAGAAGTGCCCCAATCTTTACCTCTCGCACACAATCTTCAGACCCCAAGTTGAGTGTTTCCAGATTCTCATGATGCGGCTGAATGATCTTCTCTTCATGCTCAAGTAGACGGGTAATCTCGTCAGGAATCTCTTCAACATCATCTTCCTCTGCCTCAAATACAGGGAATTCAAAATTGGGAGATGGTGTTGGGTCATTATGTTCAATGGGTTTAGAAATCAACCTGCATAATGATTTTGGATATGAAAAGATTTAGAATTCAAACAAGGCAAATCATTATGCAGATGAGAAGGTTGATTTTATTTTATTTTTTAGGGTTTTATGTGATCACCAATTTCATGCAAAAACAAAAAGGGAAAATAAATGGGAAAAACAAACATTTAACATGAATTTATTGAATGAAAATATCATTGTATTTATGTTGCCAACAATGTTATCACTCCTCCTTTTGGCATGGGAGAAGGGTTTTTAAACAAAGTGATCATTACGTTGACTTATGGACAATTGTTGGAATATCCACAGCGACCCAATTGTTGCAGACCCCTCCAGGGATGATGAAATTGCCAGAATCCTTTGTATCTTCTTCTAAAACGGCAGCAGCCTCCTCATCTAGACCAGTGTGGATGAAACCTCCACTCTTGAATAACCCTTGTTTGTTGAAAGTACCAAAAGAAAAACCTATGCCAGCCCGGGACTCGTTGTCTTCTAACTCAATCATTTTTCCTAAACCAGTGGTTGCACCACGCTCAATGGCCAACTTTGCATCTTTGTAGGAAGCAAATGAAGGAGTTCTCTTCTCAATAGGCTCAGCAATAGATAAAGCTTGGAAAGGAGTTCCAATTTCAACCTAAGCATCTATATAAGAGAAGGAAGACAAATGTCTAAACAGGAGAGCCCTTTCTCCCCCTACCACCACCAGCTTCTTGTTTTTCACGAATTTCAATTTCTGGTGTAGGGTGGACGTCACGGCGCCTGCCTCGTGAATCCATGGTCTGCCTAAGAGACAACTATACGATGGGTGAATGTCCATAACCTGGAAGGTAATCTGGAAATCACTTGGTCCGATCTTGATTGGGAGATCAACTTCCCCAATCACAGTTTTGCGAGACCCATCGAAATCCTTCACAACAAATCCACTCTGCCTCATGGGAGGCCCTTGATATGATAGCTTTGAGAGAGTGGACTTTGGCAATACGTTCAATGATGACTCAGTGTCCACCAGTACATTGGACATGGCGTCGTCTCTACACCCCATAGATATATGTAATGCCAGGTTGTGGTCTCTTCCCTCCTCAGGGAGATCAGAGTCACAAAAGCTCAGGTTGTTACAAGCAGTAATGTTTGCAACAATGCTATCGAATTGCTCCAAAGTGACATCGTGATCCACATATGCCACATCCAACATCTTCTGCAGAGCCTCTCGGTATGGTTCTGAATTTAAGAGTAAGGATAACACAGATATTTTGGACGGCGTTTGTAGAAGTTGGTCTACAACATTGTACTCGCTCCTTTTGATGAGTCTCAGCATCTCATCACAGTCTTCTTTCACATTGCCACTCGGGCCAACAGAAGTAGGAGTTTTCAGTACGGAGGAGGGCTTAACAGCAAGTGCCGGATTCGGAGAATTCACAGCGTTCCCGATCGGGGGTTCAACAAAATCAGCATTAATTTGAGGCTTCGGCGGTGCTGAAAATACACGGCCACTACGGGTCAAACCGCTAACATCGGCAATATTCACAACAGAAGAAGAGGGCAAGGACACCTCTTTCCCATTCTCTACTACTACGGCGTTGTAGCGATAGGGAATTGCCTTTTCAGAGGAGTAAGGCACAGGACCAGCAGGCTTAATGATCAGAGCGGGAGAAGCCTTCTGCTTGCTACCATTGTACTTGATGATAACAGGCTCGGGTATCCGGAACACTGGGGAGATCACGTTGACCTCAGGCTCATTTTCATCAACATTCCTGTTTTGAAGGATCTCAATGACTCCTTCGTCCAGCATTTCCTGAACATCCTTGCGCACCTGGCAACAACCCAATCGGTTAACAGAGCAGACTCGGCATCTATCATGGTCATGCTCATAATGACTGTAGTTACACAACAAACGATGCATCTGGACCAGAGACTGTTGAATATGACTGACATATTTGACCTTGTATTTTCCAGGGCAACCCTGGACCATGTTGACAGATTTCCCATGTTCGGGCAATGGGTTCTTCTTCACATTAGGGCCTACGTCCTCAAAGCATAAAATACCACACCTCACAAGGTCTTGAACCTTGGTCTTCAAAGGGTAACAATTCTCCACGTCATCACCGGGAGCACCAGAATGGTAAACACAATATAACTCGGGCTTATACCACCACTGGGGGTTAGCAGGTATAGCCGGTGGGTCTCTCGGAGTAATCAGCTTCCTTTCTATCAAAGAGGGATATAACTCTACGTACGTCATAGGAATAGGATCGAAGGTGACCCTTTTCCTCTCATAACTCGTGCTGGTTTGATTACTGTTTCGAGGCTGGTAGGCCTGCTGCTGCGGTCGGTGTTGTTGTTGCTGATATTGCGGATGTGGTTGCTGATTGTTACTATGTTGTTGATACTGTTGATTGTCTCTGAAAACAGGTGCTATACGAGCCACCCGGTGCTGGTTACTGGCGGAACGCACAGTCTTCCTCCTCACAGAGGGTCTTCTTGGTTTCTCATGGGAGATCACAGCATGTGCCTCTCCATCTTTCTTCTTTGCAAACGCCCCATAACGTTTGGCAGAAGAGCCTTCTTCTCTGGTCAGATGTCCTTCTCTAACCCCTTCTTCTAGACGCATCCCCATATTTACCGTCTCGGTGAAGTCAGAAGGAGCGCTAGCAATCATCCGCTCATAATAAAAAGAACTTAAAGTCTTCAAAAAGATCCTAGTCATCTCTTTCTCTTCTAGCGGAGGCACGATCTGTGATGCCACCTCTCGCCACCTCTGGGCGTACTCCTTAAATGTTTCTTTATCCTTCTGGGACATGGCTCTCAATTGATCTCTATCGGGAGCCATATCCACGTTGTACTTGTACTGCTTGACGAAGGCTTCGCCGAGATCATTGAAGGATCGGATGTCCGCGCTGTCTAAACCCATGTACCAACGCAAAGCGGCACCAGACAGACTCTCCTGAAAATAGTGGATGAGTAGTTGGTCATTATCGGTTTGAGTCGACATCTTCCTGGCATACATGACCAGGTGGCTGAGAGGACAAGTATTTCCTTTGTACTTTTCAAAATCAGGGACCTTGAATTTCACAGGGATCTTCACATTTGGAACCAAGCAGAGTTCGACAGTAGACTTGCCGAAAAGATCCTTCCCTCTGAGAGTTTTCAATTCCTTGCGAAGCTCAAGAAATTGATCGTTCATAGCATCCATCTTCTCATAAACATCTGGACCCTCAGACGGCTCAGAATGATAGATGGTGTCGTCTACCCTGGGCAAAGTATGCACGACAGGAGGAGGAACGGCAAGGACCGGGCTAGATGCCGGCAGAGAAGCAAAGGTGGGAACAGGACCCTCAGGCATGAAATTGGGAGGCATCCCCCACGGGAACCCGGTTGGCATGGCTGTTGGAACAAAGTGTGCACTGGCAGCGGGCACAGTAGAGGAGACAATCTCGGAGATAACTGTCCTCTGGGGAGGAGTTGAAGGTGTTGGAGAAGACTGGCTCTGGGCAGCCATGAGTGACTCCATTAGGGCAGTCAATCTGGCCACTTCCTCTTTCAGCTCGCGGTTCTCTTGCTCTAAGTGATCCATCAGTCTTGAAATGTTGGCTCTAGTGTAGTACCGGTGAGTCAGCTTGTGTTCAAAATAAATGAAGGACACAGAGTTAGACCACAGGGCAAGGGACCGGAAACAAAACCTGTTTATGCATATGATGCATGCAATGCTTGTGCATATGATTTGTTTTTTATTTCAAAGGAACTTTAGAGTTTTATTTGCAAATTCTGGAAATATTAAGCATTTTATCACATATGGAAATATCTCATCAAATAATATAAGGGAAAAGAAGTGTAGCATCGTCAATCATGTACAAGAGAAAAGGAAAATAATTGTCTTATGGATCCCTAGAAACAATCATCTAAAGCTCGGGACACAGGAAGATAAGATGCGCGAAGCCTCTTCACCTCCCTCTCGTAGGCTGCCTCCATATCGGCCTTCTCTTTGGCGAGTCGATCATACCTCCTCTTCCAGAACTTAGAAGACTGAGGAAGTAGAGAAGTCCATACATCATCAGGGTCATCAATAACCTGATGCTCAAGAAACTCAATCAACACATCCTTCTCCTTAATCTGCTGAAGCAACTCTTCACGTTCACGGATCCAGGCACGTGAACGGTCTTCGTCTCTCAACTCCTCTACTCCTTGATTAGGGAGGGTTGAAGGCCCAGCCATAATCATAGGTGTAGGTCTCGGATACTCGTAAGGCATGAGATATTCAGACGCCCTTTTCCTAACCTAAATAGTGTAAGGCTCCAAAATGATGTAATTCTTAGGACGCAACTCTTTCCTTCCTTTCCTATGAATCTTGCGCCAAGCGCGGACCATCCTAGCTTTCAAGCCTTAGGGATCTTTACCATCCTGAAAGAATACACTCTCTAACATAATGTTATTGGGTTTATCCTTTAGGGGGAACCCCAGCTGCCGACCTGCTAAAACAAGGTTGTAGTTAATCCCACCACATGTACCAAGAAGAGGTACATCGGAGAATTCGCCACAAGAGTCAATAATCCGCACACCATCATACACATGGTTATACCAAGAGATATCATCATTAGTGAGAGACATAAGTCTCATGGACCACCGTAGACATTCCTTGTTCTCCTTGAAAGCGACCGTCTGAGGTAAGTGAGAAATAAACCACTTATACAACAGAGGCAAACAACACACAATGGCGCCACCACCCTTTGCATTCCTCATATGCAAAGAGAAGTAGGTATCGCCCAACCGAGTCGGAATGAGATTAAGAGTAGAGAAGATCCTAATAGCGTTCGCATCCACGAACTTGTCGATGTTGGGGAACAATACCAATCCATAGATGAGAATTACAAATATGGCTTCAAAGGCATCCTCACTCATGGCCTTCCCATATATAGTAGCTTGAGCAACGAGGAACTCAGAAGGGAGACCTTGAATTCCACCTTTGGTAGTCATATGAGCATCAACCAGAGATTCATCTATGTGTAACATGTCAGCTATCTCTTGAGAAGTAGGAATACTCTCCAAGCCACTGAGCGGCAACTGGTCTAGAATAGGTATACCCACAAGATAAGCATACTCCTCAAGGGTAGGCAAAGGCTGGAAATCCGGAAACGTGAAGCAACGGTACAAGGGATCATAAAACTGCACCAATACACTCACCAATCCTTCATCCACCTGAGTAGTCAGAAGATGAAGAAGCTTCCCAAAACGAGTCTTGAAACCCAAAGGATCTAGTACATAGGATGTCAGATTCCTTAACTCTTTCAAATCTGGTTGTCTGAAACTGTACTTCTTTGTATTCCTTCTTTGTCTTTCCATGTTTGAAAATTTTGCAAATAAACCCCTTAAGTTCCTTGAAATTTTTCTTATTTATTGATGATATGGATGCAAATGGGTGCATGAATGCATGAATGCAACAATCACACTCAAGGATCAAGCAAAGCACACCAAACAAAGGTCATGGGATGGATCATGTTATCCTTAATATCAATCATCCATTTTGGTGGATTATGGTTTACATCTTATCAACACCCAAGTTCCATTGATATTAAGGATTCATGAACGGATCAACCATGAATCAAGGGTTTGTTGTAAGTCACGAGCATGGAGTTAGGTTAAGAACCACCCAAAAGGGAGTGTACTAGGGTTTAAACCTGCCAAACATGTTCTACAAGAGGTTCCCATAGTCATCATCCCATCTTTCGGATATTATCGGAGAAACGACTACTCGTATTCCAAAAATATTCTCAAGAGAGACTCTTATGAGTGTAGTATCGCGTAACAATCGTATCAAATCTTACACTTGAACGACTTTCGCACTACATCCTAAGAATAGGCCAAGATGGGCTTGGTAAACTAAGGTCCTTGGCTTCTAAGGTCTATATTGGAAAGAGTAATGTCTAACCACAACTTACTTGTGTGACATTATTGATCCCAACATAACCTCCACCAAGTGAATGGACTTGCAAGTCAACTTGCTAAGGAATAACTCCACATAAGTCAACAAGACTATGCCATTCTCCTATCCTAAGTGCACTCGAGTTCGGGTATAGAACTCATCTCACAAAGATCACCAAGCACACAAGGAATTAATATTCAAGCAATTCAATCATTACATACAATACAGTAATCCCAAATTGCACAAAAATATGTTACAAACAATACAATACAATACAATACAACCCAATATGAAAAGTAGGCAAAACCCACTAGGCAAATAGAGTCCCCAGCAGAGTCACCACTTCTCTGTAGCGGGGTATTCATTACCATTAGAGATATTGACTAAATCCAAGGTAAATCATACAAGTCGAGTCGCCACCGCACTTCTATTTATCCAAAGAAATGGTTAGAAAGCGAACAAAAACCTAAAAGTTTTATCGAATCAAAAACTAGTAAAAATGTCAGAGATCTGGGTAAGGGGGTTGGTTATGCAATGGGAAGGTGTTAGGCACCCAAAGCATCCTAGGCACTCCTAGGGAGCCCTTTTCACATTTGTTGCAAAGGTTGTTGTTTTTTGTGAAAATTTATTTGTGCAAACATGATTGAAGGGATGAGAAAAGCGTGTATGTTTATCTAATGTACTACTTACTAAAAGAAAGGTCAAAAGAAAATGACTCGCACGGACGTCGCATCCACTGCATACGTATCTCATCTGAATCTGAGAATCGGAGTCTTCGTAGCTCGGCTACCTATAGGTTAAAGAGGAGTGTGCTCGCTAAGACATCGCGTCTTATGCCTATGTATCTCATCTGGGATGAAAATCAGAGCAAAACGTAGTTCGACCACCTATGGGGTAAGGGTTGTGTTTTGGGGTGGACGACGTTACTACGCAATCTACCGGATGCTCGACCTTTGGAGACTTACTCGCATGTAGTAGAAGAAGATAACGTGTTCTTAGGAGAAGAAAAATCAATGAGTTCGGGGTGTTTAGGGATGCTCATGCAAAAAGGCAGTCCTAGATGAAGGAACCGCGCTACCTCAATTGACATGCCACGAGAGGTTATACGAAAACCTAAGAAAGCGGTAAAATGCGGGAAAAATAAAGTACCACGCGGATAAAGATCCGAAGCAACAACAATTTAAGATAAATAAGGAACCCAAAGACTCTTCCAAGCTAAACACCATCAAAGAAAGCGAGTCAATACAGGTAATCGGAATAGACCTCTAGGTGGTATCCCACAAATAAAGAGGAACACCAGGCAAGCCATCTCTGTAAGAGTCATATGTGCCCTCACAAAACAAAACTCAACAAACAGGTTAGAGAAACAAGATAGGGTAATCAAGAGTTGCCCCCAAATCAAAATGTAACCACATGAATCATGCCATTAAAATTCACAAAAAGCTCACAAAAAGCAACCAAGGGTAGGAGGCCTAAACCTCTTGTCAAACACATGCATCAAAAGGGTATCAAATTCACCCATAATACCTCATACATTCAGAGCATTCAAATTAAAAGCATAAAGTAATGGGAATAAGGCAAACCTGACTGGAGAGATCGAATGAAATTGAATTGCCCGGTTGGGTTTGCAAAGCAATCTGAGGGTTTATATGAGAGGGAATTAGTTCTTTGCCGATGAGTTCCCTTCAGTCTCTGGAGGTTGCTCTGAACTTTGTTAGCTCTTTTCTCACTATCTTTTTCCCTGCCAGGGTAATAGGAATAGAATTTCCTTTTGTTTCACTGAAACTTTGAATTTATAACCTGATTTTTGTGGACCTGTGGGCTCAAATGAGAGAGGCCCAAGTCCAAAAAATTTCTGTTATATTTTATTTATTTATTTATTTTTCGTTTTCGTTTTTCGTTTTTTTTTTCTTTTCGTTTTTCGTTTTTTTTTCGTTCTTCATTTTTTTTAAACACGTGGGCTTCGCCTAGCGAGCATGACAGTTCAAGAAATTCCTCTGAGCGTAGGTGATTCTGGTGGCTTTTCTTGGGACTCGCTAGGCGACCCATTCTGCTCGCCTAGCGAGCATGACAGCTCATGAACAAACTTTTTCTCCTTCAAGATTAACGTTTTGACTGACGAATAGACCCCATTTGAACCTGTTGGAAGTATCTCAAGCCATTCCTTTGTGTTGACTGATCATCTAAATAGAACCCACAAAGTGTCTTGGATGATACTCAAGCTTCAAACAAAAGATGTTAGTGACACATTTTTGTGCTTTTGGTTAGTAAACAAAAGTAAGAGAAACAATGATGTATAATTCAAGCAGGCTTGGTGATCTCAAGCCAATCACAAGGAGTCCCACCCAAAGGCAAAGGGAACCAAGATGCTAAAGATCCTTGAGGCAATGCAAATGCAATGTTATGATGCCATGAGGGATCTTAGGGTCAAAATTGGGGTCTTACAGAACTGAGGTCTTATTTGCAAATATTTTCAGACCATGGATTGTGAACGAAGGAACACTAAGAAGTACAGTTTCAGATGTCCTGATTTGAAAGAGCTAAGGAAGTTGTCATCTTTTGTATTAGATCCTTTGGACTTCAAGCAACGTCATGGGAAGCTTTTGTGTATGTTATCTACTGATGTGGTTGAAGGACTTCTGAGTGTTTTGGTTCAGTTCTATGATCCTCTCTACCGGTGCTTCATTTTTCCTGATTACCAGCTTGTGCCTACGTTAGAGGAGTATGCTCATCTCTTAGGAATACCCATATCTGACAAAGTGCCCTTTAGTGGATTGGAGGAGATTCCCAGATCTCATATCATAACTGAAGCTCTTCATCTGAAGAAATCTGAGATTGATGCTCATTGGGTGAAGAAAGAAGGAATTATGGGGTTGACTTCTGAGTTCCTCATGGGAAAAGCTATTGCCTTTGCTCAAGCCGGTAGTGTGGACGCTTTTGAAGCTATCTTTATATTGCTCATCTATGGTTTAGCTTTGTTCCCTAATGTTGACGGTTTTGTCGATGTTAACGCCATCAGAATTTTCTTGATTGGGAATCATGTTCCTACTCTGTTGGGTGATATGTATTTCTCTTGGCATTTGAGAAATTCTAAAGGCGGAGGGACTATTGTTTGTTGTGTTCCTCTTTTGTACAAGTAGTTTATTTCGCACTTGCCTCAGACGCCTACTTTCTTGGAGAACAAACAATGTCTACGATGGTCTTAGAGACTTATGTCTCTCACTAATGATGATATTGTTTGGTATGATTCTACATTAAGTAGTGTGGATATTATTGACAGTTGCGATGAATTCTCTAATGTGCCCCTCATTGGTACACAAGGAGGAATCAACTACAACCCTGCTTTGGCTCGTCGTCAACTTGGGTTCCCCTTGAGAGACAAACCTAATAACACTCAGTTAGAAGGTATTTTCTATCAAGAGGGTAAAGATCCCCGACATTTGAAACAGAAGATGATACATGCGTGGCATAATGTGCATAGGAAAGAAAGGTCCGAGCTTGGTCCATGCAACTGTGTAGCTTTAGAAGCCTACACTATTTGGGTGAAGAAGAGAGCTTTGGAGCTGAAGATGTCGTATGCTTGTGAAAGACCTATGTCTTTGGTTGTGGCTGAGCCATCAACTCTCCCTAACCAAGATGTAGAGGAGTTGGAAGACGCACTCAACAAGATTAAACAAGAGAGAGACATGTGGGAAGAGAAGTTCCATGCTTTGAGCCGAAAGCATGAAGAGTTTTAGCTTGAGTCAAAAGACAAGGATTTACTTATTGAACTTCTTGAAGATCGAGCAGTGAAGAGACAGAGAGAGTCAGAGGGTCTACTGTCCTCTAGTATGCCTCAGCCTTCCGGTGCTTGGAAGAAGATTTTTGATTAGCTTGTCCTTGAGAAAGCTCAGATAAAGACCTCCTTTGAGTCTGAGATTCGACGCATACGAAGGAAGTATGCGCCTGCAGCCAGATCATCTGATATCGTTGCTAAGGGATCCTTAGGATGATTAGTTTTTCTTTTATCTTGTATTTGTATTTTGGTTTCTGAAATTGTACTCAGTGTAATCCTTCCAAATTTTATGAATAAAAAAAGAGATTTTATGGTCAATCAAATTGTTACTATTGTTATTATGCAAATAGAACTTCATATGTTCCTTGAAATTAAAGAATCAAAAACATTGCATTTCATGTATCATTTGCATAGCAGGTTTTCTTTCGCCAGATGTCTTATCAGTTATTCTTCTGTCCTTCAGCCAAGCTGACTCACCGATACAACACTCACGCTAATCAACCGAAGATCATGGAGCATTTAGAGCAAGAGAATAAAGAGTTGAAGGATAAAATTGCACGGTTAACTACTATGATGAAGTTTGTTCTTGCTGGGCAGAATCAGCCTTCACCAACTCCTGCAACTCCTCTCCAGAGGACTGTTATTTCTAAGGCTGCTACCTCGATTATTCCTATTGTTGCCAGCCAATCCGGTCCTTCCATGCCTGCTGGATTTCCTTGGGGAATGTCATCCAACTTTATGCCTGAGGGGTATGCACCCATTTTTGTTTCTCTGCTGGCATCTAGCCTGGTCATGTCAGTACCTCCTCCAGTTGTCCATACTCCACCTCGTGTTAAGAAAACCATCTACCACTCTGAGCCATCTGAGGGTCCATACGTGTACAAGAAAATGGATGAAATGAAGGATCAGTTCCTCGAGCTGCGTAAAGAGTTGAAGACTCTAAGAGGGAAGGATATATTTGGGAAGAGTGCTACTGAGCTCTGCCTGGTACCCAATGTGAAGATCCCGATGAAGTTCGAGGTCTCTAACTTTGAAAAGTATAAGGGGAACACTTGTCCCCTAATCCATCTTGTGATGTACGCCAGAAAGATGTCAACTCAAACTGATAATGATCAGTTGCTGATTCACTACTTCCAAGACAGTTTAATTAGTGCTTCTTTGAGATGGTATATGGGGTTAGACAGTGCAAGTGTCTGTACTTTCAATGACTTGGGCGAGGCCTTTGTTAAGCAGTACAAATACAAAGTTGATATGGCGCCCGATAGAGACCAGTTGAGGTTTATGTCTCAGAAAGATAAGGAGACATTCAAGGAGTATGCCCAGAGGTGAAGGGAACTTGCTGCCTAGATTAGTCCACCATTGGAAGAAAAAGAGATGACGAAGATTTTCTTGAAGATGCTGAGTTCAATTTATTACGAATGTATGATTGTCAGTGCCCCTAATGACTTTACAAAAATGGTCAATATGGGGATGAGGTTAGAAGAGGGAGTCCGAGAAGGACGTTTGTCTAAAGAAGAAGCATCGTCTAGCAAGAAGTGTGGGGGTAGTTTCTCTAAAAGGAAGGAGGGGAAAACTAATTCAGTGATCGTGGGGAGGCAGAGGAGGCCTCAAGTCATAAAGAGTTCTCAACCTCGTCAACATCAACATCAAGTTTCTTCAGTGATTCTAATTTTTTCAAACAATTCCAACAATCAATATGTTCTAATTCAACAACAACAACGTCAACAACAACTGCACCAAAGAACCAACTACAACAACAACAATCAACAAAACTTTGAGAGGAAGAATGTCTCCTTTGACCTTATTCCTATGTCCTATGAAGAATTGTACCCATCTTTGGTTCTAAAGAACCTTATTCAACCCAGAAATCCTCCCCAAATTCCTGAGCCACTACCATGGTGGTTCACACCTGAACTTCACGGTGCCTTTCACCAGGGAGCCCCTAGCCATGACATAGAGAACTGCTATTCGCTGAAGTATGAAGTACAAAAGATTATGAAAAGTGGGATGGTGTCCTTTGAGGACCGAACGCCTAATGTGAAAGCTAATTTGTTTCCTACTCATGGTAATGCTTTTGTCAACATGGTAGATGGTTGTCCTGGTGAGTACAAGGTTTATGATGTTCGCCATATCAGACAATCTTTGGTGGCAATTCATAAAGATATTTGTTTGGTCAGTGACTGTGAGCATAACCATGATGATTGTGTGATATGCAGTGTGAACCCTCGAGGATGTGTTATTGTCAAGAGGGATATTCACAGGTTGATGGATGAAGGTCTTATCCTAATTTGTCAGTCAAGAGATGTAAATGATGTGAATGTAATTGTGACTGTGTTTAAGACCCCTGAGCGGGTAGCTATCCAGTTTGATAGCAGCAACAACATTAATAGATTTGTATCGCCGTTGGTTATACGGTTAGTGGGCCCTGTTCCGTATGCATCCGATAAAGTTATGCCTTATTAGTATAACGCCACAATGGTGGAGAATGGTCAAGAGGTTCCTTTACCAGTTGCAGATTATGTGATAAATATTTTTGATAATGCAAAGGTGACCCGTAGTGATCGTGTGTTCGGTCCGGTTTTTCCAAAAGAGGTAGAAGATGTTGCAACCGAAAAGACGGCAAAGATTCCAGTGGTGAATCCAGTTAGTGCTCCAGTGTGTCAGTCTGGTGAATCCAGCAAAATGAAGACTAATGATGATGATGAAGTTTCGAATCTTATAAAGAGAAGTGAGTTTAATGTGGTGGAGCTGCTGCTCCAAACCCCGTCAAAAATCTTCGTGTTGTCCTTATTAATGAATTTTGAGGCACATAGGGATGCGTTGCAGAAAGTGCTCAAGCAGGAAGACCACATTGTTGCCAATATTAATTCTTGCAATAATTTGATTTTCATTGATGAAGAGTTTCCCGAGGAAGGCAGAAATCAGAATCTGGCGCTCCATATTTCAGTGAACTGCAAGGAGGACGCTATGTCCAATGTGTTAGTTGACACTGGGTCATATTTGAATGTGCTTCCAAAGTCAACTTTGTCTAGACTTTCTTACCAAGGCGCCCCGATGAGGTACAGTGGCGTGATTGTTAAAGCATTTGATGGTTCCCGTAAAACCTTCATTGGTGAAGTGGACCTTCCAATTAAGATAGGTCCGAGTGATTTTCAAATTATTTTTCAAGTGATGGATATCAACCCAGCCTATAGCTTCTTGTTGGGAAGGCCATGGATCCATGAAGTTGGAGCAGTGGCGTCTACTCTACATCACAAGCTTAAATTTGTGAAGAACGACAAGATTGTCGTTGTTGGTGGAGAAAAAGCACTTTTGGTGAGCCATTTGTCATCCTTTTCTTACGTCGAAGCTGAGGAGGAGGTTGGAACACCATTCCATGCCTTGTCTATTGCTGATGAATTGAAGAAAACTAGGGCACCCATGTCTTCTTTAAAGGATGCGCAAAAGGCTATCGAGGTTGGCAGCGCTGATCAATGGGGTCGTATGGTAGATATTGTTGAGAACAAGAATAAGGCCGGATTGGGATTTCAACCAGGGCCGTTCAACATCAAGACTGAATTTATGAAACCGAGTTTCCGCAATGGAGGGTTCATTCATGGTAATGATCAACACTCAGTTGTTGTGATTGAGGACAGTGACGTTGAAGATGAAGCGTGCGCCAACTTTGTGACGCATGGCTAGACTTGCAGCAATTGGGTTATTATTGATGTTCATAATGTTATTCATTGCTCTAAGTAATTTTTTTTTCATTTTAAAAAAAATCTCTTTCCTATGCCTAAGGGAGAAATGAACATTATTGGGCATTTCAATTATCATCGATAAAAGACAATTTTATTCATCCACATCTATGATGTTTTATTTTTACTTTTTGCTTTTCTGAAAATGGTAATCACAAAAAAACATAAATAATAATATTCCATCTGCATAATATTTGGTCATAATTCACCTCTCTAAAATCAAAATATCAAATCATTATGCAGGTTGATTCTGAAACCCATTGAATACAATGATCCTACTCCCTCTCCAAACTTTGATTTCCTTGTGTTTGAAGCTTAGGAAGAGATTGGTGATGAAGAAGTATCTTATGAATTATCTCGTTTACTTGAGCATGAGGAAAAAGGCATTCAACCATTTGAAGAGCAGATTGAATTAGTCAACTTGGGTTTCAAAGACGATGTGAAGGAAGTCAAGATTGGGTCTCAACTGTGTCCAGAGGCTAAGAAGGGGGTGATTGATCTTCTTCGAGAATATTCGGATGTGTTTGCTTGGTCCTATCAAGATATGCCTGGTTTAGACTCTGAGATTGTGGAGCATAGATTGTCGTTGAATCCAGAATGCCCGCCGGTCAAGCAGAAGTTGAGAAGAACTCATCCTGATATGACAGTAAAAATCAAAGAGGAAGTGCAAAAACAGATTGATGCTGGTTTTCTCGTGACCTCTGAATATCCGTAGTGGGTGGCCAATATTGTGTTTGTTCCTAAGAAAGATGGAAAATTCCGCATGTGTGTTGATTATAGAGATTTGAACAAAGCTAGTCTGAAAGATGATTTCCCTCTGCCACACATTGACATGTTAGTGGACAATACAACTAAATTCAAAGTCTTTTTATTTATGGACGGATTTTCTTGCTACAATCAGATCAAAATGGCACCCGAAGATATGGAGAAGACCATATTCATTATACCATGGGGAACATTCTGTTATAGAGTGATGCCTTTCGGTTAAAAGAATGTTGGTGCAACGTACCAGAGAGTTATGGCCACTATTTTTCATGATATGATGCATAAAGGGATTGAAGTTTATGTTGATGATATGATTGCAAAATCAAGTGATGAGGAAGAACGTGTTGAGCATTTGTTAAAGTTATTACAGCGTTTGAGGAGGTACAAACTCCGCTTGAATCCCAATAAGTGTACTTTTGGTGTTCGTTCTGGTAAGTTGTTGGGCTTTATCGTCAGTGAGAAGGGTATTGAAGTTGATCCTGCCAAAGTTAAAGCAATACAAGAAATGCCTGCGCCCAAAACTGAGAAGCAAGTCAAAAGTTTTCTCATCCGCTTGAATTATATCTCAAGATTTATATTGCATATGACTGCCACATGTGCGCCTATTTTCAAGCTTCTTCGGAAAGATCAGTCTTGTGATTGGACTGAAGATTGCTAGAAAGTTTTTGACAGTATCAAGGAGTATCTGCTTGACCCCCCAATTTTGTCTCCGCCTGTTAAAGGAAGACCTTTGATCATGTATTTGACTGTGCTTGATGAGAGTATGGGGTGTGTTCTTGGTCAGCAAGACGAATTTGGAAAGAAAGAGTATGCAATTTACTACCTCAATAATAAATTCACTAATCGATTGAAGATTACCAGCCATTACAATATGATTTTCCTGATGAAGAGATTTTGTACTTGAAAATGAAAGATTGTGATGAACCATTGCTTGAAGAAGGGCCAGAACTTGGTTCCCGCTGGGGCATGGTATTTAATGGAGTTGTTAATTCATATGGTAAGGGCATTGGGGCAGTGATTATTACTCCTCAAGGTACTCATTTTCCGTTTACAACTAGATTAACCTTCAAGTGTACAAATAATATGGCTGAGTATGAAGCCTGCATTATGGGGCTTGAAGAGGCCATTGATCTCAGAATCAAAAATCTTGATGTCTATGGAGATTCAACTTTAGTTGTGAATCAGATCAAAGGTGAATGGGAGACGAATCAACCTGGTTTAATACCATATAGAGACTATGCGAGGAGGATTTCAACTTTCTTTACAAAGGTTAAGTTTCATCATATCCCTCGAGATGAAAATCGGATGGCAGATGCTCTTGCAACGTTGGCTTCCATGATTGTGGTGAAATTTTGGAATGAAGTTCCCAATTTGACTGTGATGCATCTTGATAGGCCAGCTCATGTGTTTGCTGTTGAAGAAGTCAAAGATGAAAAGCCTTGGTATTTTGACATCAAGTGTTTCCTCCAAAGTCAAATTTACCCGGTTGGGGCATCTTTGAAAGATAAGAAGACTTTAAGGAGATTAGCTAGGAACTTCTACCTGAATGGTGATGTGTTTTACAAGAGAAACTTCGATATGGTTTTGCTCAGATGCGTAAATAGACACGAAACACACCTGTTGATGAATGAATTCCATGAAGGTTCCTTTGGTACTCATTCCAATGGACATGCTATGGTAAGGAAGATGTTGAGAGTAGGTTACAATTGGCTGACAATGGAATCTGACTGTTACAAGTTTGTGAAGAAATGCCATAAGTGTTAAGTTTATGCAGATAAAATTCATGTTCCTCTGACACTGTAGAATGTTATTTCTTCTCCATGTGGGGAATTGATATGATTGGTATGATCGAGCCCAAAGCTTCGAACAAACATCATTTCATTCTGGTGGTTGTTGATTGTTGGTGTAAGCCCTAGAGGCCAATATTTTTTGTACTTGTATCGAATTACTTATTAATAATAAAAGGATTTTTATTTATTATGTTTGTTTGATAAAGTCCCTAGAATAGCTACTCCTTTTAATGTATCAAGTGTGACTTAATCATAAGATCCCATTAAACATAAGGACAATATTCTTAAAGTATCTGCAGTCGAGCTTTATTGTAAAGTGGGATAACATTAAAGCATTAAGACTATTATGTATATAGACTGATGATCACATCTCATGGATCATGGATAAGGAGTTATCAAGTCTTAAACATAGGTATGAATATTAAGAGTAATATTTATACTAGATTGACCCGCTATGAAAATACTATATAGAATGTTATGGAAAGTGTAACAACCCAAATTTTAGTATTTATTTATTATACTATTATTACTTATGTGAAGTGTTAATTAATTAATTGGTTGTTCGGCAGTATAATAATCGATTATATTAATTAATTTGGTGTGTTAATTAATTATTTAGTTGATAGGAGATATCATGAATAATTGAATTAATTAACTTGGTGGATATATGGTGTTAGTTTAATTTATTTGAATTAAATAGAGATATTTAAATATTAGGTCTTATTGGGCCTATTAATTAAATTAGAAGTATAATGACTTAAGTCCAAATAGAATACTAATATAAATAGTAAGAGGTGAGGAGAGTGAAAATTATGATTCATTTGATCATTGAAGGCAATAGAGAAAGAGGAGAGGAAAAGTAAAGAGAAGAGCTAGGGTTTCCAGAAAATTGAAGAGGTAAGGGGAGAATCCTTATTATTATGGGTTAGTATGATCGGGTCAATGGATAGATGCATGTTTAGGTTAAAATCCCTAATTTTGTAGGGTTGTTTGGAATTGTTAGGTTTTGATGAGTATGCTTGATTGTGGTGATTGATTATGTTAAAACTGCAAATTAACGTTATATATTTAGAGTATTATGTGAGATATAATTTTATGAACGTTTGACTTTTTACGGAATTGAAATCGGAGGTCCGAAGGTCCTCCAACGATGAAAAACATAGAAAATTCTGCATGCTGTCCGTCACAATCGCGACCTTTTTTATGTTTTATTTTCGAAAACATTTTGATCATAACTTTTGATCCGTAAGCCCAAATCGAGTGTCGTTTGAAGCGCTGGATAGCTGAAATAGAGGGCTATAACTTTGTTTCAGGAATAAAATAATTTTGGAGATTATTTCGTGGACGTTTTGGGGGTTGAAGAAGATGAAAATTATGTTGGACAATTTAATAAACAACAACTTTTTAGTAATGCCTTCGTGCACGGTTTTGATCATAACTTTTAACTCGTAAATCATTTTAGGTTGGGGTTTAAAGCATTAGAAAGGTGACTCTAAGAGATATAATATGATGGTGATAAGTGAATTGATTGAGTATTATTCACATGCCTACTGTATTGATAAATATATTGGTTTATACGTTTGGTTGATGAATCGTTGCATTGTTGTAATATCATTGTGTGATAATTATATTGTTATGTCGTGAATGTTAAGATGGTAGTGATAATCTTAATTGCATATTATGTGAATGGTGTATTTGTTATGAATGTTAAGATGGTAGAGATGATCTTAATTACATATTATGTGAATGGTGTATTTGTTATTTAATTGCATATTATGTGAATGGTGTATTTGTTAGTTAATTGCATATTATGTGAATGGTGTATTTGTTATGAATGTGTATATGTACCATTGGTGGATAATTCATAGAGTTGAATTGTGGTGATATGTGGAATGTTAAGATGGTAGAGATGATCTTAATTGCATATGTATTGGTATGTGTACATTCATTCATGGCATGGTCGACTTCATTGTGGAAGCGGTGAAACTGTGGGTTGACATAGACGTTGATCCTTAATTGGAAATAGACGTGGTATTAGACGTTGATCCTTAATTGGAAATATGCGTAGTAGACGTTGATCCTTAATTGGAAATAGACGTGGTATTAGACGTTGATCCTTAATTAGAAATAGGCGTAGTAGACGTTGGTCCTTAATTGGAAATAGACGTGGTATTAGACGTTGATCCTTAATTGGAAATAGGCATAGCAGACGTTGATCCTTAATTGGATATAGACGTGGTATTAGACGTTGATCCTTAATTGGAAATAGGCGTAGCAGACGTTAATCCTTAATTGGAAATAGACGTGGTATTAGACGTTGATCCTTAATTGGAAATAGGCGTAGCAGACGTTGATCCTTAATTGGAAATAGACGTGGTATTAGACGTTGATCCTTAATTGGAAATAGGCGTAGCAGACGTTGATCCTTAATTGGAAATAGACGTGGTATTAGACGTTGATCCTTAATTGGAAATAGGCGTAGCAGACGTTGATCCTTAATTGGAAATAGACGTGGTATTAGACGTTGATCCTTAATTGGAAATAGGTGTAGCAGACGTTGATCCTTAATTGGAAATAGACGTGGTATTAGACGTTGATCCTTAATTGGAAATAGGCGTAGCAGACGTTGGTCCTTAATTGGAAATAGACGTGTTATTAGACGTTGATCCTTAATTGGAAATAGGCATAGCAGACGTTGATCCTTAATTGGAAATAGACGTGGTATTTGACGTTGATCCTAAATTGGAAATAGGCGTAGCAGACGTTGATCCTTAATTGGAAATAAACGTGGTATTAGACGTTGATCCTTAATTGGAAATAGGCGTAGCAGACGTTGATCCTTAATTGGAAATAGACGTGGTATTAGACGTTGATCCTTAATTGGAAGTAGGCGTAGCAGACGTTGATCCTTAATTGGAAATAGACGTGGTATTAGACGTTGATCCTTAATTGGAAATAGGCGTAGCAGACGCTGATCCTTAATTGGAAATAGACATGGTATTAGACGTTGATCCTTAATTGGAAATAGGCGTATCAGACGTTGATCCTTAATTGGAAATAGACGTGGTGGCTTGGATTATAGATATTGAATCAGAAAGCGGTGAAACGTTGGGTTCACATTGGTACCACATGCATAGAGTCACTTGTCTTGCATTGAGTCACATTAGAGTCATGTGATAATTGAATATGTGCATTGATGTGATTGTTGTGTGTGTATGAGATATGATAATTGAATTTGATGATGTTTGGATACATAACTTGACTGAATATGTGATTATGTGATAATTGTAGTTATGTGTATATTTGAGAATATAATATTGGATTTGAATATTATACTCCTTGAGTTTCTATGTGTGCTTGAAACATGTGAAATAAATGTTGGTTAATATTATTTACATGGTTATATGAAGTGTGATGAATTCCTTTAATTGTTGATTTAATCATTGTGCTTGATTAATACTTCTTCATAATGATTTGAATTCTCACCCTTTCTGTTTGAATGTTACCTTTACATGGGTATCGTGCAGCTACTCAGGAGTAGTATTGCTAAAGTAAGTGAACGGTAGCACTCGAGGTTAGCTGGAGAGCTTCGGTGCTTTGTTTTAGAGACTAAGTAGTGAGTCAATGCTCTGGTCATGTAACACTGGGTAGATTCATAGTATTGAACTCATATCTTAGTTGGATATGCATTATGTTATACTTGTGAATATGTTTATTTGAAGAGGTTATTGAGAGATGATCATGGTATGGGACATGGATTATTTTATGAAATGCATGAGTATTCATTATTTTCCGTTGCGAACGCATATGCTTGAATATTCATGATAATTGAAATGTGTTATTTTGAATGACCGGGTGTATTGTATATTGATGATGAATGATGTTGGTTTTTGAAAGCTTCTAGTTTTTGAAAACGTCGATGTGACGCCCTTTTGTTTATATGCGTGCTTATTTACTCTGATTACATGTTAAGTATTTTGGGATATAAAAAGGGGTGTTACATTAGTGGTATCAGAGCATGGTCGACTAGTTGGTCAATAGTCGTTAGGGTTTTCCATCCCGTTGTATTTGATTCGTGTATCTCACACGATCGATACTATTTGTCTGATACATTAGTAGTATCAAAGCAGGTCGGTCCGTCCGGCCAGGTTGTTTAATTATGTTTGTTCCCTAGTATGCGACACGTGTGTGAGAACACTGTCGATGCTTATTTTATTTTCCATTGTCAGGTTGGGAATGAAATAAGTGGGGGAGAAGCGTCTGCTTATCTTTGATGTTCCAATTGTATCGAGCTTATACATTATGTTGTGGCATACAAGAGTGCAGTGTTGGCCAGTTAACCTGTTTTGAGAATGTTGTGCTTTTCCTGAACCCGAAGAGAGGTCGGATTCGAGGATGGTATTGGTTAGAATTTAATCGGGTGTATGTCAACTGTTTCGAGAAGACGGTTATTTTTCCTGAGATTGGTGCTAAGGAAGATTGGTTTGTGAAGCGACGTCTTCATGTGTTAAGCTTGGTATGTTGAAGCTTACGTGTGGCATTCTTGACGAGATTAGAGAAGATCGAGAAGTGACGAAGCTTCGTGGTAAGGAAATTGCTTTGGTGAAAGTGATATGGGGCGGAGTCACCAATGGCAATATTACTTGGGAACTCGAGGATAAAACGAAAGAATCGTATCCGGAGTTGTTCGTTTGAGGTGAATTTTCGAGGACGGAAATCTTTTAAGTGGGGGAGAGTTGTAACAACCCAAATTTTAGTATTTATTTATTATACTATTATTACTTACGTGGAGTGTTAATTAATTAATTGGTTGTTCGGCAGTATAATAATCGATTATATTAATTAATTTGGTGTGTTAATTAATTATTTAGTTGATAGGAGATATCATGAATAATTGAATTAATTAACTTGGTGGATATATGGTGTTAGTTTAATTTATTTGAATTAAATAGAGATATTTAAATATTAGGTCTTATTGGACCTATTAATTAAATTAGAAGTATAATGACTTAAGCCCAAATAGAATACTAATATAAATAGTAAGAGGTGAGGAGAGTGAGAATTAGGATTCATTTGATCATTGAAGGCAATAGAGAAAGAGGAGAGGAAAAGTAAAGAGAAGAGCTAGGGTTTCCAGAAAATTGAAGAAGTAAGGGGGGAATCCTTATTATTATGGGTTAGTATGATCGGGTCAATGGGTAGACGTATGTTTAGGTTAAAATCCCTAATTTTGTATGGTTGTTTGGAATTGTTAGGTTTTGATGAGTATGATTGATTGTGGTGATTGATTGTGTTAAAACTGCAAATTAACGTTATATATTTAGAGTATTATGTGAGTTATAATTTTCTGAACATTTGACTTTTGACGGAATTGAAATCGGAGGTCCGAAGGTCCTCCAACGATGAAAAACACAGAAAATTCTGCATATTGTCCATCACAATCGCGGTTTTTTTTATGTTTTATTGTCGAAATCATTTTGATCATAACTTTTGATCCGTAAGCCCAAATTGAGTGTCGTTTGAAGCGTTGGATAGCTGAAACAGAGGGCTATAACTTTGTTTCAGGAATAAAATAATTTTGGAGATTATTTCATGGATGTTTTAGGGGTTGAAGAAGATGAAAATTATGTTGGACAATTTAATAAACAACAACTTTTTAGTAATGCCTTCGTGCACGGTTTTGATCATAACTTTCAACTCGTGAATCATTTTAGGTTGGGGTTTAAAGCCTTAAAAAGGTGACTCTAAGAGATATAATATGATGGTGATAAGTGAATTGATTGAGTATTATTCACATGCCTACTGTATTGAGAAATATATTGGTTTATACGTTTGATTGATGAATCGTTGCATTGTTGTAATATCATTGTGTGATAATTATGTTGTTATGTCGTGAATGTTAAGATGGTAGTGATGATCTTAATTGCATATTATGTGAATGGTGTATTTGTTATGAATGTTAAGATGGTAGAGATGATCTTAATTACATATTGAGTGAATGGTGTATTTGTTATTTAATTGCATATTATGTGAATGGTGTATTTGTTAGTTAATTGCATATTATGTGAATGGTGTATTTGTTATGAATGTGTATATGTACCATTGGTGGATAATTCATAGAGTTGAATTGTGGTGATATGTGGAATGTTAAGATGGTAGAGATGATCTTAATTGCATATGTATTGGTATGTGTACATTCATTCATGGCATTGTCGGCTTCATTGTGGAAGCGGTGAAACTGTGGGTTCACATAGACGTTGATCCTTAATTGGAAATAGACGTGGTATTAGACGTTGATCCTTAATTGGAAATAGGCGTAGCAGACGTTGATCCTTAATTGGAAATAGACGTGGTATTAGACGTTGATCCTTAATTGGAAATAGGCGTAGCAGACGTTGATCCTTAATTGGAAATAGATGTGGTATTAGACGTTGATCCTTAATTGGAAATAGGCATAGCAGACGTTGATCCTTAATTGGAAATAGATGTGGTATTAGACGTTGATCCTTAATTGGAAATAGGCGTAGCATACGTTGATCCTTAATTGGAAATAGACGTGGTATTAGACGTTGATCCTTAGTTGAAAATAGGCGAAGCACACGATGATCCTTAATTGGAAATAGACGTGGTATTAGACGTTGATCCTTAATTGGAAATCGGTGTAGCAGACGTTGATCCTTAATTGGAAATATGCGTAGCAGACATTGATCCTTAATTAGAAATAAACGTGGTATTAGACGTTGATCCTTAATTGGAAATAGGTGTAGCATACGTTGATCCTTAATTGGAAATAGACGTGGTATTAGACGTTGATCCTTAATTGGAAATAGGCGTAGCAGACGTTGATCCTTAATTGGAAATAGACGTGGTGGCTTGGATTCTAGATATTGAATCGGAAAGCGGTGAAATGTTGGGTTCACATTGGTACCACATGCATAGAGTCACATGTCTTGCATTGAGTCACTTTAGAGTCATGTGATAATTGAATATGTGCATTGATGTGATTGTTGTGTGTGTTTGAGATATGGTATTTAAATTGTATGATGTTTGGATACATAACTTGACTGAATATGTGATTATGTGATAATTGTAGTTATGTGTATATTTGAGAATATAATATTGGATTTGAATATTATACTCCTTGAGTTTCTATGTGTGCTTGAAACATGTGAAATAAATGTTGGTTAATATTATTTACATGGTTATATGAAGTTTGATGAATTCCTTTAATTGTTGATTTAATCATTGTGCTTGATTAATACTTCTTCATAATGATTTGAATTCTCACCCTTTCTGTTTGAATGTTACCTTTACATGGGTATCGTGCAGCTACTCAGGAGTAGTATTGCTGAAGTAAGTGACGGTAGCACTCAAGGTTAGCTGGAGAGCTTCGGTGCTTTGATTTAGAGACTAAGTAGTGAGTCAATGCTCTGGTCATGTAACACTGGGTAGATTCGTAGTATTGAACTCATATCTTAGTTGGATATGCATTATGTTATACTTGTGAACATGTTTATTTGAAGAGGTTATTGAGAGATGATCATGGTATGGGACATCGATCATTTTATGAAATGCATGAGTATTCATTATTTTCCGCTGCGAACGCATATGCTTGAATATTCATGATAATTGAAATGTGTTATTTTGAATGACCAGGTGTATTGTATATTGATGATGAATGTTGTTGGTTTTTGAATGCTTCTAGTTTTTGAAAACGTCGATGTGACGCCCTTTTGTTTATATGCGTGCTTATTTACTCTGATTACATGTTAAGTATTTTGGGGTAGAAAAAGGGGTGTTACACAAAGTGCCATAAGTTATTCACATGGTGATAGTGGTGTATACCACCCTTCTACCTAAAACCACTATGGACCCTAGATGTAGAGTCGAGTGCCTTATTGCTAATCAAACGTTGTCTGTAACTAGATGATCATAAAGACTGTTGATGGGTACTCCACGAAGCATGCTGAGGGACATGAGTCACCTAGATGGAATTTTCCCATCCCGCGTAACAGGATAAGTGTCTAAGGGCCCAATATTGAACTTGACAAGGATGACACAATATATGCCTTGTGTTCAATATAGACATAAGGGCAAAAGGTTAATTGTACACATAAGAGTTATCACAAAAGGATTTATCAAATCACATGACATTTTTGTGTCTTGGGTAGGAGTGATGTGTTGCTAGATACTGCTCATTGTTTATTATATTAAATATGTGATTTAATATAATTACCAATATCGCGAGAACCTACAGGGTCACACACAAAAGGACGAATTGATGAGAGATAGAGTAAATAAGGAACACCATAAGGTACGGTGCACTTAAGTGAATTGTAGAATATCATAAGGTGCGGTGCACTTAAGTAGAATACGAAATATGGTAAGGTACCACGTGCTTAAGTGATTTTGGTATATCATAAGATATGGGTCATACACTTAAGTGGGCTTTTTAACTTACAGCCCACACAAGTGGTTCTATAAATAGAACCCTTGTGCAGAAGCATTTGTTCATATGAAATTTTCTCTCTCTCTCTCTCTCTCTCTCTCACTCACTCACTCAAAGCCTTCATTCGTAGCAGCTAGCACTGAGATTGAAGGAATCTGTTCGTGTGGACTGAGTAGAGGCATTGTCACCATCCAACGTTCGTGATCACTCCTTAGATCTACATCAAAGGTTTCAATCACCACAAGAGGTAAAGATTCTTTCACTGATCATACCTGTCGCACCTCGAAAAAATGGGGATACGACTTCAAAGCGAAGCGCGATCGCACGCTCGCAATGATGGACTGAACAGAGTCGCCACCGAACTTTATTTATTCCTAAAAAGGAAAGGGGAAATATCGATAAAACCCAAGACAAAAGAAAGGATAAGATATGGTCATCGCAACCAATATCAGGGTTCGGGAGTCGATTACGCAAGGGGAAGGTATTAGCACCCCTCACGTCCGTTGTACTCAACGGGAACCATTAGGTCAGTTGTGTGCATTAATGTTAGTTTGAAGTGTTAGGCTTTTCAGTTATTAGGTGGGAAAGAAAGAATAGAAGAGAGAAGAAATGTTTTTGGATTTTTGACGAAGGACTAAACCTAAGTTTTTTATTAGTGGGCCTGACAAGATTTACAAATCCTGCTCCTACGTATCTCAATAGAGAAGTCAAGGCTTACGTAGTTCTGGGTAGAAAAATGTTTGTTTGTTGGTCGATTTTAGCGAAAGCTATACTGTATTAATCGACGCAAAACATTGTTTTACCCAAAACAGATGAGGAGTGGACGCATACCACACATCGAACGGATTTATAAATCTACATTCGGAAAAGCGTCACTTATCTCTACTCAATAATCGTGGCCGAAACATTGTTTTGTATCACTTAAGACAATATATCTTTCATTTATGAAAAAAAGGTTTTCGATTAATCGCACGGCGGCGAGAAAAGAATTTGATTGGTTGGATGCGTTTTGAGTGATGGCGAGAACTTGGATGAGCGAGATATACATCTCGAATCCTAGCCTCAGGAGTGCATGGTATACACCATGTTCCATTTCCATCTTTATTGAGAAAGGTTAAGATAGGAATTAAGTATTTTGGAATTTAATTGAGAAAGGGTTTGAAGAAACCGCATTGACAATTTTAGACGATGGCGAGAGCTAAGATTGGCGAGATATACATCTCGAATCCTAGTCTCAGGAGTGCATGGTATACACCATGTTCCATTTCCACCTTTATTGAAAAAGTGTTAAATAGGAATTAGGTATTTTGAGTTTTTGTTGTGAAAGTGACTTGACCCTAGATCAAGTATTGATGGACGTTTGAGAAAGATTTGAATGAGTGTTCGATAGAGCAAAGTGGATAAATTTGGATGATGGCGAGAGCTAGGATTGGCGAGATATACATCTCGAATCCTAGTCTCAGGAGTGCGCGGTATACACCACGTTCCACTTCCATCTTATTGAAAAAGTCTTAACTATAAATTAATATTTTTTGAGTTTTTTATTAGGAAAAATGGCTTGACGTTGAATCAAGCGTTTGATGAAAGTTTGAAAGAAAAGGAATAGAATAGGAGGGAGAAATGAATTGATTTGTTTTTTGAGAAAATACTCGACGTTGGATCGAGTCCTATTTTTGATCTTTTTGAAATGGTTGATTTTATTCTTGTGTTAGTATCAAACTAAACAGTCAAATAAATAAAACAGTACAAATTTATTACACATCGGGGGAGTGGGATACATTTTGTCAAATGGGGATTCGAAAATCATAAAATAATTAAATCGGGCCCAAACAACAAATGATACGAAATATGAGTGTAAGTGCAAGAGAACCGGCTCATTGTAAGAAAGCCCAAGAGTAAGCTATGTGAGGTTGATGGCGATGCTTAAAAAAGCAATCGACTTACAAGGGTGTGGAAATGGGCTCGATATTGAATCGAGAAAAATATGATTTTAATAATTTTAAAATGGTTTTGAATGAATGATGCAATTAAAAGAAAACAAATCTATGCTATTAAACAATAATAAAAAACTATGAGTAATAAAGCATAAACATAAAAGAAAGTGTTAAAAGAAAAAAAACTACACATCGGGGAATCGAACCCACTACACTAAAGACCTAAAAATCACTCCTCTCCACCAGGCCACTTATGACTAGTTGTTACTTTGATGTTAGATTGGATAAATAAACTAAAATGGATTAAAATTAGAATTAAACTAAAAAAAAACTAATAAAAAACTGTTAGACTAACCTAATTAAACCCAGCCGTTCGGCTGTTGGGTTTACAATGGGAATGTGAATTGAAAAGGAGGAAATAAATTGAAAATATAAACAAACATTTATTAACTAAATACCTAAGAAAATTAAATGGATTTTAAAAGTTTTTTTTAAAATGGATTATTCTATCTAAAATAAATTAGAGAAAAAAATTGAAAAAAAGAAAAGAAAACAGACTTCATCGTCTAGCTCTCTCGCTCTTCTTCTCCCAATCTCACTCACAATCTTACCCTCGCGTCTCTCACAATCTCGCGAGTTCTCAACCTCACTCACAAAATCGTTCTCTCCAACTCACGTCTCTCTCATCATAATCCTCCCTCAAACACGCGTTTCTCCTAATCGCTTCCGAATCGTACAAAAAATCAAAGGCTGAAGCAAAAGAGAGCTCACCTCCGGCGGTGACCACGGCAACGATGAAGCTCACAGGTTTGTCCTTGATTTGGTGATTAGGGTTTCTATCGTTTATGGTCGCCTCCCTTTTTCGTCCCCTTTCTCACTGATTCGTTTTCCCTATTTATGTCTCCTGATTAGGGTTTACAATTTTGTCTTTGGTGATCCCAACAGGTTCAATGGAGAAAATTTCCAGAAGCTCTTTTGTGTGCTCAGAATCACTTTTATCTTGTTTTACGCTACAATCCGGAAACGGTACTATGAACTCAAACTTTTCTCTTTGAATTTCGTCCCTATTCCAATTTGGGAAATTTTTGGATTCTAACACTTGGTACCTATTTTGTGTTTTACTGCAGTGAGATTCCTGTAACCTTGAGGTAGCGGATGAGGGGTGAGACTTTCTCTCTGAATGGTATCAGCAATCGAGCTTCAACCGGTCTGTATTGCAATGTCGTGTTGTCCACTACCAATGTTACCAAGCATCCTTAAGTAACTTGACTCCATTTCTTTATTTCTTGCTAACGTAGAACTTAAGAGGTAGCATTGCCATCACCATTCAAATTGTGTTCAGCCTCTGATTTTCTAGTTGCATTTGTACCTTCTGGTTTTCTCACTTGTCTGCTCTTTTAACTCCTCATAAGGCTCAGGAACACTGTATCTTCGCATAACCGTTTGTATTGGTTCAGCAAGTATCTCCCAGCATTGGTTCAAGTCTTCCAACTTAACAGAACACATGACATCTTCTGATGATCTAAGCCGCATTTCTGATAATTTCACCGGTTTTGAGTCATCGGGTTGAGCGGGTTTAGTCAGCTTTCTTTTCTTAGCCTGATTTTCAGTTGGATTTAAACCGCTCCGATAAGTGTTCTCGCAGCGAATGTTAGTGACATCATGAAGAATTGCCCTCTTCTCATGCGGAAGATACGTATCATCGGAAACTGCTCTTTTTGAATTGGCTCTTAGAGGATTTTTCTGACTTTCTTCTGCTACCTTCTTCAATGGTGGCAATTGTCCAGTTGCACTTAAAGCAGCCGCTCGAGCACGAGTCAATCGACTACGTCTTGTGTGAGTTTCCTTCCCAGTTATCGCAGTAGAGTGTTTATAAAAAGTTCCAAATCTTGCTCATCCCTCTTTTTTTTTGTTCTACTAGGTGGGACTGATTGATTCACGTGGAAGCCAGCTTGTAGTAGATGCCGGCTTCCTCGCAGTGCTTTGTCTTCACTGCCAACTATTAGGGAAATAATGTGACTTGTAACAGGGATTCGCGTAAGCAAATGAAAATCTTTCACCCGGTTCCAAATAGCCTTTCTTCGCCATGTCTCTGATATTGCAACTCTAACAGCAGCATGAGCAGCAGCAACTTTCTTTCCTGGTGACGTCTTCGTCGATGTCTTTGCAACCTTTGCAGGCTTTGCCTTGGACTTTGGTTTCACAGCTGCCTTTGACTTGGCAGCAGGTTTGGGCTTGATAGCAGCAGATTTGGGCTTAGCGGCTGTCTTGGCCTTCACAGCCTTTGCCTTGGCAGCCGGCTTTGTCTTTGGCTTGGCAACTGCAGGCTTTTTGGCCGCTGCTGAGAGCTTGAATGAAGCTTTAACCTTAACAAGCTTTCCAGAAGCAACATTCTTCTTCAAATTTTGGAGCAATAGCTTCTTGAAGTTAGCAGGAAGCTGATCAAGGTAAGAGGTGAATGTATACTGATTTGAAGTTGTAGGTATTGCTGCCATGAGTCCGTGTTGCTGTTATGATTCCTCTTGTTTTTTTTTATGATAACAGGCCTTCTAAAACCATTTTGCTTCTTCTTCATGGTGTGAGGCGGATGAAGGGCCGGTTTTTCCAACGAAATTATAAGCTTTTTGATGTTGAAGGATGAGTAACCACAAAGGATTTGAGGTTGATGCTTCTGAATATGGTTTCAAACCCAGCATCAATCAAATGGTCAAAGGACTCTATGTGTGGGTAGAAAAGCACTCGCAGTTCATCCAAGTTCATGTCGTCAGGTGAACCCGCTCTTCCAACGGATATCTGACAAGAAATAATCCTCCTGAATGCTTCTGAGTTTAAATTCAAGCGATTGGATTCCTTAGTGCAGTCATTGACATTGTTTTGTTGCAGGTGAACCAATGGTGCTTGCTTTGGATGACAAAAAATGGGAACTTGTTGTTTGTGAGCATTCATGAAGATAGGTGTACTGATATATACGACCTCATTTTGCGAACAGCAACACAGCACAGGCGAAAGTCTTGATGTAAGACGAAGGCAAATTCTTTGTTGAGGCATGTGTTTGAACGACTTGGCTGCAGAATTGTTCAATGTGTTGTGCTCCAGAGACCGCTTTTGCATTGATAAAATAACCGGCACCTGAGACGCATCTAACTTCAGCTGCTGCAGGAAGTGAAGTTCTAAAGCTATCACATTGTAAAATAGAAGTCCATTCTCCGGCAGAACATCTAGATAGAATTGTATTTTTAGCATTTTTGATTCCTTTTACTAGTAAATCCTCAATGACAACAACAGATATTCTTTCTTCTCTGTAGTGAAAATTGATTGCTGTTATGAAATATCATGTATTGATGCAACTTATTTGGCATGGAATTGATTATCGTTGATGCTAATGATTGGCTGACTTGTGCATTGGTGCTACAGGATAGAGCATGCCATCTTAACTACTTGCTCGCATGGTTGCACATTCGGGCAAAGCACAAGTAGAATTTTCCCAGCCTGTGGATAGACTTCTTGTTTTGTGCTTCCTTGATAACTCCATGGCTGCATGTTGTTGAATTCCAACGTTTGATGATTGAAAAAAATGTGTTGGATGCAGAAACAGCATGATGTTGTTGGGTCTGAGCTGTTCCGGATGATGTGAATATGTCCATAGCAGGGGTGTTTGCTGGATGTTAAGGGATACCGCTGTGAAGAGAAGAGCCACCAAGGGCTTGGAATGAGTGGATCTGTTAAATTCTTGATGGGGCTTTGATTGTTCATTCGGATTGTATTTGTAGGATTTATGTAATTGGATGATCTTGTATGAAAATGTTGAGAAATGCAATTTGGAACATGATTTTGTAATTTATGAAAATGTTGTAATGCTATTTTGATTTTGAAATGTACTATGGATATAAAATGGATTTTTTTCAGAAATAAACCAAAACTAATTTAAATATCAATTTAAATAATAATAAAAAATCAGTAGGAAACCCAATTAAAATCAAATTAATCCAATAATTTGTTAAAATTACTTTTGACATCAATTCTAACCTCTATTTGAAAATTAAAATCAATTAGAGTTTTGAATCATTATTAAAAATAACAATTAAAATTAAATTGAAATTTGGAATTAAACTTAATTTGAAATTAAAATCAAAAATTGAAAAAATACAAAAGTCAAGTGATTAAAATCCATTTTATAGTCAAAAGCTCCATGATCAAAAAGGCATAGACAATGATTAATGTGTAACGAAAATATGGATTTGGGAATGAATGTATGCAAATGAACTTTAGGCCAAGTGCCAAACAAAATAAAAAAAAAAATTCAGGACCAAAATCGGGGTATGACAGTTGCCCCTATTTAAGCGTCTTCAACTAGAGAATATAAAGCAGGACACTCTTCATATGATCATAGTGGGAGATGGTTAAATACTAAGAAGACCCGGATTTTGATCCTGAATCCCTATGACATGATGTGATATGATATGATATGATATGATATGATATGACATGATATGATATGCATGGATGCATGATTTTTTTTAATTTTCTTCCCTGCTAGGGATATGGTGAACCCTTAACAGGAGATGCTACTAGGCGGACCAATCTGTGGGGAATGCTGACGATCCACAGGGAGACAGACAAATGGGGTAAAAACAAAAACAAACTTGCTGGGGAAACAGTCCTGCTGGAGAATCAGACACACACTGGGGAGTATTCAAAGTGAAATTTGATAAACAGTACTTAGAGTACAAGAGATTTACGGAGTAAGTTCACATATGACTTACCAGACCTGAATAAGGGAGAAAATGCATAACAGGTTCAGACACAACAAAACAGGTTCATATATGACCTGACAATGCTGGGGAATAATCATGGAGAAAAACACTTCAGAACAGGTTCATGTATGACCTGACACCGGAATAAAGCTCAACAACAGGTTCATACATGACCTGAATAGCATTGAACAAACATATGGAAAAAATCTTCAGAGCAGGTTCAAGTATGACCTAACCCCGGAATAAAAGCTCAACAACAGGTTCATACATGACCTGAATAGTATTGAACAAAAATTGGAAAAAACTCTTCAGAGCAAGTTCAAGTATGACCTGACCCCGGAATAAAGCTCAACAACAGGTTCATACATGACCTGAATAGTATTGAACAAAAAATCTTCAGAACAGGTTCAAGTATGACCTGACACCGGAATGAAGCTCAACAACAGGTTCATACATGACCTGAATGGTATTGAACAAAAATTGGAAAAACTCTTCAGAGCAGGTTCAAGTATGACCGGACCCCGGAATAAAAGTTCAACAACAGGTTCATACATGACCTGAATAGTATTGAACAAAAATTGGAAAAACTCTTCAGAGCAGGTTCAAGTATGACCTGACCCCGGAATGAAAGGTTCAACAACAGGTTCACATATGACCTGAATAGTATTGAACAAAAATTGGAAAAACTCTTCAGAGCAAGTTCAAGTATGACCTGACCCCGGGATAAAAACAATGGGACTCTGACCGTAAGCAATGGACTACAACCACCCTTTAACGGATTTTGCCAACAACAATTGGACTTGAAAATGACCGGGAAAATCGGATGTTGCTTTAGGGATACCAAAGACAAGCTGGAATTAGAGGTCAAAGGATCTAGGATGGACAACAAGACCTGGGTCAATGCAAAATGAGCACGAAGTACATTTCGGCTATGCATGATTTGAATTTCCTTTTATGCATGATATATGAATGATCATGATTATGAGAATGCTGACACTGGGCAGACTGGGAGTTTGTAAAGGCTTTTTATGGAAGCTCATGATTCCTCAACACCGAGAACTCAACCGAATATTTTATGATAGATGTTGTCAAAGGAGGATTCTATCCAGTTTGATAGCCACAACTTAGCCAATGGATCCATTTGGAGGATTAACGGATCGTGCTAGCATAATTTTCGGGCACTCGTCTTAAACTCAATAGTTGTTGACGTATGGCAGAATTTGTTTGAGCAGTTTGAAAGCACGAAGAAAGAGGTTCTTCCCCTCTGTCGCTCATCTTGCCCTAGACTGTTGGGACTTCGGAAATGTTCACCTTGAAAGTGAGTTTGGAAACAACTTGCCATGAGACTACCTCGAGATGGCTTGCCCCAAGTGTTTGAAACTTGCAGTAGTCTGATCTTGACTAACCAAATGCTGGAATGGTAGACTCTTGATTGACTGTCCTTTGGATAGTTGGACTTACCGAGCTCTGAGGTGGTTTGCCCCAGTCTAAGTCTTGAAGCAAATTACTCTTGGCTAACTGAGCCTTGGAGTGATTGGACTTACTGAGCTCTGAGGTGGCTTGCCCCAGTCTAAGTCTTGAAGCAAATTACTCTTGGCTAACTGAGCCTTGGAGTGATTGGACTTACTGAGCTCTGAGGTGGCTTGCCCCAGTCTGATTCTTGAAGCAGATTACTCTTGCCTTGAGGACCCTTAGAGGGATTAGCTCGAATTAACTGATGCTCAAAGTGATTTGCCCATGACTAGACTTCTTTCACTCCATCAAGTTCCTCAACTGTGTATTGAATTTCTTTGATGCTAAGTGTTGAATCGCAAATAAGATTGTTCATTCAAAAATGGTAATTTTAATTCAATACTTATGCCAAAATTTGAAATCAAAGTTTATTGATATGAATGGGTGAAATACAATGGACGAGTCGTTGATAAGAACACAATGGTGATCAAGTCATTCACAGTATGCAAGTTGGTGCCATCAAATGATTTACAAAAATCGTTTGGAGTCAAGTTAACACAAACTTGTTATAGTATGCTTTCAAAATAAACCCTACCTCAATTAGGTCTTTTAAGGGTTGTAACGTGGTCTGGTTCACGGTTATTGAAACAAAAGGAAATAAGGCTCAAAAGTTATTTTTACCCACCCCTTCTCCTTGATGATCTCCAGTTCCTACGTTCAGTTAATTCGATACACGTATTCGACTTCCAAGAGGGTTCGAAGGTGTGATGAGGGTTCAAGACGAATTTTCTTGAAATGGCAGTCACCTTATTTTGTTATTGTCGAGGATTTAACGACCTCTTTTGATTGTTTTATTTTATCCCTAATTTTGCCTGGACCGCTTCTCTGAAGCTTTTGGTCCATCGGGATGCCCTAACTTTTGCCTAAGTCATCTTGTGGTATTTGACCTAGTGGGCTTTTTTCTATTTTTTAAAGGTGTTGACTGCCACATTATTGGTGGATGAGGATCAACCAACACTAATTTTAGCTTTTCTTAACTTCTTTGACACTCAACATGTGTGCGAAGGATAACATGTGGTTGAACCTAATTGGAGGATGTATATATGGACGATTTTTGAAAGATCGACTGCATGATCAAACTACCTGAACACAACTACCCTGCCCCAGGTTAAGATTAAGGGTTTTAGATCCGAAATAAACACCAACTTCTAGGCTCAAAGTGGTTGACTAGGGATTAACTTCTTATCTCTTCAGTGTTTGGGGGATTTGAAACAATGCCCTACATCATCGACAAGGTTTTCTTCAAAAGCATACCACAACAATTTCAGGTGTTTCGTTTTCATCATCCTCCCTCCAATCTTTGTTAACACAACGGTTTGATAAACAAAAGTGAATGAGAGGAGTATTTTTGTTTTTGTTTTTTAACATAAATGAAAAACGAGTGAATACGAATGGATTAATTCAAAAGATGCATAAACATTTCATTAATCTTACCAATTCAAATAAAACAACAATGTTTAAAAGCAAATAACAAACAACATGCAAAGAAGCTACAAAAGAAGTGTTGAAACACCCAAATGACTGCCAGCTTTAGGGAATTGATTTCTTCAAACTTGAAGATTGGGATCAACCAGCTTTTTGACATGATGATCTTCAAATTCTTTTCTTTCAATCTCATCGTCGAACGCAACCCTCTTGGATCCACTACTCACTTCTCCTTTTCTTTCATTGGTATGGGTCGTGACATTGGAAATCCAAGACGGTATCTCAATGCTCTTACCAGGAAACAATGATAGCTCATTAGCCATATCCCTGACATCTTCCTTGTGGAACAAAACCTTGAGGGGTCTCAAGGGTCCTTTCCCTTTCTCATTACCTGGCTCAGAAATCAAGGTATATGTACCTGAGCCTTCCTCCTTGAGTGTTAGTGACCCTATGTCAATCAATCCTCGCAGTTTGAGCTTAAAACTCTTGCATTCCTCGATGGGGTGCCCCATTGTTCCAGTATGGTATTCGCACTTGATCTTCGGGTGATCTTCTTCAAAAACTAAGCTCTTTTTGTTAATCAGTCCTCGTACCAAGGCTTTTAGCGCGAAGCAAGAATCTAGGTCATGTCCCAATGCCCCTTTATGGAATTCACATGTTGCATTTGGATTGTACCATGGCAGGTATGGTGACACAGGCGTGAGAGCTCGAGGTGTCACCAAAGCATTTTGGATCAGTTGCGGGTAGAGCTTGCTATATGGCACCGGAATCGAGTCATTGTGATCCTTGTTCCTCTTGTTCTGATTCTGATTTTTATTCTGAACCTGGCTTTGGTGACTTTGAGGAGGAATAGCCAGAGGATGTTGCTGATGACGTGTTGAGGGAGGTCCATATACTGGTAAATGAGGAGTTGCCACATAGAATTTCCCTTGACCTGGGGTGACACCAGATGGATGCGGGGTAGTAGCTCTCTTTGTTGCAACAGTGTATATTGGGTGACCCTCTTTTCTCAACAAGACTTGCAGGGTTTCCAAGACCCATCTCATTTGGCTCTTCAAAAGATTAAGTTCCTCCTTCAGCGCTTCTTGGCTTTTCCTTAGCTCGTCCATCATCCCCTGAGACATGGTTCTTTGCTCTTCGCGTGTTGAGAATCACTTTGCTTCACGGACAAAAGATGGATGAGTTTTTTTGGTATTTTGTCTGGAGAATGACATGCATTATGATGCGATGCAAATGCAATGGAATGCGAATGAATGCAATGCAAGCCATGCACATTTGTTTTTTCATACACGGGTTCAAAAGTCCGAGGTACTGATAAATTTGATTGCTTTTCCAAAACGGGGTTCTCACCGGGTATGGTCTAGGGCTTTGTTACAAAGGATCCCCAGAGTCATTGATTCACAAGAATGTTTGACGCTTACGGGAAATACTTCCCGGTCGTCAACTCCATCGAAGGAATCTATTCTGGGTGAGGTTCTCGTACCGACTCTTACGAAGTATACACCTCGCGAGTCCGTACTACGCAACCATCGACTGGGTTCTAGACAGGATACTCAGAGTCATGGATTCAAAAGACTGTTTGACGCTTACGGAAAATACTTTCCGGTCATCAACTCCATCTGGAGAATCTATTCTGAGCGAGGTTCTCGTATCGATCCTTACGAGGTATCCACCTCGGGAATCCATACTACGCAACCATCATTTCTAGTTGGCCAAAGGTTTAATGTTCTAAAAGGTCCTTAGAGTCATGGACCCCTTTGAAACATCGAAGCTTACGAGGTATACACCTCGGGCGATAATATTCACAAAAGGATCTACTCTAAGTGAGGTTCTCGTACCGACCCTTACGAAGTATTCACCTCGGGAGTCCGTACTACTCAACCATCGTCCTATCTTATGTTTTTTCACTATAGACTCGGGTGTAGAGTCTTTCCCACATGGTTTGCAATCAAATACCCAAGTACCAACAATCGCAATAGAACCAATATTCAACAGATATATCAATATAATAATAAAGATAGTAAAAAAAGCAATAAAAAAAGCCACACAATTAAACAAACACAGGCACACAAACGTCCTAACTAGGCTTGACTCGCTTAGGGATTGGTTGAATCGTTTCCCCAGCAGAGTCGCCATCTGTCGCACCTCGAAAAAATGGGGATACGACTTCAAAGCGAAGCGCGATCGCACGCTCGCAATGATGGACTGAACAGAGTCTCCACCGAACTTTATTTATTCCTAAAAAGGAAAGGGGAAATATCGATAAAACCCAAGACAAAAGAAAGGATAAGATATGGTCATCGCAACCAATATCAGGGTTCGGGAGTCGATTACGCAAGGGGAAGGTATTAGCACCCCTCACGTCCGTTGTACTCAACGGGAACCATTAGGTCAGTTGTGTGCATTAATGTTAGTTTGAAGTGTTAGGCTTTTCAGTTATTAGGTGGGAAAGAAAGAATAGAAGAGAGAAGAAATGTTTTTGGATTTTTGACGAAGGACTAAACCTAAGTTTTTTATTAGTGGGCCTGACAAGATTTACAAATCCTGCTCCTACGTATCTCAATAGAGAAGTCAAGGCTTACGTAGTTCTGGGTAGAAAAATGTTTGTTTGTTGGTCGATTTTAGCGAAAGCTATACTGTATTAATCAACGCAAAACATTGTTTTACCCAAAACAGATGAGGAGTGGACGCATACCACACATCGAACGGATTTATAAATCTACATTCGGAAAAGCGTCACTTATCTCTACTCAACAATCGTGGCCGAAACATTGTTTTGTATCACTTAAGACAATATATCTTTCATTTATGAAAAAAAGGTTTTCGATTAATCGCACGGCGGCGAGAAAAGAATTTGATTGGTTGGATGCGTTTTGAGTGATGGCGAGAACTTGGATGAGCGAGATATACATCTCGAATCCTAGCCTCAGGAGTGCATGGTATACACCATGTTCCATTTCCATCTTTATTGAGAAAGGTTAAGATAGGAATTAAGTATTTTGGAATTTAATTGAGAAAGGGTTTGAAGAAACCGCATTGACAATTTTAGACGATGGCGAGAGCTAAGATTGGCGAGATATACATCTCGAATCCTAGTCTCAGGAGTGCATGGTATACACCATGTCCCATTTCCACCTTTATTGAAAAAGTGTTAAATAGGAATTAGGTATTTTGAGTTTTTGTTGTGAAAATGACTTGACCCTAGATCAAGTATTGATGGACGTTTGAGAAAGATTTGAATGAGTGTTCGATAGAGCAAAGTGGATAAATTTGGATGATGGCGAGAGCTAGGATTGGCGAGATATACATCTCGAATCCTAGTCTCAGGAGTGCGCGGTATACACCACGTTCCACTTCCATCTTATTGAAAAAGTCTTAACTATAAATTAATATTTTTTGAGTTTTTTATTAGGAAAAATGGCTTGACGTTGAATCAAGCGTTTGATGAAAGTTTGAAAGAAAAGGAATAGAATAGGAGGGAGAAATGAATTGATTTGTTTTTTGAGAAAATACTCGACGTTGGATCGAGTCCTATTTTTGATCTTTTTGAAATGGTTGATTTTATTCTTGTGTTAGTATCAAACTAAACAGTCAAATAAATAAAACAATACAAATTTATTACACATCGGGGGAGTGGGATACATTTTGTCAAATGGGGATTCGAAAATCATGAAATAATTAAATCGGGCCCAAACAACAAATGATGCGAAATATGAGTGTAAGTGCAAGAGAACCGGCTCATTGTAAGAAAGCCCAAGAGTAAGCTATGTGAGGTTGATGGCGATGCTTAAAAAAGCAATCGACTTACAAGGGTGTGGAAATGGGCTCGATATTGAATCGAGAAAAATATGATTTTAATAATTTTAAAATGGTTTTGAATGAATGATGCAATTAAAAGAAAACAAATCTATGCTATTAAACAATAATAAAAAACTATGAGTAATAAAGCATAAACATAAAAGAAAATGTTAAAAGAAAAAAAACTACACATCGGGGAATCGAATCCACTACACTAAAGACCTAAAAATCACTCCTCTCCACCAGGCCACTTATGACTAGTTGTTACTTTGATGTTAGATTGGATAAATAAACTAAAGTGGATTAAAATTAGAATTAAACTAAAAAAAAAACTAATAAAAAACTGTTAGACTAACCTAATTAAACCCAGCCGTTCGGCTGTTGGGTTTACAATGGGAATGTGAATTGAAAAGGAGGAAATAAATTGAAAATATAAACAAACATTTATTAACTAAATACCTAAGAAAATTAAATGGATTTTAAAAGTTTTTTTTAAAATGGATTATTCTATCTAAAATAAATTAGAGAAAAAAATTGAAAAAAAGAAAAGAAAACAGACTTCATCGTCTAGCTCTCTCGCTCTTCTTCTCCCAATCTCACTCACAATCTTACCCTCGCGTCTCTCACAATCTCGCGAGTTCTCAACCTCACTCACAAAATCGTTCTCTCCAACTCACGTCTCTCTCATCATAATCCTCCCTCAAACACGCGTTTCTCCTAATCGCTTCCGAATCGTACAAAAAATCAAAGGCTGAAGCAAAAGAGAGCTCACCTCCGGCGGTGACCACGGCAACGATGAAGCTCTCAGGTTTGTCCTTGATTTGGTGATTAGGGTTTCTATCGTTTATGGTCGCCTCCCTTTTTCGTCCCCTTTCTCACTGATTCGTTTTCCCTATTTATGTCTCCTGATTAGGGTTTACAATTTTGTCTTTGGTGATCCCAACAGGTTCAATGGAGAAAATTTCCAGAAGCGCTTTTGTGTGCTCAGAATCACTTTTATCTTGTTTTACGCTACAATCCGGAAACGGTACTATGAACTCAAACTTTTCTCTTTGAATTTCGTCCCTATTCCAATTTGGGAAATTTTTGGATTCTAACACTTGGTACCTATTTTGTGTTTTACTGCAGTGAGATTCCTGTAACCTTGAGGTAGCGGATGAGGGGTGAGACTTTCTCTCTGAATGGTATCAGCAATCGAGCTTCAACCGGTCTGTATTGCAATGTCGTGTTGTCCACTACCAATGTTACCAAGCATCCTTAAGTAACTTGACTCCATTTCTTTATTTCTTGCTAACGTAGAACTTAAGAGGTAGCATTGCCATCACCATTCAAATTGTGTTCAGCCTCTGATTTTCTAGTTGCATTTGTACCTTCTGGTTTTCTCACTTGTCTGCTCTTTTAACTCCTCATAAGGCTCAGGAACACTGTATCTTCGCATAACCGTTTGTATTGGTTCAGCAAGTATCTCCCAGCATTGGTTCAAGTCTTCCAACTTAACAGAACACATGACATCTTCTGATGATCTAAGCCGCATTTCTGATAATTTCACCGGTTTTGAGTCATCGGGTTGAGCGGGTTTAGTCAGCTTTCTTTTCTTAGCCTGATTTTCAGTTGGATTTAAACCGCTCCGATAAGTGTTCTCGCAGCGAATGTTAGTGACATCATGAAGAATTGCCCTCTTCTCATGCGGAAGATACGTATCATCGGAAACTGCTCTTTTTGAATTGGCTCTTAGAGGATTTTTCTGACTTTCTTCTGCTACCTTCTTCAATGGTGGCAATTGTCCAGTTGCACTTAAAGCAGCCGCTCGAGCACGAGTCAATCGACTACGTCTTGTGTGAGTTTCCTTCCCAGTTATCGCAGTAGAGTGTTTATAAAAAGTTCCAAATCTTGCTCATCCCTCTTTTTTTTTGTTCTACTAGGTGGGACTGATTGATTCACGTGGAAGCCAGCTTGTAGTAGATGCCGGCTTCCTCGCAGTGCTTTGTCTTCACTGCCAACTATTAGGGAAATAATGTGACTTGTAACAGGGATTCGCGTAAGCAAATGAAAATCTTTCACCCGGTTCCAAATAGCCTTTCTTCGCCATGTCTCTGATATTGCAACTCTAACAGCAGCATGAGCAGCAGCAACTTTCTTTCCTGGTGACGTCTTCGTCGATGTCTTTGCAACCTTTGCAGGCTTTGCCTTGGACTTTGGTTTCACAGCTGCCTTTGACTTGGCAGCAGGTTTGGGCTTGATAGCAGCAGATTTGGGCTTAGCGGCTGTCTTGGCCTTCACAGCCTTTGCCTTGGCAGCCGGCTTTGTCTTTGGCTTGGCAACTGCAGGCTTTTTGGCCGCTGCTGAGAGCTTGAATGAAGCTTTAACCTTAACAAGCTTTCCAGAAGCAACATTCTTCTTCAAATTTTGGAGCAATAGCTTCTTGAAGTTAGCAGGAAGCTGATCAAGGTAAGAGGTGAATGTATACTGATTTGAAGTTGTAGGTATTGCTGCCATGAGTCCATGTTGCTGTTATGATTCCTCTTGTTTTTTTTTATGATAACAGGCCTTCTAAAACCATTTTGCTTCTTCTTCATGGTGTGAGGCGGATGAAGGGCCGGTTTTTCCAACGAAATTATAAGCTTTTTGATGTTGAAGGATGAGTAACCACAAAGGATTTGAGGTTGATGCTTCTGAATATGGTTTCAAACCCAACATCAATCAAATGGTCAAAGGACTCTATGTGTGGGTAGAAAAGCACTCGCAGTTCATCCAAGTTCATGTCGTCAGGTGAACCCGCTCTTCCAACGGATATCTGACAAGAAATAATCCTCCTGAATGATTCTGAGTTTAAATTCAAGCAATTGGATTCCTTAGTGCAGTCATTGACATTGTTTTGTTGCAGGTGAACCAATGGTGCTTGCTTTGGATGACAAAAAATGGGAACTTGTTGTTTGTGAGCATTCATGAAGATAGGTGTACTGATATATACGACCTCATTTTGCGAACAGCAACACAGCACAGGCGAAAGTCTTGATGTAAGACGAAGGCAAATTCTTTGTTGAGGCATGTGTTTGAACGACTTGGCTGCAGAATTGTTCAATGTGTTGTGCTCCAGAGACCGCTTTTGCATTGATAAAATAACCGGCACCTGAGACGCATCTAACTTCAGCTGCTGCAGGAAGTGAAGTTCTAAAGCTATCACATTGTAAAATAGAAGTCCATTCTCCGGCAGAACATCTAGATAGAATTGTATTTTTAGCATTTTTGATTCCTTTTACTAGTAAATCCTCAATGACAACAACAGATATTCTTTCTTCTCTGTAGTGAAAATTGATTGCTGTTATGAAATATCATGTATTGATGCAACTTATTTGGCATGGAATTGATTATCGTTGATGCTAATGATTGGCTGACTTGTGCATTGGTGCTACAGGATAGAGCATGCCATCTTAACTACTTGCTCGCATGGTTGCACATTCGGGCAAAGCACAAGTAGAATTTTCCCAGCCTGTGGATAGACTTCTTGTTTTGTGCTTCCTTGATAACTCCATGGCTGCATGTTGTTGAATTCCAACGTTTGATGATTGAAAAAAATGTGTTGGATGCAGAAACAGCATGATGTTGTTGGGTCTGAGCTGTTCCGGATGATGTGAATATGTCCATAGCAGGGGTGTTTGCTGGATGTTAAGGGATACCGCTGTGAAGAGAAGAGCCACCAAGGGCTTGGAATGAGTGGATCTGTTAAATTCTTGATGGGGCTTTGATTGTTCATTCGGATTGTATTTGTAGGATTTATGTAATTGGATGATCTTGTATGAAAATGTTGAGAAATGCAATTTGGAACATGATTTTGTAATTTATGAAAATGTTGTAATGCTATTTTGATTTTGAAATGTACTATGGATATAAAATGGATTTTTTTCAGAAATAAACCAAAACTAATTTAAATATCAATTTAAATAATAATAAAAAATCAGTAGGAAACCCAATTAAAATCAAATTAATCCAATAATTTGTTAAAATTACTTTTGACATCAATTCTAACCTCTATTTGAAAATTAAAATCAATTAGAGTTTTGAATCATTATTAAAAATAACAATTAAAATTAAATTGAAATTTGGAATTAAACTTAATTTGAAATTAAAATCAAAAATTGAAAAAATACAAAAGTCAAGTGATTAAAATCCATTTTATAGTCAAAAGCTCCATGATCAAAAAGGCATAGACAATGATTAATGTGTAACGAAAATATGGATTTGGGAATGAATGTATGCAAATGAACTTTAGGCCAAGTGCCAAACAAAATAAAAAAAAAAATTCAGGACCAAAATCGGGGTATGACAGTTGCCCCTATTTAAGCGTCTTCAACTAGAGAATATGAAGCAGGACACTCTTCATATGATCATAGTGGGAGATGGTTAAATACTAAGAAGACCCGGATTTTGATCCTGAATCCCTATGACATGATGTGATATGATATGATATGATATGATATGATATGACATGATATGATATGCATGGATGCATGATTTTTTTTAATTTTCTTCCCTGCTAGGGATATGGTGAACCCTTAACAGGAGATGCTACTAGGCGGACCAATCTGTGGGGAATGCTGACGATCCACAGGGAGACAGACAAATGGGGTAAAAACAAAAAACAAACTTGCTGGGGAAACAGTCCTGCTGGAGAATCAGACACACACTGGGGAGTATTCAAAGTGAAATTTGATAAACAGTACTTAGAGTACAAGAGATTTACGGAGTAAGTTCACATATGACTTACCAGACCTGAATAAGGGAGAAAATGCATAACAGGTTCAGACACAACAAAACAGGTTCATATATGACCTGACAATGCTGGGGAATAATCATGGAGAAAAACACTTCAGAACAGGTTCATGTATGACCTGACACCGGAATAAAGCTCAACAACAGGTTCATACATGACCTGAATAGCATTGAACAAACATATGGAAAAAATCTTCAGAGCAGGTTCAAGTATGACCTGACCCCGGAATAAAAGCTCAACAACAGGTTCATACATGACCTGAATAGTATTGAACAAAAATTGGAAAAAACTCTTCAGAGCAAGTTCAAGTATGACCTGACCCCGGAATAAAAGCTCAACAACAGGTTCATACATGACCTGAATGTATTGAACAAAAGGGAAAAAACTCTTCAGAGCAAGTTCAAGTATGACCTGACCCCGGAATAAAGCTCAACAACAGGTTCATACATGACCTGAATAGTATTGAACAAAAGGGAAAAAACTCTTCAGAGCAAGTTCAAGTATGACCTGACCCCGGAATAAAGCTCAACAACAGGTTCATACATGACCTGAATAGTATTGAACAAAAAATCTTCAGAACAGGTTCAAGTATGACCTGACACCGGAATGAAGCTCAACAACAGGTTCATACATGACCTGAATGGTATTGAACAAAAATTGGAAAAACTCTTCAGAGCAGGTTCAAGTATGACCGGACCCCGGAATAAAAGTTCAACAACAGGTTCATACATGACCTGAATAGTATTGAACAAAAATTGGAAAAACTCTTCAGAGCAGGTTCAAGTATGACCTGACCCCGGAATGAAAGGTTCAACAACAGGTTCACATATGACCTGAATAGTATTGAACAAAAATTGGAAAAACTCTTCAGAGCAAGTTCAAGTATGACCTGACCCCGGGATAAAAACAATGGGACTCTGACCGTAAGCAATGGACTACAACCACCCTTTAACGGATTTTGCCAACAACAATTGGACTTGAAAATGACCGGGAAAATCGGATGTTGCTTTAGGGATACCAAAGACAAGCTGGAATTAGAGGTCAAAGGATCTAGGATGGACAACAAGACCTGGGTCAATGCAAAATGAGCACGAAGTACATTTCGGCTATGCATGATTTGAATTTCCTTTTATGCATGATATATGAATGATCATGATTATGAGAATGCTGACACTGGGCAGACTGGGAGTTTGTAAAGGCTTTTTATGGAAGCTCATGATTCCTCAACACCGAGAACTCAACCGAATATTTTATGATAGATGTTGTCAAAGGAGGATTCTATCCAGTTTGATAGCCACAACTTAGCCAATGGATCCTTTTGGAGGATTAACAGATCGTGCTAGCATAATTTTCGGGCACTCGTCTTAAACTCAATAGTTGTTGACGTATGGCAGAATTTGTTTGAGCAGTTTGAAAGCACGAAGAAAGAGGTTCTTCCCCTCTGTGGCTCATCTTGCCCCAGACTGTTGGGACTTCGGAAATGTTCACCTTGAAAGTGAGTTTGGAAACAACTTGCCATGAGACTACCTCGAGATGGCTTGCCCCAAGTGTTTGAAACTTGCAGTAGTCTGATCTTGACTAACCAAATGCTGGAATGGTAGACTCTTGATTGACTGTCCTTTGGATAGTTGGACTTACCGAGCTCTGAGGTGGTTTGCCCCAGTCTAAGTCTTGAAGCAAATTACTCTTGGCTAACTGAGCCTTGGAGTGATTGGACTTACTGAGCTCTGAGGTGGCTTGCCCCAGTCTAAGTCTTGAAGCAAATTACTCTTGGCTAACTGAGCCTTGGAGTGATTGGACTTACTGAGCTCTGAGGTGGCTTGCCCCAGTCTGATTCTTGAAGCAGATTACTCTTGCCTTGAGGACCCTTAGAGTGATTAGCTCGAATTAACTGATGCTCAAAGTGATTTGCCCATGACTAGACTTCTTTCACTCCATCAAGTTCCTCAACTGTGTATTGAATTTCTTTGATGCTAAGTGTTGAATCGCAAATAAGATTGTTCATTCAAAAATGGTAATTTTAATTCAATACTTATGCCAAAATTTGAAATCAAAGTTTATTGATATGAATGGGTGAAATACAATGGACGAGTCGTTGATAAGAACACAATGGTGATCAAGTCATTCACAGTATGCAAGTTGGTGCCATCAAATGATTTACAAAAATCGTTTGGAGTCAAGTTAACACAAACTTGTTATAGTATGCTTTCAAAATAAACCCTACCTCAATTAGGTCTTTTAAGGGTTGTAACGTGGTCTGGTTCACGGTTATTGAAACAAAAGGAAATAAGGCTCAAAAGTTATTTTTACCCACCCCTTCTCTTTGATGATCTCCAGTTCCTACGTTCAGTTAATTCGATACACGTATTCGACTTCCAAGAGGGTTCGAAGGTGTGATGAGGGTTCAAGACGAATTTTCTTGAAATGGCAGTCACCTTATTTTGTTATTGTCGAGGATTTAACGACCTCTTTTGATTGTTTTATTTTATCCCTAATTTTGCCTGGACCGCTTCTCTGAAGCTTTTGGTCCATCGGGATGCCCTAACTTTTGCCTAAGTCATCTTGTGGTATTTGACCTAGTGGGCTTTTTTCTATTTTTTAAAGGTGTTGACTGCCACATTATTGGTGGATGAGGATCAACCAACACTAATTTTAGCTTTTCTTAACTTCTTTGACACTCAACATGTGTGCGAAGGATAACATGTGGTTGAACCTAATTGGAGGATGTATATATGGACAATTTTTGAAAGATCGACTGCATGATCAAACTACCTGAACACAACTATCCTGCCCCAGGTTAAGATTAAGGGTTTTAGATCCGAAATAAACACCAACTTCTAGGCTCAAAGTGGTTGACTAGGGATTAACTTCTTATCTCTTCAGTGTTTGGGGGATTTGAAACAATGCCCTACATCATCGACAAGGTTTTCTTCAAAAGCATACCACAACAATTTCAGGTGTTTCGTTTTCATCATCCTCCCTCCAATCTTTGTTAACACAACGGTTTGATAAACAAAAGTGAATGAGAGGAGTGTTTTTGTTTTTGTTTTTTAACATAAATGAAAAACGAGTGAATACGAATGGATTAATTCAAAAGATGCATAAACATTTCATTAATCTTACCAATTCAAATAAAACAACAATGTTTAAAAGCAAATAACAAACAACATGCAAAGAAGCTACAAAAGAAGTGTTGAAACACCCAAATGACTGCCAGCTTTAGGGAATTGATTTCTTCAAACTTGAAGATTGGGATCAACCAGCTTTTTGACATGATGATCTTCAAATTCTTTTCTTTCAATCTCATCGTCGAACGCAACCCTCTTGGATCCACTACTCACTTCTCCTTTTCTTTCATTGGTATGGGTCGTGACATTGGAAATCCAAGACGGTATCTCAATGCTCTTACCAGGAAACAATGATAGCTCATTAGCCATATCCCTGACATCTTCCTTGTGGAACAAAACCTTGAGGGGTCTCAAGGGTCCTTTCCCTTTCTCATTACCTGGCTCAGAAATCAAGGTATATGTACCTGAGCCTTCCTCCTTGAGTGTTAGTGACCCTATGTCAATCAATCCTCGCAGTTTGAGCTTAAAACTCTTGCATTCCTCGATGGGGTGCCCCATTGTTCCAGTATGGTATTCGCACTTGATCTTCGGGTGATCTTCTTCAAAAACTAAGCTCTTTTTGTTAATCAGTCCTCGTACCAAGGCTTTTAGCGCGAAGCAAGAATCTAGGTCATGTCCCAATGCCCCTTTATGGAATTCACATGTTGCATTTGGATTGTACCATGGCAGGTATGGTGACACAGGCGTGAGAGCTCGAGGTGTCACCAAAGCATTTTGGATCAGTTGCGGGTAGAGCTTGCTATATGGCACCGGAATCGAGTCATTGTGATCCTTGTTCCTCTTGTTCTGATTCTGATTTTTATTCTGAACCTGGCTTTGGTGACTTTGAGGAGGAATAGCCAGAGGATGTTGCTGATGACGTGTTGAGGGAGGTCCATATACTGGTAAATGAGGAGTTGCCACATAGAATTTCCCTTGACCTGGGGTGACACCAGATGGATGCGGGGTAGTAGCTCTCTTTGTTGCAGCAGTGTATATTGGGTGACCCTCTTTTCTCAACAAGACTTGCAGGGTTTCCAAGACCCATCTCATTTGGCTCTTCAAAAGATTAAGTTCCTCCTTCAGCGCTTCTTGGCTTTTCCTTAGCTCGTCCATCATCCCCTGAGACATGGTTCTTTGCTCTTCGCGTGTTGAGAATCACTTTGCTTCACGGACAAAAGATGGATGAGTTTTTTTGGTATTTTGTCTGGAGAATGACATGCATTATGATGCGATGCAAATGCAATGGAATGCGAATGAATGCAATGCAAGCCATGCACATTTGTTTTTTCATACACGGGTTCAAAAGTCCGAGGTACTGATAAATTTGATTGCTTTTCCAAAACGGGGTTCTCACCGGGTATGGTCTAGGGCTTTGTTACAAAGGATCCCCAGAGTCATTGATTCACAAGAATGTTTGACGCTTACGGGAAATACTTCCCGGTCGTCAACTCCATCGAAGGAATCTATTCTGGGTGAGGTTCTCGTACCGACTCTTACGAAGTATACACCTCGCGAGTCCGTACTACGCAACCATCGACTGGGTTCTAGACAGGATACTCAGAGTCATGGATTCAAAAGACTGTTTGACGCTTACGGAAAATACTTTCCGGTCATCAACTCCATCTGGAGAATCTATTCTGAGCGAGGTTCTCGTATCGATCCTTACGAGGTATCCACCTCGGGAATCCATACTACGCAACCATCATTTCTAGTTGGCCAAAGGTTTAATGTTCTAAAAGGTCCTTAGAGTCATGGACCCCTTTGAAACATCGAAGCTTACGAGGTATACACCTCGGGCGATAATATTCGCAAAAGGATCTACTCTAAGTGAGGTTCTCGTACCGACCCTTACGAAGTATTCACCTCGGGAGTCCGTACTACTCAACCATCGTCCTATCTTATGTTTTTTCACTCTAGACTCGGGTGTAGAGTCTTTCCCACATGGTTTGCAATCAAATACCCAAGTACCAACAATCGCAATAGAACCAATATTCAACAGATATATCAATATAATAATAAAGATAGTAAAAAAAGCAATAAAAAAAGCCACACAATTAAACAAACACAGGCACACAAACGTCCTAACTAGGCTTGACTCGCTTAGGGATTGGTTGAATCGTTTCCCCAGCAGAGTCGCCATCTGTCGCACCTCGAAAAAATGGGGATACGACTTCAAAGCGAAGCGCGATCGCACGCTCGCAATGATGGACTGAACAGAGTCTCCACCGAACTTTATTTATTCCTAAAAAGGAAAGGGGAAATATCGATAAAACCCAAGACAAAAGAAAGGATAAGATATGGTCATCGCAACCAATATCAGGGTTCGGGAGTCGATTACGCAAGGGGAAGGTATTAGCACCCCTCACGTCCGTTGTACTCAACGGGAACCATTAGGTCAGTTGTGTGCATTAATGTTAGTGTGAAGTGTTAGGCTTTTCAGTTATTAGGTGGGAAAGAAAGAATAGAAGAGAGAAGAAATGTTTTTGGATTTTTGACGAAGGACTAAACCTAAGTTTTTTATTAGTGGGCCTGACAAGATTTACAAATCCTGCTCCTACGTATCTCAATAGAGAAGTCAAGGCTTACGTAGTTCTGGGTAGAAAAATGTTTGTTTGTTGGTCGATTTTAGCGAAAGCTATACTGTATTAATCAACGCAAAACATTGTTTTACCCAAAACAGATGAGGAGTGGACACATACCACACATCGAACGGATTTATAAATCTACATTCGGAAAAGCGTCACTTATCTCTACTCAACAATCGTGGCCGAAACATTGTTTTGTATCACTTAAGACAATATATCTTTCATTTATGAAAAAAAGGTTTTCGATTAATCGCACGGCGGCGAGAAAAGAATTTGATTGGTTGGATGCGTTTTGAGTGATGGCGAGAACTTGGATGAGCGAGATATACATCTCGAATCCTAGCCTCAGGAGTGCATGGTATACACCATGTTCCATTTCCATCTTTATTGAGAAAGGTTAAGATAGGAATTAAGTATTTTGGAATTTAATTGAGAAAGGGTTTGAAGAAACCGCATTGACAATTTTAGACGATGGCGAGAGCTAAGATTGGCGAGATATACATCTCGAATCCTAGTCTCAGGAGTGCATGGTATACACCATGTCCCATTTCCACCTTTATTGAAAAAGTGTTAAATAGGAATTAGGTATTTTGAGTTTTTGTTGTGAAAATGACTTGACCCTAGATCAAGTATTGATGGACGTTTGAGAAAGATTTGAATGAGTGTTCGATAGAGCAAAGTGGATAAATTTGGATGATGGCGAGAGCTAGGATTGGCGAGATATACATCTCGAATCCTAGTCTCAGGAGTGCGCGGTATACACCACGTTCCACTTCCATCTTATTGAAAAAGTCTTAACTATAAATTAATATTTTTTGAGTTTTTTATTAGGAAAAATGGCTTGACGTTGAATCAAGCGTTTGATGAAAGTTTGAAAGAAAAGGAATAGAATAGGAGGGAGAAATGAATTGATTTGTTTTTTGAGAAAATACTCGACGTTGGATCGAGTCCTATTTTTGATCTTTTTGAAATGGTTGATTTTATTCTTGTGTTAGTATCAAACTAAACAGTCAAATAAATAAAACAGTACAAATTTATTACACATCGGGGGAGTGGGATACATTTTGTCAAATGGGGATTCGAAAATCATGAAATAATTAAATCGGGCCCAAACAACAAATGATGCGAAATATGAGTGTAAGTGCAAGAGAACCGGCTCATTGTAAGAAAGCCCAAGAGTAAGCTATGTGAGGTTGATGGCGATGCTTAAAAAAGCAATCGACTTACAAGGGTGTGGAAATGGGCTCGATATTGAATCGAGAAAAATATGATTTTAATAATTTTAAAATGGTTTTGAATGAATGATGCAATTAAAAGAAAACAAATCTATGCTATTAAACAATAATAAAAAACTATGAGTAATAAAGCATAAACATAAAAGAAAATGTTAAAAGAAAAAAAACTACACATCGGGGAATCGAATCCACTACACTAAAGACCTAAAAATCACTCCTCTCCACCAGGCCACTTATGACTAGTTGTTACTTTGATGTTAGATTGGATAAATAAACTAAAGTGGATTAAAATTAGAATTAAACTAAAAAAAAAACTAATAAAAAACTGTTAGACTAACCTAATTAAACCCAGCCGTTCGGCTGTTGGGTTTACAATGGGAATGTGAATTGAAAAGGAGGAAATAAATTGAAAATATAAACAAACATTTATTAACTAAATACCTAAGAAAATTAAATGGATTTTAAAAGTTTTTTTTAAAATGGATTATTCTATCTAAAATAAATTAGAGAAAAAAATTGAAAAAAAGAAAAGAAAACAGACTTCATCGTCTAGCTCTCTCGCTCTTCTTCTCCCAATCTCACTCACAATCTTACCCTCGCGTCTCTCACAATCTCGCGAGTTCTCAACCTCACTCACAAAATCGTTCTCTCCAACTCACGTCTCTCTCATCATAATCCTCCCTCAAACACGCGTTTCTCCTAATCGCTTCCGAATCGTACAAAAAATCAAAGGCTGAAGCAAAAGAGAGCTCACCTCCGGCGGTGACCACGGCAACGATGAAGCTCTCAGGTTTGTCCTTGATTTGGTGATTAGGGTTTCTATCGTTTATGGTCGCCTCCCTTTTTCGTCCCCTTTCTCACTGATTCATTTTCCCTATTTATGTCTCCTGATTAGGGTTTACAATTTTGTCTTTGGTGATCCCAACAGGTTCAATGGAGAAAATTTCCAGAAGCGCTTTTGTGTGCTCAGAATCACTTTTATCTTGTTTTACGCTACAATCCGGAAACGGTACTATGAACTCAAACTTTTCTCTTTGAATTTCGTCCCTATTCCAATTTGGGAAATTTTTGGATTCTAACACTTGGTACCTATTTTGTGTTTTACTGCAGTGAGATTCCTGTAACCTTGAGGTAGCGGATGAGGGGTGAGACTTTCTCTCTGAATGGTATCAGCAATCGAGCTTCAACCGGTCTGTATTGCAATGTCGTGTTGTCCACTACCAATGTTACCAAGCATCCTTAAGTAACTTGACTCCATTTCTTTATTTCTTGCTAACGTAGAACTTAAGAGGTAGCATTGCCATCACCATTCAAATTGTGTTCAGCCTCTGATTTTCTAGTTGCATTTGTACCTTCTGGTTTTCTCACTTGTCTGCTCTTTTAACTCCTCATAAGGCTCAGGAACACTGTATCTTCGCATAACCGTTTGTATTGGTTCAGCAAGTATCTCCCAGCATTGGTTCAAGTCTTCCAACTTAACAGAACACATGACATCTTCTGATGATCTAAGCCGCATTTCTGATAATTTCACCGGTTTTGAGTCATCGGGTTGAGCGGGTTTAGTCAGCTTTCTTTTCTTAGCCTGATTTTCAGTTGGATTTAAACCGCTCCGATAAGTGTTCTCGCAGCGAATGTTAGTGACATCATGAAGAATTGCCCTCTTCTCATGCGGAAGATACGTATCATCGGAAACTGCTCTTTTTGAATTGGCTCTTAGAGGATTTTTCTGACTTTCTTCTGCTACCTTCTTCAATGGTGGCAATTGTCCAGTTGCACTTAAAGCAGCCGCTCGAGCACGAGTCAATCGACTACGTCTTGTGTGAGTTTCCTTCCCAGTTATCGCAGTAGAGTGTTTATAAAAAGTTCCAAATCTTGCTCATCCCTCTTTTTTTTTGTTCTACTAGGTGGGACTGATTGATTCACGTGGAAGCCAGCTTGTAGTAGATGCCGGCTTGCTCGCAGTGCTTTGTCTTCACTGCCAACTATTAGGGAAATAATGTGACTTGTAACAGGGATTCCCGTAAGCAAATGAAAATCTTTCACCCGGTTCCAAATAGCCTTTCTTCGCCATGTCTCTGATATTGCAACTCTAATAGCAGCATGAGCAGCAGCAACTTTCTTTCCTGGTGACGTCTTCGTCGATGTCTTTGCAACCTTTGCAGGCTTTGCCTTGGACTTTGGTTTCACAGCTGCCTTTGACTTGGCAGCAGGTTTGGGCTTGATAGCAGCAGATTTGGGCTTAGCGGCTGTCTTGGCCTTCACAGCCTTTGCCTTGGCAGCCGACTTTGTCTTTGGCTTGGCAACTGCAGGCTTTTTGGCCGCTGCTGAGAGCTTGAATGAAGCTTTAACCTTAACAAGCTTTCCAGAAGCAACATTCTTCTTCAAATTTTGGAGCAATAGCTTCTTGAAGTTAGCAGGAAGCTGATCAAGGTAAGAGGTGAATGTATACTGATTTGAAGTTGTAGGTATTGCTGCCATGAGTCCATGTTGCTGTTATGATTCCTCTTGTTTTTTTTTTTATGATAACAGGCCTTCTAAAACCATTTTGCTTCTTCTTCATGGTGTGAGGCGGATGAAGGGCCGGTTTTTCCAACGAAATTATAAGCTTTTTGATGTTGAAGGATGAGTAACCACAAAGGATTTGAGGTTGATGCTTCTGAATATGGTTTCAAACCCAACATCAATCAAATGGTCAAAGGACTCTATGTGTGGGTAGAAAAGCACTCGCAGTTCATCCAAGTTCATGTCGTCAGGTGAACCCGCTCTTCCAACGGATATCTGACAAGAAATAATCCTCCTGAATGCTTTTGAGTTTAAATTCAAGCAATTGGATTCCTTAGTGCAGTCATTGACATTGTTTTGTTGCAGGTGAACCAATGGTGCTTGCTTTGGATGACAAAAAATGGGAACTTGTTGTTTGTGAGCATTCATGAAGATAGGTGTACTGATATATACGACCTCATTTTGCGAACAGCAACACAGCACAGGCGAAAGTCTTGATGCAAGACGAAGGCAAATTCTTTGTTGAGGCATGTGTTTGAACGACTTGGCTGCAGAATTGTTCAATGTGTTGTGCTCCAGAGACCGCTTTTGCATTGACAAAATAACCGGCACCTGAGACGCATCTAACTTCAGCTGCTGCAGGAAGTGAAGTTCTAAAGCTATCACATTGTAAAATAGAAGTCCATTCTCCGGCAGAACATCTAGATAGAATTGTATTTTTAGCATTTTTGATTCCTTTTACTAGTAAATCCTCAATGACAACAACATATATTCTTTCTTCTCTGTAGTGCAAATTGATTGCTGTTATGAAATATCATGTATTGATGCAACTTATTTGGCATGGAATTGATTATCGTTGATGCTAATGATTGGCTGACTTGTGCATTGGTGCTACAGGATAGAGCATGCCATCTTAACTACTTGCTTGCATGGTTGCACATTCGGGCAAAGCACAAGTAGAATTTTCCCAGCCTGTGGATAGACTTCTTGTTTTGTGCTTCCTTGATAACTCCATGGCTGCATGTTGTTGAATTCCAACGTTTGATGATTGAAAAAAATGTGTTGGATGCAGAAACAGCATGATGTTGTTGGGTCTGAGTTGTTCCGGATGATGTGAATATGTCCATAGCAGGGGTGTTTGCTGGATGTTAAGGGATACCGCTGTGAAGAGAAGAGCCACCAAGGGCTTGGAATGAGTGGATCTGTTAAATTCTTGATGGGGCTTTGATTGTTCATTCGGATTGTATTTGTAGGATTTATGTAATGGGATGATCTTGTATGAAAATGTTGAGAAATTCAATTTGGAACATGATTTTGTAATTTATGAAAATGTTGTAATGCTATTTTGATTTTGAAATGTACTATGGATATAAAATGGATTTTTTTCCAGAAATAAACCAAAACTAATTTAAATATCAATTTAAATAATAATAAAAAATCAGTAGGAAACCCAATTAAAATCAAATTAATCCAATAATTTGTTAAAATTACTTTTGACATCAATTTTAACCTCTATTTGAAAATTAAAATCAATTAGAGTTTTGAATCATTATTAAAAATAACAATTAAAATTAAATTGAAATTTGGAATTAAACTTAATTTGAAATTAAAATCAAAAATTGAAAAAATACAAAAGTCAAGTGATTAAAATCCATTTTATAGTCAAAAGCACCATGATCAAAAAGGCATAGACAATGATTAATGTGTAACGAAAATATGGATTTGGGAATGAATGTATGCAAATGAACTTTAGGCCAAGTGCCAAACAAAATAAAAGAAAAAATTCAGGACCAAAATTGGGGTTTGACAATACCCATCTGTAAGGATCCCTAAAGGAGAAATTTTTAATTTCCGATGTGTTTTGGATCGTAATTCTCCTTCAGTGGTATCAGAGCCACTTACGAAACCATGCATCTTGTAGCGGTGTATTAGTCGCTGTATGGTCTATTGATTAAACCATAAGCAAAGCATACAAAGAATCGAGTCGCCACCGCACTTTTATTTATCCTAACGAATGGCTAAAAAGCGAACAAAAGCCTAAGAAGTTTTACACATATAAAACTAATGAAAAGATCAGAGAATCTGGGTAAGGGGTAAATTAGGCAATGGGAAGGTGTTAGGCACCCAAAACGTCCTAGGTACTCCTAGGGAGCCCTTTTCACACTTGTTGTAAGAAAATGTTATTTGTTATGAAAATATTATTGTGCAAACATGAATGAAGGGATGAGAAAAGAATATGCAATTTTTATTGTTTTTGTGTTTGAACGGATGAACCCGTTGCCTACGTACCTTCCATGAAAGGTAAGGATCAAAACGCCGTAGTTCGGCTAAAAGATTTCCAAAAGTGTGTGAATTGATTTTAGAACAAAAGCCCTAAGGTCTTTCATTATCCACGGGAGAAAACTCAACCTTATACAAACAACAAGTCCACCATGTGAGAAAAGCTTCGACGTACTAGAGGGGTTAACCCTGTTTTCAGTACGGAAGTCTTACAGTTCGATCACTAAGGACAGAAGGTGAGATTAACATCAACCAACTAGGATAAATCAAACCTATGGCTAATGTATGAAAACATGTCAAGAATGGACAAAGCCACAAAACAATTGAATGAGTGAAGTTAATTGATTATGAGTATTCACAAAAGATGGTCAAGGTATGATTAAGATTCAATTCAGGAAGAAGTATTATCAAAAGTGAAGTTTGAAAAATCAAGGACTTAAGGTCCAGGTTTCTAATTTGAAAAGACATGAAGATGTTTGCACAATAGTTATTTCAAGTTTTGAAAGCAACATGTGAAAAGATTTAGGACAAAAAGAGTGAGTGGATAATGGAGTGTAAAACTTCTCAGAAGGGTTCACCTCTTGAGATCATATGGAAGATGATTCAAGTGTGTCCTTAGGAATAGGAAATGAGCAATAACAAATAAGCAAAACAAATGATACCGGATGCCAATTGCTGGACTTACACCAATCTCACAAACAAAGGTGGATACCGGATACCAATAAATGGATTTACACCAGTCTCCTAAAACAAACAGGGATATCAGATGCCAATAAATGGACTTATACCAATCTCCTAAAGCAAAACAAAACATGGATGTCAGATGCCAATCTATCTGGGCTTACTCTAATCTCCAACAGATGATCATAGGAATACAAATGCCAACAACATGGTCTTACAATTGAATCCTCACATACAACAAACAAACAAAAGCACTAAGCAAAGAGGACATAAGTGGCCAATGAAATGGTCTTACACTCAATCCCTTCCACATCATAGGAACAATGGCCAATGAATGGACTTACAGTTGATTCCTCAATGGACAAACAAAGATGTGTCACAAAGATATGAAATGATGATCATGCAATAATGAGCAATTAATGATGATAAATGCACAAAGGCAAACAAGCAAACATGTACAGATGAACCAGTAAGCAATCAATGATTCAGTTAGCACACACTATATACAAGCAATTAGGCTCAAGCAAGGGTTAGACTTTAAAGTCAACTGGAATGGGGTAAGTGTTGCTCTTAACCTTAACATTGAGAGTTAAGGTGAAGCAGATGAAAAGGATATGATGGGGTGTGCCTCATTTCTCTTATCCCTGGTCAGGGAGAGCTTCAAATGATAGAAGGTGTGGGAGTTCAGAAAGTTGGAACTCTCTCCACAAGTTAATGACTCTATAGATCTTGGGTTATGATCCACAATGCTACAACATGTAATGTGAGCAAAGGGATGACACACAGAATAGTAGGAGATGGACTACACATCTCTTCTATCTACCAATTGCCTTATCAAAAGGACTTTTCCTGCTTGGGGACAAAGATAAACAATCACAAACATTGCCTCTTAAGGAGGACTTCAGACAGGTGCCTGGCCAAGTAACAGGCCAGGTCTTCCAGACTACATGAAGAAGAGAAGTTATACCTAATTGGTTAAGCAACCAAGCAAAAGCAAGTTCAAAAATGAACTTAAGCAACTAATGTACCTGAAAATAATCCAACTCAATCAGTACTCAATTCAAAAAGTCAAACAGATAATCCAACAGTCAACAGACAATACACAATCAAACAAGTAAGGCTATAATGTGCAAGGCACAAGCTCAACTCAAATGAGCTAGAAGCATCCTACAAAACAAGTCAAGGTTAGTCATTATCAATCAAATAAACCAACTCAAGCAATGTGAATTAATCTCCTTAAGGCCGTGTCCTTCTTAACCTGAAAACAAACTCAAACATGAGAAGCAAACCACTAGGACAAGGCCTAGGGTCAAAGAAGGAGAAATAATCCAAAACAGAACATGAAAATTGACATGAATCAAGATTAATCAACTAAGAACATCATCCAAGTGGTCTCATGTCAATAGCATCAACCAAACTCATTTCATAAAACAATCAAGTCAAAGTATGCAAGTTGGAATCACATTTGAGCAACAGAAATGATCAAAGGCCTATTAATTCCAAAATGGCTCAACAAATCTCAAGAAAACTCATGGCTAAACAGGACACATCAAATGATCAACACACCAAAAATCATGGCATTTGGACAAGTATAATCATGTCAATTAAATTCATCAAGTCAAGGTAAGCATTAACAAGCTCAAAGGAAGCACAAATTGATACATCAACTTAAGGCAATCCTAAAACAGAGATGACAAGTGAGAAATGATTCAAACTAAAGCCAAGACAAACTTCAATGTGTCTAGAAAACACATATGATAAGGCATAAGAATTTCACAAATCATCTAAGTTCAACACTCATCAAAAGTCCAAACATGACCAATCAGCAAAGAAAATCTCAAACAAATCAGGAATGGATCAACAAATTCCACAAAAATTCATGCTTAAACCTAACATCCAGAAGTAACATCATGCAAAAATTCACATCAATTGGCATTTATTTGGCATGGTAATGAAAATCAGCAAATCAAGCAAGCCAAGGTGTGACACACATTGTCACATCTACATTAAACAGATCATATCTCAACATCCAGAAATGGTAAAAATTTAAACTCTATACCAAAATGACCATTAGGATGTCTAGTTTATGTATGTCAATTTTCACATTCATTGGATCAACCATCATCATTTCACAACCAAAATGGCAAGCAAGGTGCAACATAGCATATGCATGAACAAACCCTAGGCAATTTAAAAATCCAACCAAGCACAAATTCTGGAAAAATCATCATAAAATAGAAGACATCATAAGGAACAATGTGCAAAAAATTCCAGGTGATTTGGATCATTATTCATGGAGTTATGATTTTTGGAATGAAGAGAAAAATTAAAAAGACGTGAAATTAGGCATAGCATGGATGAATGAAGAAATGAAATAAAAAGCTAAAGTCTAATTGGAAAATGCAGGCACGGGGAATCGAAGGGAGGATGCGTTTGAATATTTGGCGCGCCTTACAAAACACGTTCGTTTAGACCAAAACCCTAGCCACATGCATGCATGCTGGGAGCGAAAATCCGCAGGAAAACACGAAGAACTCGTAGGAAAATCCGTAGGAAAGGCTATGAAGGCCGTGGAAGAATTCGCAGGAAATTTCCAGCAACATGAACATGATGAAGATCTTCATGATCTTCATCCACGATTTTCCAGAAAAATTCAAAGTCACCAGAAACACAAATTGAGCATATATTCATGAAGATCTAACATCACACAACACGAATCAACATGCATTTCATCCAAAATCATCATAACATGCAAGAATCGAGCAAAATAAAAATCAACATCCAAACTTAAATCGATCGGTTCTCACTCATTTCAGCATGGTTTAACACGATTCAAAGCTCAATCAACTCAGCAATCAGAGATCTATAACATTAGCATAGTAAAAATCGAGATTATGAGAATTAGTTTGTGACCTCTTGTAGCAACAGAAGCGGATTCAGCTGGAATTAGGCCTTGTAATGCTTGGAGAATCTTCTACAATGCTTATGAAGATGTTTAGAATGAAGATCGAAGCTCAGCTATGCACGATTCCACAGTTTCAAAACTTCCCCATTGTTGATGTTCTTGCTTTGAGGAGCTTTAATTTGCACGAATTTCAGTTGAATCTTGCTTGAACAATAATCAGTGATGATGCTAGATGATGAATGAAGCAATGAAAATGCAAATTGATTCAAGAATTGAGAGGAAAAAATGAGAGAAAAGTTTGATGAAAATTTTGAGATCTGAATTTGTGAAGTGTTGTTATCATTTTCTGTTAGGATTAGCTTTATATATGGTGTGCTAATGAGGCTTGTTAATCAGGATTAAGCTAATGCCAAGAGATTAGTGAAATGCAAGTGTTGATGCAATTTGGCCAAAGCACCCTTATCCATGCATGGCAATACTACAGTACCCGGGTTTTGCTTGGAATGCACCTCAAATGTGATTTTGAATCAAATGTCAATGGTGGGAAGTGAAGGCAATGCATATTTTTTAAATTGGAGATTTCCCTCCAAAATTCAAATGAATTTCAAGTGAAAAATCCAATATTTTTATGATGAGAATTGATGAAATATAATGCATGATTATGATAGAGCATATCAAGATGGAAATGTTGCAAAAAGAACCACTCCATTTGGCCTTTTGGTGTGAAAGTTATGCTAGCTTGAAGTTCAAAATTTCTTGGCAATGATTGATCCATAATTTCTTAACCACACATGAGAAATTCATGTCCTTGGACTTTTTGGAAAGGTGAGAGCAAGATCTTCAACTTTCATGTTTGACAAAATTCCATTTGAAGCTTTCTTGATGATGTAAACTTGAGGAGAAGACCTTTCCATTTTTGGCAGTTTCAAATTACAGGTCACTTACTATTTTTGGAAAGTTTTCATCTGACCTCAAATTCTCCCATGTTGATGTTTGACATGTCAAATGAGACTTGTATGAACATGAATGAGGCCTTTTTAACCATCTCCCACCTTCAAATCCAACAGTTGACTTGTGTTGACTGGCTAGGGTTTCAGTTGACTGAAGAATGCCTTGATGTGATTCAAGCCTCTACCACTTGAGATCTTGATTCAAAATGATGTCATAGCTCATATGAACTTCTGTGAATGATCATGGTGCCCAAATTCTCAAGAATGGCCACCATCTATTGCTCAATGGCTGCCTTTGACTGTCTTGACCTAGGATTGCTTCATCTGCAAGTAACAAGGTTAGATGACATATTTTTGTACTTTTGATTAGTAAACAAATGAAAAGCAATGATATACAAATGCAAAACATGCTTGGTGATCAAGACCCACTCAAAAAGATATCCCACCCACAGGGAAGGAAGCAAGGTGTCCAATGATCCTTGAGGCAATGATATGACATGATATGATGCCATGAGGGATCTTAGGGACAAAATTGGGGTCTTGCACATCTGATAGTTGTTTATTATATGTATTTTCTGTATTAATACGATTAAAAGACAGAATGAATCAAAGAATAAATAAGTAATTAAATTTGGCATCATGTGTGTACAATTTGGATGATTGATGTTGACTATGCTTCGGAATCCGACGTTAGTATGGTGAAGCAGCGATACATCGATCGTCCATAGGTTACACAATTGAGATCGATCAAGTTATATATATAATATAAGTAATTCTGATGCAAAATACAGTATATATGATATATTGTTTCTGTTTCGTTCATTCAAACACTTAATGGTTATTTTCCTTTGAGCGATCAATGGTCATTTGCTTCTTGATCCGACATTAGTATGATGAGGCAATGACATGTTGATCAGTCATACTGAATTAACAATGGAGGTTTATTTGACAGTATGAAATTGCTGCATTAGGGTTCATGACGGTACAAGGGTTGTGCTATAAAAGAGTTATGCGATTACGGTTGGGATTGCGCAAGAGTTGTGCTTTAATATGGTGTTGACCTAAAATTCCCCGCAGAGTTGACAACTTGGATCCTCAATAGATCGTTTTCTCCTTTCCCCAGCTAGGGTTGAGTTATTCGGAGCCAGATTATTGGTGTTCATCCCCAACATTTTTCTCCAGTTGGTGTTCCCATCCTGTTGAGATTAACCGAGTGTTGTTGTGGTGATTCAAATCTATGATATTTGCATCCTTTGTGTGGTTTTGTCAACATAATCATAATCATACATATATACATAAAACACGTCATTAGATATTTCATTATGCATTTGTTATTTCATTTGATTTTATTATTCTGATTCCCTGCTACGGTGACATTATTTCCCCATACAGGTTTGGTGTGTCTATCCTTCTTCAATGGTAGTTGGTCATCCTATTAAGCAGAAAGAATTTAACCTTTCTCTTTTCCCCACTGAGTTATTCCCTCGTGGATGATTATTGTTTCAGTTTCCTCTCCAGTTAATTATCTGGATGGAACCACTCCCCTTGAGTTATATCCTCATTTGGGTTGAGTCCTTGTTTGACGGTTTCTCTCTAGCTCTTACCTAGATAGATACTTTTGGGTCTCTTGAGAATCTATTACCTAGTAACTAGTAATATTCTTCTCGATTTTTGAGTACATTACTTTTTCCCAATACCTAGTAAATTGTAATTTACTTCCTTTTGTTATCCCCAGCGGATTCGTTTTGACATTTCCCCAGGAAGTCTATCCTTGATATGTTCATCATAACCGATGATGGATATTCTCCCTTTGTGGTTTTCTACCCAGTAAAAAGGTAGTTATAATCCCTATTTCATTCCCCAGAGAGTTAATCCTTGATATGTTAATCTTAATCGATGACGGATTTCCTCCTCTTCGCGGTCTTCTGCCCAGTAACTAGTAGTTGTAAATCTTGCTTCCCCCTGCTGAGTCTATCCTTGATATGTTCACTTTAACCGATGACAGATATTCTCTCTTTGGTATTTTATCCAATAACCTATAGATATAATTCATACTTTTCTCAAGTACTCTATCCTTGATATGTTCATCCTAACCGATGACAGATATTCTTCCTCTGAGTCTATGCTTGATATGTTCACTTTAGTTCGTGACAGGTATTCTCTTTCTTTGGTCTTCTGCCCAGTAACTGGTAGTTGTAAATCCTATTTTTACAAACAGGTTATTCTTACCCAGTAACCAGTAACAAATGCACCTCCTATTTCTCAGTGAGTCATCCTTGATATGTTTACCCTAATTGGTAACGGATGTCTCTCTGTCAGAGTACATTATCTTCCTACCCAGTAACCGATAATAGATAATATACTTCTGGTACTCCTGCGTTGAATTTCATTCTTCCCTAGTTGAGTTTGGGTGCGTATTTCCTTCGTGAAGTCTCCAATCCCCTATTTGGTTCGAGTATTTCAGTTTTGTTCTAATTTACCCGTCTCTCCTGCAGATTTTCCCTTATCCCCGACCGAGTCCTTCCATTGATCTATTTTCATGGAATTCTTCTCGTATCTCCAGCAGTTTTTAAGTCGTAGTCTGGCCTACGTACAGTAATTTTATCCTCTGGAGTCTCTGTCTCCCTAGTGAGTGTTCCTTATGGAATGCATTTTGCTCCTGTGGACTTTCATTCTTTCCGGATTCTTTTCCTTTGTGGCAATATTTTCCCCATAGAGATTATTTTTAACATTCATCCCATAAGCATTATGAGGTCTCTTAGGGACCAAAATTCGTTTCTAAATATTGTTATTTAAGTCCATTCTACTGAGTGGGTATGAAGATTTTAACCTTCACATCCTCAGTTAGAATGTCCTTAAATAGGGGCAGCTGTCAGACCCCAATTTTGACCCTAAGATCCCTCATGCTATCTCATCATATGCATTGGCTTAGGGATCACACCTTGGCATCCTCCTTTACCCCTCATTCATTGGGTTTGCATTAAGAGAGATCACCAAGCATATTTTATTGTATCATACTTTTTTTCCACTATTTACTATCCAAAATACCAAAAATATGTCAATGTATAGTTTGTTGCTTTTGTAGGTAGTGTGTGTGATCACCCATGCTCCATCAAGCTCATATCTAGGGTTTAAGACCCTCAATGCAAGGAGATCAATCAAGAAATGGTTTACATTGCCTCTAGATATCATATATGGATCCCCATGGCCTTCACATATCATTTTGATCAAGAAATCATCAAGAGCTTGAAGCTTGTTTCCCTTGGAAGCCCTGATTCATCTGGGTATCTTATGTGACTTCCTCAACACGTTTATTCCTCATTTGATCAAGTATTTCAAGGGATAACTCATATTACATCATCCTACATATAAATTATCTTCCATTAGTCCCAAATATCAAGAGAATATCAAGTTTGCAAGTTGGTTCATGGTGGTTGACCAGAGAAAGTCAACTAGTCAAAACTTGGGTTCCCTAGACCCTATCTCCTACAATGTTTGTCATACGAAGATGATTCCAAGATAACAGTTACTTCTTATGACATTCCAAACAAATTTCATGTTGAAGTCAAGAGCTATTTTTTCTTGTAAAGTCATTATTTATGGTAAAAGATTATAGGTCATTTTGTCTTAACCCTAGTTAGGAGGTCAACTTCCAAGAACCATAACTTGCTCAATTTTTATGATATGAAAGCCATTCAAGTTCCATCATAAAACTCAAGGTGTCTTCTCCAAATTTTATGTTTGTAAAAAGTTCAAATTCAACTTACAAATGCATGTGTCAAGAGGCAACATTATAGGTCATTTTGGGCCATTACCATTGAACAAGTGATTTTCCTTAACTTGTAAAATGCATAACTCCTTCATGCTAAATCCAAATGAGGTCAAATTTGTGACTAAATTAAATAGGTTTGAAAGAGATACAACTTTGATGCAGGAACATTTTCCATTTGAAGTCCATAGAAAAAGTTATTCAAGGTGTAAGAAGTGAACATTTGGCTTAGTACTTAGAAAATTTTCATATATATTTGATTTCCCAAACTTCCACCTCAAACTTCATCATGATCCAAGCTTCAAATAGAAAAGTATTCAACATGAAAGTTGTTCCCCTTGATCTCACCTTTCCAAAAGGTCCAAGATCATATCATTTGGATCAAAATTGAGGGACTTGCGCATGGCTCCATTGTGGGATTTGTTTTGGCAAGTTTTGAATTCAAGTGATCATTCCTCTTTGCATGCTTCCATGTAATGACTTCAGCATCAATTTCACACGAATTGGAGACGAGTTGCATCATTCCTCAGGCCCAAATCATTGCCCATGCATCCATGCAATTTGGTTTCCAATTTTGGCAAAATTTCAAGTGGTGCAAAAATCAATTCCCTTGCCTATTTAAACAAGCTCATGGCTTCAGAAATGAGAACAACACCTTGCCTAAGCTTTACCAAGAGAACTCATACCCTCACACCATAGAATTTATTGAGGATTTCATTGAAATCGAGTTTAAGTTTCACCTTCTATTTTGAAGTTAAAACTCCAAAAATTTATTGCCCTTTCCATCTCAATTGATCACTACAAGCAAGAGGAGGAAGAATCAAGCAAATCCATATCAAGATCAAGCTGAATTGAAGCTACTCAAAGGTGAAATTTTGGAAACTTCATCTCTTCGATTCTCTCTCAATTCTTCATTATTCTTTGTGATTTTTGGTTAGCTGAGGTCCTACCAATGTAGGCAACAAGATTTAGTTGCTTTGGGGCCAACTCGAAGCATCTCAGTTCATGATCCTCAAAATTCAAATCCATGTATCTTTTTATATACTTGGAATTGGTGAAAATTGAGGCCAAATTCGAGCTCTTGAGAATTTTCTCTTTGAAATAGTCTCCTTGTTTTTCATTTTTCATGAAGTTGAGGTTGGACCAGTCCGGTGGTGATCACCGGAGAAGATGACCGGAGCTAGGGACCCGGTGGTGTGTTGGCAAGCCCCAAGCCATCTGATTTGGTCCAAACGTTTTAATCTTGACCCTTGGTTGTGATTACCACACGTGTGGCACTTTGAATCAGGTCTTTGGTGGATAGCACACGCGTGGCTGATCAGTCACCATTTTCATTAAGTTTTCGTTACTGATCCGACAAGAAACCGAGAAATTTGAGACATTGTGTAAGCATTTTGGTACTTTTAAAGTCAATTTTAATTCCCATAAAATATTTTAGCATTTCCATTAATTGTGATGTTTATTTTATATTTTCGTGATTTTATGCGTGGGATGTCTGTGTTTTTGTCCTACAGGTCCAGGTGGAAGAACCGAGGAACTCGGAGCTAGACAGTGTGGAATTTCGGCAAGCGAAGGAATGAAAAAAAGTTTGTACAGGGGGCCTGACACGGCCACCCGTGTCAGGAAGAAGGAAAACTAGGAATAAAACAGAGGCTTGACACAGCCGGCCGTGTTAGCTGACACGGCCCTTGTCAGCTGACACGGCCCGTGTCAGGCAAATCCCAAGTCGTGTTACTTCTCCATGGGCGTGTCAAGCTGGGCAGCAAGCTGACATGGACCGTGTCAGCTGACACGGGCCGTGTCATCCCAAGCCCAAATTTTTCCTATTTTCGGGCTTTTATCATCGGGCTTGAACGGCAAGGATATTTTTGGAGTTATCCACCTTTTGCTTGGAATTTTCACTATATAAGGGAACCTTCTACCAAAGAAAATATCATCTTGGAACGAGGCAAACATAGAACTGTCAAGCAATCAAGTATTACAGAGAGCAAGGAGTTCGGAGAGCAGAAGGTTTTCATGAGCGGAAGCAATTGAAGATCCAAATCATCCAATTACTTGTAATGTGTCATTTTTATCTTGAATTCGTTTTGAACAATATGAGTAGCTAAACCCCCCAATGCTAGGGGGTATCCCTAATTTAGAATTGTAATGACTTTGTGTTTAAATTTGCATTGATAATATTATTCTTACGGTAACCTTTTGATGTGTTTAATGCTTTCTCTTTCGGACCAATCGAGATTGTTTTATGGTTATCAATTAGCCTGGACCGCCATTGGTAAGGTTTTTATAAGGTTACTCCGCAGTAGATATCACCTAGGACTAGGGATAACCTGCATCAGAGCATTCTTGATATAATATAGCTTAACTTCACCCTAATTTCCTATGGACATAGAAATTAGGGTAGAATGATTAAAGGTTTTCTCACCAAGGACTTGGGAGAAAATACCCTTGAGAACTGGTAGTAATTGATATTATTTGATGTAATAGTGACTCAGAGTTGTTACAGGGATAAATCATACACCTTCCTTGGTATTGTTCCTCTTACCTTGCGAACTCTTACTTTTCATTATTATTTTCTTTTGCCTTTATTTTTATAATTTTGAATTTAAAAAACCCCAATTATAATTTTTGTTTAATTGAACGATGAATTGAACTCAATATTAACTTGCACTCCTTGAGATCGACATTCGGGGAATTTCCCCTTTATTACTATAATAGGCAAAATAGTACACTTGCTATTTTTCCGATCAAGTTTTTGGCACCGTTGTCGGGGACTGCCAAAATATAGAGTTTAATTTTAAAGTTCAATTAAAATTTTGTTGCTCTACAATAAAATTATTTTTCTGTCATTTATATAGTATAATTTACTAATTTGTGTATGCGAGGAGAAACCTCAGCTGAATTTCTTTTTGACGCGAAAATCGAGAGGACCATTCACCGAAGACGCGGGAATGCAAGAGTGGATTCCAAAGAAGAGAGTACATCTGATCTCTCCGATTTTGAAGAAGAACCAATGGCTGATAATCCTCTAATTCCACCTCCTCCACCTCCGAAAAGACTCCTAGGTGACTATGGAGGTGCAAACACACCGGGTGGTTGACTGACCATTGTCAACCAACCGGTAAATGTGATGAATTTTCAACTACATCCTAGCACAATCAATCAATTGGAGAGAAAACCTTTCACCGGAAAGGTTAATGATGATGCCAACAAACACCTACAAATATTTCTGACCATGGGCACCACTTTGAAAATTGATGGTCATACTGATGAAGCAAAAAAATTGAGAATGTTCCCGTTCACTTTATCTGAAGATGTGGAAGAATGGTTCTACTCTCTCCCAGTCGGCAGTATCACATCATGGGAAGAGATGGAAATTGCATTCTTAACTGAGTACTTTCCAGCATCAGTATTCCTAAGAAAAAGGTATGAAATCCTTAATTTCAAATAGAAGGATGGTGAATCATTGGGAGATGCCTACAAAAGATTCAAAAGGGTCTTAGTAGCATGTCCAACACATAATATGAATCAGACTGAACAAATGTAGATGTTCGTTAACGACCTGAAAATAAAAACAAAACAGTTGATCAATACAGCAGTTGGTGGCTCAACAAATTTCTCAACAGCCACCGGTATTAAAAGGATTATTGAAGCAATAGCTGCCAATGAGCATCTAGAATTATACGATAGGTGTACTAGCCAGACAGAAGGGGTAATTGATCTAAAATTGGAAGCAAATAAAATTCGTTTGGAAGACACAGTTGCTGCCAAAGTAGAAAAGAAATTAAAATCTATGAATATAGGTACTCAACAGATAACTCAAGTCCAGTCGACTCAGTCCATCACTTGTGAAATCTGTAATGGACCTCATCACACGGTTTATTGCTTTGCTACCCCCCAACAAATTGAAGAGATCAAATTTTTAAAGCAGAATAATCCCTACTCCAACACTTACAACCCAGGTTGGAAGAATCATCCTAATTTCTCCTGGAAGGATCAGAGAGGGAATGTTCCGCAATAGGGTACAAGACAATATCAGACTCAGTATCAACAACAGCAGCAACAACAGGCACCTAAAAAGGCAGAATGGGAGATTTCCATTGAAAAATTAGCCGCCCACAGTATAAAGTTTCAAGAAGAAACTATAACGAGTAAAAAAAACACCATTGCCTCCATAAAAAATCCCGAAGTCCAAATGGGTCAGATATCACAACAGTTAGCTTCAAATTCTCAAGCTCCTGGCACCTTACCCAGTGGTATGGTAACAAATCCGCGGGAACATAACAATGTTAACACTGTCGTAACCAGAAGTGGAAAGTCAACGGAAGAAAATAGTATGGAGGTAGATGGATTGAGAGGTTCCTGGAAATGTTCAAAAAAGCTTGAAATAAATATTCCTTTTTCTGAGGCGTTAGAACAAATGCCAATATATGCCAAGTTCATGAAAAACATCATCTCCAAAAAGCCCTCCACTGATATAGACCCGATCATCCTGACTGAAACATGTAGTGCCATTCTTCAAGGTATGAAAATCCTAGTTAAAAAGAAAGATAGGGGATCGATTACTATTCCTTGCACTATTGGTGATAGAAAATTCAAGAAGGCTCGGATTGACTTGGGAGCAAGTGTGAGTTTGATGCCACTATCCATTTACAAGAAATTAGGATTTGGCACCATTCAAGATACTCGGATGACGCTTCAGTTTTTTGATCGCTTTGTTAGGCGACCATATGGGATAGTGGAAGACATTCTGGTAAAGATTCACAAGTTTGCTTTCCCAGTTGAGTTCGTCATTCTGGAAATGCCCGAAGATAAGGAGATTCCTCGCATATTGGGCAAACCATTTTTAGAGACAAGACGATGCATGATAGACATATAGGAAGGAACGATGACCCTCAAAGTCTATGATGAAGAGCTAAAAATTGATGTGCAGAACATGATGCAATACAAAGATGATATTGGCACAAGCCACACTGTGGAGATAATAGATCAGGTAATTGCTCAAGGAATTGAAAAGAAAATGCCCCAATCACCGTTAGAACGTGTTTTGAGTCTATCGATTTTCGAAAGTGATGAAGATGAGGGGAATTCTGAAGTGCTCGCTATGATGGAAAAATAACCTGAATGGATTAGATCTAAACCACACCGGTGGGAAGATTTAATACCACCTCCACCATCAGATATCACTCAAGAACCCAAAATAAGGGCAGATCTGAAATAATTACCAGCAGATCTAAAGTATGTATTTCTAGAGACTGGAAAAAAATGCCCAACTATTATCAACGCTAGTCTACAAAGTGTCCAAGAAGCAGAACTCATTCAAGTGATAAACAAATACTAGGGTGCAATTGGATGGACAATCGAGGATTTGAAAGGTATAAGCCTGACAGTTTGCATGCACAATATCTTAATGGAAGACGATCATAAGCCGGTGGTGCAACCACAACAAAGACTTAACCCAACCATGAAAGAAGTGGTAGGCAAAGAGGTTGTAAAATTGTTGGATGCGGGATTAATTTACCCTATCTCCGACAGCTCATGGGTAAGTCCAATCCATGTGGTACCACAAAAAAAGGGAACTACGGTGATTAAAAATGAGAATAATGAGTTAATTCCAACCAGAATTCTTACAGGTTGGAGAGTGTGCATCGATTACAAGAGACTGGATATGGCAACACGAAAAGACCACTTTTCGTTACCATTCATTGATCAAATGCTGGAAAGGTTAGTTGGTCATGACTACTACTGTTTCCTCGATGGGTACTCGAGATACAATCAGATTGCTGTGGCCCCTGAAGATCGAGAGAAGACCACCTTCACATGCCCATATGGTGTTTCCACTTACAGAAGCATGCCATTTAGGTTGTGCAACGCACCTGCCAATTTTCAAAGATGTATGACATTAATCTTTGTTGACATGCTCGAAAAGCATATGGAAGTATTTATGGATGACTTTTCAGTATTCGGTTCTTCTTTTGATAAATGTTTAACTAACTTGTCCCTTGTGTTAGAAAGATGCCAGCAAACAAATTTGATCCGGAATTGGGAGAAGTTCCATTTCATGGTACATGAAGGGATAGTATTGGGACACAAGATTTCCAACCGAGGCATCAAAGTGGACATAGAAAAAGTGGAGGTAATAGTTAATTTACCACCACTGGTGAATGAAAAAGGAATCTAAAGCTTCTTGGGACATGCGGGGTTCTATCGCAGGTTCATAAGAGATTTCTCCAAGATCGCAAAACCACTAACTAGCCTACTGGTGAAAGACATACCTTTCCTTTTTGACAAAAAGTGAAACGAAGCCTTCGAGACTCTAAAGAAGGAACTTGTGTCTGCCCCCATAATTATTGCCCCTGATTGGTCTCTCCCTTTTGAGATCATGTGTGATGTAAGTGATAATGCAGTAGGGGCAGTATTAGGGCAACGAAAGGCGAAGCTTCTGCATGTGATCTACTATGCAAGTCATGTATTGAACCCCGCTCAAATGAATTATGCAACCACCGAGAAAGAGATCCTTGTTGTTGTTTATGCTTTTGATAAGTTCATATCCTATTTGTTGGGATCAAAGGTAATTGTGTATACTGACCATGCAGCTTTAAAATATCTTTTTGCCAAACAGGAATCAAAACTAAGGTTGCTGCGATGGATCCTATTTCTACAAGACTTCGACATGGAAATCAGAGACAAAAAAGGGAGTGAAAATGCTGTTGCGGATCACTTATCTCGGATGACTCCGATACAAGAAACAGAAGAAACACACCCCATCAGAGATGAATTCACCGACGAACGTATCCTAGCCATTACGAACATCCCATGGTTCCCAAATTACGTGAATTTTGTGGTTGGTGGAATAATACTTGATGATTTTGATTCTAACAAAAGGAAAAGGTTTTTGCATGCTTGCGGGTTTTATGTGTGGGAAGATCCATTCTTGTACCAAAAGGGAATAGATGGGTTGGTGAGGAGATGTGTCCAGGAAGAAGAACTAAGGGACATCCTCAGAGATTGTCATAACTCATACTATGGAGGACACTTTAGCGGAGGTAGAACAACAGCAAAAGTCCTTCAATATGGACTGTACTGGCCTACACTGTTCAGAGATGCACAAGGGATAGTGAAAGAATGCGACAGATGTCAGAGGACAGGTAACATATCAAAGAGAAATCAGATGCCTCAGAATGCCATGTTGGAGGTACAACTGTTTGATGTGTGGGGAATAGACTTTATGAGACCCTTCCCACCGTCCTTTGGAAAGCAGTACATTCTGGTAGAAGTTGACTATGTGTCAAAATGGGTGGAAGCAGTAGCATTACCCATAAATGATGCTAAAGTGGTGATCAATTTCCTAAAGAATTACATTTTCGCTCGGTTTAGGGTACCAAGAAAACTAATTAGTGACGAAGGTACCCATTTTCTGAACAAGCTGATGGAGAACCTGTTAAGGAAATAGAATGTAAAGCATAAAATAACCACACCGTACCATCCTAAGATAAGTCGATAGATTGAAGTATCAAATCGGCAGATAAAGCAGATTATGGAAAAGACAGTTAGCGTATCGTGAAAGGATTGGTCGATCAAGCTAGAGGAAGCGCTATGGGCATACCGAACAGCATTCAAAACCCCCATAGGCATGTCTCCGTACCAACTAGTCTACGATAAAGCTTGTCATTTGCCACTCGAACTCGAGCACAGGGCATTATTGGCTACCAAATTTCTAAACTATGATCTTTCCAAAGCGGGGAAATCCCATATTCTTCAATTACAAGAGCTAGAAGAATTCAGAAATCGAGCATATGAGAATGTCAAGATATACAAAGAACAAACAAAAACATGGCATAACTGGCGTATTCAGAAGAAAGAACTTCAGGAAGGACAACTAGTGTTATTATTTAATTCCAGGTTGAAGTTACTCCCTGGAAAACTAAGGCCGAGATGGTTGGGACACTTTATGATACATAAGGTATTTCCACATGGAGCCATTGAGCTTAGAAACCCGGCAAATGGGGACACAATTAAGGTAAATGGGAAGAGAGTCAAACTGTACCTACAAAGGTAGGAGGGTGGTCTGATAGACAAAGTCCGTCTTACCTGAAAAGAGGAAGGACCGTCGAGCCATACGACGTTAAACGAAACGCTTCGTGGGAGACAACCCAAGCAATTTTACTTTTAATCAATGTGTGTATGATTGTAGGTGCACAGGCGCTCTACAAAGGAGGGGAAAAGCACTTCAATAAATATATAATTCGGGTTGAACGGAAGGATGCTACCAGAAGATGAACAGAATTAAAGATCCTAAAAACGGGCAATTTTGCAGTCTGACACGAGCACCCGTGTCAGGACCATGGAAAGAAATAGAAAAAGGAGTAAAACCAGTGGTATGACACGGCCACCTGTGTCAGCTGATACGGGCCGTGTCAGGAGCATTGAAGGATGATGGTTTTTGGGCGTGGTAGTGGCCTGATACGGCCGCCCGTGTCAACTGACACGGCTCGTGTCAGGAGGCCTGTAAGGTCTCTTTAGACAGTAGCCTGATACGATCGGTCGTGTCAGTTGACGCAGACCGTGTCAAGGAGACGGGATTTAAATTTTTTGAAAATTTTCATTTTTCGTGGGACCCACCATTTTAATTTACCATTAACCACACCTCACCCACCTATCCCTCTTCCCCATAATCAGATTTTCAACCACTAATTTCTCTTTCTCCCTCACAATTTCATCTTCCTCACTTTTTCTCCCTAAAATCCTCTTCAACCTCCATTAAACCTTCTCACTAAAAGCTTCCATAACTACCACTTCCATTACCTTATCGCAACAACACCCTTCACAACTATTACTCCATTTTTCGTCCTCGTCCTAACCACGGTTTCAGAATCTTCTAATTCCATATATTTAAAATTTTGTTTTTTTGTGTAGGTCCAAAATGCCCCGGAGGAGAATTTTGACAGGAAAGCAACAATTATTCGAAATGGCAAGGTCACGGAAGCGATCCAGCCGAAACCCGAATCCGTACAACATTCTATTCGACAATCCAGAACAGGAAAAGCGGTATCAAGTCCACCGGAAAGGAAAGCTCACACCTACCAGGTATATGTGAGAGCACACGTTGAACGCTTTAGGGCTAAAAATTGAAGTGGACAGGATGTTCCACGTATTGGGGATGCTGGAGTTTATGAGCCTTGAAGCGCCGACGTATGAGCGCATCACGCTCGAATTCCAACTCGAAAAGAGATGGATTGACATAACCAAGTACTATTTTGGGACTTTAAGTTTCCGTCTGTTCAATAATTATATGAATTGTCTATGGAAGAATTGGCAGGGATACTCCGACTCCCGCTGTACGAACCGGGGATGGTCCTAGATGGGTTTTCTCCAAAAGACTTCCGGATTTCCATCACAGGGAGGACGAATTACACCTCCAAGGATGCTAAAGCCTCCGGCATCCAAAACCCGTGTTTCCGCTATGCCTAGAAGGGTTTGGCTTACACCCTGTTCGGATGGGGCGATAACACGAGTGTGGCAACTCAATGAGAGTTGTTTTTTATGTACTCGATGGTGCAAAACAAGGTCACTAATGTGGCTGCCTTTGCAGCTGATTATCTTGGCAGAGTTGGCCGAGTGGACTTCGGAGGCATCTTCGTCGGAGGCATGATCATCCAAATTGTTGAACATTTCGGGTATCAGATGGTTTTACTTGAAGACACGCCGGTAGCAGGTAAGACCAAAATTGACATGGCAGCTCTGATATAGCAAGGTATGATTTCTGTTGCTCCCACTTATTATTTTGTTCTCATTCATAAACAGTTTATTATGGCTCTTCCGGATCCGAACATAGTTAGTATTACTGACTATGCAAACTGGCTATATGTGAGTGTTGACCCCGACACTAAGGAAGGCCACGATGTTAAGCACTTTGCTACAGGTGAGCAGTTTACAGGTGACCATGCGGATGCAACAGAAGCAGAAGAGGAGGAGCCTCAGGAACAATTTGTACCCCCACCTCCGGAACCTGCCCAGCAGGAAGCGAGATCCTCTTACTGGTCTGCCGACCAATGGACCTGGGTACAAACTGAGCTCGGTGACTTGAGGACCGAGCAAACACGGAAAGTTATCGATCAGGCCCGACAGGGGGCAATGTTGGATGAAATGAGCCTCATGATGCGACAATTGATGTTGCATTTTCCACCCCTGCCTCCTCAGTAGAGTGTTGTACGTTACCTCATTCGTCCTTGTTCGCAAACATTTAGGCCAATGTTTAGTTCAAGTATGGGGGAGGTTTTATGTTATTTCTAGTATTTTGTTAATTTTTCTAATAATTTTGTTATTTTACATTATTACTGTTTTGCATTTGGTTTTTATGTTTTAGGATACAATATGCTGTAAGTATTTCATGTCCGTGGTGTTATTGTAAAATTAGTGATGATCACGGGTGATAGTGGATGAAATGATCACTCCGCTTACCATTGCTTGGTGTGAAGGATCTTCCAAGGAAGTTGACACTATTGAAGAAAAAGATCAGACGCAACGTATACAGCTTAACCAACATAAGTGCCATGTGCATTCCGAAGTAAGGAAGAAGTTGCACCATACCATAGGTATTATGGATGCTGTCAAGTTATACCTAACAGGGTGAGTGCATAAAAAGCCAAACACATTGATCATCATGAGCGATATTCAAGTATGTCTTTATCACTCTGAATTTGCGTATATTCTCTGGGATTGTCACTGCATATCTACACACACTGAGGCACGTTGTTTGAATATAGCCTTGAGCCTTTCTAGCCTTCCCGGTAATTTTAGCTTGTACCCATTGTTTGTTTAACCCCGTAAATATAACCCGCGGCCAAAACATTTTCTTACCCTGTTCGGACTCAAGGTGATATTATTAAGTTGTGTTAAAATTCTAAGTTTGGGGTAAACCCCGTAAGTTTCAAAAACCAAGGTGAGTGCGAAGAAAAAAAACAAAAAGAGGATCATCGAAGAAAAAAAAGAGAGAAAATAAAATAAACTCGATGGTTCAAAATAAGCACTGGACGAAGGAAGGGCACTCGGGTGAAAAAACAAGAATAGCAAAGAAAAACTTGAGCTATCGAAGAAAAAAAAGGAAAAGAAGGAAAATGAACAAACACAGTGAAAATAATAGTAACATTGACTCTGAACCAAAAGCCATTTGTTTCCCGTTTTGTTGTAATTTCCACACCATAACTCAAGCCCCGTTACAACCCGAAAGACCTCAAAAAGTGTGTGTTGTGTGAAGGCGATATGAAAGGAGAAATTATTCAAACTTATGAGTTGGTATTGCATATTCTGAATTATGAGTGAAAACACGTTAACCCCGAGAGACTTGGTGAGAGTGTGATATAAGTTGACAAGTGAAACGGTACCTCGAAGTGGAAGTACGACGGAAAACTCACGAGGAAAAGCAGGAACTTTAAGAGGAATATGGAAGGCGTTAGCGAAAGATCTCAGCAGTGTCAGGATAAGAATGAAAATCTTGGGAAGTGACACGCGGTGTCGTCTAAAATATTACTTGAGGGCAAGCAATGAGCTAAGTTTGGGGTTGTGATCAGTCACCATTTTCATTAAGTTTTCGTTACTGATCCGACAAGAAACTGAGGATTTTGAGACATTGTGCAAGCATTTTGGTACTTTTAAAGTCAATTTTAATTCCCGTAAGATATTTTAGCATTTCCATTAATTGTCATGTTTATTGTATATTTTCGTGATTTTATGCATGGGATTTTGTGTTTTTGTCCTACAGGTCCACGTGGAAGAACCAAGGAACTTGGAGCTAGACAATGCGGAATGCTGGCAAGCGAAGGATTGAAAAAAAGTTGGTACATGAGGCCTGACACCGCCACCTGTGTCACCTGACATGGGCCGTGTCAGGCAGAAGGAGAACTAGGAATAAAACAGAGGCTTGACACAGCCAACCATGTCAGTTGGCACGACCCATGTCAGGCAAATCCCTAGCCGTGTTGCTTCTCCATGGGCATGTCAAGCTGGGCAGTAAGCTGACATGGCCACCCGTGTCAGCCCAGGCCCAGAATTTTCCTTTTTTCGGGCTTTTATCTTCGGGCTTGAGCGACAAGGATATTTTTCGAGTTGTCCACCTTTTTCTTGGAACTTTCACTATATAAGGGAATCTTCTACCAAAGAAAAGATCATCTTGGAATGAGGCGAACACAGAATTGTTAAGCAATCAAGTATTACAGAGAGCAGAGAGTTCGGAGAGCAGAAGGTTTTCATGAGCGGAAGCGATTGAAGAACCAAGTCATCCAATTACTTGTAATGTGTATCTTGAACTCATTTTGAACAATATGAGTAGGTAAACTCCCCAATGCTATGGGGTGTCTGTAAGACCCCAATTTTGGCCCTAAGATCCCTCATGCAATTCCATCATAAGCATTAGCATTTGGATCATAACTTGGCATCCTCCTTACCCCTCTTTCATTCGGTTTGTTTTGGGAGAGATCACCAAGCACTTTGTGATTGTATCATACTTGTATTTTATGATTTCACTAACCAAAATACCAAAAATATGTCTTTGCATTTGTCTAACTCTTTTGTAGGAATGGCATGATTCCATTGATTCATCAAGTTCACATCTAGGGTTTGAGACCCTCATGAACAAAGAGCACAACCAAGAATTGATCCAAGAATGGTTATGATCATCATATATGAGTCCCAATGTTCTCTACATATTATATTGATCAAGTTTTCTTCAAGAGTTTGAGGGTGATTTGCCTTGGAAACCCTAGTTTGACTGGGTATCTTGAGTAACTTCTCCAACAAGCTATCTCACCAATTGATCAAATTTCTCAAGGGACACTTTAAAATTCATCATACTATGCATATATTGTCTACCATGAGCCAATAAATTCAAGAGAATTGGAAGTTAGCAAGTTGGTTGATGGTGGTTGGCCAGATGGATTCGTCTGATCAAAACTCGGTCTCCCTAGACCCTATCTCCTACAATCTTCACAATATGAAAATAATTCCAAGAGAAAATTTACTATATATGACATTCCAAACAACTTTCATGTTGAGACCTAGATCTATTGTTGCTTGTAAAATCATTTTCTATGTTGAAACATTATAGGTCATTTTGTCTAAACCCTAACTTGAAAGTCAACTTCCCAAGGCCATAACTTGCTCAATTTTTATGATATGAAAGATTTCCAAGTTGAAAAATCAAATTCAATGTGTCTAATTCAACTTTTATGTTTGGAGTGGGAGCTAATTCAAATATTTTGAGCATGTTATATGAGGTTACATTATAGGTCACTTTTGACCTATACCATTGATCAAGTGATTTTTCCAAACTTCAAAAATGCATAACTCTATCATTTCAAATCCAAATGACATGAAATTTGTGATCATTTTGAAGGTATTTGAGAGAGATACAACTTTGAGGAAGACACTTTTCTCATTTGAAGCTCATATCAAAAGTTAAGCAAGGTGGAATATTGAGACATATGGCTTGACACTTAGAAAAAAATTGATATGTCAAAAATTTCCAAACTTCCACCTCAAATTTCTCCAAGTTACAAACTCCAAATGGAAAAGTGTTGAACATGAAAGTTGCTCCTCTTTATATCACCTTTCCAAAGAGCTCAAATTCATTCATTTTGGACAAGGAATGCATAGGTTTCGCATGGCATGAACATGGTGTCATCACTTGGCAAGGATCAAACTTCAAATCCAAATGCACACTTGCCTTGCAATTCAAGCTGAATTCAGACTATCTAACATTCATTTGTAGACTTATGGCAATGATTTTATGGGCCTATGCGCGCCCATGCACCCATGCATCATCAATGACCAAATTTGGAAAGTGATTTCAAGTGGGCAAATATCAATGGTTTCAGCTATAAATAGAGCCCCATATGCTCAACAATCAAGACACATTCACGCCAGCTTTGATCCCCCATCTCTAACCCTCACATTGCAAAGGATAAACCTGAGAAATTCATTTGAATTTGAGGTTGAATTTCCACTGTTTTGAAATTCAAATCTTCAGGAATCCACAGCCTTTTAAGCATTTAATCCTTCTTATGCAAGCATTTGGAGTGAGATCAAGCACGAGCGAGATCAAGATCAGTTGAATCCAGACCTCCATTGAAGGTAATTTCCAGAAATTTTGATCTCTTCGATTCTCTCAAATTCTTGCTCAATTCTATTGATTCTTTGGTTATCTGAAGTCCTACCAATGTAGGCAAGAAGATTGAGTTGCTTTGAGGCCAAATCGAAGCAACTCAGTTCATGTACCTCAAATTTCAACTCCATGTATCTCTCAATATACTTGGAGTTAGAGTGAATTGAGGCCAGATTCGAACTCAGTCCATTTTTACTTTGAAATCATGTCCTTGTTTTCAATTTTGGTGATGGTTGATGGTGGACTAGTCCGGTGAGGTCCACCGGAGAAGAAGACCGGAGCTACAGCTCCGCCCATGCGCTGACATGTCTCACAGCCACAAAATCCATGTAATTTGTTTTAATCATGATCGTTCCTTTTGAATACCAATGTTATGGCGCGCGGACTCATGTGCACGGTGGAACGCGTGTTTCTGGCCACTTGATCTACCACCTCAATTAATGAGGGAATCAAGTGGTCCACGTTTTTTTCTGATATTTTAATTTTCATTTTAATTGCATTATTTTCAATAATTCATATTAAATTCTATATTGATCCAAAATATATGGGACTTTCACCAAAAAAATTCAAATATTTTTCTCTTTCATATTCTGAATTAAAATTATTTTTTGAATCATTATTAATATTTTTCATGAATTAATTGATTTTGCATTTGTTTTTAATTGTTTAAAAATATTTTTAAATGTCCAAAAATTATGAAATTTTTTCTCCAATGTCCTTTGACCTTGTTTGACCTATGATAAATCTCATGGTCATTTCTTTGGTGTTTTGATGAGATTTTAGGAATTGGACAAACCATATTCAGTTTAAATGCACTATTTTAGTATTTTAATTTGAATAAATGTCAAATAAATTTGTTGACCAATTGTGATGGCTTGTTTATGTTTGACTCTCGTTGTTGGGCATTGGTCAAGGTTGATTTGAATTTGTCAAATTAATATCATTGGATTTAGGGGATTAATGGAATGTACATTCCATCTCCCAAAATGAATGGATGATATTAATTTGGTAAAAGTCCTCCTTTGACCAATTTGTGTTTTGATCCATTCCCCTCCCTCTTCATCTCATTCCCCTTCTTTATGCATTCATCTCATTTGGCCTATGATATCTCAAAGTCCTAATGCTAGTTGATTGAAAAATTGACACGAGTATGGATGAGATTAGGCAACACCTTTTGCATATTCTTTTTGTGTGTGGTATGGTTCATGAGCATGGTCCATTATACTATGTCTCTAACATGCATTAACACCAAAATTCTATTGCCCGACCTCAAATAGTTGTGACTTCTACATAAGTCCAATTACGATTGCTTAACATAGCACTAAATGTGTGACATAAAAGGCATAAGCATTCTAGTTAGTGAGATTGTAATTCTCCCCTCTTTCATGGTATTGTGTGGAAACTTGGCCTTCTTTCCTTCCTTTGGAAGATGTTTTGGTTCAAGGATTCATGCTTGTGACAAGTGGGTTGAGTGTTCTCCAAAGAATGTCTTGAAATGAAAAGCAAAAACAAAAGAATACTAACTTCTAACCAATTAACTACTAACTTTTAATTTCAAGCTTTTACTTTAATGCAATTTACTTTTAGCACTCTATTTCATTTGTCATTGTTCATATCATTCTAATTGTTTATGTTAATGCAATTTTCACTTTGTCCATTTGGACCATATTGTGTGATATATTTTTCTTGTGTATACTTTGCTTGTTTGTGTGGTCTTTGATCATTAATGTACATAATAATAACAAAAAACCCTAAAAAACTTTTGAGTGGACTGTTGGTTTGATCTTGGACAAATGGACTTAGAATCTAGGCAACCTTCCTATGCTAAAGGACTTGGCCAATGCCAACTTGCTGAGAAATCAAGTGCTTGCAATTTGAACTTCATCTGATACATCTTTGAAGACATCTCTAAGTTCATCTGCGACATGATCATTGTGAACCTGTTATTTTGAACTTGTGACTTACGGAATTCATTTGTTGCATGGGCTATTTTGGAGAAGATCATGGAATGGATAAGCTTGGATGTGTTCATCTTTATTTAATGCCTTTCTCTTCAAGATAATATAATTGTGCATTTATGTGTTGCTTGATTCTAAAAGTCCAAGGGAATTCTGGGTTTCTATTGACATTCTTGTCTATTGGATTGCTACCCATTTGGTCAGATCTTTTCAACTCTAAACTTTTAATTTTATACATAGGATAGTCTATTCATCTTCTCCCCCTTTATTTAATTTCAAAATCTCTCCCTGCATTTTTCAAAATCTTCTTTGTGTGAACTACTTTTGTTCTAAACTTAGACTACTTTTGCAAAAAAAAAAAAGAAATTTTGGCCTTATGCCATTGCATTTTCAAACTTCTTTTCTTAAATCAAACTTGTAAATAAACTTAACTATACTTGACTTAAACTTTCAAAAAGCCAAAAAGAACTAACTCATTCAAACCATTTTTAGGCCTTTGTGCCTTTCAAACTTAATTTTTATTAAAAACAATGCATCCATTTTGAAATTTGTATCACGAACTATGAGGTTTTGATCCCTCATTTTTATGTTGGTACGTAGGCACAAGACCGAAGGTCTTGTCAAACACAAAAAATATAATTAATGAATTCTTTTCTCATCCCCCTATTCTATTTGTTTGTAAACATCATATTATGCCAAGTACATATGCACACAAAAAGGGCTCCCTAGGAGTACCTATGTCACTTTAGGTGCTAACACCTTCCCTCTGTGTAACCAACCCTCTTACCTGTAATCTCTGACATTTTATTAGTTTTGATTTGAAAACTTCTTACTTTTGGGTTTTGTTCGTACTTTTTACCTTTTCCCTTGGAAACAATAAAAGCGCGGTGGCGACTCTTGTTATTTGATCTCTAGCTTGTCAATAGCTTGATGATCATGAATTTACCGCTACAGTGTCCTTGATTTAGAATTGTAATGACTTTGAATTTACATTTGCATTTATAATATTATTCTTACGGTAACCCTTTGATGTGTTTAATGCTTTCTCTTTCGGACCAATCGAGATTGTTTTATGGTTATCAATTAGGCTGGACCGTCATTGGTAAGGTTTTCATAAGGTTACTTTGCAGTAGATATCACCTAGGACTAGGGATACCCTGCATGAATCAAAGCATTCTTGATATAATAAAGCTTAATTTCACCCTAATTGCATATGGACATAGAAATTAGGGTAGAATGATTAAAGGTTTTCTCACCAAGGACTTGGGAAAAATACCCTTGAGAACTCGTAATAATTGATATTTGTTTATGCAATAGTAACTCAGAGTTGTTATAGGGATAAATCATACATCTTCCCTGACATTGTTCCTCTTACCTTGCGAGCTCTTACTTTTCATTATTATTTTCTTTTGTGTTTATTTTTACAATTTTGAATTTAAAAAACCCCAATTGTAATTTTTGTTTAATTGAACGATAAATTGAACTCAATATTAACTTGAAGTCCTTGAGATCGACATTCGGGGAATTTCCCCTTTATTACTATAATAGGCAAAATAGTACACTTGCTATTTTTCCGATCAATGACCATCAGATTTGCCACCTCAATTAATGAGGGAGATCTGATGACCCTTTTTTTTTGTATTTTCTGATTTTTCATTTAATTGCTATATTTTGTTTAATTCATAATAATTTCATTTTTAATCCAAAAAATATGGGACTTTCACAAAAAAATATTTAAATATTTTTCTCTTTCCTTTTCTGAATTAAAATTATTTTTTGGATTAATTTTGATATTTTTCATGAATTAAATGTTTTTATGCATATTTTTAATTGTTTAAAAGTACTTCTGACTTTTCAAAAATCATGAAAAAAAATTCTAAGGTCCTTTGACCTTGTTTGACCTAGGATAAATCTCTTGATCATTTATTTGGTGTTTTGAAGAGGTTTTAGGTTTTGACCAAATTAAATTATATTTTAATGCATTTTTAAATTGATTTTTAATTGATTAAATGGGTAAAAATTATGTTTAGCCACTTTTATGGTCTTGTGATGTTTGACTATTTGTTTGGGCCTTGGTCAAGGTTGATTTGACTTTTGTTGGATTAAAATCATTGGATTTAGGGGATTGATGAAATGTACATTTCATCTCCCAAAATGAATGAATGATTTTAATTTGATAAAATTTCTCCCATGACCAATTTTTGTTTCTCTACCTCCCCTCCCTCTTTATATTCATCCCTATTCTTGCCCATTCCTTTCATTGACCAATGAATTCTCAAATATCCTAAGGCTAATTGGTTCATCAATGACCTTGTGTCAGATGAACCAATACAAGTACGAATAAGATAGGTTCATCCCTTTTGATCTTTTTCTTTTAGAGTGTGGTATATTTTAGGAGCTTGGTTTATCATACCAAATCTCTAACATGCATTAACACCTAAATTTTTATTACCCAGCCTCAGATAGTTGGGACTTCTACATAAGTCCAATTACGATTGCTTAACATAGAGCTAAATTTGACCCTAAAGGCATAACATTATAGCAAGTGAGATTGTAAGTCTCCCATCTTTCATGATATTGTGTGGAAACTTGGCCTTTTTTCCTTCCTATGGAAGATGTCTTGGTTCAAGGATTCATGCTTGTGAATAGATGGTTGAGTGTTCTCCAAAGAATGACTTAATCAATTAAAAAGCAAAATACTACTAACATTCAATTAACTTTGACTAACATTTGACTAAATCTTATTAAAATTGATTTACTTTCAAGTCATTTACTTTATGAAAATTAATTTTCAGTCATTTGTCATTCATTGCCATTTATATCTCATTTAAATTGTTTATGTTTATGCCATTTTCACTTTGCTCATTTGAGCCATATATTATGATTGTATATATCTGTCTGTGTATTTTGACTTTTGTTTGTGGTCTTAGTACCTTAAAATACTTAATAAAAAAGAAAAACCCCTAAAAATGTTTGGTGGACTGTTGATCTTGATTTGAACTTTAGGACTTAGAACTAGACAACATTCCATGTGCAAAAAGGACTTGGCCAATGCCAACATTCTGAGACAACATTATTGTGAACTGAGCCTTCATATGATACAAGTCTTGGGATTCATTTGAACTCATCTGCTACATTATCTTGATGTAAATTATTACTTTGATATGGTGTCTAATGCTTTATTCTGAGTTGATCAAGGAGCATTTCATCTGATACATGAGAAGACAAAGAAGACTGCTAGCTATGGAGTTGCATGCTTGGATATGGCTATCTTTATTTGACACCTTGATCTTCATGATGTCTGATATTGCTAATTTCTTGTTGATTATTGCTTGATTCAAAGTCCAAAGGGAAAATGGGTTTTCTATATGACATACTTGTTTGTTGGATTGTGAAATTCTGGTATCAGATATGAGATGTCGAAGGTAATGTCACGACACTAATATCTGAGTAATGCAAACAGAATAAAGATAGAGAAAAGTAATACAAGATACACAAGCAATTGTTAACCCAGTTCGGTCCAACTCACCTACATCTGGGGGCTACCAAGCCAGGAAGAAAATTCACTAAAATAGAATTAGTTCAAAGACTCTCCGTACACTTCAACAAGTTACAGTCTTTCTCACCTAATCTCTACCCGTGCAATTTCTACCTAAGCACTCTTAGATATGAGAACCCACTCACTTCCCTACAATCACACCTGTGATCTTAAACAACAATCCCTTGAGAAAAGAAAATACTTTTCAATTACATACTCTTGATTTGACTTCACAGTTTCAATCAAGAAGACACACTTTTGATCTTGCTTCACAACTTTGATCAAGAAGACACACACCCTTGCTTAACAGCTTTAGAGTGACAAATTACAACCACAAATCAGTCCAATTCAATCATCAAGGGATGACTTGAATGGCTTACAAGTCTCACGATGAAACAGACACAAACCCTAGCTCTCTCTCTATATTTCGCTCAGTATTGGTTGTGTATTCAAACAGGTTTTCTAAGTCCCTTTTTATAGAAGCATCCAGCTGGGCTTGGACATCTTGAAAACCCTAAATCTATTTTCCAATCAAATCTTTTTATAACAGCTGGTTAGATCTCCTTGTAAAATAAGTAAATCTGGTTGTAATCCATGATTGAATGCGCCAGCCAATCAGATCTTCAATCATACAAAGATTGCCATTAATTGTGCAATCACAAAACACCAGACATTCACACTGAATGTTCTGTGTACAGGATGTCGTGACATCGGGTCTGACATCCTGGAAAAATCCTGCATAATCCAATAATTCCTTTTATAACTTCCAGCAGGTACAACCATATCAGATGCCATGACCTTGTGTATGTCATCTGAAACAATCCTGCATGAACATGTCTTTCATTTAACCTCCAGCAGGTACATCCAATATCAGAAGCCATGTCATTGTATGTGGCATTCTGAAACAATCTTGCATGAACATGTTCTTGAACTCCAGCAGGTACATAGGATATCTCATGTTAAGACATCACACATAACATCTTGTGAACATTCTTTGTTTTACCAAAATTGCTGCCAACTCTTAGAATCAACAAACTCCCCCTTTGGCAAATTTTGGCTAAAACATATATCTGTCCTTTTTGTTCACAAGGTAAACTATCAGCAGTTAAACAACTTAATAGTAGTTTAAACAGCATCAGAAGCAAAACAATTACTAGCTATAACTACTAGTAATACACGCATGCACAAGGGTACTTCTCCTCCCCCTAAATTTGTGCAACACAAACAGAATTACTAGTTATGGAGGCAACTAGTAAGACACACAAATGCACAAGGGTACTCCTTCTCCCCCTAAATCTGTGTACACAACAAACAGTCTCCATGAACATAACAACTACTCTAACTCCAGCACCTGTACCAGCCAGAATGTCATTCTGACATCTGCTTCAACAACAACACATGTGCACCATATCAGACATCCTCTTTGACATCTGTAAACAGAACAACATTCTGTTTTAACACCTGTGCACTTCCTTTAATAATAGTTGTCCTCCAGCTATATACATCCCACAACTTCCACAACAGCTACCATATCAGCACTTCTCCCCCTTTTTAGTCAAAATTGACCAAAGGTGACCTTTTTCAAAAACAATAAAACTTCAGTCTTTCAAACATCAGCATCAGAATAGCTTCCAGCCACACAGTCTAGTCTTCGCCGCAACACAGTTTACCCAGTCAGAAATATCCTCTGGGATAACCACAAACTCCTTTACTTGCTATAGGTTCTCATGAACACAGATCCCCAACTTCCCCCTTAAACATTCAAATTGATTGGTATCCAAAGCTTTAGTGAAAATGTCTGCTAATTTTTTTTCAGTAGTAACATGCTCTAGAGTTATGATCTTCTCTTCTACAAGTTCTCTGATGAAGTGATGACGAATGTCAATGTGCTTTGTCATGCTATGTTGAATAGGATTTTTGGAAATATTTATGGCACTCAGGTTATCACAATATAATGTCATGACTTCTTATGTGACATTGTATTCAGACAATATCTGCTTCATCCAGACCAGTTGAGAACAGCTACTCCCAGTTGCTATGTATTCAGCTTCAGCAGTGGATAGAGATACACAGTTTTGTTTCTTGCTAAACCATGAAATCAGATTGTTCCCCAAAAAGAAGCATCCCCCAGATGTGCTTTTCCTATCATCATCACTTCCAGCCCAGTCAGCATCACAGTAACCAGTCAACATGGATCCAGATCCATGAGTATACAACATCCCATAGTCACTGGTGCCATTGACATATTTCAGTATTCTCTTCACTTGGTTTATGTGACTGACTTTTGGTTCAGCTTGATACCTAGCACAAACACCTACAGCAAATGCAATGTCAGGTCTCCTTGCTGTGAGATATAGCAGACTTCCTATCATGCTTCTGTATAGACTCTGATCTACACTGACACCATTTTCGCCTTTGGAGATTTTCACATGAGTAGGAGCAGGTGTCCTTTTATGGCTTGCATTTTCCATGCCAAACTTCTTCACAATGTTCTTGTCATACTTGCTTTGAGATAGAAAGATAGAGTCTTCCATCTGTTTGACTTGTAGCCGAAGAAAGTAGGTCAGTTCTCCAACAAGGCTCATCTCAAACTCAGATTGCATTTGTCTAACAAAATGTTCAACCATCTGTTCTGACATCCCACCAAATACAATGTCATCTACATATATTTGTGCCACCATGAGCTTTCCTCCTTCATTCTTCACAAACAGAGTTTTGTCAATACCTCTTTTCCTATATCCATTGTCAGTGAGGAACACTGTGAGTCTCTCATACCAAGCCCTGGGAGCTTGCTTCAACCCATAGAGGGCTTTCTTTAATCTGTACACATGTTGTGGAAGATTTGGATCTGTGAATCCTTTAGGCTGTTCAACATATACTTCTTCATTTAAGTAGCCATTCAGGAAGGCACTTTTTACATCCATTTGAAACAGCTTGAATTTCAGAATACATGCCACTCCAAGCAATAGTCTAATGGACTCAAGGCGAGCTACAGGAGAAAATGTTTCATCAAAATCAACTCCTTCAACTTGAGTATATCCTTGAGCTACTAATCTAGCTTTGTTTTTAGTAACAACCCCTTGTTCATCAGATTTATTCTTATATACCCACTTTTTTCCTATGACATTTACTCCTTCAGGTCTAGGAACCAATTCCCATTCTTCATTCCTCTTGAATTGGCCTAACTTCTCTTGCATGGCATTGATCCAGAACTCATCAGTCAAGGCTTCCTTGATATTTTTGGGTTCAATCTTTGACACAAAGCAGCCATGTGAGATCATTTCCCTTGATCTAGTAGTGACTCCTTTATCTGGATCTTCTATGATAAGATCTTTGGGATGATCCTTCTGAATTCTGATAGAGGGTCCCTTGTTGATTTTGTCATCTTCAGGTTCAGCTTGAGGAGGTTCTTCTTCCTTATTTTTGTCAGAAAAGTCAGTTGGAGAATCATTCAGAGATGTCTCGACATCGTCTGTGACATCCGTCTGTTGGTCATCAACCACAACATTAATGGATTCCATCAATACATTAGTTCTGGAATTAAAGACCCTGTAAGCTCTGTTGTTTGTTGAATAGCCCAGAAATATTCCTTCATCACTTTTGGGATCCATCTTCCTTCTTTGCTCACGATCAGCCAGGATATAGCATTTGCTACCAAATACATGGAAGTATTTGACTGTAGGTTTTCTTCCTTTCCAGACTTCATAAAGGGTTGTGGGAGTCCCTTTCTTTAATGTCACTCTGTTTTGAACATAGCAGGCTGTGTTCATGGCTTCAGCCCAAAAATGATAGGGCAATTTCTTAGCATGAATCATAGCTCTGGCTGATTCTTGAAGAGTCCTATTTTTTCTTTCCACCACACCATTTTGCTGGGGAATGATGGGAGATGAGAACTCATGATGAATTCCTTCTGAAGAGCAAAATTCAGCAAATTTGTTGTTCTCAAACTCCTTCCCATGATCACTTCTAATTTTGACAACAGGACTTTCTTTTTCCCTTTGAAATTTCAGACACAGCTCCTTAAAGACTTCAAATACATCAGATTTTTCTCTTATAAAATTGATCCAGGTGTATCTGGAGAAATCATCCACCACCACATATGCATATTTCTTCCCACCAAGGTTTTCTACTTGCATGGGTCCCATCAAGTCCATATGAAGGAGTTCCAGGACTTTGGTAGTTGTGTCATGTCTGAGCCTCTGGTGTGACATCCTTGTTTGTTTTCCAATCTGACATTCTCCACAGATTTTTCCCTCATCAATCTTTAAGTTGGGAATTCCTCTAACAGCTTCAACTGATATGATCCTCTTCATACCTTTAAGGTGAAGATGACCCAATCTTTGATGCCATATCTTCACTTCTTCTTCTTTGGCTAAGGTACACATTGAAGAGTATCCAGTTTCTTGAGAGCTCCACATGTAGCAGTTGTCTTTGGACCTAACTCCCTTCATGATTACTTTATTTTCTTTGTTAGTAATCAGACATTCAATTCTGATGAAGTTTACATTCAGACCTTGATCACACAGTTGACTGATGCTTATAAGATTAGCAGTTAATCCCTTAACAAGTAGGACATCATCAAGGTCAGGAACTCCAGGGCAATCCAGCCTACCCATTCCCTTGATTTCACCCTTTGTACCATCACCAAAGGTAACATAACTCATGGCATGAGGATGAAGTTCAGTTAGCAGATTTTTGTTCCCAATCATATGTCTGGAGCAACCATTATCAAAATACCAATCTTCTTTGGCTGAAACTCTGAGGGAAGTGTGAGCTATTAGACTTGTGACCTTTGTCTTAGGAACCCATTGCTTTTTGTTGACAGTCTTGTGATGCTTGGACCTTGATTGGTATTGAGACTGAACAGGGCCAGGATAGCCACATAGCTTATAGCAGAAGGGCTTCAGGTGGCCAAATTTTCCACAGTATTGGCATTTCCATTTTTGATGCTTCCCTTTCTGTTGTGACATCTGATGTGACATCTCAGGTTTGCTTTTAACACGGCTGCACTTAGGTTTGGATTTTGGTTTGCAACCAGTGTAACTGCACTCAGCCTTGAATCCAATGCCAGATTTGTTTCCTGTTATTTGGCCAGTCTGGAGAATCTTGTCTAAGATGGCAGATCCATTGTTAAGCATTCTTACATACTTAGTTATCTCATCTAGTTTGGAGTTCAAGAATACAACTTCAGTCATCAATTTTGAGATGGTTTCCACAAACTCTTCCTTTTCATTTTCCAGATGAGCTATCACTTTCTTTTGGCTTTCAACTTGTCTGCACACTCGTGCACTTCTGTGGCACAACTCTTTGTAGGTAGTGGCCAACTCTTCAAAGGTTCTTTCATCATCAATTGACTCTTCCTCAGACCCCCATCTTCCTGTCAATGCAGTCACATGGTTTAAAGCTTCTTTTGTTTCACTTCCATCAGACCAAGAGGCCACAAGACTCCTCTTTTGTTTCTTGAGGTAGGTCCCATACTCAGTTTTAATATGACCATACCCATTACACTCATAGCACTGAACTTTTTTGGGCTTTTCTTCAGACTTTGTTTTCTTACCAAAGCTGTTGGATTTACTGATGTCAGATGTGATGTTCTTGACATTGCTCTTTGCTCTCACATCTACCTTTTTCATCAGTCTGTTGAACTATCTTCCCAGCATTGCTATCTCATTTGCCAGGTCTTCATCAATATCTTGACCACCTTCCTCATCTTCCTCTTCAGTGTTTGACATAAATGCTATGCTCTTGGCTTTCTTTTCAGCGCCATCACATATTCCCATCTCAGATGTTTGGAGGGATCCAATTAGCTCATCAACTCTCATATTTGAGATGTCTTGAGATTCTTCTATGGCTATTACTTTCATAGCAAATCTCTTGGGGAGTGATCTGAGTATTTTTCTTACTAACTTTTCATCTGACATCTTCTCACCCGAAGCTCCAGAGGCATTGGCAATTTCAAGGATACTCATGTAGAATTCATGAATATTTTCTTCTTCTTTCATCCTTAAGTTTTCAAACTTGGTGGTGAGCAGCTGTAGTCTAGACATTTTCACTCTAGAGTGTCCCAAGCATCTTTAGCTATTTCACATGTGTTTACTAATTTGAAGATGTTCTTGTCCACTCCATTGAAGATGGCAGTCAATGCTTTAGAATTTCCAAGGGCTAGGTCGTCCTCCTCCTTGGACCATTGTTCTTTAGACTTTTTCTCAACAGTGGCTTCTCCTTCTTTAGTAACTACAGGGTGCACCCAACCTGTCAACACAGCCTTCCAAGCCTTATTATCAAGAGATTTTATAAAGGCTACCATTCGAGGTTTCCAATAGTCATAGTTAGAACCATCCAAAATTGGAGGCCTGTGAACAGATCCTCTATCTCTCTCCATTGTACCAGAAAGTATTGCCCCTAGATCTCACCCAGAACCAGAGCAGGATGCCTGCTCTGATACCAATTGAAATTCTAGTATCAGATATGAGATGTCGAAGGTAATGTCACGACACTAATATCTGAGTAATGCAAACAGAATAAAGATAGAGAAAAGTAATGCAAGGTACATAAGCAATTGTTAACCCAGTTCGGTCCAACTCACCTACATCTGGGGGCTACCAAGCCAGGAAGGAAATTCACTAAAATAGAATTAGTTCAAAGACTCTCCGTACACTTCAACAAGTTACAGTCTTTCTCACCTAATCTCTACCCGTGCAATTTCTACCTAATCACTCTTAGATATGAGAACCCACTCACTTCCCTACAATCACACCTGTGATCTTAAACAACAATCCCTTGAGAAAAGAAAATACTTTTCAATTACACACTCTTGATTTGACTTCACAGTTTCAATCAAGAAGACACACTCTTGATCTTGCTTCACAGCTTTGATCAAGAAGACACACACTCTTGCTTAACAGCTTTAGAGTGACAAATTACAACCACAAATCAGTCCAATTCAATCATCAATGGATGACTTGAATGGCTTACAAGTCTCACGACTAAACAGACACAAACCCTAGCTCTCTCTCTATATTTCGCTCAGTATTGGTTGTGTATTCAAACAGGTTTTCTAAGTCCCTTTTTATAGAAGCTTCCAGCTGGGCTTGGACATCTTGAAAACCCTAAATCTATTTTTCAATCAAATCTTTTTATAACAGCTGGTTAGATCTCCTTGGAAAATAAGTAAATCTGGTTGTAATCCATGATTGAATGTGCCAGCTAATCAGATCTTCAATCTACAAAGATTGTGATTAATTGTGCAATCACAAAACACAAGACATTCACACTGAATGTTCTGTGTACAGGATGTCGTGACATCGGGTCTGACATCCTGGAAAAATCCTGCATAATCCAATAATTCCTTTTATAACTTCCAGTAGGTACAACCATATCAGATGCCATGACCTTGTGTATGTCATCTGAAATAATCCTGCATGAACATGTCTTTCATTTAAGCTCCAGCAGGTACATCCAATATCAGAAGCCATGGCATTGTATGTGGCATTCTGAAACAAACATGTTCTTGAACTCCAACAGGTACATATGATATCTCATGTTAAGACATCACACATAACATCTTGTGAACATTCTTTGTTTTACCAAAATTGCTGCCAACTCTTAGAATCAACAGATTGCATACCATTGGTCAGATCTTTTCAACTCTTAACTTTTAAATTTATGCTTAGGATTAGTCTCTTCATATCCTCCCACTTCTTAAATTTCAAAATCTCTTCCCCTTTTTAAAAACTTTATTTGCTTATGATTTCAAACTTAGACCTTATATCATGTAGAAACTTTGGTCTTATGCCATTGAATTTTCAAACTCTTTTTTCTTAAATCAAACTTGTAAATAAATCTAATCATATTGACTTAAAATTTCAAAAGACAAAAAGAACTAATAACTTCATTCAAATGTTTGGCCTCTTGTGCCTTTCTTATTAACTTTTGAATAAAAGCAATTCATACATTTTGAAATTGTTACCACGAACTACGAGGTTTTGATCCCTCATTTTTATGTTGGTACGTAGGCACAAGTCCGAAGGTCTTGTCAAACACATAAATATAATCAATGAATTCTTGTCTCACTCCCACACTCTATTTTTCTCAAACATCATTTTATACCAAAAACACATACACACATAAAAGAGGGCTCCCTAGGAGTACCTATGACACTTTGCGTGCTAACACCTTCCCTCTGTGTAACCAACCCCCTTACCTGTAATCTCTGGCATTTTATTAGTTTTGATTTGAAAACTTCTTATCTTTGGGTTTGTTCGTACTTTTCCCTTTTCCTTTAGAAACAATAAAAGCGTGGTGGCGACTCTGGTTTTATTGACGTTAAGCTTATCCATAACTTGATTGGTCATGAATTTATCGCTACAACATCTTTCTATGGGAGGAAGAGTGGTGTTGTTAAAATATGTTTTTAATTCCATTCATTTATACATTCTCTCTTTCTATAAAGTTCCTTGCAAAATTATTCAACAAATCAATAGTATCCAAGCAAGATCCCTTTGGGAAGCACTCAGAGATCAGAGGGAGATTCCCAACGGACTCTACCTGTTCTCCAAGATTGACCCTCTAGAGGTAGTAGCCTTCTATCTACAGGACCTTTCCAATCAAGGGGTGGATATCCCTGACTTCATAGAGGACTGGCTTCTTGAGCATCCACCTAACTTCATGAAGAGGATGCAAGATCCCTCTGAGAAGTCCAAGAAGGCGAAGCAAGCTAAGCTGGGAGAATCCTCTGGCTCAAGACCCCCAGTTCCTCTGGTTGGCTCTCCAGGTAAGTCTGTACCTCTCCCTTGCTCTGTCAAAATTAAAATAATTACTTCTTCTCTTCCCCCAAACAACTCTCATATACACCTCTTCTGAAACTCCTCCCTCAACCACCAGATCCTCTAACCCACCCTCTCTCAAATTCAACCTCGCTACCACCACATTACCCGTTTCGGAAGCAGAAATTATAAATGAAAGCACTTCACCATCATCATCACCATCTCCTCAATCCCCACCTTACTACGAACTCTCCTCTGACACCGAACCACCTGACCCCCAATCCCCCACTCTGGCTCAGCTGCAAGCCCGTGCTCTGGCCTCTCAACAGCCATCACACTCTGAACCTGCACCAGACTCTCCTTCCCCACCTCATATACATCCAAATCGCACTACATCTGAACAAACACCACCGCCAACACAATAATCAACCCACTCTGAGCCACAACCAACCCAACCACCATTTAAACCAACCCCATAACCTGAACTATCCTCACAGTCACGCTCTAACATTCCACCACCCATCACTTCCGTTGAACCCACAACTCCCACACTCAATCTAAGTGCCCCAAACTCACCCTCCCCACCCTTCCCAACCTCTTCCACTGGACCAGCAACTACCCTACCTACCCTTGAAGAAGCAATCCAGGTTTTTGCAGAGTCGTCAGTCGAGAAGGTCAAGTCTCTGACCATCAATTCTGGTATCAGTGATGATCCCTCTGCTGTAAGGATCCACTAGAACAGAGTGATGAGTTGGATGACCTCTGAAGCCTTCAAGCTGAAAGGCCTCTCTGAACAAGTCCGCAACGACTTCATCAGAGACTTGGTAGTAGACTTCAAGAGCGCTTAGCCAGAGAAGTTGAGGAACGGGCAAGAAAGGAAGCTGAAGAGAAAGTGTTCCAAGAAGAACTTCAAAGAAACGCAGAAGCTGAAGCTAGGGTTGCCGCTGATGCCGCTGATGCCGCGGCTGCTGCTGAAGCTGAGGCAAAAGCTAAAGTCGAAGCTGAAGAAGCATCTCGCATTGCTGAAGAAGTTGCTAGAGCTAAAGTTGATGCTCTGGCTCAGGGGGGAGCACTCCAACTCTGGGTTCGTCCCTCTGGTCTTGAAGACTCTAGAGGAACTACAGAAAGAACAATAGGTAGTTCGGGCCAAGCTGGATCAACAGGACTCAGTCAACGTCAACATTCAGAACATGTTGTCTGAGCTGCTCCAAAGGATGCCTCCACCTCCAAACCCTTAGGCACCTAGGCTATTTGCGTGTTGCTTTCTCTGTTTTGTTGTTTTCTCTTTGCTTTCTTCTTTCGGACATATGTGTTGCTTATCTGTAAATGCCTTTTATCAATATCAACCTTTTTTTTGCTATGTCTTTTTTATTCTGACAAAAAGGGGGGAGAACTAAAACAGCTCTGATGGAAACATAACTAAATCCTCTCAAGCATTGCAAATATCATTAATAAATTATTACTAAATCAATGACTAAAGATATGTAGGAAAGTAGCTAAAGCACTAAACCAAGGAAGGTTCGGTAAGAACTTCTGAGTTATCCAAGGATCTAACTCAGGGGGAGCCCACTTTCCTATCTGATCTAAGATTTTCTTTAATGTTTCACCTTTACTCTATATTGTTTTGTCATCACCAAAAAGAGGGAGATTGTAAGAACAAAGTTGGTTCTACAATATATCTCGAAGATTTTGATGATAACAAAGGATGAAACAAAAATGGTACTCTAACGAGATTTTTTCTTAGTGTGCAGGACTCTGATCAAACATCAGATAGAAAATTACATCAGATACAAACTATTCGATTATCAGATACTACTCATAAAGAATGTGTCCAGAAGGCTCTGATTCTGATCAACGCAGATACCAACACAACATAAAAAAGTCAGAAACTCTGATAAAAGAATACTGAATCCAGACTCTGAATCTGAAGAAGTCTATAGCATTGAGACTCTGATGTGGTCAAACATAATCAACCTCTGAAGACAAACTCTAATTTATCAAGACTCTGATGCAGACTCACAAGTTCAGAACGCGTAACTGAAAAGAAATCTTAATTTGGAAAGAAAGTATTTTGAGAAGGAAATAATGAGGCGTGCAAAACTGTTTTAGAAAGAAATAAGGAGAGTAATGACATTAAACATTCTTCAATGACCAAGATCCTGTCATCACTCCAACGGTCCTTCACAACGACTATATAAAGGACGGAATACTTCACAAGAAGACACACCTGAGACACACAAGAATACAAAAACTCTCAAATTTCCTTCTTATCTTTCACGAGTTGCTGCTCTTATGTGAAAAACTATTGTTCTTACAATTCTATAATTCTTGCTTGTTTGTTAGAAGCACATTACATTACAATTTATACTCTTGCTTAAAATACTTCCTCAAGTGACTATGTGTAGTTTGAATACTTGAGAGGACTGAGAGATTATTCTCTTAGACGATTGGTTGTGTAATCTTTCAAGATTAGTGGATTAAGTCCTTTTTGAAGGCGAAATCACCTTGGCCGGGTGGACTGGAGTAGCTTTGAATTTCAAGCGAACCAGTATAAAATTCTGTGCCATCACCTTTTTATTCTGTGTGTGTCTGATTTCAGAAAAAGTTTTTATTTCCAAAACAATTCAAACCCCCTTTCTTGTTTTTCTCAACCTTCATTGATGAATTCTGAGGCACATAGGGAGGCATTGCAGAAAGTGCCCGAGCAGGCTTATATGGAGCATGATGTGACTATGGATCAGTTCGACCATATTATTGCCAATATTACTTCTTGTGCTAACCTGGGCTTTTGTGATAAAGAGCTTCCTGAGGAAGGAAGAAATCACAATTCGGCATTGCATATTTCGTTGAATTGTAAGGAGGACGCTATGTCCAATGTGTTGGTTGACACTGGTTCGTCTTTGAATGTGCTTCCGAAGTCAACATTGTCAAGACTTTCCTACCAAGGCGCCCCAATGAGATAGAGTGGCGTAATTCTTAAAGCGTTCGACGGTTCTCGAAAAACTATCATTAGTGAAGTGACCTTCCAGTGAAGATATATCCGAGTGATTTCCAGATATCCTTCCAGGTAATGGATTGTAAAAACAAATTTAGTTTTACAATGTATCTCTAAGATTTTGATGATAACAAAGGATGAAACAAAAATGGTACCCTAACAAAAAAATTCTAAGTGTGCAGAACTCTGATCAAAACAATCAGATAGACAATCATCAGATACAAAATCAAGCGCTAAGATACTACTCAGAAGATATGTAACTAGAAGGCTCTGACTCTGATCCAACACAAGCGCTAGCAAAACTAAAGAAGTCAGATACTCTGATAGAGAAGAATGAATCCAGACTCTGAAGACGCACACTCTGAAATAGTCAAATAAAGAGAAACTCTGATAAAGTCGGATACAAGGCGAACATTGCTAAATATAGACTCTGACTACAGGATTCGCTGACTCAAGAAACTTAACGTTGAAGAAAATTTCTTATGGAAAGAAACTATTTTTAGAAAAAAGTTATTGTGATCCATACTGCTTTAGAAAGAACAAGGAGAGTAATGACATTAATCATTCTTCAATGACCAAGATACTTTCATTAACATCACCCAACGGTCCTCTCTTTCTCCTATAAAAAGGATGGAACGCTTCACAAGAAAGATACCTGAGATACACAAGAATACATTTCTTTCATCACTTTCTTTCACTCCCTCACGAGTTGTTGCTCTAACGTGAGAACATTTCTTGCTCTTATATTCTGTAATATTTTCTTATTGTTAGAAGCATTATTCATTACTATCATATCATTGATAAGATATTTCCTAAAGTGACTCTGTGAAGTCTGAATACTTGAGAGGGTTATAGGTTTATTTCTCTTAGACGGTTGTTTGTGTAATCTTTCAAGATTAGTGGATTAAGTCCTTTTTGATGGCGAAATCACCTTGGCCGGGTGGACTGGAGTAGCTTTGAATTTCAAGTGAACTAGTATAAAATTTTGTGTTGAATTCTTTTTATTCTGCGTGTGTCTAAGTTCTTAAAAAGTTTTTATTTTCCAAAACAATTCAAACCCCTCTTTCTTGTTTTTCTCTACCTTCAATTGGTATCAGAGCTTCGGCTCTGTTATTGATTTTCTAATCAAACACTTAACAATGTAGAGAGATTCAGCGTGAGAAAAACCTATGGCCAACACCAATGAAAGAGACAGTTACAATGCTAAACCTCCAATCTTTGATGGAGAAAAATTTGATTACTGGAAAGATAAAATTGAAAGTTTCTTTCTGGGCTATGATGATGATCTATGTTGAATGAAACTACCTCTCCATCATCCTCACCTTCATTCCCACCATACTATATTCTCTCATCTGACAACGAACCTTCTGACCCCCAATCCCCCACTCTAGCTCAGCTTCAAGCTCGTGCTCTAGCCTCTCAACAGCCATCACAAACTGAACCTCAACCTGATGTCACTTCCCCACCCCTTGCACAACAAAATCCACCTCCATCTGATCATCCTTAAACACCACCACCTGCACAACCCAATCCACCTCCTGAACAACTAATACCCTCACCATCTGAACCTTAACCAAATCCTTAACCCGAACAAACAACACCATCTCCCTCTGATATTCCCATGTCATAAACCTCTGATGCCATCATCACTCATATTCTAAATCCAGATGACACCAACCAAACTCCACCATCCTCCCCAGCCTCTAACTCTGAACCAGAAACTGCCTTCCCCACCTTAGAAGCAATAACTGTTTTTGCAAAGTCATCAGTGGAGAAGATCAAGTCTCTGTCTATCAACTCTGGAATCAATGATGATCCCTTTGCAGTAAGGATCCACTGGAACAGAGTGATCAGATGGATGACCTCTGAAGCCTTCAAACTGAAAGGCCTCTCTGAACAAGTCCGCAACGACTTCATCAGAGATGCTGGTATAAGGCTCCCAGCTCGCTTGGCCAGAGAGGCAGAGGAAAAGGCCAGGAAGGAAGCAGAAGAGAAAGCTCGCATGGAAGAAGAGCAGAGGATCAGAGAAGCCAAAGAAAAGGTTGTTGCTGAAGCTGATGCTGCTGAGGCTGAGGCAAAAGTCGAAGCTGAAGAAGTAGCACGCATTACTGCAGAGGAAGCTGCCAAATCCAGGGCTGATGCTTTGACTCAGAGGGAGCAATCTACCTCTGGTTTTGCCCCTCTGGTCTTGAAGACTCAGGAGGAATTGCAAAAGGAACAAAGTGGTACGAGCTAGGTTAGATCACCAGGATTCCTTCAACACCAACATTCAGAACCTGCTGACTCAACTTATCCAAAGGATGCCTCCGCCCTTAACCCTTAGGCCCTTAGGCTCTTTTTTTGTTATTTTTTCTTCTAATGTTTCTTTCTGCTTTCTGATCTATGCTTTCGTTGCTGCCTATTTATACCTGTTTTTCTCTATTATATGAATATCCGTTTCTTGCCTATTTTTTTCTAAGTCTTTTTGATTCTGACAAAAAGGGGGAGAACTAAAACAACTCTGATAAGAACATATCTAAAACCTCTCAAGGCACTGCGAATCTTAATAAATCCTAAATAACTTATGACAACTAAAGTTATGCAGGAAAATAGCTAAGGTACAAAACCAACTCCACACAAGGAAGGTCCGGTAAGAACTTTTGGTAAATCTGATGATCTAACTCAGGGGGAGTTCATTCCTGTTATCTATTTCTGAGATATTACGTATTGTTTCATCATTATTCTGACTAGTTTTTCATCATCAAAAAGGGGGAGATTGTAAGAACATATTTAGTTCTACAATGTATCTCTAATATTTTGATGATAACAAAGGATGAAACAAAAATGGTATCCTAACGAAATTTTTCTAAGTGTGCAGGACTCTGATCAAAACAATCAGATATACAATCATCAGATACAAAATCAAGCTCTAAGATACTACTCAGAAGATACGTAACTAGAAGGCTCTACCTCTGATCCAACACAAGCGCTTCCAAAACTAAAGAAGTCAGAAACTCTGATAGAGAAGAATGAATCCAGACTCTGAAGATACACACTATGAAGAAATCAAATAAAGAGAAACTATGATAAAGTCAGATACAACGCGAACATTGCTAAATATAGACTTTGACTACAGGATTCACTAACTCAAGAAACTTAACATTGAAGAAAATTGCTTATGCAAAGAAACTATTTTTAGAAAGAAGTTATTGTGCTCAATACTGCTTTGGAAAGAACAAGGAGAGTAATGACATTAATCATTCTTCAATGACCAAGATACTGTCATTAACATCACCCAACGATCCTCTCTTTCTCCTATAAAAAGGATGGAACGCTTCACAAGAAAGATACCTGAGATACACAAGAATACATTTCTTCCATCACTTTCTTTCACTCTCTCCCGAGCTGCTGCTCTAACGTGAGAACATTTCTTGCTCTTATATTCTGTAATATTTGCTTATTGTTAGAAGCATTGTTCATTACTATCATATCATTGATAAGATATTTCCTCAAGTGACTCTGTGAAGTCTGAATACTTGAGAGGGTTAAGGGATTATTTCTCTTAGACGGTTGTTTGTGTAATCTTTTAAGATTAATGGATTAAGTCCTTTTTGAAGGCGAAATCACCTTGGTCGGGTGGACTGGAGTAGCTTTGAATTTCATGCGAACTAGTATAAAATTCTGTGTTGAATTCTTTTAATTTTGCGTGTGTCTAAGTTCTTAAAAAGTTTTTATTTTCCAAAACAATTCAAACCCCCCTTTCTTATTTTTCTCTACCTTCAAATGGTATCAGAGCTTCGGCTCTGTTATTGATTTTTTAATCAAACACTTAACAGTGTAGAGAGATTCAGCGTGAGTAAAACCTATGGCCAACACCAATGAAAGAGACAGTTACAATGCTAAACCTCCAATCTTTGATGGAGAAAATTTGATTACTGAAAAGATAGAATTGAAAGTTTCTTTCTGGGCTATGATGCTGATCTATGCTGAATGAAACTACCTCTCCATCATCCTCACCTTCATCCCCACCATACTATATTCTCTCATCTGACAACCAACCTTCTGACCCCCAATCCCTCACTCTAGCTCAGCTTCAAGCTCGTGCTCTGGCCTCTCAACAGCCATCACAAACTAAACCTGAAGCTGAAGTCACTTCCCCTCCCCTTGCACAATAAAACCCACCTTCATCTGATCAACCTCAAACACCACCACCTGCATAACCCAATCCACCTCCTGAACAACTAATACCCTCACCATATGAACCTCAACCAAATCCTTAACCCGGACAAACAAAACAATCTTCCTCTGATATTCCCCCACCACAAACCTCTACCCCCGTCATCACTCATATTCTAAATCTAGATGACACCAACCAAACTCCACCATCCTCCCCAGCCTCTAACTCTGAACCAGAAACTGCCTTCGCCACCTTAGAAGAAGCAATATCTGATTTTGCAGAGTCATCAGTGGAGAAGATCAAGTCTTTGTCTGTCAACTCTGGCATCAGTGATGATCCCTTTGCAGTAAGGATCCACTGGAACAGAGTGATCAGATGGATGACCTCTGAAGCCTTCAAACTGAAAGGCCTCTCTGAACAAGTCCACAACGACTTCATCAGAGATGTTGGTATAAGGCTCTAAGCCCGCTTGGCTAGAGAGGCTGAGGAAAGGGTCAGGAAGGAAGCAGAAGAGAAATCTCGCCTGGAAGAAGAGCAGAGGATCAGAGAAGTTGAAGAAAAGGTTGTTGCTGTTGAGGCTGAGGCAAAAGAAAAAAGTCGACGCTGAGGAAGTAGCACGCATTACTGCAGAGGAAGCTGCCAAATCCAGGGCTGATGCTTTGACTCAGGGGGAGCAATCTACCTCTGGTTTTGCCCCTCTGGTCTTGAAGACTCTGGAGGAATTTCAAAAGGAACAACAAGTGGTACGAGCTAGGTTAGATCACCAGGATTTCGTCAACACCAACATTCAAAACCTGTTGACTCAATTGCTCCAAAGGATGCCTCCGCTTCTAAACCCTTAGGCACTTAGGCTCTTTTTTTGTTGTTTTTTCTTCTAATGTTTCTTTCTGCTTTTTGATCTATGCTTTCGTTATTACCTATCTGTACCTGTTTTTCTCTATTATATGAATATCCGTTTCTTGCCTATTTTTTTCTAAGTCTTTTTTATTTTGACAAAAAGGGGGAGAACTAAAACAGCTCTGATGAAAACATATCTAAAACCTCTCAAGGCACTGCCAACATTAATAAATCCTAAATGACTTATGCCAACTAAAGTTATGCAGGAAAATAGCTAAGGTACAAAACCAACTCCACACAAGGAAGGTTCGGTAAGAACTTCTGTTAAATCTGATGATCTAACTCGGGGGGAGTTCATTCCCGTTATCTGTTTCTGAGATATTACGTACTATTACATCATTATTCTGACTAGTTTTGTCATCATCAAAAAGGGGGAGATTGTAAGAACAAATTTAATTCTACAATGTATCTCTAAGATTTTGATGATAACAAAGGATGAAACAAAAATGGTACCCTAAAAAAAAAATTCTAAGTGTGCAGGACTTTGATCAAAACAATCAGATACACAATCATCATATACAAAATCAAGCGCTAAGATACTACTCTGAAGATACGTAACCAGAAGGCTTTGACTCTGATCAGACACAAGCGCTAGCAAAACTAAAGAAGTCAAAAACTATGATAGAGAAGAATGAATCCAGACTCTAAAGACGCACACTCTGAAGAAATCAAATAAAGAGAAACTATGATAAAGTCGGATACAAGGCGAACATTGCTAAATATAGACTCTGACTATAGGATTCGCTGACTCAAGAAACTTAACGTTGAAGAAAATTGCTTATGCAAAGAAACTATTTTTAGAAAGAAGTTATTGTGCTCAATACTGATTGGAAAGAACAAGGAGAGTAATGACATTAATTATTCTTCAATGACCAATATACTGTCATTAACATCACCCAATGGTCCTCTCTTTCTCCTATAAAAAGGATGGAACGCTTCACAAGAAAGATACATGAGATACACGAGAATACTTTCTTCCATCACTTTCTTTCACTATCTCACGGGCTGTTGCTCTAACGTGTGAACATTTCTTGCTCTTATATTCTGTAATATTTGCTTATTGTTAGAAGCATTGTTCATTACTATCATATCATTGATAATATATTTCCTCAAGTGACTCTGTGAAGTCTGAATACTTGAGAGGGGTAAGAGATTATTTCTCTTAGACGATTGTTTGAGTAATATTTCAAGATTAGTGGATTAAGTCCTTTTTGAAGGTGAAATCACATTGGCCGAGTGGATTGGAGTAGCTTTGAATTTCAAACAAACCAGTATAAAATTCTGTGTTGAATTCTTTTTATTCTGTGTGTGTCTAAGTTCTTAAAAAGTTTTTATTTTCCAAAACAATTTAAACCTCCCTTTCTTGTTTTTCACTACCTTCAATTGGTATCAGAGCTTCGACTCTGTTATTGATTTTCTAATCAAACACTTAACAGTGTAGAGAGATCCAGCATGAGAAAAACCTATGGCCAACACCAATGAAAGAGACAGTTACAATGCTCAACCTCCAATCTTTGATGGAGAAAAATTTGATTATTGGAAAGATAAAATTGAAAGTTTCTTTCTGGGCTATGATGCTGATTTATGCTGAATGAAACTACCTCTCCATCATCCTCACCTTCATCCCCACCATACTATATTCTCTCATCTGACAACGAACCTTCTGACCCCCAATCCCCCACTCTAGCTCAGCTTCAACCTCGTGCTCTGGCCTCTCAACAGCCATCACAAACTGAACCTGAACCTGAAGTCACTTCCCCACCCCTTGCACAACAAAATCCACCTTCATCTGATCAACCTCAAACACCACCACCTGCACAACCCAACCCACCTCCTGAACAAATAATACCCTCACCGTCTGAACCTCAACCAAATCCTTAACCCGAACAAACAACACCATCTCCCTCTAATATTCTCACACCACAAACCTCTGCTACCGTCATCACTCCTATTCTAAATCTAGATGACACCAACCAAACTCCACCATCCTCCCTAGCCTCTAACTCTGAACCATAAATTGTCTTTCCTACTTTAGAAGAAGCAATAATTGTTTTTGCATAGTCATCAGTGGAGAAGATCAAGTCTCTGTCTATCAACTCTTGCATCAGTCATGATCCCTCTGCAGTAAGGATCCACTGGAACAGAGTGATCAGATGGATGACCTCTGAAGCCTTCAAACTGAAAGGATTCTCTGAAAAAGTCCGCAACGACTTCATCATAGATGCTGGTATAAGGCTCCAAGCTCGCTTGGCCAGATAGGCTAAGGAAAAGGCCAGGAAGGAAGCAGAAGAGAAAGCTCGCCTGGAAGAAGAGCAGAGGATCAGAGAAGCTGAAGAAAAGGCTGCTGCTGAGGCTGAGGCAAAAGCAAAATCCGATGCTGAAGAAGCAGCACGCATTATTGTAGAGGATGCTGCCAAAGTCAGGGTTGATGCGTTGACTCAGGGGGAGCAATCTACCTCTGGTTTTGCCCCTCTAGTCTTAAAGACTCTAGAGGAATTGCAAAAGGAACAACAAGTGGTACAAGCTAGGTTGGATCACCGGGATTCCGTCAACACGAACATTCAGAACCTGCTGCCTCAGCTGCTCCAAAGGATGCCTCCGCCCCCAAACCCTTAGGCACTTAGGCTTTTTTTATTGTTTTTTCTTATGATGTTTCTTTCTGCTTTCTGATCTATGCTTTTGTTGCTGCCTATCTGTACATGTTTTTCTTTGTTATATGAATATCCGTTTCTTGCCTATTTTTTTTCTAAATCTTTTTTATTCTAACAAAAAGGGGGAGAACTAAAACAGCTCAGATGAAAACATATCCAAAACCTCTCAAGGCACTGCGAACATTACCTAATCCTAAATGACTATGACAATTAAAGTTATGCAGGAAAATAGCTAAGGTACAAAGCCAACTCCACACAAGGAAGGTCCGGTAAGAACTTCTGTTAAATCTGATGATCTAACTCAGGGGGAGTTCATTCCCGTTATCTGTTTCTGAGATATTACGTATTGTTTCATCATCATTCTGACTAGTTTTGTCATCATCAAAAAGGGGGAGATTGTAAGGACAAATTTAGTTCTACAATGTATCTCTAAGATTTTGATGATAACAAAGGATGAAACAAAAATGGTACCCTAACAAAAAATTTCTAAGTGTGCAGGACTTTGATCAAAACAATCAGATAGACAATCATCAGATACAAAATCAAGCGCTAAGATACTACTCAGAAGATACGTAACCAGAAGGCTCTGACTCTGATCCAACACAAGCGCTAGCAAAACTAAAGAAGTCAGAAACTCTGATAGAGAAGAATGAATCCATACTCTGATGACGCACACTCTGAAGAAGTCAAATAAAGAGAAAATCTAATAAAATCAAATACAAGGCAAACATTGCTAAATATAGACTCTGACTACAGGATTCGCTGACTCAAGAAACTTAATGTTGAAGAAAATTGCTTATGGAAAGAAACTATTTTTAGAAAGAAGTTATTGTGCTCCATACTGCTTTGGAAATAACAAGGAGATTAATGGCATTAATCATTCTTCAATGACCAAGATAATGTCATTAACATCACCCAACGGTCCTCTCTTTCTCCTATAAAAAGGATGGAACGCTTCACAAGAAAGATACTTGAGATACACGAGAATACATTTCTTCCATCACTTTCTTTCACTCTCTCATGAGCTGCTGCTCTAACGTGAGAACATTTCTTGCTTTTATATTCTGTAATACTTGCTTATTGTTAGAAGCACTATTCATTACTATCATATCATTGATAAGATATTTCCTCAAGTGACTCTATGAAGTCTGAAAACTTGAGAGGGTTAAGAGATTATTTCTCTTAGACATTTGTTTGCGTAATCTTTCAAGATTAATGGATTAAGTCCTTTTTGAAGTCGAAATCACATTGGCCGGGTGGACTGGAGTAGCTTTGAATTTCAAGCGAACCAGTATAAAATTCTGTGTTGAATTCTTTTTATTCTGCGTGTGTCTAAGTTCTTAAAAAGTTTTCTTGTTTTTCTCTACCTTCATTGATATCCACCCAGCCTATAGTTGTCTATTGGGAAGGCCATTGATTCATGAAGCAGGAGTTGTAACGTCTACTCTACACCAAAAGCTAAAATTTGTGAAGAACGAGAAGCTTGTCGTTCTTGGTGGAGAAAAGGCATTATTGGTAAGCCATTTGTCATCTTTTTCATATGTTGAATCTGAGGATGAGGTTGGAACGCCATTCCAAGCTTTATCTATTGTTGAGGAGAAGAAAACTGGGGCACCCATGTTTTCTTTAAAAGATGCACAAAAGGCTATTGAGGCTGGCAGCATTCATTAGTGGGGCCGTATGATAGAGATCGCTGAGAATAAGAATAGGATTGGAATGGGATTTCAACCAGGGCTATTCAACATCAGAACTAAAGATGTGCAACCGAGTTTCCGCAGTGGAGGATTCATTCATGGGAATGATCAACACTCGGCTGTTGTGATTGAAGACAGTGATGTTGAAGATGAAGCTTGTGCCAACTTTGTGACGCATGGTCAGACTTGCAACAATTGGGTTGATGTTGATGTTCCTACTATTATTCATCGCTCTAACTAATTTATTTTTCAATTTTAAGAAAAATCCTTCTCTTATGCCTAAGGGAGAAGTGAACATTGTTGAGCATTTCTATTATCATCAATAAAATATAATTTTATTCATCCACATCTATGATGTTTTATTTTTACTTTTTGCTTTTCTGAAAATGGTAATCACAAAAATAACATGAATAAATAATAATCTTCCATCTACATAATATTTGGTCACAATTCACTTCTCTAAAATCAAAATATCAAATCATTATGCAGGTTGTTTCCCAAACCCATTGAATACAATGATCCTGCTCCCTCTCCCAACTTTGATTTCCCTATGTTTCAAGCTGAGGAAGAGACTGATGATGAAGAAGTATCTGATGAATTATCTCGTTTACTTGAGCATAAGGAAAAAGCCATTCGGCTGTTTGAAGAGCAGATTGAACTAGCTAACTTGGGTTCCGAAGATAAGGTGAAGGAAGTCATGATTGGGTCTCAATTGTGTCCAGAGGGTAAGAAGGGGTTGATTGATATTCTTCAAGAGTATTCTGATATATTTTCTTGGTCCTATCAAGACATGTCTGGTTTGGATTCTAAGATTGTGGAGCATAGATTACCGTTGAAGCCATAATGTCCGTCGGTCAAGCTGAAGCTGAGAAAAACTCATCCTGATATGGTAGTTAAGATCAAAGAGGAAGTGCAGAAGCAGATTGATGCTAGTTTCCTTGTTATCTATGAGTATCCGCAGTGGGTGGCCAACATTGTGCATGTTCTAAAGAAAGATGGAAAAGTCTGCATGTGTGTTAATTATAGAGATTTGAACAAAGCTAGTCCGAAAGATGGTTTTCCTCTGCCACACATTGACATGTTGATAGACAATGCACCTAAATTCAAAGTCTTTTCATTTATGGACGGATTTTCCGGTTATAATCAGATCAAGATGGAACCTGAAGATATGGAGAAAACCACATTCATTACACCCTGGGGAACATTCTGTTATAGAGTGATGCCTTTCGGTTTAAAGAATGCTTGTGCAACATACCAGAGAGCTATGACCATTCTTTTTCATGATATGATGCATAAAGAGTTGAAGTATATTTTGATGATATGATTGCCAAATCAAGTGATGAAGAAGAACATGTTGAGCATTTGTTGAAGTTATTCCAGCGTTTGAGGAAATACAAACTACGCTTGAATCCCAATAAGTGTACTTTTGGTGTTCGTTCTGGTAAGTTGTTGGGTTTTATTGTCAGCGAGAAGGGTATTGAAGTTGATCCCGCCAAGGTCAAAGTAATACAAGAAATGCATGCGCCAAAAACTGAGAAGCAAGTAAGAGGTTTTCTCGGTCGCTTGAATTATATCTCAAGATTTATATCGCATATGACTACCACATGTGCGCCTATTTTCAAGCTTCTTTAGAAAGATCAGTCTTGTGATTGGACCGAAGATTTTCAAAAAGCGTTTGATAATATCAAAGAGTATTTCCTCGAGCCTCTGGTTCTTCCTTCGCCTATTGAAGGAAGACCCTTGATCATGTATTTGACTGTGCTTGATGAGAGTATGGGTTGTGTTCTTGGTCAGCAAGATAAATCTAGAAAGAAAGAATATGTCTTTTACTACCTCAGTAAGAAGTTCACTGACTGTGAGACTCGGTATTCTATGTTGGAAAAGACTTGTTGCGTATTGGTTTAGGCTGCTAAGCGTCTGCACCAATATATGTTGAATCATACTACTTGGTTGATATCCAAAATGGATCCAATCAAGTACATTTTTGAGAAGCCTGCTTTAACTGGGAGAATTTCCCGTTGGCAGATGTTGTTATATGAGTATGATATTGAATACCAATCACAAAAAGCAATTAAGGGTAGTGTCTTGGATGACCATTTGGCTCACCAACCTATTGAAGATTACCAGTCAGTGCAGTATGATTTTCCTGATGAAGAAATCTTGTACTTGAAGATGAAAGATTATGATGAACCATTGCTTGAAGAAGGGCCAGAACCTGATTCTCGTTGGGGCATGGTATTTGATGGAGCTGTTAATTCGTATGGTAATGGCATTGGGCCAGTGATTATTACTCCTCAAGGCACTTATTTTCCGTTAACAGCTAGATTAACCTTCAAGTGTACAAATAACATGGATGAGTATGAAGTTTGCATTATGGGGATTGAAGAGGCCATTGATCTCAGAATAAAATATCTTGACGTCTATAGAGATTCATCTTTGGTTGTGAATCAGATCAAAGGTGAATGGGAGACAAATCAACCCGGTTTGATACCATATAGAGACTATGCGAGGAGGATTTCAACTTTATTTACAAAGGTTGAGTTTCATCATATCCCTCGAGATGAAAACCGGATGGCAAATGCTCTTGCAACGTTGACTTCAATGATTATGGTGAATTTTTGGAATGAAGTTCCCAATTTGACTATGATACGTCTTGATAGGACAACTCATGTGTTTGTTATTGAAGAAATCAAAGATGAAAAGCCATGGTATTTTGATATCAAGTGTTTCCTCCAAAGTCAGATTTACCCGTCTGGGGAATCTTTGAAAGATAAGAAGACTTTGAGAAGATTAGCTGGAAACTTCCACCTTAATGGTGATGTGCTTTACAAGAGAAATTTATATATGGTTTTGCTCAGATGTGTGGATAGACACGAAGCAGACATGTTGATGACTGAAGCCCATGAAGGCTCATTTGGTACCCATTCCAATGGACATGCTATGGCAAAAAAGATGTTTAGAGCAGGTTAACTTTGGCTGACAATGGAATCTGACTATTGCAAGTTTGTGAAGAAGTGCCATAAGTGTCAAATTTATGTAGATAAGATTCATGTTCCTCCGACACTGTTGAATGTCATTTCCTCTCCATGGACCTTCTCCATGTGGGGAATTGATATGATTGGCATGATTGAGCCCAAAGTTTCAAACGGACATCGTTTTATTCTGGTGGCTATTGACTACTTCACAAAGTGGGTTGAAGCGCTATCGTATGCAAATGTAACCAAGCAGGTTGTTGTGAGGTTTATCAAGAATCAGATTATATGTCGTTATGATGTGCCGAGTAAGATCATTATTGATAATGGATCAAACTTAAATAACAATATGGTGGAATCTCTTTGCAAAGACTTCAAGATTGCACATCATAATTCTTCTTCCTACAGACCCAACATAAATGGGGTTGTTAAAGCTGCGAATAAGAACATCAAGAAGATCATTTAGAAGATGGTTGTGACATATAAAGATTGGCATGAGATGCTCTCATTTTCTTTGCATGGATACCATACATCAGTCCGCACTTCAACAGGGGCAACCCCTTTCTCACTCGTTTATGGCATGGAAGTTGTGATCCCCGTGGAGGTTGAGATCCCATCATTGCGTGTCTTGATGGAAACCAAGTTGACTGAAGCTGAATGGTGTCAGACCAGATATGATCAATTGAATTTAATTGAAGAGAAGAGGTTGACTGCCATGTGTCATGGTCAGTTATATCAGCAAATAATGAAGAAGGCATTTGATAAGAAGGTCGGGTCTCGAGTGTTTAGAGAAGGTGACCTTGTGCTCAAGAAAATTCTATCTTTCAAACCTGACGCTATGGGAAAATTGACTCCTAATTATGAAGGCCCATATGTTATTAAGAGAGCATTTTCCACTACAACAAAAATGGGTTTAGGCAACAACGAAAAACCGCCCCTTAAAGGTATAAAACAGTTGCTTAATGCTTTAGAGGACGGTTTATCAAGCGTGGAATAAACAGCCGTTGCTTATTCCATTAGAGCGCGGTTTTTGATTTCTACCCACGGATTCTTAACACCATCGCCTAAAATATCAAAGTCCACGGTTTTAGGTGAACTTTTAAGCTGCGGTTTTCAAGTAGCAACGTAAAATAACTGTCCCCAAAACATGTGAAAAGGCAACGGTTATTAATAACCAACAGATGTAAACCGTAGCTTAATCTATAATTTTATTTACACAACACACATAACCGCGCCTAAAACAAAGGAATATACTACGGTTTTTGATAAGCAACGCATAAAAAGCATTGTCTATAGATTGAAAAACAAATCACATTTATATATAACGTTAGACTTTGAAAGATATAATTAGTATAGAATTTCCCTGTTGTGCACTTTAGACTTTGAAAGATATAATTAGTATAGAATTTCCCTGTTGTGCACTTTAGACTTTGAAAGATATAATTAGTATAGAATTTTTCTGTTCATTTATACGGTGATACATTTGTGATCATATACCTTCACATTATTCTAATAGATTATTTTTCAATATTATTAGAAGAAGCACATTTATAAATTGAAAACATATATAAATATGAAGTATTAATAAGATGAAGTGTAATCAACTCTTTGAAATGCAAAAAATACAAATATTTTCAAAATAAATCCAAGAAATATAAGTTATAGCTAGTTGGCTTATGTAACTCCATAAAACAAAACATAATCGTCAATATTTAAATCAATGGCGGTCTTTATCATATTCATTGTGTTGAGGTTCATGAGAATCATAATCTTGAATATTATCATATTGAAGATCATTATCATCTTGATCATATTGAAGATCATCATCATCTTGATCATATTGAAGATCATCATCTTGTTCATCTTGAGGATCATCTTTGTTTCTAACCTATAAATATGAAGAATTTCTTTTATATATTATTCAAAAACAAAGTTACAATAATCAAAGCGGCATATGCAAGGCTTCAAATGACTCAACATCCATGCAATAATGATTCAATTCAAACAATTGATAGTTGATTACTCACTAACGAAGTTTGCACGCTTAGAATTCAAACTCGAATCTATGAAATTTATACATGAATCTTACCATCTAAACCAATATACAATGATAATTTTTAAAAAACATAATGAAAATGTGCATGGTAACATATGTTCACAATGTTCAACCTAGCTAGCATGAATAGAGACTAACTTAATGAGTAACTTATAAAACTAACACCGCATATTTAAAAAATTAAACAACTATAAAATAACAACTCAACACTTAATAAAATAAATGTTGATTTTTATTAATGTCAAGTACAGTACCTTTTGATGAGTAGGAGCATATGTTGATGTCGATGAGCGTGGTGTTGGAATATTATCATTGTGCAAAGCTTCTCTCATCTTATCATCTACTTCCTCTTCACTTAAATGTGGATTTTGTTGCATATACATGCTTTTCAAAAGTGCCTCCATTGCTCCCATCTTTTGCGCCATGTCAGAAATCTTACCATCATATTGCATTTTCATTAAAGAAATTTCTTCATTTTTTTTCAACAATGATGGTGTGACAGTTCTTCCATAACATCTCACTCTACCGGGCTTTTCAATTCCAAACAATTATTAAAATGCTCGTGTTCCAGCTTCAACTGAGTTTTCAATAGATTCTTGAAGTTTATCCTAATATTTTAAATTATTAGTTTTGAACAAAATTAAAAACCACATGTGTATTTATAATGAATATTATAATTTAACTTACAATAGCAAATTGGGTTTCCCCATCCACTTGTTTTCCCTTGCGACTTTTTCGAGTTTCAATAAACATTTCAGCTTGAGTGACTTCTTCTCCATCCTTTTTTGCTCGCTACATGATTATTCATATATTAAAAAAAATACTACTTAATAAGAGATTGAAAAAATAATTTATTCTATTGATAATCACACACAAATATCATACCAATTTTGCACGGATTCTAGCAAAATTTATTGGTCCTACACGATGCATAAACTTTTGTTTGCTCTTATTACCTGCATTCTTTTTACTAATATCCTACAATACATAAAATAGTTCACTGAGTAGAATCAATGTTACATGCAAAGAAATTGAATTAGTTCATTGAGTAGTAAGTATTTAATAAAGATAGTATGAAAATGTGCACAATAATGTCTAAGCAGAAATTATGCTAATATGGGGCTGCAATTGTGTTTCATTATGTCTATATTGTCTTTACTACTAAACATAATTAGAAATTGTCTAACTAGAAAATATGTTAAATATGCAAAGAAATTTAGTTGTGTTTCATACTCTTCGAAACTATGCACATAAGAAAAAGCCATGCATCTTATTCCATATTAGTTGAAATGAAGCAAAACTTTATCCAACAAGTATATACACACACATAGATATTAATCAACACATCAATGTTAATTATAGATAGTGTATGATTTTCAAATAATTTTGCTTAAAAAGAAGAAAATAATGGAGCAACCAACCAACCAAAAGATGAAAATTGATATGTTATGATATTGTATAACTATGGTGCATCTTTGATTTATCCCTTTTGTTTTTCCATTCTAATATTTTAATTGAACATTTTTCTTACTATATTGAATGCAAAATAAATAACTTACCTGAACATGATTATCTTTCCAATACACTAATAATTTCTTGAAATGATATTCAGATATACTTTTTGGACGGTTCTTTAATCTTTCCTTCATACTAGAGTACTTTAGGAAATGATCTCTCTTGATAGAGTATTTGTGTCGTCTCCAAGCATCATTTATTTGAGAAAATACTGCTTTTTTCCTCTCTCGGGAATGTTGAACTTCGTCTGCAAAAATAAAACAATATTTGTCATCAATTGTAGATAAATATTTAATCATTTAAAAAATATGAAATTTTACTTTTCATACATTAATATATTTCCAAATACGATCATTATGACACTTACGATTTGCTTCATCTTTAAGCAATTCTTTGAAATTTGTATAGATCAATGGACAAAAATCTGCATTCTTCGCTATAGTTCCAAGGAAATAGCCTAAGTCAGAAACAGTTTGGTCATCAGGTCATCACGTGATTTTCCATGTTTGGTCTTTCTTTCCTCCAGTTTGATATTGAAATTCCTTGCCAATTCAAAGCTTGATTTGACTTGCGGTAGCTCAAAACTGGAAGCACCCATTTGACCCTTCACATGATATTTCATATTTTTCTTGTTGTTTTCTTCCTTTCTCATTTGTTCTGCAAAATATTTAAACACAATTTTTTTAGAGAAACAAAGAAATAAATAAGAATGCTCATCAAACCATAAAAAGGTATCGATGGAGAAAATGTGAAAATTAAGAAACAAATCAAGAAATAATAAGGTTAGATCATAAAATAGAAATTTACTATCATAACACAGTATTGTCAAAATCAGAATCATCTTCATAATTTGGACAATAGATCTACCACTCTTGGCCATGGCACCTATCATCCCCTTATAATAGATCTACCATTATTTGCTAATAATAATAATATGTTTACATCTTTTGTGAGGTTATTTGCTAATAGTAATAAAATGTAATATGATATATTTCCTCCTTGACTTTCTCCTCGAGTTCCAAATTCCTCTCATATCTTAACACATATTACACATGAATAAATAATTCTTGTTTACTATTAAAATAATGAAAAAAATTATTACTCTCAAGAGTAGTGCAACATGTCTGATCAACAGGAAGTCAAACTAAACTATACTTGATTATTAATTGTATCAGCAATTAGTGTTAACAGTACCTGCTTAAGGAATCCTCATAAAAATATATATGCGTTGTTCCAAACTGCTAGTTTATTTTATTATTTTAATTCTAGATTTAGTTATTTAATTAGTACAGTAGATGTTTGTTTCATGAATTACTCTCCACAGTTTTCAATTCATTAAGTTAAATGGTTGCTATCAATAATCAAGGACATATACTCTAATAATTGGTTACTAACTAATTTTATGTGAGGTCATTTTGGTTTTATGAAATTAAACCAAGATTAAAATAACTGTATATTTTTGGTTGATTAGATATAACAGTGTACAATAATATTATATTCTTCCTAGTTTCTTCTATTTTGAAAAGTATGTCCCTCTGTTAAGTTATTCTTATACCAAAAGGTTACTATAATATGAGTTACTAAAAACCAAAAACTTAAAGCAATTGATGTTATAATTTGAAACAACTTTCACGCTAAGCCTATGAAAGCAAATACAATCTCACTAAAGTATTATAACGCCCTTATATAATAAACCCTAATAACCATATGACATCCTTACCGAATAACTTTTGTAACAAAAAATATTTAAAGTAATATTTTTCAATTCAGATTTGGAGAAATAGGAAGGTTAGAGTTTTTGGATAATTTAAGTATTTGAGTAATTTTAGGAAGAATGAGACTCACCCTTGGAGACAAATATGGCAGATAATTTGAGGCGGTGGTCCAGCTCGAGTGATTTCTAATTTCATAAACAGAAAGGAAAAACGAAGGTATTCAAAATAGAGAAGTAAATGAAAAAGGTGAACAACAAAAGATTTTGGTGGTAAGAGGTATTTATGAGAAATAGAATGAGAATGAGAAACTTACTCTTGAGAAGTGTTTGTAACAAATGATGCAACAATACAGCGAAGGTGAGTTGCAGCAGAAAACGTGTGGTGGCCGACGTGAGAGTATGTGAGTTGTAGAGAAAATCTTTCTTTGAGTAGAAAGAAAGAAGAAAAGACAGAAGGTTCTGTAGAGAGAAAGAAGAAACGGCCGAAAATTATGTAGAGAGAAAGAAGAAAATATAATTTAGGGTTCAATTGTAATGAATCAGATTTTAGGAAATTATAAGAAAAAAATACGAACATTAAATTATAAATAAATTTTCAAAGAAAAACATTCAAATGAAATGAAAGTGGCCTAGTTGTAATACATGTTTTCTTTGAAAGTAAGGACCTGAGTTTGACTCCTTGATTGCTATGTTTTAATAAATTTACCTTTTTCCATTTAAATATAACATAATAAATTAATATAAGTCTAATTTAAAAATCTTTTAAGGATCAAAATATGTTGATTAAATGTTAGTAATCCAGTGGTAATGATCTTTAACCATTTTAGTTGCACACTCCGGTTCGAATAGCCTTTTAACAATAGGCCATGCTTTTTAGTTGTTGTTTTTAAATAAGAAACAACCACATATCTTAACCGTGGCATAAAATGAATAAACTACGGTTATGTTATATCTACGATTTCATAAGCGTCGCTTATAGTAAATAGACGACGTTTATGTTATGCCCGCATTTTACGAACCGTAGCATAAAGTAAATAAGGGACGGTTTTTCACACTTTGCCAAGAAACTCGTCTACGCATAAAAAAGTGCGGTCTATGATACCTTTAGGTGGCGGTTTTTCAATCGTTGTATGTTCTTCCGTTGCCTAAAATATAAAATGTTGTAGTGTTCAGATGGTGTTTTGATTCTTTACAACTATGGATGGTGAAGAGTTCACCCGTCCTGTGAATGTCGATGCTTTAGGGTTAGGAATGGGTGCAATTCTCATTCAAAATAATCACCCCATATGCTACTATATCAAGCAATTCTCTGCCCGTATGATGACAACTTCCACCTATGTGTGTGAATTGTGTGATACCACATATCAGATGAGGTTGAGGGAGTTGATGACTCAACTCATACAGACCCCAGAGCAGCAATTCTACTTGGCTAAATTATTAGGCTACACATACGAAATTGTTTATAAACCTAGAGCTCAAAAAAGAGTCACATATGCTCTTTCAAGAGTTCAATGCTTAGATATTTCAACTCCCCACATGGATTTCACATTAACAAGCTCATAGAACAACTAGAAATGTTCCTACATGAGGTTCAGAATAATCCTGTAAGGCATAAGGATATTTAAATATTGAACGGGTTGGTTTTCTTCAAAGCTAAATTGTTCCTACCCCCACAACTCACCATTGAAACAAATGTTGCTATAAGAGTTCCATTCTTCATTACTAGGAAGGCATAGTGGAATGCATAGGACCTTTAGGCGCACAAGAGAATGTGTTTTGGGTGGGTATGCGCAAAGATGGCACTGAATTCATCAAAAGTTGTCTTGTGTGTCAACAAACCAAACCTATAAATCATGCACCATATGGGTTGAAGACATCTCATTCCAAACTTACATCGTGATCTTAGTGGTGCTGGATAGACTCTCAAAGGCTACTCATTTCGGCATGCTTCCCGCTCATTTTACAACAGCAATAGTGGCAGAATTGTTCACAACCATGGTGTGCGAGCTACATGGTATGCCATGCAGCATGGTTTCAGACAGGGACCTTATATTTTTGAGTCATTTCTGGCATGAACTATTTCGCTTGAATGGCACAAAGCTGTGAATGTCTATGACTTACCACCCACAAAGTGACAGTCAAACTAAAATATGAATAAACTCTCGCAACGATATCTGAGATGTTTTGTGCATAACCAACCAAAGAATTAGGGACGTCATTGACATTGGATTGAATGGAATTATAACATGGCAATGCATACATCTACATGAGTTTCTCCATTTCAAAGTCTTGTATGGTAGAGCATCCCCAGCGTTACAGGACTACATTGAAGGTGCTACTCAACTATAAGAAGTGGACACTATTCTGCAGGAGCGTTCTGAGGTGTTGAACAAGTTGAAGAACAAGTTAACTAAATATCAAGTTACCATGAAAGAAGTAGCAGATCAAAAACACACCCCTCACAACTTTAAGGTTGTGACTTTTTATTTGTCATGCCACAACCATATTGACAAAACTCAGTGGAAGGGTGCATAATTCATAAGCTAGAAAAACGATTTTATGGGCCATTCAAGGTGAGAGGTGGCATTTCAACTAAAATTTGACATCAATATCCCACATAGTATGATACCATGTGAGCGGTGTATTCAATTGTCTACAAGCAAGTATTTTTAGATGCAAATAAATATTAAAAACTATTAATACAATATTTTATATGGTATAATGTCATACTTCGATGTCAATTTAACATTTCACATTTATAAAAACAAGAGTCTAAGTAACGAAAAGTAATAATGTCTAAGTAATAGTCCTACATGTCAATTTCATAAAAATAATTTATAGTTTAATAGTGTAAATGAGAAGGTGATTATCCCCTAATCGAACAAGTTATAAATCTACCACTATCATGTGATCAATAACTTAAATAAATGCTTAATATCTTAAAATGGTAAAAACAAAATTCACACTCAAAGTCATATCACGATACCATGTACACGTGTTCTTCTATAAATATTAGTGTAACAAAAATCAAAATATATACCACAAATAATAGTTTGAGTGAAAGAAAAAAAAATTAGCATTTAATTTCTCCAAATTTTCAAGTAATTTAATGTTGATCATTTTCTTCTTTTTATAATTTAAATAACATATAGGTGTCAATTTTACATATAATTTAATTGGATTGGATTAATAGGTGATTTATTATGTGAATTTTATTTGTGCACGAGGAAATTTTAAGTTTGCAGATGGAATGGTAAAATAATCAAAACTCAATAAATTTAAGATCTTATATTATTTAGAAAAAATAGTTATTTTGATTTATTATTGTGATGGTGTGTGTAGATGACATGATGTGTGGTAAAATACTCTGATACTATGGTCAAACATTAGTTATGTTTGTAAATTTTTGGGAGAATGTACAATCATTCAGGCTGGTGGGCCATGTTTTATAGTCGACACGGATCTTAATCATGCATCTATAGTGATGAATCTCTTTTATGCCAAAAATGGTAGAAATGAATTTGATTTTTTCTTTGGTGGTTCTTGACATATTGTTTCTTGCCACTTTTTGGCTTGCTTTCTTTGTGTGTGTTTATGAGTGTGCATATGTAACATGTGTGTGCGTGTGCGAGTGCGTGAGTGTGCATCTGCACGGGCATGCGTGTGTGTATCTGTGTATATTGTTGTGTGTGCGCGCGCGTATGTGTATGTATAATTACAAACTGATTATAAACTTGTTTATAAATCCAAATTGGTTCTAAATTAGATTTAAATTAAATTGAAATCATTTTACTAGTTAACTGTATCTTTATTGAAGTGTTTATTGTAAACTGAACCATAAATGTGGATAGGTTCAGTGCAATTCATGAACCATGAACACCCCTAGTCTAAGTACAAAAAGTAATAATTTCTAGGTAAGTCCTACATATAAATTTCATAAAAATAATTTCATATTCCAATACTCTAAATGAGAAAGTGATTAGACCTGAATCAAACAAGTTGTAGTTTACCTGTTAGGTGCAGTGACAAATCCTAGAGTTCGAGGAATTAAGGGCCTCGAGAAATAACAGAGAGAAAGAGAATTTGGATAAAATCTTGCTTATTTCATTCATTCATTACATGTCAATATATAGAATAGTTTTAGGATAGCAAACACGGAAATAACGGAATACAAAATAAGGAAGATCTAGAGAATATTGCTGCAAGATTTAGGTGAGCCACTGATAAGCTGCCACCTCATTTCCTCCTAACTGAATTTGTTGTTTTATCATGTGATGAAATCTTCTAGATACTTTGGCATGTAGGCTTCTCTCTTGGGCCTTCCCATTGCAACATCATGGGCCACTTCCACTATGTTTTCTTCAGCCCCTTTGCTATCATTCTCCACCCCATCTGGAAGCACCTTGTCCTCAAGGTGGTATGTTTGTTTGAGATTGTCCCAATCTTCCCAAGAAGTATCATCAGCATGCAGTCCTTCCCATTGCACGAGCACTTTGAGACGAGGCTCAGCCGTTTGAGTCCAGCGGGTGTTGAGTATCACTAGAGGAGTGATGATGGGTTGATTATCCAATGTTGATGGAGGTAATGTCGCTGCTGGAATTGAGGCAGAAGAGTCTTTGTGAAAAGGTTTCAACATGGAGCAGTGAAAAATCGGATGAATTTTGGATCCTTATGGCAAGAGGAGTTTGTAAGCAACACTTCCCACCTTCTCCAGAATTTGAAACGGACGGTAAAAACGTTTGCTGAATTTCGAATAAGGAGTGGCAGTGACGGAAATCTGTCGATGTGGTCGTAATTTAACCATCACCCAATCTCCGATATTGTATTGCACATCTCGTCTATGTGCATCAGCAAATTTCTTCATATCTTGTTGTGCCTTGGTCAGTTTTCTACGCAGAGAAATCAGCATAGTCTCACGATTAGCCAACAATTCATCAACAGCTTCAATAGTGGAGGTGCCTACCAAATATTGTGGAATGGTGAGTGGTGTTTTCCCAAAAGTAATCTCAAAGGGAGATTTTCCAGTGCCTGAGTGTTGAGACATGTTGTAAGACCATTCAGCCCACACGAGAAACTTGCCCCAAGTTGCCGGTTTCGAGTGTACAAACGCACGGAGATACTGCTTAATGATCCTATTTGCCACTTCTATCTGGCCATCAGTCTGAGGGTGGTAGGACGAACTCATACGTAACTTAGTGCCGCTGAGTCTGAACAGCTCTTGCCAGAATCGACTCACAAATAATGGATCGCGGTCTGAAACCAAGCTACGAGGCATGTCGTGGATCTTGCCAACAATGTCCATAAAGAGTAAGGCAACCTTGTAAGTAGTATAGTGAGGTTGCAACATACCAAGATGAATGCCTTTGGAAAAACGGTCAACGACCACTAGGATTGTGGTGTTCCCTTTGTAAGGAGGTAAACCCACGATAAAGTCAAGAGATAAGTCTTCCCACGGCGTATGAGGAATTGGCAATGGACAGAGCAATCCAGCAGCTTTCTTTGTTTCATATTTGGAGTGTTGACAGTCCAGACAAGCGAGAACAAACTTATGGACATCATCACGCATCCCGACCCATGTAAAGTTTGAGCTTAAGCGTGCCAAAGTCTTGGTGACACCCATATGGCCTCCGGTGGGTGTTTTATGGAATTCCTCCAACAGAACCTTTATGAAGGAAGTGGTGCGTGGCAACCAAATGCGATCTTTGTGATATATAAGACCCTGAACAATTTTGAAATCTTGTGCCCCCTCAGTGTTATTGGTAATGTCTTGCAGTTTGGAGAGAAATTCATGTTGCTGGGAGAGTTCATGCTTTAATGTTTTCAGGAAGGAGAAACTGGGGACTGGCAGCATGTAGAACTCAGGGGACTCATTTTCTAGTATGCGAGAAAGGGCATCTGCAACCACATTCGTTTTTCCGGAACGATACTGAATCGTGTAATCATAACCAATCAACTGTGATAGGTACAGCTGTTGTTCTGACGTTTGTACCACTTGTGACATCAATTCCTTTAAGTTGCGGTGATCTGTCAGAATCACAAAGGAGTGGCCCAACAAATATTGTTGCCATTTCTTCACTGCTGCTGTGATGGCAAAGAGTTCTCTGACATATGTAGATGCGTTCAACAACTTGCGACAGAATGGTTTGCTAAAGAAAGCAATTGGTTGGTTCTGTTGAGATAGCACGGCACCCATGCCGACACCGGAGGCGTCCATTTCTACCATGAAAGGCAAAGTAAAATTAGGGAGAATCAGAACTGGTGTGGTGCTTACCGCAGTTTTCAGAGTATCAAAAGCTAACTGCGCACCAGAATTCCAGCCAAATTGATCCTTTTTAAGGAGTTGAGTTAATGGAGCTGCAATTGTCACATATCCCTTGATGAATCGTCGGTAGAAACCTGTCAAACCCAAGAAACCACGAAGAGCTTTGAGAGTGTTTGGTACTGGCCACTGCTGAATCGCAAGAACCTTCGCTTTAATTGGTTCAACCCCATGTTGGGAAACAATGTGACCAAGGTATTTAATCTGACGTTGAGCGAACAAGCATTTTGATTGCTCGAGAAAAAATTGTCCCTCCTGTAAAACCTGAAATGCTTGATCCATATGCTTCAAGTGGTCCTCATAATTGGTGCTGTAAATTAGAATATCATCAAAGAACACAATGATAAACTTGCGCAGAAATGGCTTGAATATCGTGTTCATGGTAGCTTGAAATATCGATGGCGCGTTGCACAGTCCAAACGGCATAACCCGGAACTCATAGTGACCCTGATGTGTCCGAAAGGCGGTTTTAAAAACATTTTCCTCCCGCATAAGGATCTGATGATACCCCTATAGCAAATCCAATTTTGTGAACCACGCAGCCCCACCCAACTCGTCTAACAATTCATCAACAGTGGGGATGGGAAATCGATCCTTTATAGTGATTGAATTCAAGGCCCGATAGTCGACACAAAATCGCCAAGACCCGTCTTTCTTCTTAACAAGGAGAACCGGCGATGAAAAATGACTTATACTCGGTCTATCACCCCATTAGCTAGCATAGTGTCCACTTGTTTCTCAATTTCGTGTTTCTGAAAATAGGGATAGCGATAGGGACGAACATTAACAAGATGGGCCTGGGGTAGTAAGTGTATGGAGTGGTTGGTCTCACGATCAGGTGGAAGGTTTGACGGTATCTGAAATAAGGAGTCATATTTGTGGAGTAGTGTTTGGAGTTTAGGGTCACTGATTTGGGTTGAAGGGGGCTCTGGTTGTAGAACTTGGATATGAAAGAAGGCACTAGCTCCTTTAGTGTGGAGGAGGCGTCGCACCTGTTGGGCAGTAATGAGGTGAAGGCCACCATCTCTCTCACCCCTTAGTTCTATCATCTTACCATTCTTGAGAAACTTCATAGAGAGATCATTATAGTCAGTAAGAATCGGACCCAAAGATTTCATCCATTGAACACCTAACACAATATCAGCACCACTGAGGGGAAGGACATGTAGGTCAACGGTGAATGTGTGAGGCTGAATGTGAATTTTTACTTGAGGGCAAATTTGGTGGCACTCAATTTCATTGCCATTACCTACCATGACCTTGAGAGAGCAAGTGGATTGGGCCTTCAGCCCAAGAGATTTAACCAGCCTTTCTTGGATAAAGTTATGGGTACTGCCTCCATCAACTAGGATAACTGCATTGTGGGTGGAGATGCGGCCCACCAGACGCAGAGTTTCAGGGGCCAAGTGGCCCGAAAGGGCATGGAAACTGATTTGGGCTTGATTAAGGGTCGGGTCGAGTTCCGGTTCAAGTAACAACTTAGATTCACAAGGATTCAAAATCGTATTTGTTTCTTGGGGCTCATCTTCTTCCATAATAAGGACAAAAAAATTTGACGCACATTTGTGACCTGGACTAAACTTCTCATCACATTTAAAACACAAACCCTTCTCACGGCGGAGAGACATTTGCGTAGGTGTCAGTCGTTTGAAATGTGGTACGGGTGGTTTGGGGTTGTTTGGAAAACGGTTATGTGACGCAACAGGGGTAGGAAGTATACCTTTATTGCGAGCAGATCTGCGAGCTTCATGGAGTTTCTCTTCCTGCAACCTGGCCAAAGCAGCAGCTTGGATAAGCGATAGTGGTTGTAACGCCTGAACCTCGCGGCGAACGTCCGGTGCAAGCCCTGAGATGAAGCAGCTTAAGAGAAAGCTCGGTGGGAGACCCACAATACGATTTGCAAGCGTCTCAAATTCTGTTAAATATTCGTTGAGCGACCCTTTCTGAGTGAGTTTGAACAATGCGCCCTTGGGATCGTCGTACTGTGACGGTGCAAAATGGGTCTCAAGTGCGTGCAGTAACGTCGCCCAACTGGTAAGCTAGCCGTTGCAAGACATCCATTGAAACCATCCGAGAGTCGGCCCTTCCGTGTAGAAGGATGCAACTGTCAGTCGTTCTGCTTCCGGCGTATCGTGATACTCAAAAAATTGGTTGATCTTGAAGATCCAACCCAAAGCATCTGTTCCATTGAAGCGAGGCACGTCGAGCTTCATACGGTGAGGTTTATTGGAGTTTTGGGGTGAGGTGTAGGACGGAGATCCGTTACCGGGGGAGTGAGATGACGTGTCGAGGGAGGAGAGTTTGCCGAGAATGTCATCAATTTTGGAAGCAAGAAGGGTTTGTGAATTGGTAAGAGAAGTTTCATTGGTGGTTAAACGGGAGATAGCTTCGTCGATAGCTTTCGATCGAGTGCCGTCAGCCATGGATGAGGTTCAATGAAGGCACCAAATTTGATAGGTGCAGTGATAAATCCTAGAGTTCGAGGAACTAGGGGCCTCCAGAAATAACAGAGAGAAAGAGAATTTGGATAAAATCTTACTTATTTCATTCATTCCTTACATGTCAATATATAGAATAGTTTTGGGATAGCAAACGCAGAAATAACGGAATACAAAATAAGGAAGATCTAGAGAATATTGCTGCAAGATTTAGGTGAGTCACTGATAAGCTGCCACCTCATTTCCTCCTAACTGAATCTGTTGATTTATCATGTGATGAAATCTTCTAGATACTTTGGCATGTGGACTTCTCTCTTGGGCCTTCCCATTGCAACATCATGGGCCACTTCCACTGTGTTTTCTTCGGCCCCTTTCCTATCATTACCACTTTCATGTGATGGACAACTTAAATAAATGTTTAATTTCTTAAAATTGTAAAGCAATTTTCACACACAAAGTCATATTACTATACCATGTACACATAATATTCTATAAATATGTGTCACATAAACCAAAATGTACACAACAAATAATAGTTTGAGCGAAAGAGAAAAAATTTAGCATTTCATTTCTCCAAATTTTCAAGGTAGCTATCATAGAATGAAAAGGATTGTTCAATGTTGATCGTTTTCTTCCTTCTCGTGAATGCAACATGTATAATTTATATAACATATAGGTGTCAATTTATTTATATGATTAATATGTGGTTTAATCTGAGAATTTTATTTGTGCAGGACGAATTGTTAAGTTTGTATATGGAATGGTAAAAATAATCAAAGCACATGGTGTGTGGCAAAAGACTCTGATAATGGAGTTGAACTAAGGTCAAACAATAATTATGTTTGTAATATTTTGCAAGATTGTACAATTATTCAAGTTGGTGGGTCATGTTTCATACCCGACATGAACCTTAATCACGGATCTGCAGTGATGAATCTCTTTTAATCCAAAAATAGTATAAATGAATTCTATTGTTTCTTTGGTGGTTCTGGACTTATTATTTCTTGCCGTTTTTTACTGCTTTCTTTGTGTGTATTTATGAGTGTGCATGTGTAACATGTGTGTGTTTGTGCGTGTGTGTGTTCGCGTGCATACGGGGCGTGTGTGTGAGCATGTGTGTGTGTATAATTACAAACTAATTATAAAGTAGTTTATAAATACAAATTGGTTCTAAATTAGTTTTAAATTGAATTGAAACCACTTTAGTAGTTAACTATATTTTTATTGAAGTGTTTATTCTAAAATGAAACAAACCATAAATGTGGATTGGTTCATTGTAGTTCAAGAACCATGAATACCCATAGTCTAAATAACAAAAAGTAATAACGTCTAGGCAATAGTCCAACATGTAAATTTCATAAAAAATAATTTCATATTCCAATACTGTAAATGAGAAGGTGATTAGACCTTAATCATACAAGTTGTAGATTTACCATTACCGTGTGATGAACAACTTAGACAAATGTTTAATATTTTAAAATCGTAAAGCAAATTTTCACACACAAAGTCATATCACAATACCATGTACACATAATCTTTTATAAATATTGTGCCACATAACTCAAAATGTACATCACAAATAATAGTTATAATGAAAGAAAAAAAATTAGCATTTAATTTCTCCAAAACTTCAAGGTAGCTATCATAGAATGAAGATGATTTGTTCAATGTTGATCTTCCTTCTCATGAATGCAATAAATATAATTTAAAAATATTTATTTTTATTTATTATTGTAATGGTGTGTAGATGACATGATGCGGTGAAAAACTCTATTACAGAAGCTGAACTATGGTTAAACATTAATTATATTTGAAATATTTTGGGAGACTATATAATCATTCAAGCTCGTGGGCCATGTTTCATACCGACACAGACCTTAATCAGGCGTCTGCAATGACGAATCTCTTTTATTCCAAAAATGGTAGAAATAAATTTGATTGTTTCTTTGGTAGTTCGGGTATCACTGGTACGTGCGACTCAAATAATTTATCAACTAATCTCTTTATTACTTATAATCTAATTTAATTAATTTCTGGTGATTTTGTTTGATTTATTTTGTTTGGTATATACAGGTTATGGTACCTGCAATGGAAGATGATAAAATACTATATTGGAATCCAAGATAGACTTATAATAACTCCATTAGAGCTCGTGATATGTGATCCTATTTAATAATAATAATAATAATAATAATAATAATAATAATAATAATAATAATAATAATAATAATAATAATAATAATAATAATAATAATAATTGTTAAGAGTCTCGTGTCGGACAATATAAGATCTGAATATGTACTTATAAGTGGGGGCAATCCTTATCCTAATAGTCAATTTTATAGGATTGAGTTAGGCTCAACCTATATTAGACTCAGATATATGAGTAGAGTGAAGAATTTTGCATTGTCCCTTTTCATGATAAGCCACAATGCTTGAATATATCCTATTAAGAATATTTTTTCCAAATGAAGCTTCATTAATTCCGTTTCATATCTCAATAACTGGATAGTATGGAGGTTGATTGTATTGACCTGCATCAGCATACATCTCTTTCAAGTAGCTTGACAACTCTGAATAGTGGTTCAAGGGGTTGCAAGTGTTGAATCTTTCACTAAGAGTGAAAAGACCGTTAGGCAGAGAAGCTAATCTGACAATTTTAAAACAAGATTTTTTTATCGTTTCAAATCAAGTATGACTGACTTCTTTGAAATCTTCTGAAACAATATCCATATATGCATTTGATTGTATAATATCATCAATATGAAGCAGAGTACCAATAGCCAAATGGAGATATTTTAGTCTAAACCATGACACAAGCATTCAATCCTATGATCCTCCAATTACAATGACCCGGAGAATTTTGGGTTTGTAATGTTTCTTGAATGTGTATGATCACATCTCCATAATCTGCAAGTGCTTTGACGTAATCTAAATATCCTAAAGTTCTTGCATTTTTGAAAAGGTGAAATTATTATTATTATTATTATTATTATTATTATTATTATTATTATTATTATAATATAGTATTTGCTCCACTTAATCTTGTTTGTTTCATCGTATCATTAAAGTTATGTAATATCATCATATACAAATGTCACTATTTATTTATAGTATGTTGTATAAACAATGTCCATATTTATTTTCACACTATTTATCATCTTTATGCATCAGAGTCAAGAATATAAATTGCCTGAATGTTCAATGGATTGACACTACGTAAAATTTCAATGCACCTAAAATAGTACGATTTTGGATAAATAATATTTAATATGAATAAAAAAAATTATCCTAAAGTCTATAAGCGAAAATGACATCTTGAGATTTTATTTATCTGATTTTATATTCATTATTTTATCAATGATCCTTTAACATGTATTGAAACTTAAACTATACTTCTCTTGAATACATTTCTACATTGACCAAAAGAAAAAACAAATTACATTTTAAAATAGTTTCAAAATTATTAATTAAGATAAAATAAACTATCTAATCATAAAAATACGCTAATTTCAAAATTATTGTCAACCATATTGATATTTATAAGCTTATCCATTAAACACGCTCTAATTATTCTTTACAAAAATATTTGACATTTATTCATTTAATTAGAGTAAATGTCTGATTTTATTTATCTTAAGTTATACGTAAAAAAAAAAGTATTTAATTTTATTTGTTGTTATACAAGCATTTGTTAGCACAAAATTAAATTTTATCCTATTTGGTCGATCTCTCGAGAGCAAGTCCATATTGACCAAAAGATTGAAGTTGGGAAGGTGATTTTTTAGTGGATTAACCCTTTTGTATTTATCCAGACTTGTTTGTACCCTGACATCTGTGTATCTAATAAATATGTAAATTTTATAATTCTTGTTAGAAAATGTGTATTTCAATTTTTGTTACTTATCAATGTTTTTACCTGTTTATCAGGTAACGTTTTCGATCTCGAGTTCGTTTCTATGGGATATAATTTATCCCCTGAGATCACGTTCGAGGTTTTATTGGATGTCTCTAGGAACTATGTTGAGGCAAGGCTTGATACCCCTTCCATAACCTCTAGTGAAAATTTGATTCGAGGTCGACGTATGAAACTCACCACTGTTCCTAGAGTGGCTAGCTACAAAGAGATGGATGAGTTGACACTTGCCACTTTTTGTCATGCTTTATTTGTGTGTATGTTTGTTTATTTGTGTGTGCGCATTTGTGAATGTATGTGTGCGTGTGTGCGGTAATCCTATTTAATTATTATTATTATTATTATTATTATTATTATTATTATTATTATTATTATTATATATATATATATATATATATATATATATATATTTCACGTAATCGCGTGTATTTCATCATATCATTAAAGTTGTATATTCCTTTCATCATTTTCTGGAGTGCGTCTGCACGGTGAATGTTTGGAAGGGCGTGGAGAGGTGGTTGGGTTTGGAGTTAGTGAGTTTGTATAATTGTGTAGCTTCCTTCTTTATTTTTGTAAGATCGTTGAAAAAGGAGGTTGGTAATGCCTCTGGGAACATCATATGGTCATTAAGAGTGTGGTTATTGTGGATTGGTGGAAACAACCTGATTTTTAGAAGTTTGGTTTTTAATGTAGAGGATATGATCAACTCTATCAAATTCCTTTCTTGAAGATGGTTGTGTTTAGATTCTAATTCTTCTTTCCCTTGTGCTTATTTTGATTGATTATCCTCTCTATTTAAAGTGGATGTAATATTCCTGACTTTGTCTTTTATAAGGGTTTTGAGTACCCCTTGTACTCTTGATAATTTCATTGTCTAACCAAAAAAATTATCATCATATACAAATGTTACTAATTATTTATAGTATTTTGTATAAACAATATCCACATTTATTTTTAGAATATTCATCATCTTTATGCTTCAGAGTCAAAAAATATATAAATTGTGTCACAATATATAAATTGTGTTCAATGGATTGACACTATGTTTAAAATTTGAATACACCTAAAATATTTACGGCATTAGATAAAAAATATTTTAAATGAATAAAAAAATTTATACTAGAATCTATAAATGACATCTTAAGATTTTATTTATCTATTTTTATATTCATAATTTTATCATAACCTTTTATATATTTAACTTAAACTTATGCTTGTGATAGTCTCGTGAATACGTTTCTACTTTGACCTAAAGAAATATTTAAAATAAATTAATCATATTTTAAAATTATTAATTAAGATAAAATAAACTAGTTATTTAAATTTATCATTATAATTACATTATGAGAAATCTAAATAACCATTTAGCATATGATATTGTACAAATACAATTATATTATTTTTAGATGAATATGATTTCACCACAATCCACTTTCTTTCTATTCTAACTTTTTCAAGTGTGTTTCACATGTACACATCTTTCCTCATTTAAATGCACTGTTATTTATAGTGTACTAGGATCATCTGTTTATAAGTAATTTAATGTTTGATCATTTTCTTCTTTCTCATAATGCAGGAGGTATAATTTAGATAACATATAGGTTTCAATTTTACATATAATTTACAAAGGATTAATAGGTGATTTGTTCTGCGAATTTTATTTGTGCACGAAGAAATTTTAAGTTTGCAGATGGAATGGTAAAATAATCAAAACTCAGTAAATTTAAGATCTTATATTTTTTAGAAAAAATAGTTTTTTGATTTATTATTGTGATGGTGTGTGTAGATGACAAGATGTGTGACAAAATACTCTGATACTGAACTTGAACTAAGGTCAAATATTAATTATGTTTGTAAAATTTTGGGAGACTGTACAATCATTCAGGCTGGTGGACCATGTTTCATAGTCGGCACGGACCTTAATCACGTGTCTATAGTGATGAATCTCTTTTATGCCAAAAATGGCAGAAATGAATTTGATTTTTTCTTTGGTGGTTCTTGACATATTTTTTCTTGCCACTTTTTGGCATGCTTTCTTTGTGTGTGTTTATGAATGTGCATATATAACGTGTGTGCGCGTGTGCAAGTGCGTGACTTTGCACCCGCACGGACATGCGTGTGTGTATCTGTGTGTATTGTTGTGTGTGTGCGGGATGGGGGGTATGTGTGTGTATAATTACAAACTGATTATAAACTTGTTTATAAATCCAAATTGTTTCTAAATTAGTTTTAAATTGAATTGAAACCATTTTACTAGTTAACTGTATTTTTATTGAAGTGTTTATTGTAAACTGAACCGAATCATAAATGTGGATAGGTTCAGTGCAATTCATGAACCATGAACACCCCTAGTCTAAATAACAAAAAATAATAATGTCTAGGGAAGTCCTACATATAAATTGCATAAAAGTAATTTCATATTCCAATACTGTAAATGAGAAGGTGATTAGACCTGAATCAAACAAGTTGTAGTTTACCACTTCCATGTGATGAACAACTTAAATAAATGTTTAATTTCTTAAAATTGTAAAGCAATTTTTCACACACAAAGTCATATCACTATACCATGTACACATAATCTTCTATAAATATGTGTCACATAAATCAAAATGTACACCACAAATAATACTTTGAGCGAAAGATAAAAAATTTAGCATTTCATTTCTCCAAATTTTCAAGGTAGCTATCATAGAACGAAGAGGATTGTTCAATGTTGGTCGTTTTCTTCTTTCTCGTGAATGCAACAAGTATAATTTATATAACATATAGGTGTCAACTTTACATATAATTTACATATGATTAATATGTGGTTTGATCTAAGAATTTTATTTGTGCGGGAGGAAATGTTAAGTTTGTATATGGAATGGTAAAAAAAATCAAAACACGTGTTGTGTGGCAAAAGATTCTGATATTGGAGTTGAACTAAGGTCAACCAATAATTATGTTTGTAATATTTTGGGAGACCGTACAATTATTCAAGCTGGTGGGCCATGTTTCATACCCGACATGAACCTTAATCACGCATCTGCAGTGATGAATCTCTTTTAAGCCAAAAATAATATAAATGAATTCTATTGTTTCTTTGGTGGTTCTGGACTTATTATTTCTTGCCGTTTTTTTGACTGCTTTCTTTGTGTGTATTTATGAGTGTGCATGTGTAACATGTGTGTGCCTGTGCGTGTGTGTGTTTGCGTGCGCACGGGGCGTGTATGTGTGAGCATGTGTATGTGTGCGCGTGCGTGTGTGTATAATTACAAACTAATTATAAAGTAGTTTATAAATACAAATTAATTCTAAATTAGTTTTAAATTGGATTGAAACCATTTTAGTAGTTGACTGTATTTTTATTCAAGTGTTTATTCTAAAATGAAACAAACCATAAATGTGGATTGGTTCATTGCAGTTCAAGAACCATGAATACCCATAGTCTAAATAACGAAAAGTAATAATGTCTAGGCAATAGTCCTACATGTAAATTTCATAAAAATAATTTCATATTCCAATACTGTAAATGAGAAGGTGATTAGACCTTAATAAAACAAGTTGTAGATTTACCACTACCGTTTGAAGAACAACTTAAACAAATGTTTAATATTTTAAAATCGTAAAGTAAATTTTCACACACAAAGTCATATCACAATACCATGTACACGCAATCTTCTATAAATATTGTGTCACATAAATCAAAATGTACATCACAAATAATAGTTTTAATGAAAGAAAAAAATTAGCATTTAATTTCTCAAAAATTCCAAGGTAGCTATCATAGAATGAAGACGATTTGTTCAATGTTGATCGGTTTCTTCCTTCTCATGAATGCAATAAATATAATTTATATAACATATAGGTGTCAGTTTTACATATAATTTACTAATATGTGGTTTGATCTGAGAATTTTATTTGTGCGGGGCGAAATGGTAAAAAAAATCAAAACTCAGTAAATTTAAAAATATTTACTTTGATTTATTATTGTAATGGTGTGTAGATGACATGATGTGGTGAAAGACTGTGTTACTCAAGCTGAACTATGGTTAAACATTAATTATGTTTGAAATATTTTGGAAGACTGTATAATCATTCAAGCTCGTGGGCCATGCTTCATACCAACACATACCTTAATCAGACATCTGCAATGACAAATCTCTTTTATGCCAAAAATGCTAGAAATAAATTTGATTGTTTCTTTGGTAGTTCGGATATCACTGTTATGAGCGAATCAAATGATTTATCAACTAATCTCTTTATTACTTATAATCTAATTTAATTAATTTCTGGTAATTTTGTTTAATTTATTTTGTTTCCTATATACCGGTTATGGTGCCTGCAATGGAAGATGATAATTGAAAATGCTATATTGGAATCCAAGATATACTTATAATAACTCCATTAGAGTTCTGCTATGTGATCCTATTTATTATTATTATTATTATTATTATTATTATTATTAATAATAATAATAATAATAATAATAATAATAATAATAATAATAATTGTTAATAGTCCGACGTCGGACAATATAAGATATGAACATGTGCTTATAAGTGGGGATAAGTCTCACCCTAATAGTCAATTTTGTAGGATTGAGTTAGCCTCAACCTATATTAGACTCAGATATATGAGTAGAGTGAAGAATTTGGCATTGTCCCTTTCCATGATAAGCCACAATGCCTGAATATATCCTATCAAGAATATGTTTTTTCCAAATGAAGCTTCATTAATTCTGTTTCATATCTCAATAATCAGATAGTATGGAGGTTGATTGTATTTAGCTGCATCAGCATACATCTCTTTCAAATAGCTTGACAATTCTGAAGAGTGGTTCAAGGGGTTGCAAGTGTTGAATCTTTCACTAAGAGTGAAAAGACCGTTAGACAGAGAAGTTATTCTGACAATTTTAAAATAATATTTTTTTATCCTTTCAAAGCAAGTATGACTGACTTCTTTGAAATCTCCTGAAACAATATCCATATGTGCATTTGGATGTATAATATCATCAATGTAGAGGACTGAGACAGAATAAGCAGAACACCAATAGTCAAATGGAGATATTTTAATCTAAACCATGGCACGAGCATTCAACCCTATGATCCTCCAATAACAACGACCCGGAGAATTTTGGGTTTGTAATGTTTCTTGAATGTGTACGATCACATTTCCATAATCTGTAAGTGTTTGGACGTAATCTAAATATCCTAAAGTACTTGCATTCTTGAAAAGGTGAAATTATTTTTATTATTATTATTATTATTATTATTGTATAGTATTTGCTCCAATTAATCTTATTTGTTTCATCATATCATTAAAGTTATGTAATATCATCATATACAAATGTCACTATTTATTTATAGTATTTTGTATAAACAATGTCCACATTTATTTTCACACTATTTATCATCTTTATGCATCAGAGTCAAGAATATAAATTGCCTGAATGTTCAATGGATTGACACTGAGTAAAATTTCAATGCACCTAAAATACGTACGATTTGGGAATGTGTATTCAACTTGGTCGATATCTCAAGAGTAAGTCCATATTGACCAAAAGATTGAAGTCGGGAAAGTGATTTTTCAGTGGATTAACCTTTTTGTATTTATCCAGGCTTGTTTGTACACGACATCTGTCTATCCAATAAATATGTAAATTTTATAATTCTTGTTAGGGAATGTGTATTTCAATTCTTGTTACTTACTAATGTTTTTACCTGTTTATCTAGTAATGTTTTTGGTCTTGAGATCATTTCTATGGATTACAACTTATCCCCTAAAATCACGCTCCAGGTTTTATTAGATGTCTCTAGGAACAATGCTCAGACAAGGCTCGATACCCCCTTCCCTAACCTTTAGTGAAAATTGGATTTGAGGTCGACGTATGACAGATTCACCACTGCTCCTATAGTGGCTAGCTACAAAGAGATGGATGAGTAGACACTTGCCACTTTTTGTCATTCTTTATTTGTGTGTGTATGTTTGTTTATTTGTGTGCGTGCAGTTGTGAATGTGCGTGTGCGTGCGCGTGTGTACTGCTGTGTGATCCGATTTAATATATATATATATATATATATATATATATATATATATATATATATATATATATATATATATATATATATATATATATATAACTTAATCGCGTGTATTTCGTCATATTATTAAAGTTATGTATTCCCTTCATCTTTTTATGGAGTGTGTATGCACGGTGAATGTTTGGAATGGTGTGGAGAGGTGGTTGGGTTTGGAGTTAGTGAGTTCTTATAATTGTGTAGCTTCCTTTATTTTTGCAAGATCGATGAGAAAGGAGGTTGGTAATGCCTCTGGAACATCATATGGTCATTAACAGTGTGGTTATTGTGGTTATTGTGGAATGGTGAAAACAACCTGATTTTCAGAGGTTTGGCTTTTAATGTAGAGGATATGACAACTCTATCAAATTCCTTTCTTGAAGATGGTTGTGTTTAGATTCTAATTCTTCTTTCCCTTGTGCTTATTTTTATTGGTTATCCTCTCTATTTAAAGTGGATGTAATATTCTTGACTTTGTCTTTTGTAAGGGTTTTGAGTACCCCTTGTACTCTTGATAATTTCATTGTCTATCAAAAAAAAATTATCATCATATACAAATGTTACTAATTATTTATAGTATTTTGTATAAACAATATCCACATTTATTTTTACAATATTCACCATCTTTATGCTTCAAATAAAAAAATGTAAATTGTCTCATATTCAATGGATTGACACTATGTTTAAAATTTCAATACACCTAAAATACATAAGAAAATATTTTAAATGAATAAAAAATATATATACTAGAGTTTATAAATGAAAATGGCATCTTAAGATTTTATTTATCTCTTTTTATATTCGTAATTTCATCATTACCTTTTATAGATTTAACTTAAACATATCCTTGTGATAGTCTCATGAATACGTTTCTACTTTGACCTAAAGAAAAATATATTTTACTTTTAAAATAAGCCACAATGCTTAATTATATCCTATCAAGAATATTTTTTTCCAAATGATGCCTCATTAATTCCGTTTCATATCTCAATAACTGGATAGTATGGAGGCGGATTGTATTGAGCTGCATCAGCATACATCTCTTTTAAATGGGATTTTTTATCGTTTCAAAGCAAGTATGACTGACTTCTTTGAAATCTCCAAAAATAATATCCATATATGTATTTAGTTATATAATATCATAAATGTAGAGGACTGGGGCAGATAAAGCCAGAGCATCAATAGCCAAATAGAGATATTTTAGTCTAAACCATGAAACAAGCATTCCACCTTATGAGCACATCTCCATAATCTGCAAGTGCTTGGACATAATCTAAATATCCTAAAAGTACTTGCATTCTTGAAAAGGTGAAATTATTATTATTATTATTATTATTATTATTATTATTATTATTATTATTATTTGCTTCACTTAATCTTATTTGTTTCATCATATCATTAAAGTTATGTAATATCTTCGTATATAAATGTCTCTATTTATTTATGTATGGTATTTTATATAAACAATGTTCACATTTATTTTCACGCTATTTATCATCTTTATGCTTCAAAGTCAAGAATATAAATGTCCTGAATGTTCGATGGATTGACACTACGTAAAATTTTAATGCACCTAAAATACTTACGATTTTGGATAAAAAATAATTAAAATGAATAAAAAAATGTATACTAAAGTCTATAAACGAAAATGACATCTTGAGATTTTATTTATCTGATTTTATGTTCATCATTTTATCAATGATCATGTAACATGTATTGGAACTTAAACTAGCAGTATACGTCTTTTGAATACATTTCTACTTTGACCAAAAGAAAAATCAAATTACATTTAAAAGTAACTTCAAAATTATTAATTAAGATAAAATAAACTATCTAATTAGAGAAACGCGTTTATTTTAAAATTATTTTCAACCATATTGATTGTTATAAGCTTATCCATTAAAAATGCTCTAATTATTCTTTACATGAATATTTGACATTTATTCATTTAATAAGAGAAAATGCCTGATTTTATTTATCTTAAGTTATACGTAAAAAAATATTTAATTTTATTTGTTGTTATACAAACACTTGTTTACACAAAATTTAATTTAATCCTACTTGGTCAATGTGTATTTCAGTTTTTGTTACTTACCAATGTTTTTACCTTCTAGGGGTTGTGCTCAGCCAAGGGTCAATACCCTTTTCCTAACCACCAGTGAAAATTAGATTTGAGGTCGACGTATGACAGACTCACCACGGCCCATAGAGTGGCTAGCTACAAAGAGATGGGTGAGTCGACACTTGCCACTTTTGTCATGCTTTATTTGTGTGTGTTTGTGTATCTATGTGCATGCGTGCATAAGTGTGCACGCGTGTGTGCACGTCTATACTGTTGTGTGATCCTATTTAATTATTATTATTATTATTTAATTTTATATATATATATATATATATATATATATATATATAGTATTTACTTCATGTAATCATGTGTATTTCATCATATCATTAAAGTTATGTATTCTCTTCATCTTTTTCTGGAGTGTGTATGCGCTTTCAATGTTTACAAGGGTGTGGAGAGGTGGTTGGGTTTGGGTTAGTGAGTTCTTCTAATTGTGTAGCTTCCTAATTGTGTAGCTTCCTTCTTTTAATTTACCCAGGCTTTCTTGTATCCCACATGTGTGTATCCAATAAATAAGTAAATTTTATGATTCTTGTTAGGCAATGTGTATTTTTAGTTTTTGTTACTTAAAACACTACGCCAAAAACTGGAATAGACAGCGCACCTTAGAGGGCACTTTATTACAAAAGCGCACTCTAAAGTGAAGCGAAAAAATAAGGAGCGAACAACTGGAATAGACAGCGCACTTTAGAGGGCGCTTTTGTAATAAAGCGCCCTCTAAGGTGAAGCGAAAAAATAAGGAGGAGATAGAGGGACAACAATACAGGGCGCTTTTTAGAAAGCGCCCTCTAAGGTTACCCTTAGAGGGCGCTTTTAAAAAAGCGCTCTATAAGTCCATGTGCATTTCCAGTTTATAAAGCGCTTTTGGAAAGCCTTAGAGAGCGCTTTCATAAGCGCCCTCTTAGGCCCCCTTTAGAAGGCGTTTTTTTTCCACAAGCGCCCTCTAAGGTCCCCTTTAGTAAACATTAAAATTATAACATACTGCGCATTTTGTTATTTCACTCTCTGTTATTTTCGTTCTTTTTCACGTTAGGGTTCTCACTGCTACGATTTTCGCTACTTCTAAGACGTTCTCCTTCCACCTCTGTTAGATCTACGACGTTTCCTCCTTCTATTAATTCGTTGTTAGCTATTCGATTTTGACACCATAGGTATTTTTCTAATCTTCATATTACTTGGTTTCTCTTCTGACGTTTGCTATTGTTCATTTTTGGTTTCATTTTTCTTGGTTCATACATTTATTGAGTATTCTCAACAATAATTATTGTGTTGCAATGCTAGCAATGGAGACTAGGCATTATGGGTTAAATTTCACCAACTGTTCCATTTGTTTCTCGATGTAGAAAAAGGAGGCAGCAATATCTAAAACACCTTCTACCAATCAAAGGTACACTATGCAGCTTATGAGTGTATTTATTCTAGCATACATAGCGTAGCTAGTAACTTAAGAAGTTTAGGTATGGATGTTATTTGATAGAGTAAATTAGAGTCGACTATTCTTCTGTTAGCTTTCAGTTAGACCATTATACAATTCTACATATATATTTTCTAGTCAATGTTTATCTTTTGTAAAAACTATATGATGATATATACAAATTAGTGCATACCACTAATGCTTAATGCATGGTTCATACATTCTCATGCTATTGAAGTCAGAGATATCTGAAAATATTGAGAAACTAACTCAATAAACCAAAATTGTTTTGGTTTTGGGTTGTTGTTGGAGACATGAATGCCCTGCACAGAGACTAACTCAATAAAGCGAAATTGTTTTGTCTCATCCCATTTTTGGTTTCTCTTTTGAAATTGTTTTTTGTTTATTCTAATTAGTAATGGATAATACATGGATGTCTTCCAATCGATTGTCGAGAGAGTACGAGAATGGGGTATCAGAATTCGTTAAGTTTGCTGTTGCGCACGCCGAAGACCCCAGTAGAATGATATGTCCTTGCTTGGGTTGTTGTTATGGGAAACGGGTTGATGTAGTTCAGTTGACATCGCATCTAATGAGGCATGGAATTGATCGAAGTTATACATGTTGGAATTTGCATGGTGAGAAAAGTAACGAGAATGTTGAACCGGGGGATAGTATGACCTATGCCTCAAACTATAGTGGCGCAGATACATACGATTGTGATCGAGTTGAAGAGATTGCAGAAGCACTTGAAGGAGATCTTAAGGATTGTCCCGAAATGTTTGAGAGGTTGCTAAGTGATGCAGAGAAACCTTTGTATGATGGTTGCACTAAATTCACAAGATTGTCTACGGTATTAAAGTTGTACAACTTAAAGGCGGGCAATGGATGGTCGGATAAAAGTTTCACAGAGTTATTAGCCCTTTTGAAAGATATGCTTCCTGAGGATAATGTTCTTCCCAATCGAACATATGAGACCAAAAAGATGTTGTGCTCTATTGGCATGAGCTATGATAAGATACATGCATGTCCAAACGATTGCGTTTTGTTTCGAAATGAGTATGCATCGTTAAATGAGTGTCCTAAATGCGGTGTCTCGCGATATAAGAACAAGTTGTCTCCAACAAAAGTCTTGTGGTATTTTCCTGTTATTCCGAGATTTAGACGCATGTTTCGTAGTGAAACCGATTCAAGACACTTGACCTGGCATGTAGATGAAAGAATTATAGATGGAAAGTATCGACATCCGGCAGATTCACCACAGTGGTTGAAAATTGATAATGATTATCCTGAATTTGGAGAAGAATCAAGAAACCTTCGCTTGGCATTATCTACTGATGGAATGAACCCACACGGTATCCAGAGTATCTCACACAGTACATAGCCTGTGATTATTATGATTTATAACCTACCTCCATGGCTATGTATGAAGCGTAAGTACATGATGTTGTCTATGTTGATTTCTGGACCTAAACAACCAGGGAATGACATAGACGTGTACTTGAAGCCCTTAATCGAAGATTTAAAGATTTTGTGGGAGACCGGTGTGGAGGTTTATGATGGATATAGGAAAGAAAGTTTCAACTTGAGGGCGATGTTGTTTGGCACAATTAATGATTTTCTAGCATACGGAAATCTATCAGGGTATAGCATAAAAGGTCAATGTGCGTGTCCTATTTGTGAAGATAAAACAGATTGGAAGCGCTTGGAGTTTGGTCAGAAGAATGTCTTTCTCGGTCATCGGAGATTCTTAAATTCAAATCATCACTTCCGTGGATGGAGAAAGGCGTTCAATGAAGAGACAGAACAAGGCAGAGCTCCACCTATATTGATGGGTGATCAAATTTTTGAAAAGGTGAAAGATTTGGATACTCAGTTTGGCAAGCCTTTTGCCCACACACTTGTCAAAAGTGGGTGGAAGAAGAGGTCAGTTTTTTTTGAATTGCCGTATTGGAAGTCCTTGTATGTGAGACATTTTCTTGATGTTATGCATATTGAAAAAAATGTATTTGAAAGTGTTATTGGCACGTTACTCAATATACAAGGAAAGTCTAAGGATGGCCTTAAGGCAAGAAAGGACTTGATAGCGATGGGAATAAGAACTGAATTAGGACCCTTGAAGAAAGGAAAACGAACATATCTACCGCCTGCTGCTTATACTCTATCTAGAAAGGAGAAAAAAACATTGTGTAAGTTTCTAAGTGAAGTTAAAGTTCCAGAAGGGTACTCTTCAGATATTAGAAGACTTGTGTCTATGAAAGACCTCAAGTTAAAGAGTTTAAAGACCCATGATTGCCATGTTATAATGGAACATTTTCTCCCAATAGGTATACGTTCTATTCTTCCAGAAAAAGTAAGAAGCTCTATAACTAAGTTGTGTTTTTTCTTCAAGTCAATTTGCAGTAAGGTGATCGATCCTGCGATCTTACCAATGTTGCAAAAAGAAATCGTTATTACTTTGTGTGAGCTTGAAATGTTTTTTCCTCCATCATTTTTTGACATAATGGTACATCTAGTTGTTCATCTTGTGAAAGAGACACAATTGTGTGGACCAGCTTATATGAGATGGATGTACCCTGTTGAACGTTATATGAAAATATTAAAAGGGTACGTGAAGAACCGAAGTCGACCAGAAGGTTGTATGGTTGAAAGATACATTGTTGAAGAAGCGATTGAGTTTTGTACTGAATATTTGTCTAATGTTCAGTCAATCGGACTCCCCAAGTCTCAGCTTGTCGAAAAGAAAGAAGGAAAAAATCTAATTGAAAATAAAATCGTGGCAGTATCAAGGGTCGAACGGGATCAAGTGCATTTGTATGTTCTGCACAATGAGAATGAGGTTGAGCCGTATGTTGAAATTCACAAGGATGTTCTCCGAGGTTTAAATCCCAATAGAAATGAAAATTGGATAGTACGAGAGCACAATCGATGTTTTATACCTTGGTTTAAGGATCATATTTATTCAAAGTATTATTCAGATCCCGCTTCAATAACAGAAAGGTTGAGATGCTTAGCATATGGTCCAAGTTTCCATGTTTTTTCTTATAGCGCATACGCGATTAATGGATACACATTTTATACCAAAGAACAAGATGATAAAAGTACTATGCAGAATAGTGGTGTCACCGTGGTAGCTGAAGCAATGCACATATCAAGTGTGAAGGACTTAAACCCCAAATTTGCAAATTTGTCGTATTTTGGTGTTATCGAGCGCATTTGGGTGTTTGATTATGAGAAGTTTCAGATTCCTATATTTGGTTGCAAGTGGGTTGAAAATAATAACGGCATTCGAATGGATAAGTCAGGATTTTTGCAAGTGGATCTTAATAGGGTGGGATACAAAGATGAGTCTTTTATTCTAGCCTCTCAAGCTAGACAAGTGTTCTATGTCAATGATCCGAAAAGTACGAAATGGTCTATAGTTCTTTTTTCCAACTAAGTAATTGATGAAAACACTGGAGATCAAGGTGATATTGATGTTGAGATTGAATCGTTTACCAGAAATGATCAAGATGAGAATATTATATCAAATGATTCATATATTAGAAATGATCATAATGAGGGTATTTGGATCAATCCAACCGTCCGTGTTGTTAAGAGACATGTAGAACATATTCCAACCAAGAAAAGAAAGAGAACTTAGTGAAAAAGGTACAGGTCAAATGATTTTAATTGTTTTCTTTATTACAGGTAAAATGGTTTTTATTACAGCAAATCGAGTCAGTTGCATAAAAAAAAGGTATAAACACAATTATATGATATTTATGCATAGAAAATGTTAATTCTTGATCTTATACTTCACCTAACTAATTTTATGATATTTTAGGTTCATGCTATTGATATTGAACAAAAAGAGGTTGTTGCTAAGAAGACTGCGGCTAGCAAAAAAAACATACATCTCAGAGATGCTTTTGCTACTTAGTTTTATTTCTTTTTAAGTTATGAATTGGTTGTATATTTAGAATCTTTAGAAGTTAAACGATTATATATCAGTGGATTGTTGTATATGTATGGATTGTTGTATATAAGGCTTGTTGAATGCAATGTGTGAAAAAGGGCTTCAAATTATACAGTTTTAGGTGTACTGCTTCAATATACAGGTTGTCTAAAATAAATAAAAAAATATAGCGCTTTTTAAAAAAAAATTTAAATAACCACCCACTTTAGAGGGTGCTTTCCAAAATAAGCGTCCTCTAAACCCTTTAAATTTCCACTTTAGAGGGTGCTTTCCAGTAAAAGCGCCCTCTAAACCCTTAAAAGTTTCCACTTTAGAGGGCGCTTTCCAGTAAAAGCGCCCTCTAAACCCTTAAAAGTTTCCACTTTAGAGGGCGCTTTCTTTAAAAAGCGCCCTCTAAAGTGGCCCTTAAAGGGCTTAAAGAGCCACTTTAGAGAGCGCTTTCACCAGGAAAAAAAGCGCTGTCTTTACCTATGCCAGCGCCAGATTAGAGGGCGCTTTAAAGCGCTGTTATAGGCCAAAAAAAGCGCCCTCTTTTCCCTTATTTGGCGTAGTGAAAATGTTCTATCTATTGTGTGATCCTATTTAATTATATCACTACTAGAAAATATATATTTGGTGACCCAATATTACAACGGTCATTTTTCCATCGTACTAATATCGCATGTTTTTTTTATTAAGAAACTTTTTATCACGGTTCCTGAAAATAATTGTGGTCATAGAACTTGGATGACAAACTTCGAATCTCGGTATCAATTTTTTTTCATTTTTTCAATTAAAATAAGTGTGTGTCCTTTCATATTTATTGTTATTTAAAAATTGAAAGTATAACAACACCGGTTGTTTCATTCAACCATTGTTATATATTCCACATTTCACTACGGTTGGAGCTTGCAACCGTTGTGAAATTATTTTCCACAAAATTAAAACATAACAGATACCTCATTTCGTTCATAACACACAAGGGTGCCTTAGCGAACGAGACGATAGTGATAGCGAAATCTTCACCATCTTCATTCATTTCTGGAAATGAATACCACTTTTTAATTTATCCAGGCTTTCTTGTACCCCACATGTGTGTATCCAATAAATAAGTAAATTTTATGATTCTTGTTAGGCAATGTGTATTTTTAGTTTTTGTTACTTAAAAATGTTCTATCTATTGTGTGATCCTATTTAATTATATCACTACTAGAAAATATATATTTGGTGACCCAATATTACAACGATCATTTTTCCACCGTACTAATATCGCATTTCTTACGCACATGTTTTTTTTATTAAGAAACTTTTTATCACGGTTCCTGAAAATAATTGTGGTCATAGAACTTGGATGACAAGCTTCGAATCTCGGTATCAAATTTTTTTCATTTTTTCAATTAAAATAAGTGTGTGTCCTTTCATATTTATTGTTATTTAAAAATTGAAAGTATAACAACTACGGTTGTTTCATTCAACCATTGTTATATATTCCACATTTCACTACGGTTGGAGCTTGCAACCGTTGTGAAATTATTTTCCATAAAATTAAAACATAACAGATACCTCATTTCGTTCATAACACACAAGGGTGCCTTAGCGAACGAGATGACAATGATAGCGAAATCTTCACCATCTTCATTCATTTCTAGAAACAAATACCATTTCTGAAAATAAAATCGCCATCCTCTTCGAATACCATTTCTGGTATGTTACCAAACTCTCTCTCTCTCTCTCTCTCTCTCTCTCTCTCTCTCTCTCTCTCTGACACTTCTGAATGTTTATGTTCTTCACTAGGTTACTAGTTTCTTTTTTTAACAGATAAATGATGTTGGTTTTTGTTGCATTTCATGAATCAACGCTTTCGACATTGACATTGTCATGTGTATTGTTCATGTTGCATTGTTCATGTTTTATTCAGATTTTGTAAATATACTTTAGGTGTTTCCATGTTGTCATGTTCATGTTACAATTTTATGAATATGATTTAGATTTTTCCATTTTGTTCATGTGATTGTGTTCATGTTTTATTCAGACTGTGTGCATATAATCATATTAAGATGTTGTATGTGTAGCATTAGTGTGTTATTCATATTATTCTTTTGATATAAATTTCAAAATTTGTTATGGACCGTAGTTGGATGAAAGATGATAAATTAGGTATGGTGTATGAGAATGGAGTATTTGAATTTCTTGAATTCGCCGAAAAAATGTTCCCGATAAAAATGGTATTTTTTTATTGTCCTTGTGTTGTTTGCGGGAATATCAAAAAACGGTCAAAGAAATAAATATTATGCCACCTATGTTGTGATGGAATATGTCAAAATTATACAACTTGGAAGTGGCATGGATAAGTGGATAATAATCAAATTAAAATAATGAAGATATGGATGATCGACTAGAAGATATGATCCATGATATTGGGGAATCGTCTTATATAAAAGCTCATATTTATGATACTTTATGTATCGACAAAGATGTGCCTTTATATAAGGGGTGCACCAGTTTTACATGATTGTCTGTGTTGTTAAAATTGTTTAATCTGAAGGCAAAAGTTGGGTGGTCGGATAAAAGTTTCACATAATTGCTTGATTTGTTGAAACAAATGCTACTGAAGATAACAATTTGTCGAATTGTTGTTATGAGGCCAAGAAGATATCGTGTCTAATGGGTTTGGAGTATGTAAAAATGTATGCATGCCATAATAATTGCATATTATACAAGAAAGAGTATGAAAATTTGGATCAATGTCTAGAATGTAGTGAGTTGTGCTTCAAGTTGAAGAACAACAACGATGATGACATTAACAATGTTAGTAAGAAGCCTCCACCCGCTAAAGAAATAGTATGAAAATTCAAATTAATATCCAGAATATAGTGAGTCGCGTTATAAGTTGAAGAACAATAATAGTGATGATCAGAGTTGTGTTAGTAAGAAGCATCCTCCTACTAAGGTGTTACGGTACTTGCCAATAACTTCAAGGTTAAAGAGGCTTTTTCCTAATTTGAATGACGCAAAGAATATTAGATGACATGCAGATAAAAGAAAGTGTGATGGAAACATTCGCCATGTAGTTGATTCTTTGTGATGGAAGAAAATTGATTCATTGTTTTCGTATTTTAGCGTTGAACCGAGAAACATTAGGCTTGGGCTTGCCACATATGGAATGAACTCCTTTCGTAATTTGAGTACTAAACATTCTTCGTGGCGTGTTCTTCTCATGATTTACAACTCATTCATTGGTTGTGCATGAAACGCAAGTATATGATGTTAAGTATGATGATTTCTGGACCAAGACAACTTGTAAACGACATAGATGTTTATCTAAGTCCAATAATTGAGGATTTAATGCTTTTGTGGGATAAAGCATTATCAACGAAAACAACACCTTAATGTTGTCTTTGTAAAGAATAAATATGGTCCAGTTGAGAGAAATATTTGCGAAAATAATATGTGTTCTTTGATCTTCCATATTTGTCTAGACTCGATGCAAGACCTTGTCTTGATGTGATGCATGTGCAGAAAAATGTGTGTGATAATTTGATATGAACACTTTTAAACATTCTAGGCAAGATTAAATATAATAAGAATTCCCGTCTAGATATGATGAAGATGGGTATAAGACAACAGTTGGATCTAGAATATAGAGGAAAAAGATCTTATCTGCCTCCGGCATGTCACACTCTTTCTAAAAAAGAAAAGAACAAATTTTGAGAGTGTCTGCAGGGTATCAAAGTTCCCCAAGGTTACTCTTCAATCGTCAAGAAACTTGTATCAATGAAATATCGCAATTTAATTGGCTTAAAATATCAAGATTTTCATGTCTTCATGCAACAACTTCTACCAGTGGCTATTCGTGGCATCCTTCTAGAAAAATGTAAGAGTAACTATAACCAGATTGTGCTTATTCTTCAATTCTATATGTAATAAAGTTCTTGATTTCAAAAAATTAGATGAATTAGAAGAAGAGGCTGCAACTATATTGTGTCGATTGGATATGTATTTTCCTCCATTGTTTTTTGACATTATGGTTCACTTACTTGATCATCTAGTCAGAGAAATCAGATTTTATGGTCCAGTTTATTTAAGGTGGGTGCATCCTATAGAGCGATACATGAAGATATTTAAAGGATATATGAAGATCATCACCTACCAGAAACTTCGATCATTGTAAGGTACATCGCAGAAGAAGCTCTTGAGTTTTGTTCAAACTATTTGTCGGAAACAGAGTCTATTGGAATTCCAACGTCTCGTCATGCTGACAGATTTGAAGGTAGAGGTACTTAAGGTTTAAATGTTAAGTAAATAAATAGGGATGTAAATCTTTAAGAACAATTTTATATATTGAATAATCTTAGTGTAGTTGAACCTTACATAGCTACACATAAAAAATTTATAAAGAAAAAATATCCCCGAATAATGACAAGTGGTTGTTGACACGACATAATAAGGAATTCATAAGTTGGCTTAATAGTAGGATTTCTAATGTTGACACGGCATAACAAGGAATTCAAAACAGAGTCGCATATGCTCTTTCAAGAGTTCAATGTTTATATATTTCGATTCCGCACATGGAGTACATTAACAAGCTCAAAGAACAACTAGAAAATGATGTAGACTTTCAACGATTCCTAATAAGGTTCAGAATAATCCTACAGGGCATAAGGATCTTCAAATATTGAACAGGTTGGTTTTCTTCAAAGGTAAATTTTTTCTACCCCCACAACTCACCATTGAAACAAATGTTGCTATAAGAGTTCCATTCTTCATTACTAGGAAGGCATAGTGGAATGCTTAGGACATTTGGGTTCCTACAAGAGAATGTGTTTTGCATGGGTATATGCAAAGATGGTGCTGAATTCATCAAAAGGTATCTTGTGTGTCAACAAACCAAACCTATAAATCATGCACCTTATGGGTTGAATATGTCTCATTAGATTTTATTGTAGGCCTCTTTCCATTCCAAACTTACATTGTGATCTTAGTGGTGCTGGATAGGCTCTCAAAGTCTTCTCATTTTGGCATATTTCCCACTTATTTTATAGGAGAAAATTGGCAGAATTGTTCACAACCATGGTGTGCAAGAAACATGGTATACCATGTAGCATGTTTTCAAACAGGGACTCTATACTTTTTAGTTATTTCTGGCATGAAGTGTTTCACTTGAATGGCACAAAGCTACGAATGCCTACAGCTTGCCACCCACAAAGTGACAGTTAAACTGAAATCATGAACAAACTCCTGTAATAATATCTGAGATGTTTTGTGCATAACAAACTAAAGAATTGGGTATGTTATTTGCATTGGCTTGAATGGAATTATAACGCGGCAATGCATACATCAACATGAGTTTCTCCATTTCAAATTCGTGTATGGTAGAGCACCCACATCGTTACAGGACTACATTGAAGGTGTTACTCAACTACTAGAAGTGAACATTATTCTGCATGAGTGTTCTAGAGTGTTGCATAAGTTGAAGAACAAGTTAACTAAAGCTCAAGTTATTATGAAATAAGTATCATATCGAAAACACACCCCTCATAAGTATGAGAATATTCCTTAGCTAGACTCAGTAAGCTTGTTATGCTAAGTCATTATAGTTTGTTAAGAAGTGCATTAGATTCTAGTGAGAATCATACTATTTAATGTACGTATTGCACATGAATGAAAGCATGGAATTTGAATGAAGTTAGTAGTTAGTGTTAGAAATAGAATCAACTGTAAATCTAGAATACTCACATCAGCACCCATAACACTTTCCAACTCCTTGTTATTAACCAAACCCACATATTCAAACATTTCTTCCCTAATATTAAAATGAAAAAATTGCTTGCCCAAATGAACATGCACCTCTACATTATAGAAAAAGTTAAAATCTTCACTCTTCTAAACTCGTATGACGTTTGGGCCAAGTACCTTGATCATTTTTTCAAACAAATTCCCTAACACCCAAAAGCAATCCTCTCCCCATGTATGAAGATAAATTCCCTAACCTTGATCATTTTTTGCTATTGCGTATGATGCAAAGAATGTTAGATGGCATGCAGGTGAAAGAAAATATGATGGGAACATTCGCCATGTCATTGATTCTTTGCAATGGAAGAAAATTGATTCATTGTTTTATGATTTTAGCCTTGAGCCAAGAAACCTTAGGCTTGGACTTACCATAGATGGAATGAACCCCTTTGGTAATATGAGTACTAACCATTCTTTGTGGTTGTTCTTCTCATGATTTACAACCTATCTCATTGGTTAGGCATGAAGCGCAAGTATACGATGTTAAGTATGAAGATTTCTGGACCAAGACAACTTGTAAACGACATAGATGTTTATCTAAGTCCAGTAATTGAGGATTTAAAACTTTTGAGGGATAAAGTTTTTGACGTTGATGATGCATATTCTTGTGAAAAGTTTAAGATGCGTGCAATTTTATTTTGCACAATCAACGACTTTCCTGTATATGGTAATTTGGCTGGATATAGTGTCAAATGACATAAAGCGTGTCCTGTATGTGAATCTGATACCTGTTTTCACCAGCATGAGTTTGGAAAAAAGAACATTTTTCTTGGGCATTGGAAATTTCTAAAACCCAATCATCCTTATCATAGATTGCAGAAGGATTTTAATGGAAAGCAAGAGTTTGAAAGCGCTCTTAAACATTTAACTGGCGATGAAGTTTATCAATGACAAAAACACCTTAATGTTTTCTTTGGAAAGAATAAATATGGTCCCGTTGAGAGAAATATTTGGAAAAAGAGATCGGTGTTCTTTGATCTTCCATATTTGTCTAGACTCGATGTAAGACATCGTCTTGATGTGATGCATGTGCAGAAAAATATGTGTGATAGTTTGATAGGAACACTTCTAAACATTCTAGTAAATATTAAATATAATAATAATTCCCGTTTAGATATGGTGAAGATGGGTATAAGACAATAGTTGGCTCTAGAAAGAGGGAAAAGATCTTATTTGCTCTCCGGCATGTCACACTCAATCTAAAAAAGAAAAGAAAAGTTTTTGTGAGTGTTTGCAGGGTATCAAAGTTCCCCAAGGTTAGTCTTCAAACATAAATAAACTTGTATCAATGAAAGATCTCAAGATAATTAGCTTAAAATCTCATGATTGTCATGTCTTAATGCAACAACTTCTACCAGTGGCTATCCGTGACATCCTTCCAAAAAAATTTAAGAGTAACTATAATCAGATTGTGCTTATTCTTCAATTATATATGTAATAAATTTCTTGATTTCAAAAAATTAGATGAATTAGAAGAAGAGGCTGCAATAATATTGTGTCAAACGGAGATGTATTTTCCTCCATCATTCTTTGACATTATGATTCACTTACTTGGTCATCTAGTTAGAGAAATCAGAATTTGTGGTCCAGTTTATTTAAGGTGGATGCATCCTATAGAGTGATACATGAAGATATTTAAGGCATATATGAAGATCACCCCCTACCAGAACTTCTATCGTTGTAAGGTACATCACATAATAAGCTCTTGAGTTTTGTTCAAACTATTTATCAGATATAGAGTCTATTGGAATTCCAACGTCTCGTCATGCTGACAAATTTGAAGGTAGAGGCACTCAAGGTTTAAATGTTAAGTAAATGAATAAGGATGTAAATTTCCATGAACATTTCTATATATTGAATAATCTTAGTGTAGTTGAACCTTACATAGCTACACGCAGAAAATTTATAAAGAAAAAATATCCCCGAATGAATGACAAGTGATTGTTGAGACGATATAACAAGGAATTCATAAGTTGGTTTAATAATAAGATTTCTAATGATGAAAGGGAATAACAAAGAATTCAAAACAGAGTCACATATGCTCTTTCAAGAGTTCAATGATTAGATATTTCAACTCCCCACATGGAGTTCATTAACAAGCTCAAAGAACAACTAGAAAATGATGTAGACTTTAAACGATTCCTACATAAGTTTCAGAATAATCCTGCAGGGCATAAGGATATTCAAATATTGAAAATGTTGGTTTTATTCAAAGGTAAATTGTTTCTACCCCCACAACTCACCATTTAAACAAATGTTGCTATAAGAGTTCCATTCTTCTTTACTAGGAAGGCATAGTGGAATGCTTAGGACATTTAGGTGTCTATAAGAGAATGTATTTTGGGTGGGTATGCACAAAGATGGCGTTGAATTCATCAAGAGTTGTCTTATGTGTCAACCAACCACACCTATAAATCATGCACCCTATGGGTTGAAGACATCTCATTTGATTTTATTGTAGGCCTATTTTCATTACAAACTTACATTGTGATCTTAGTGGTGTTGGATTAGCTCTCTAAGTCTACTCATTTTGGCATGCTTCCCAAATATTTTATAGCAGCAAAAGTGGCAAAACTATTCACAACCATGGTGTGTAAGCAAAATGGTATGCCATGTAGCATGGTTTCAGGCATGGACTGTGTATTTTTGAGCCATTTTTGGCATGAACTGTTTTGCTTGAATGGCACAAAGTTGCGAATGTCTATAACTTACCACCCACAAAGTGATAGTTAAATTGAAATTATGAACAAACTCCTACAACAATATCTGAGATGTTTTGTGCATAACTAAGTAAATAATTAGGGACATTATTTGCATTGTTTTAATGGAATTATAACATGACAATGCATACATCAACATGAGTTTCTCCATTTCAAAGTCGTGTATGGTAGACACCCCCAACGTTACAGGACTACATTGAAGGTGTTACTTAACTACTAGAAGTGAACACTATTATGTAGGAGTGTTCTGAAGTGTTGCATAAGTTGAAGAACAAATTAACTAAAGCTCAAGTTACCATGAAAATAGTAGCATATCGAAAATACACCCCCTACCAGAACTTTAAGGTTGGTGACTTTGTATTTGTCAAGCTGCGTCCATATTGACAAAACTCAGTGGAAGGGTGCATAATTCATAACCTAGTGTCGCATCCGCGAAAAAACAACCGGCGGGCTAAAACAAAAACACAAACAGAGCCGCCACTGCGCGTTATTTATCCCAAAATAGGGAAAGGAAACGCTCAGAGAAACCTGGAAAAAGCATGGTCTCGCGACCAAAGAGAAAGGGTAAGGGAGTCGGTTACGCAAGGGGAAGGTATTAGCACCCCTCACGTCCGTCGTACTCGACGGGATCCACGTTCTAAAAGAAAGAAAAGGTTGCTAAAACAAACACACACACACACCGAAAACAACACAGGTGGGGTTAAGAGGAAGAGGGCTCGCTAGGACATCGCATCCTATGCCTACATATCTCGTCTGGAACGAGAATCAGAGCTGCTGTAGTTCGGCTCACGCACGCCAAACAAGACACACACAAACTCAGGCAAACATGGAACCCGAACGCCACTCGATGGACCTACATCGACTTCCGAACCAAACAAACACCATCAGGATACGGACAGCCAATCGCTGGGCTTACATCCATATCCTGACACACAAGCTTAACAAACAGACAACAAGTTACTAAGGAGTCGGGAACTCGAGCCTAGCAACTGTCAGACAACACACACAAAAAGGAAAAAAAAAAGTGCCCGGAGAGACCTCGCACGGTCTCCTGCCTACATACCTCGTCTGGAACAAGGATCAGGGCGATGTAGTTCCCCTTAACAGGGAAAGAAAATCTAGCCAGAAACCAAGGGAAGACACACTACCAGGGAGCTGTACTCGAGCCTAGTGTTGTCATGCATCATTGCCCTAAGTTGAGGTTTCTACCTACTTGCACAACTGCAAGCTAACCCTATCCAGGAAGAAAGCAAGCATACAAGCATACAAGCAAACAAATATTCACAAAGCACACGCTATAACCAGTCAAGTGGGCTCAAACAATGGGTTTGACTGCCGAAGCAAGTCATCTGTACATGGGTATTGCTCGCTCTTAACCTTGCCATTGCGGGGCTAAGGTGAAGCAGATGAAAGGTGAGTGAAGATTAGACTTCACAGCTCTTATCCCTGACCAGGGAGAGCTTCAGACAAAGGAGCGTGGGTCCAGAATGGAGGGACCCTTCTACGCTCAAGACTCTGACACAACTGTACAAAGTACACGATCTTGGGTTTGTGCCCCAATGCATCAACACACAGCCGTGTGAGCAGAGGGACGACTCAACAGAATAGTGGGGGATAGATTGCATATCCCTTGGCTTCCACCAATTGCCTTAATCAAGGGCTTTACCTGCTTGGGCACAATATTAAACAATCACAAACATCGCCTCTTAAGGAGGACTTCAGACATTTGCCCGGCCAAGTAACAGGTCGGGTCTCCCAGACTACATGAAGAATAGAAGTCCTACCTCAAGTGGTTTAAAAACCAATCAGCAGCAAGCAAGTTCTTAAAGAACTGTAAGCAACTAAATGTACCTGAAATCAATCAAGTATCATCAGTATTCAGACAGACAAACAATAAACAGCAAATGTTAATCTGTACAGTCAAACACAAGTAAATGCACACAAGTGCAAGCCATGAGCTCACACTCAAGCATCAAACCTACAACACAAAATCAATGTTAGTTGACAACATCAAACAAACTCAATTTACAACTTGAATTTTCCTCCTTAAGGCTTTTGCATTTCAACCTGAAAATCCAAACCAAACATGAGAAACAAGACCACTAGGCCAAGCCTAGGGTCCAAAGGAGATAAAAAAATCAAAACAGCAAGTGAAAATTATCCAAAATCACATTCAAACAAATTAAAAGCAAATGCAATTGGTCCCATGCTCATATCAATCACCATTATCATTTCATGCACAAAAAGGTACAAACTAGGCAATTTACAACCTCAAAAGACCAAACAGAACTATCTCAACCAAATCCATACCAAAACAATTCAATTAATTCCACAAAAATTCAAGTCTAAACAGAACACATTCAATGAATAGCATGTCAATTTTCAGCTCAATTGGACAAAAGGAAGTAGGTCAATAAAAATTAAGAAGTTCAGACAATTTCAAACAAGCCAACACAAGGCATCAACACAAGCATCAACTTCCAAAAATCATAAAACAGTGACAATACATGATAAATGAATGGGATCAAAACCACAATGACCTATAATGTGTCTACAATCCACATGTCAAATTCCACATCCATCCAATTAATCATGAGAATTTCACAAACAAAATGCCAACATGTATCACAAAATGTCACAAAATGAGCCAACAGAAAAGAAAATCACAATCAATTAGAAAATACCATCAAAAATTCCAGAGAAATTCACATGTTATCTCAACATACATATGTTCATTCATGCAAAATTTCAGCTCAATTCAACATCCCTAAGCACATCAAATAAAATCATGAAGTTCATCAAGCTTGGTGTGACACAAATTGTCACACCTCAAATCAAAAATTCATATCTCCTCAACCAAGTATCCAAAAATTACAAACTCTACATAGAAATCACCATCAAAGTGTCCAGAATATGCACAAAAAATTTCATCAATTTATTTGGAAACATCATCATTTCATGATCAAAAGAGTAAGCATGGTGCACAAACACTCTAATGCATGAACAGTGACACGAAACTGGATCAAAAGGCAATTTTCTGGAAAAATTCAAACAGCTCCTACGCGCGTTCATCACCTTCATGCATTCATATGCTCAAGAACAAAACTCCACCAAATTGGACAAACCATATATCATCAGAAAGGTCTTTCAATGTACGTTCACAATATCAAACTAATTCAATCTAATTCCTCATGATCCAAGAGAAACGAATCAAAACATTATCATGCATCAAACTTCAAATCCCTATATCTTTCTCATTTCTCAACCAAAATCAGTGAAACGAATTGCAGAATTATCTACTAAGCACGATCTATCCAAATCATCAATCAATTTCATGAATCGTTGAATTCGAAAACTGACCTTAATTTGAGAACAGTCGTGAATTCGTGCGTATCAAGCTTGGAAAAGGCAAAACAGAAACTCTATGATGCTTGTGCACGATTTGCTCAGAAATTCAACTTGCCATTATTGAAGCTTCTTGTGACAGTCCTTGAATTAGCTTGGATTCTTCAAGATTTCACTTCCAACAGCTTCAATTATGCATGAGAATGATGAATTGATGAAGAACAATGCAGAATTTGTGGAGATTTTTGGAAAAAAAGTGAGAGAGAAAGTGAAGAGGTTTTTGTGATCTAGATCTAGAATGTTGAATTCTGTTATGGTTAATCAGAAAACAGTTATGATTATGGTATTTATATGCTGTACTAATCATACTGAAAGTGCAATTAGCAATTGGTTAATTGTGATTAAGTGAAAATAAGGTGTGTGAACAAAATTTGGAAAATAACCAACTTAACAACCAAAAAACAGCTTCACACAGTGGAAAATATTCATAAAACTGAGTTTTCGCGCGAGCGGTCGACCATAGGTCGGCTCATAGCCTGCTATGCGCTGACCCGTGGTCCATGCGCTGACCCCTATGGTCGACCATAGGTCGGCTCAAACATGCTATGCGCTGACCTGTGGTCGACTCAAACATGCTATGCGCTGACCCGTGGTCCATGCGCTGACCCTTATGGTCGACCATAGGTCGGCTCATAGCCTGCAATTTTTTTTTTTTTTTTTTTAAAGAAAAGGAGGGCAAATTTTGAGATGTTACAGCTGCCCCTATTCAATCCACTGTGAACCTGTTGATATGAACAGCCTCGGCTTTCAAATGATCAGGATGAAGAGTGATTGAATACCAAGAACAGACGAACAATTTGCACTCTGATGGGAAAATAATTAACAACGCCTGTCAGAATCGGCGAAGAACACAATCTTGAAGAAGAATCCGTTTGGAATGGAGAAAGTCGGCCTGATCACCGAAACAGCAACGTCGACCTGGATACCAAAATAAATGGTAACGCAGGGATAACCATGGCCTGAACACCATATCCGCTCGGGATTATTATTTCTTTCTCTTTTTATACTTGTTTCTTGAATCCCGAAATTTTCCTCTTCTTTGCTTTTTTCATTTTCTTGAACCCCGAAATTTTCTTTCGCGCAAATGATCCTCAGATCACCGCATTTGAACCCCGCTCTCCTGTTTGCCAAAATAATGAACCCCATTCTCCAGTTTGAACCCCAGTCGCCTGACGATAACTCACGATCGTCAATGTGAACCCCGTTCTCCAGAAAATGCTGCAACATCTCCCTTTCTCCATTTGAACCCCGCTCTCCAGAAAATGCCTCAACATCTTCTTTTCTCCATTTGAACCCCGATCTCCAATCTCTCGTGATAATTCCGCTGGCAACATCGAAAATAACACCAAACACCACTCTGAGGGCGACATGTCAGAGGGTATACCTCCACAAAAGGAAGGTAGCATGTGTATCTCTTCCTCAGAAGACACCTATAACGACCTCCATTGGCCTCAGCCAGAGTCTAAGGTAACACATGAACAGAAGAAAATCCTAAGGACCTCATCCCGGATACAATCTTCAACTCCAATCTCCATATGAACCCCAGAAAATGCCTCAGCACCTCCTTTTCTCCATTTGAACCCCGCTCTCCAGAAAATGTCGCAATATTTCATCTTCTCCATTTGAACCTCAGAATCGCGCTGATCGCGTAACGTCCTCTGATTTTATTTCCGTCTCTGTCCGACGGAAACATTTCCTCCAATATCGCACTACTGGGGAACATTGCTGATCTGACGTCCTGATGCTAGACTCCTCAGAGTAACATCTTCACCACCCGATGAAACCAAACCTTCAAGCGGTAACCACGGCTTGAACTGCGCTGATCGCAAAACACTTTCCATCTCTGTCCGACAGAAACATTTCCTCCAATATCTCACTACTGGGGAATATCTTCGATCCAATCATACGGCTAAACTCCTCGGAGTAACACCTTCACTGTCTGGCAAAAACCACTTCTCAAACGGTAACCACGGCTTGAGACTAGCTCATGCTTGCAATATGATGCATGATTGATTTTTTCTGTGTAATGCTCCATAATCATGGAAATGCTACACGATTTATTATTTTCTATGCAACATGCTATGCTATTTTTTCATGATGAATGTATAAAAAGGTATCCCCCTCAAGGGACTCTGCCGAGGAGTACGAGACACTCTGCTGAGGAACTCGTCAACACTCCGATCTCCACCCTGCTGGGGAATAGCACTGCTGCTGAGAAAAGGCAACCCTTGCTGGGGAAGAACCTCTTTTGTACCCAATCCGCTCGGGAAACTGCTGGGGATAATAACCACCAACACCCTGTGGGGATACACCAGTCTTTGATTTGCTGGGGATAACCATCCTGACCCTGCTTGGAGAACCCTCACAGATACCTGACGACTTCACTGGGGAAATGCTTACAGATAGCTCTGCTGGGAAACAGCCACCTTCAGGCCTGGCGACTGGGGAAGCATTGATCTGACACCTGCTGGGGATAACCATCCTGACCCGGCTAGGGGAAACGAATGATACTCCGCTGGGGACGACCCATCCAATCCATACATAGGATACACTCAGCTAGGGATGCAAATATCGGTCTGCTACGCGAACTCATCCAATCCACTGGTAGGATGAACACTGCTGGAGATATATTTCATTGAAACCCGCTCCACTCGGGGAATAGCAACCTTCATGCCCGGCTGCTGAGGAAACATTGTTTTAAACCTGCCGGGGATAACCATCCTGACTCGGCTGGGGAATCCACATACCTTGATCTACTGGAGATTTGGTCCTCTAATTCTGCTTGGGACCTCGCTGGGGAAATGAGAAAAGTTGGTATAGAACCCCGTCGACTCGTCGAACCATGGTATCCACCTCCCAATCTCGCATCAGCTTTCCACTTTTGAGAATTCCCAGACTCGTCTGGACCTTTTCTGCTCCATCATCTTGTATTCCAAGTCGCGCCGCGATCGACAGAAACGTACTCCTGGGATTTATACATACTTTTCAATTTTCCGACTTTGAAGAGTCTTCTTGATTAATTCCAAAGGTCGTCGGACGTCTCGTCGTCTCTCCGTCCTTTCTTCATGCACTCGTCCCTGATCGGACTCTGCGGGGAATTACATACTTTCAAGTCTTCCGACTTTGAAGAGTCTTCTTGATTACCATCAAGGATCGTCGTACGTCTCAACGTCTTCGTCATCCCTTCTATTCATTCGTCCCTGATTGGACTCTCTGGGAATTTGTTTTGTCAAAGCTTCCACATCACAACCTGCAAGTGAGTGAAAAAATACCTAACAGTTCCTGCAAAACAGATCGTTAGATAAAACCGTGCCCCAGGCGTGTCAAGATTTCAACACTTGGGTCACTCAACCTTCCAAATAAGATTTCAAGCTTTCAATCTTATAAACATGCATTGGAAGGGACCTGTATGTCTTAAAATGCAAGATTCTTTATCAAAATAATCGAATGTTTTTGCAATCAAAGCGGTAATGAAAAACAAAAACAAAATTATTTGACTGAATATGCATTTTATTGATCGGAAAAGTGTGGCTCAAAACCGAGCAATACAAAGGAAGCAATTCCTGAAAAGAGGTAATTGCGCACAAAAGGAAAAATCTACCCTAATGGCAATGTGAAACCCGTGATCTCATCGAGTCCCAACTCGGTTACACCCCATATGTCCTCAGACTCTCCGTGCTTTCTGCCTTCTGAACAAGACGATTCCAACTGATCCCTACCGGGTATTATCCATGATGCTTTAACCAACGCGCGAACGCTCATTCTAGACGCAGTTATTCGTTTCAATCCCTCTTTTGCCTGGACCGCCCTTTCGGGTTTTCAGTCCACCGGGATACCCATTTTTGCCCAAGTCGCCTTTTCAGGTTTTCGACTTGCCGGGTGTATATTTTTTCGTTTTATCCCTAATTTTTGCCCGAACCTTTCTTTCTGTTTTTTTTGGTTCGCCGGGATGCCCATTTTTGCCTGGACCTTTTTATTCTTTTCGTCCAGCGGGTCAATTCATACGAAGTATTTTTTAACTGCGTCCGCATTCACAGGGGATGGAAAATCTTCACCATCCATGGTCGTTAACAACAAGGCTCCACCAGAGAAAACCTTCTTGACCACGAACGGACCTTCATAATTCGGTGTCCATTTGCCCCTTCGATCGTTTTGAGGAGGAAGGATCCTTTTCAGCACCATATCACCCACGTGATACACCCGAGGTCGTACCTTTTTGTCAAAAGCACGCTTCATTCTTTGCTGATATAACTGCCCATGACAGATGGCTGCTAGCCTCTTTTCCTCAATCAGGCTCAACTCTTCATACCGGGTCCTTACCCATTCAGCCTCTTGCAATTTTACGTCCATCAGGACTCTCAAAGAGGGAATTTGGACCTCAACCGGTAACACAACCTCCATTCCATATACCTATGAGAGAGGAGTTGCCCCAGTAGATGTGCGCACCGACATTCGGTACCTAGGATACCAGCTCCCTACTCAATCACACAGTCGGTGCATTCAAACATTATCCGGGCAACAAAAGCTCATTCACCTTAACCTCCCCATCAGACATCAGAATCCGTTCGGATTCAGGGTCAGGCCCCTCCTCCGGGATCGGTTACTCTCAATCTTTCGATTAGAGCACCTCGAGATGTCCTCATCAGGGAACTCAAACTTCCTCAGTTGACAATTCTCCACGGGTTGCTGGGCGATGTAATCAGACAATACACTCCCCTTGATTGCTTTCTGAGAGGTATATCGAATATTGCATTCAATCAAAATCATTGGCCCTTTCGCAACCCGTCCGGTCATTGCTGGCTCTTTTCGAAATCCACAAAGTGGTATGAATCAGCATATACTGTCTCAGTCGGCGAGCAGCCTATGCCAAAGTACATCAAGTTTTCTCGAACAGTGAATGTATTGTTTCACAGTCGGTAAACTTTTTGCTAAGGTAAATTGCATGCTCTTTTCGACAAGACTCGTCATGCTGACCCACTTCACCTCGTAGACCCCTCGAGGGCTGTCAAGTACCAGATTAACAGTCTCTTTCCATAGGGAGGCATCGGAATCGGAGGCTCCTGCAACTTATTCTTTTATTTTTCAATGCCCCTTGGCAATCATTATTTCACCTGACCGTTCGATCTTTTTTTTTCAACATCTGAATACGAGTTCACCCGTGGCTGCTAGCTGAGATGTGAACCATGACATGTAGTTCAATCTTTCTAAGAAACCACGAACCTCTTCTTTGTTCTTGGTTCAGGCACTTCTTGTTTTTTTTAAGTAGGACCAACCTCGATTCCTTTTTTCCAATGAACCCCAACACCTTACCGGACTGCACTCTGATAGTGCACTCATTTGAATTCAACCTCAGTTTGAATTGTCTCAATTGGTCTACTCAGCTTGGCCAGATCTGCCAGATGTCCCTCTTCTGTCCGGGACTTTGCTATCATGTCATCGACATATCATTGGATTCCACGATGAATCATATCATGAAACAAAGTCACTCTGATACGTGACATCGGCATTCTGCTTCTTTAGAGGACAATCTTCTTTCCATGGTAGCTTGTGCACAACGACACCGATATTCGACCCTGGCATATCCTGACATGACCAGGTGAAAGTATCCACGTGCTCCTTCAACAAGGCTACCATTCTGCTTTCGACTTGCCCCTGAAGCGGCTCTAATTTTCACTTCCTTTCTGACCTCGGTGCTTGGAATAACGATCTTGCATCGCCCCTCGTGCGACTGAATCACCTTCTCCTCTTGTTTAAACAACCTGGCTAATTACGGCAGATCACAATCTTCTTCGACTTATTCTTCGGCATGATAGATCGGATTGTCGAAGTCATACAGAGGTGTAACCGAATTGTTATCAATGAGATCCAGAGGATACCAAAGTCAGGACGAGACAAAATTCAAGGAAAGCAAATGAAAACAAACATTGCCATTTTTATTTGTTTTTAAACTGCAAAAATAACTGAAAAACAGGGAACACCGCTTTTTGACTGAAAAACATCCATTTATTGATGATGCAGAAATGTTGCAAAATATGAACATGAGGTGGCCCTTACAATGGACCATTACGTGTCGGGCAACACGTATGGCTTTCATGCAAATAAAACTGAAAACAGAAATTATTACTCTTCCGGATGAGTGACAGTGCTGAACTTTCTAAGCCTTCCAACTTCCTGGTACGCACGGCTTTATCCATGACCCCAGTTTACAGTCGCTGTCAGTCTCTTCCCCCACCGCACAGACGCGATCTGAATCCTCAGCAATTGCACTCATCATCGCCTGACCATGTGCCGGCATGGGATTGGCATTCACGTTGGGAGATGGAGCAAAGTTGATTGCTTTAGAATCCACCAGGTCTTGGACTACGTGCTTAAAAGCTTTGCAGTCCTCTACACTGTGCCCGGGAGCACCCGAATGGAATTCACATTTGACATTCTCATCGAAATTGGTTGGCCTTTGATCAGGTCTCAAAGGTGCCAAAGTCCTCAACTGTACCAGCCCCATATCCTTCAACTTCTTTAATAGGCAAGAGTATGTCACAGGCGGCCTGTCAAAATGCCGATCATTCATCCTCCCCCTGACTTGATATCCAGCCCTCTGAGGCCTCTGCTGGAATGACTGACGCTGCTGTTGCGGTTGCTGCTGTTGTTGTGCAGGCTGATTGTCAGCGGGAATAGTTACCGCAGCGGTGTGCTGGAAGTAACGATCTCTGCCGGGTCCTCTTTGAGCGTAGACCGCACTGGTATCACCCTCATTTTTACGCTGACCGTTCCCGAAGGGCTTCTTCGATCCTGATGACGAAGCATTGCCACCCTGGATTTTCCCCATTTTCAGCCAACTCTCAATTCTCTCCCCAGCCACCACAATGTCGGCAAAATTCGTGACGGGACAACCCACCATTCTTTCAGCAAAAACCCCTTGCAGGGTACCCATGAAGAGATCAGACATCTCTCTGTCCACTAGTGGAGGTTGAACTCTGGCAGCCAATTCCCTCCACCTCTGAGCGTACTCTTTAAACCCCTCGTTATTCTTCTGAGACATACCCTGCAGCTGGGTACGACTCGGGGCCATATCACCATTGAACTGATACTGTTTAAAGAAGGCATCGCCAAGATCTTGCCAGCTCTTGATATCAGAAGATTTCAGCTTGGTATACCATTCCAAGGATCCTCCAGACAGACTGTCTTGGAAGAAGTACATCCAAAGCTTCTGACCTGTAGTGTATGCAGAGATCTTGCGGACAAAGGCTTGAAGATGAGTCTCCGGGCAGGAACTTCCATTATACCGATCAAATGTGGGCGCTTTGAACTTCTGCGGGATCACAATCCCCTCAACCACCCCCATATTCGACATGTTGACAAATCCTGGAGTAACATGGCTTTCCAGAGCCCTTACCTTCTCTGCCAGCAGTTGTATCTCCTTGTTCTGTGGCGGAGCACTGCACGGACCAAATGGTTCATTGTGCATCGAGAACTGATCAGCTTCTCGGTCCTCCTCCCTGTCATCGTCAACCCCAAAGAATGGTGGGAACAGACTATCCTTCAGATTATGCCCCAGACCGGGCCCCTCACCAGTAGCAGCACCAAATCCACCAGCATTGTTGTTCACCATACCTACGGTTGCTCTTTTTTCACCGTCTCTGGATCCACCAAGCCCCTGGTTGGAGACACCATCCAGGTTAACCCCACTGTTAGCAGCTGAAGCCCGCTCGAGCTTCTCAACTTTGTCGGCCAAAGCTTTCTGACCAACTGCAAACCCTTGCATGATGTTGATCAGTTCGCTCATCTTATCCTTCAGCTCGAGAATATCTGTATTCGGAAGATCCATCAGTCTAGGAGTGTTGCGCCGAGTGAAGTATCTGTGAGGACGGGTTGAGTGCAAAGGTACAGCTCTGCGAGCACGAGCAATGATTCCTGCAAAACAGCAAACAGGTTAATATGCATGAATGCAACGTCTATCCATATGAGGAAGCTTCTGCCCTTTGATTCTGGTTTCATCGAGACAGATAAAAATTCATCAATAATATTCTGACATCCGGATGTCTCTCAACCAGATTCTCAATCCATAATACTCCCCACATGGCTAGACGTAGGTTCGATGCAGATGAATGCAAAATGAGAATGATGCAGATGCATGAATGCAATGCATTACCATCCTCCAAGTCCTCTGATCATCTGTTGCCCTGAATCACAGCCCTGATCTCTGAACCGATCACAACCATCTGAAGGAAAATGTAACCGCAAATCCATCTCAAGGGATTCCGAAATAAACGGAACTGACAGATACATCATCATCATCATCATATAATCTCTGAGCCGATAACCACAACATCCGAATCGGCCCGGGGAATCCTGAAATAAACGGATCCCCACTGATAAAATCGGCCCGGGGAATCCTGAAATAAACGGATCCCCACTGATAAATAACTCGGACAGCACTCCGGCGTCTCAGCAATAAATGACCATAAATTCGACTTATAAATAGGACTCTGATCCATGGAACAAAAAGTCACCATCTGCGTCACCATCTGAACATGCATCTGAAAGAACCACCCTCCCCTCACAGGTAAATTCTAATCAGGTCATCCTAAGGCGGATAATAGTCTCGACAATCGGGCAGAGATACTCAATGGGTTTGCCCTTTCGGGTGTGCCATTGTAGCTCTCCTGAGATCGTCTAAACCAAAGATCCGGGAAATGATCGGTCACCAGGGTCAACAGCCCAAAAGAGATAACCCAACCAAAGTGGAAAACCCCACTGGAAGAGCACTTCTCAGATGAACCTCGTCCGGCTTGTGGTATGTCACATCGCAACAATGTGCCCAACCGGCATATGAGCGACGCGAGACCACGCTAATCCTGGGTGTATACTCGGGCCTAGGTTTTAGCCCCACTCAGAACACCCACCCCAAACAGAGGAACCACCTGCACAGAGGATAGCAACATGATAGTATGATGCATGCAAATATTTATGCAAATATATAACCTGGTTAGAATAATAAATGCAATAAATACAACAAAACAAGCAACCTAAACTATCCTAACACGCTAGGAAAGACTCGCTTAGGGAAGATGGACCAGCACAGGTCAACATCTGTGACTTCCCCAGCAGAGTCGCCAGCTGTCGCATCCGCGAAAAAACAACCGGCGGGCTAAAACAAAAACACAAACAGAGCCGCCACTGCGCGTTATTTATCCCAAAATAGGGAAAGGAAACGCTCAGAGAAACCTGGAAAAAGCATGGTCTCGCGACCAAAGAGAAAGGGTAAGGGAGTCGGTTACGCAAGGGGAAGGTATTAGCACCCCTCACGTCCGTCGTACTCGACGGGATCCACGTTCTAAAAGAAAGAAAAGGTTGCTAAAACAAACACACACACACACCGAAAACAACACAGGTGGGGTTAAGAGGAAGAGGGCTCGCTAGGACATCGCATCCTATGCCTACATATCTCGTCTGGAACGAGAATCAGAGCTGCTGTAGTTCGGCTCACGCACGCCAAACAAGACACACACAAACTCAGGCAAACATGGAACCCGAACGCCACTCGATGGACCTACATCGACTTCCGAACCAAACAAACACCATCAGGATACGGACAGCCAATCGCTGGGCTTACATCCATATCCTGACACACAAGCTTAACAAACAGACAACAAGTTACTAAGGAGTCGGGAACTCGAGCCTAGCAACTGTCAGACAACACACACAAAAAGGAAAAAAAAAAGTGCCCGGAGAGACCTCGCACGGTCTCCTGCCTACATACCTCGTCTGGAACAAGGATCAGGGCGATGTAGTTCCCCTTAACAGGGAAAGAAAATCTAGCCAGAAACCAAGGGAAGACACACTACCAGGGAGCTGTACTCGAGCCTAGTGTTGTCATGCATCATTGCCCTAAGTTGAGGTTTCTACCTACTTGCACAACTGCAAGCTAACCCTATCCAGGAAGAAAGCAAGCATACAAGCATACAAGCAAACAAATATTCACAAAGCACACGCTATAACCAGTCAAGTGGGCTCAAACAATGGGTTTGACTGCCGAAGCAAGTCATCTGTACATGGGTATTGCTCGCTCTTAACCTTGCCATTGCGGGGCTAAGGTGAAGCAGATGAAAGGTGAGTGAAGATTAGACTTCACAGCTCTTATCCCTGACCAGGGAGAGCTTCAGACAAAGGAGCGTGGGTCCAGAATGGAGGGACCCTTCTACGCTCAAGACTCTGACACAACTGTACAAAGTACACGATCTTGGGTTTGTGCCCCAATGCATCAACACACAGCCGTGTGAGCAGAGGGACGACTCAACAGAATAGTGGGGGATAGATTGCATATCCCTTGGCTTCCACCAATTGCCTTAATCAAGGGCTTTACCTGCTTGGGCACAATATTAAACAATCACAAACATCGCCTCTTAAGGAGGACTTCAGACATTTGCCCGGCCAAGTAACAGGCCGGGTCTCCCAGACTACATGAAGAATAGAAGTCCTAGCTCAAGTGGTTTAAAAACCAATCAGCAGCAAGCAAGTTCTTAAAGAACTGTAAGCAACTAAATGTACCTGAAATCAATCAAGTATCATCAGTATTCAGACAGACAGACAATAAACAGCAAATGTTAATCTGTACAGTCAAACACAAGTAAATGCACACAAGTGCAAGCCATGAGCTCACACTCAAGCATCAAACCTACAACACAAAATCAATGTTAGTTGACAACATCAAACAAACTCAATTTACAACTTGAATTTTCCTCCTTAAGGCTTTTGCATTTCAACCTGAAAATCCAAACCAAACATGAGAAACAAGACCACTAGGCCAAGCCTAGGGTCCAAAGGAGATAAAAAAATCAAAACAGCAAGTGAAAATTATCCAAAATCACATTCAAACAAATTAAAAGCAAATGCAATTGGTCCCATGCTCATATCAATCACCATTATCATTTCATGCACAAAAAGGTACAAACTAGGCAATTTGCAACCTCAAAAGACCAAACAGAACTATCTCAACCAAATCCATACCAAAACAATTCAATTAATTCCACAAAAATTCAAGTCTAAACAGAACACATTCAATGAATAGCATGTCAATTTTCAGCTCAATTGGACAAAAGGAAGTAGGTCAATAAAAATTAAGAAGTTCAGATAATTTCAAACAAGCCAACACAAGGCATCAACACAAGCATCAACTTCCAAAAATCATAAAACAGTGACAATACATGATAAATGAATGGGATCAAAACCATAATGACCTATAATGTGTCTACAATCCACATGTCAAATTCCACATCCATCCAATTAATCATGAGAATTTCACAAACAAAATGCCAACATGTATCACAAAATGTCACAAAATGAGCCAACAGAAAAGAAAATCACAATCAATTAGAAAATACCATCAAAAATTCCAGAGAAATTCACATGTTATCTCAACATACATATGTTCATTCATGCAAAATTTCAGCTCAATTCAACATCCCTAAGCACATCAAATAAAATCATGAAGTTCATCAAGCTTGGTGTGACACAAATTGTCACACCTCAAATCAAAAATTCATATCTCCTCAACCAAGTATCCAAAAATTACAAACTCTACATAGAAATCACCATCAAAGTGTCCAGAATATGCACAAAAAATTTCATCAATTTATTTGGAAACATCATCATTTCATGATCAAAAGAGTAAGCATTATGCACAAACACTCTAATGCATGAACAGTGACACGAAACTGGATCAAAAGGCAATTTTCTGGAAAAATTCAAACAGCTCCTGCGCGCGTTCATCACCTTCATGCATTCATATGCTCAAGAACAAAACTCCACCAAATTGGACAAACCATATATCATCAGAAAGGTCTTTCAATGTACATTCACAATATCAAACTAATTCAATCTAATTCCTCATGATCCAAGAGAAACGAATCAAAACATTATCATGCATCAAACTTCAAATCCTTATATCTTTCTCATTTCTCAACCAAAATCAGTGAAACGAATTGCAGAATTATCTACTAAGCACGATCTATCCAAATCATCAATCAATTTCATGAATCGTTGAATTCAAAAACTGACCTTAATTTGAGAACAGTCGTGAATTCGTGCGTATCAAGCTTGGAAAAGGCAAAACAGAAACTCTATGATGCTTGTAGAAGTGGATGAAACAAAGCTTGTGTGTTGATTGTGCACGATTTGCTCAGAAATTCAACTTGCCATTGTTGAAGCTTCTTGTGACAGTCCTTGAATTAGCTTGGATTCTTCAAGATTTCACTTCCAACAGCTTCAATTATGCATGAGAATGATGAATTGATAAAGAACAATGCAGAATTTGTGGAGATTTTTGGAAAAAAAGTGAGAGAGAAAGTGAAGAGGTTTTTGTGATCTAGATCTAGAATGTTGAATTCTGTTATGGTTAATCAGAAAACAGTTATGATTATGGTATTTATATGTTGTACTAATCATACTGAAAGTGCAATTAGCAATTGGTTAATTGTGATTAAGTGAAAATAAGGTGTGTGAACAAAATTTGGAAAATAACCAACTTAACAACCAAAAAAACAGCTTCACACAGTGGAAAATACTCAGAAAACTGAGTTTTCGCGCGAGCGGTCGACCATAGGTCGGCTCATAGCCTGCTATGCGCTGACCCGTGGTCCATGCGCTGACCCCTATGGTCGACCATAGGTCGGCTCAAACATGCTATGCGCTGACCTGTGGTCGACTCAAACATGCTATGCGCTGACCCGTGGTCCATGCGCTGACCCTTATGGTCGACCATAGGTCGGCTCATAGCCTGCAAAATTTTTTTTTTTTTTTTTTTTAAGAAAATGAGGGCAAATTTTGAGATGTTACACCTAGCAAACGATTTTATGGGTCATTCAAGTTGATCAAGGTGATATGAGAGGTGGCATTTCAACTAGATTTACCTCCGGCTAGTCGAAACCACCTTGTTTTCCACATGTCACAACTGAAACCAAGTCATATCGAGGAGGTCAATGAGCTACAACTACAAGAGGAATCAGTGGAAAATTAGACCCAAAGTCAAACCACTTTCTATTAAGAATTTGAATAAGGTGAATGGGGGTGACAATTGGCAGGTGCTTATTCAATGGATCGTATTGTTCCCCGAGGACGCAACATGGAAAGATTACCAACACATGAAGAAAGCTTATCCAAATTTCCACCTTAAGGACAAGCTGGATTTTGATGATCCTAAGAATGTTATGGCACCACCAAATGATGAAATTCATGAAGAGATGATTGAAAACCCAAATGAAGAGGAAAAGGAAAATCCAATTCGTAGACCAAGGGCCAAGTGAAACACTAACAAGCCCAATCGCTTTGAGAATTTTGTGAGGCTAAAATGTAAGAAAGGGTGGGTAAGAAGTAACAAGTATGAGAATATTCCATAGTTAGACTCACTAAGCTTGTTATGTTAAGTCATTATAGTTTGTTAAGAAGTGCATTGGATTCTAGTGAGTAATATACTATTTAATGTACGTATTGCACATGAATGAAAGCAGGGAATTAGAATGAAATTAGTTGTTGGTGTTAGAAATAGAATCAAGCGTAAATCTAGCTTACTCACATCAGCATACATAACACTTTCCAACTCCTTGTTATTAACCAAACCCACAAAGTCAAAAATTTATTTCGTAATAGTAAAGTGAAGAAATCGCTTGCCCAAATGAACATGCACCTCTTTATTATAGAAAAAGCTAAATTCTTCACTCTTCTAAACTCGTATGACGTCTGGGCCAAGTACCTTGATCATTTTTTCAAAAAAAAATCTTAACACCAAAAAGCAATACTCTCCCCATGTATGAAGAGAAATTCCATAATCTTGATCATTTTTTGCTAATGTGGATGATGCAAAGAATTTTAGATGGCATGAAGATGAAAGAAAATATGATGGAAACATTCGCCATGTAGTTGATTCTTTGCAATGGAAGAAAAATGGTTCATTGTTTTCATATTTTAGCCTTGAGCCAAGAAACCTTAGACTTGGGCTTGCCATAGATGGAATGAACCCTTAGGTAATATGAGTACTAACCATTCCTCGTGGCATGTTCTTCTCATGATTTATAACTTATCTCATTGGTTGCGCATGAAGCGCAAGTATATGATGTTAAGTATGAAGATTTCTAGTCCAAGGCAACCTGTAAATGACATAGATGTTTATCTAAGTCCAAAAATTGAGAGTTTAATACTTTTGTGGGATAAAGGTTTTGATGTTGATAATGCATATTCTTATGAAAAGTTTATAATGTGTGCAATGTTATTTTTCACAACCAACGACTTTCCTGGATACGACAATTTGGATGGATATAGTGTCAAAAGACATAAAGCGTGTCTTATATGTGAATCTGATACTTGTTCTCACCAGCTTGAGTTTGGAAAAAAGACTGTTTTTCTTGGGCATCGGAAATTTCTAATACCCAATCATCCTTATCATAGATTGCATAAGGCTTTTAAGGAAGAGCATGAGTTTGAAAGCGCTCATAAACCTTTAACTAGTTATGAAGTTTATCAACGACAAGAACACCTTAATGTTGTCTTTGGAAATAATAAAGATGGTCTCGTAGAGAGGGATATTTTGAAAAATAGAACAATATTCTTTGATCTTCCATATTGGTCTAGACTCGATGTAAGATATTGTCTTGATGTGATGCATATGGAGGAAAATGTGTGTGATAGTTTGATAGGAACACTTCTAAACATTATAGGAAAGACTAAAGAAAATAAGAATTTCTGTTTAGATATGGTGAAGATGGGTATAGGACAAGAGTTGACTCCAGAAGATAGAGGAAAAAACTCTGATTTGCCTTCGGCATGTCACACTCTATCTAAATAGGAAAAGATAAGTTTTTGCAAGTGTTTGCGTGGTATCAAAGTTCCCCAAGGTTACTCTTCAAATGTAAAGAAACTTGTATCAATGAAAGATCTGAAATTAATTGGCTTAAAATCTCATGATTGTCATGTCTTGATGCAACAACTTCTACCAGTGGATATCTATGACATCCTTCCAAAAAACTGTAAGAGTAATTATAACCAGATTATGATTATTCTTCAATTATATATGTAATAAAGTTCTTGATTTCAAAAAATTAGATGAATTAGAAGAAGTGGCTGAAATAATATTGTGTCAATTGGAGATGTATTTTCCTCCATCATTTTTTGACATTATGGTTCATTTACTTGACCATCTAGTCAGAGAAATCAGATTTCATGGTCCAGTTTATTTAAGGTGGATGTATCCTATAGAGAAATACATGAAGATATTTAAAGAATTACGAAGATCATCACTAACTAGAAGCTTCGATCGTTGAAAGGTACTTCGCAGAAGAAGCTCTTGAGTGTTGGTTAAACTATTTATCAGAAACAACGTCTATTAGAATTCCAACATCTCGTCATGCTGACATATTTGAAAGTAGAGGTACTCAAGGTTTAAATGTTAAGTCAATGAATAAGGATGTAGTTCTTCAAGCACATTTCTATATATTGAATGATCTTAGTGTATTTGAACCTCACATTGCTACACACACAAAATTTATATAGAAAAAATATCCCCAAATGAATGATAAATGGTTATTGACACAACATAATGAGGAATTCATAAGTTGGTTTAATAATAGAATTTCGAATGATGATTCTGCATCTGAGACAATTAAATGGTTGTCGTACACGCCAAAATTTACTGAGATAACTTGGACGACATATGATATTTCTAATTATTCCTTTTATACAAAAGAAAAGATGATCGAAGTACAATGCAAAATAATGGGGTTATGGGTGAGGCCGAATCCATGTATTTCTCTAGTTCGAAAGATAAGAATCCTATTTTGGCAACCACCGTATTTTATGGTGTCATTGAGGATATTTTGAAGATTGATTATGTTACTTTCAAAGTGACTTTATTTAAATGCAGGTGGGTTCCCAATAACAATGGTGTACAAACTGGCAAGTTAGGATTCACACGGGTTAACCTTGGAAAGGAAACTTAAAACATCGAACCATTCATAATGGCTACTCAAACAAAACAAGTTTTTTATGTGACAGACCCTGCAGACTTATCGAAGAGATGGTCAATTATTCTCAAAGGAAAACACATTCCTCATCGTGATAGGAAAATTTTGATATTTCTTCCACTCCTTCTTATGTAACACAAGTGTCTACTTCATATGAATAAGTTGAGAGAGATGACGTACATGTTATTTGTAACGATCATCAAGAAGACATATAGAAAAATTAACAAGTAAGTATTTTATATTCTTCATTCATAATTTATTGTATGTTATAATTTCTAATAATGTTATTTTCTAACAACTATTATTATTTGAAATTATAGGTGTTTAAAGTCAAGACACCAAGAGACAAGACACTAAGACAACAATATAGTATTATTTGATATAATTATGTGTACACTACTAGAATAAGTCATTTTAGCCTCCTAGTTTAGAGTCGGCCACCGACACGGACACTATTAGTGTCGGCTAAGCCTACACTAACGGACTCTATCTACGTACATCATTTAAGACAAGTTATTTTTTTTATCAGTGTCGGCAAAACCGACACTACTTGTTATGTTACCTTTGAAGAATGTTTGATTAATTTATTTAGAGTCGGTGTGACCGACTCTATCTAGTAGCATTATTTTTTAATTAGTATTTATTTACTTAGAGTCCGCGTAGCCGACGCTATTATTATAACATATAATTTTTCCATTTATTTATCTATAATATGTATATATATTTAAGGTTTAAGTATTTTATTTATTAATTAGAGTCCGCTTGGCGGACGCTATGGAATTTTCTATTTCTGACCAAAAATTGCGCGACAGCTTATTTCCCTCTTTCCTTTTCCCTCGTCATTTTTCACTCTCCCTCCATTTCATTTCACAACACGAAAACCCTAATTCCATGCTAAATCGTGAATCCGTTTTTTCCCAATTTCGTGAACCGATTCGTGAATCCCTAATCCGTGAATCCATTGAAGAATCCCTAATTCAAAATCCCTCGTTAAAGGGTTTCTGAATCATCAAAGGTAATGCATATTCATCTCAAGTGTTTTCCATGGAGTTTTGGTTTAATGAGTATGAGATAGTCATATGTTTTATGTTTTCTGAATGTAGGTTTTCCAGAACTATCGGCTTTGTGGATGCTGGAATCAACTTTTCTTTGCAAGTTTAGTATTGTTTCCAAATATGTTTAAAGTCTCCTTTAAGTCTGAAACTACAAAAATCAAATTATTTGCTAATTGGTTTTCTGAATGTAGGTTTTCAAGAATGCTCATCTTACTTAGTGGAGGCAGTAAGCAGTTGTTGAATGCAAGTTAATTTGGAACCGAAGCACTATATCATCCGGGATTTTGCAAAGACAACTCTTTCTCAAGGTTAGTCATCCCTATGTTAATTTGGAACCAGACTGAACTGTTAGTGTTTGCAATAGTTAGTGTTTGCATCAGTTAGTATTTCTCAAGGTTGAGAATTATTTATGAATTGATTTTGTGGTTATGAGGAGGCTATGGAATTTCCTAAGTTCTGCTTAATTATTTCTTATGGGGTCAAACTAAAAGAGCTGAAAAAGTTTGTGCTGGTTTAGATTTGTTTTTGTGGAACCAAGGTTTCTGGTATGTTGATGATATTGATGCATGTTTTCATCCTTCCTCTTATCTTGAATGTCCTTCATGTGGTTCTCTTGATGATGTTGCCTCCGAGTAATTTCCAGTTGTTGCATTGTGTATTGATGATGCGGCTGCTTGAGTGCTTTATAGATGAACTCATATCTGTAGTTTAGTTTCCCTTTTGTTGCTTGATGTATGTCCTCTAATGCTCTAGATTGTCCTGTTCTTGATGAGATATTTGCTGTTGAGCCTTCCTTGCTTCAGGCTGAAGGTGATGTTTTCATTGTGCCACCTGATTTGGCTGTTGTGCTTCTTGAATTATCTGCTGTGCCTGCATTCCATAACTGAATTATCTGCTTCTTGAATTATCCTGTTCTTGATTATCTGGCTGTTGTGACCTGATTATTAGTGCTTGTTTTCTAACTGTTGTTGATGTGTCTTAGTTAGTGCTTTGCTTGCTTCTAGTGACTGCAATTGAGAAGTGTTCCTTTGTTCTGTCTTGTGTTGTTGTCCTGTTGTGCATTCCACGAATTCGCGATATAGGGTTCGAAGAGGTTAGAATGGTGATTTATGTTAGAACGTTCGAAGAAGCCGCAAAGTTATGAGAGAGTGAGGTTATAGTCATTTTTCAATTCTGTTTGCAGGTGATTTGCTTGAGAAGTTTGTTGGGAAAAGTTGTTAGGTAACGGTTTAGAATTTGTTGTGAAATTCGGTTAGTTGATTTTGGTCATGAGAGAATGATGGTTCTGTTAGTTGGTTCCGTTAGTTGTGAAGAGTGAAGGTTCAGTTCTGTTATAGGTTGGGAAGAGGAGTTTTGAAGTTTGTTATTTTCGGAGCGGTTGTTGAAGAAACCTAGAAGTTAGAAGTTGGTTAGTGAGGTTCAGTTTCTATTAACAAAGTTAGTTATTAGTGAAAGTGGGATGCTTTCAAAACCGTGCGTCTCATTGACATTCATACGAAAATAACAATAAGTCAGTGTGGTTTACAAACCTGTGGAGAAACCAATAGGAACTAACTGAATTAATATTACTAATACCAAAATTCAATTACAGTGGTTTTAACGGAAATGTACAAGAAATCCAAGTGTATTCTAACTGACTTGCTAATTAACATGCCGCATCATACATTGACAAGCTTTTAACGACAATATAACCGGAATTTCAAGCATTTCACATAAGCAAATTAACAAATAAAAAAACAAACATAGACTAACAGGGAGAATAATTACTAATAATTTTTTAATAACAGGAAGTCACTAACCCAATCATTTCAATAACAGTTCCAAATTTCCACTTAACTGTTTCTTAGTGTCCTAACAGGAATTTTAACAAATTAACATCCTCACAGTCTTTTTTTACTAACTGAAATTAACCTGCATAACTACATTCACATAAAACAAGGAGGGAAAATTTTACAATTTTCATTTCAGTTACATTCCACTTAAATCTCAATTTCGATTCAACTAACTTTTGAATTTCTAAACTAACTGAATTTACAATGGAATTTAATTTCAAAACAGAATTTGAGTTAAACATTTCACTCACCAAATCCACCTCTAACAGACTTTATAACTTCTCATAACAGATCCTAACTAACTAATAACCTCTAACAGAAACAAAATTGCTGCACAGTTTCTGTTATGAACTTCTTAGCTAATTAAGTGTTAGGAAATTAATTAGTTGAATGTGTTATTACTTATTAGTAATGTCAGCTGTGAACTATTGTTGAAAGTCTAATAGTTTGCTTCTGTTAATGTTAATGTTGAGTTGTTATGACTTAAATGAAACCATGATATGCTTTTATTGTGGACTGCTATTAGCGAACTGTTTGGTGATTACTGAATTTCTGTTAGGATGTAGTTAAGTTTCTGTTAGATTTCTTACTTGAGTTAAGTCTGCTATCAGTTAGTAGGTTGTTTTGAATTCTGTTATGACTGTTAATGTTTGTTAAATTTCGGTTAAGTGAAAATTGTGAGAGTTAATTAGTTAGGAAAACAGAATTGAAAAATGACTATAACCTCACTCTCTCATAACTTTGCGGCTTCTTCGAACGTTCTAACATAAATCACCATTCTAACCTCTTCGAACCCTATATCGCGAATTCGTGGAATTGTGAACCCTACAAATTTTTGAACTTTATTTTGATTTCGAACACGCATTGGCTATGTTGTGTTTTTCTCTTTTCGGTTTCCCTTGGATTGCGAATTGGTTATGTTGTAAATGAAATTCTAGCATCGGGATATAACCTTTCACCTTTGTGGCATTTGATTCGCATAGATTTTGTTTATATTTCGAATTAAGTTCTATTCTGTTGTTGTGATCACTGTCCCAGTGTTGTGTTTTTTTTTCTGGTTTCGAGGCGGTTGCTTTGTGTATCGGCTAGCTTATGCGTTTTGGTTGCGTATGTTTGTAGGTAGAAGTTTTGTTTTGGTTTGTATGTTGATTTGTGTTGGCATGGTAATAATTTGGTACTACTGTACATGACAGTCTATATAGTGACTACATACTGCAAGTTGTTAGTTATTTCCATTAACATGTAGTTTTGGTTCGGTTTACATTAAAAAATAAACTAAGAATTAAGGCTTACATTGTTTTAGTTAGATTTCAGGAAGTGAGTACAATAGCTTATTGGATTTGTTAAAATATACAGCAGTTTAATAGATTTATAAATCTGTGCAGCAATTTTGTTTACGGTCTGAAATAATAATGTACAATAGTATTAAAATTTGGTATGTTCGTCATGTTTAATTTTTGAACCACTGAAAATAAAATAAAAATCCCTTGGAATGCATGTATTCTATTCTCTCCTAATACCCATTAGGAAGTTATCTGATTTTCTCCTAATACCCATTAGGAACTTATCAGCCATTCATTTTTGTCTAATATATGTTTTAATTTTCAGTGGTTGACGAGTTAATTGTTTGCCTTATAGAAAATGGATCGTACTTGGATGTACGATAGAGTATATTCCAATAGACACGGATTGAAAGAAGAGTATGTTCGCGGGGTTAAAGACTTCGTAAAGAGGGCTTTGAAACAACCTATTTGTAAATCTGAGGGAGGGATAAGGTGTCCGTGTATAAATTGCAAGTGTCTCAAGATAAGAACACCAACTAATGTTAGACTTCACTTGTATCGAGATGGATTTCAACCAGACTATTGGATTTGGACTCAACATGGAGAAGTAGAGCTCAATGTTAATACAAGGAATGATTCAAATAGTAGTGAGCATATGCATCATGATGACCAAATTGAGGCAATGAATCAGATGGTGTATGATGCTTTTAGGCCTTATGGAGTATTCTCTCACGTGAATGATAACATAGAAGTTGAGGAATATACGGAGGATGAGTTTCCCAACGAAGATGCCAAACGATTTTATGACAAGTTGATATCTTTCAACAAGCCCATTTATGAGGGAGCTACCCAATCAATATTATCAATATCTACTCAACTTCTTGAAATTAGGTCTAATTGGCATGTACCACAAAAAGGTTTAGATTTTGTTGCACAAATGCTTAAAAGTGTATGTCCAGTTCAAAAATGCTTGCCCGATAACTATTACCAAGCAACACAGTTGGTATCTAAGTTAGGGCTAAAGGTTGAGAAGATTGATTGTTGTAAGAATGGTTGTATGTTATATTACAAGGATGATAGCAATCTATCAGAGTGCAAATTTTGTAATGCTCCTAGGTTCATTCCTCGCAAGACTGGCATGGGAAAGTACAAAGATATCCCAGTGAAGAGAATGTTCTACTTCCCAATCATTCCCAGATTACAAAGATTGTATGCATCAACTGAGTCGGCAAGTGAAATGAGATGGCATCACATGAACAAAAATAGTTCCAACATCCTTCGCCACCCGTCAGATGGAAAAGCATGGAAACATTTTGATAGTGTATATCCTGACTTTTCTAGGGAACCCAGAAATGTAAGGTTGGGTCTGTGTTCAGATGGTTTTACTCCTTACATTCAAGCGTCTGCTTCTCCATACTCATGTTGGCCAATAATAGTTACTCCGTATAATCTCCCCCCTGAAATGTGCATGACCAAACCATACTTGTTTTTGGCATGCCTCATACCCGGACCTAAAAACCCTAAATTAAAGATAGATGTTTACTTGCAACCATTGATTGATGATCTACATCGATTGTGGTCCAATGGAATATTGACCTATGATATATCTACAAAACAAAACTTCATCATGAAAGCCTGCTTGATGTGGACAATTAATGATTTTCCAGCCTATGGTATGTTATCTGGATGGGGAACACAAGGTAAATTGGCATGCCCTCATTGTATGGAACACACTGATGCTTTCACCTTGAAAAGTGGCCATAAGAATTCCTGGTTTGACTGTCATCGTCGTTTCTTGCCATCTAATCACTCCTTCAGAAGGAGTAAAAGAAGTTTCCTAAAAAATAGGGTTGTGACCAATGAGCCACCTCCCATTTCCACAGGGAAAGATATATGGGCGGTAATAAGTAATTTTCCAAAAGTTACTGAAATTGGATGGGAGGCGAAATGGAAAGAATTCGAAGGGTATGGAGTGGATCACAATTGGAAAAAGCGAAGTATTTTTTGGGATCTCCCATATTGGAAGGATAATTTGTTAAGGCATAACCTCGATGTGATGCACATAGAAAAAAACGTCTTCGATAATATATTTAATACTGTCATGAATGTTAAGGATAAAACAAAGGATAATGAAAAGGCAAGAGAAGACTTGGCTAAATTATGCTTTCGCGGGGACTTGGAGCTCCAACCCTTAGAAAACGGAAAGAATGGTAAACCAAAGGCTAGTTACACTCTAACCAAATCTGAAGCCAAGTTGGTTTGTAAATGGCTTAAGGAATTGAGAATGCCAGATGGCTATGCTTCAAACCTCAGTAGGTGTGCCAATGTAGAAAAGGGTACGGTGCATGGGATGAAGAGCCATGATTGTCATGTTTTCATGGAATGTTTACTCCCAATTGCATTCCATTCATTGCCAGATTTGGTTTGGAAACCATTAACTGAGCTAAGTCGATTCTTTAAAGATCTTTGTTGCAATACATTGAGGATGGACGACTTAATTAAGTTGGATGAGAATATTCCAATTATCATATGCAAGTTGGAAAGGATTTTTCCACCAGGTTTCTTTGACTCAATGGAGCATCTTCCAATCCATCTTGCCAAAGAAGCAATTCTAGGTGGTCCAGTACAGTACCGATGGATGTATCCATTCGAAAGGTAATTGTTGTGGTTGATTTTATTAAGTTATTGCATGTTTATCATAAATTAATAAACGTGGAATGATTGAATGTGCAGATTTATGGGAGTCTCAAAGAGGGCAGTGACAAATAAGGCTAGAGTTGAAGGTTCCATATGCAGTGATTATATACATCGCGAGACAAATTACTTTTGCTCTCATTATTTCAACTCTTTCCGTTTGTTGCCAACCATAAATCTTAGTAACAAACCTCATTTAGACAATGATGACATTCTACCTACAATGTCCATTCTACAAAGTGGCGGTCGACCAAGTGGGAAGTCACGAAAATATTTTCTATCTGATAAGGAATGGAAGTCTTCACATGTGCATGTCTTGATAAACTGTGATGAGGTTAAACCATATCTTGAGTAAGTGTGCATCATAATATATTCAATCAAATTATTGATGCATATCATAATAGATATTTACTTATGAATCGTGTGATTTATTTCAGCATATTCTTAGAGAACCACTCTCTAGATATAGAAGATTCATCTGGGCGCATACATATAGAGTTTCCCATATGGCTGAAGAAATATGTAAATGAGGAGACAAATGGAGTTACTAACCAAGATATAATTGCCTTGTCTCGCAGTCCTGCATCAATGGCCATATCATGGAACATGTATTTTATCAATGGGTACAAGTTTCATACTGAAGAATGGAGCAAAGGTAGAAAAACTAGCAATTGTGGTGTGCACGTGAAAGGTCTTGCAGAAGGAGGAAATACTGATTTTATGGAATAATCAAACATATCTTTGAGCTAGATTACTTTGGTCTGAAGCATAAGATTCCAGTTTTTTATTGTGAATGGTTTGATCCAACAAGGAATACGGGCACAAAGGTTCACCCACAATATAAAACTGTGGATATTAAGATGGATAAACGTTATCGTCCTTATGATCCTTTCATCCTTGCGCAAAATGCAAGACAAGTGTATTATGTCCCATATCCAGAAATGTGTAGAGATATGCGTGGATGGTGTGCGGCAATCACCACAAAACCAAGGGGTCGCGTAGAGATTGACAACATAGAGGATGAAGTACCTTATCAATCTGATGGGATGTTACCGGCGCTACCCAATGTAGAAATTGAAGCAATATCTTGTTTGCGTGACATGTCACAATTAGATGTGTTTGAAGAGATTTTTGATTGCTCTACTAGTGAAGCAGATAGAGGGCATTGATGAAGATAAATTAAGTCGCTGTGCATTTATCTTTTCCCTGTAGAGAACTTTTTCTTTGTTTACCCCTCCTTTGTTAGCAGCATTCCTTTGTATTTGAAATGGCTCCATTTCTAATATCCTTGAATTACTTGATGCTTAGGCAGATATTTGCATCCTTGAATTACTCAACACTTTTTTTGATATTGGTGAACCTGAAAATACTGGTATGTATGATATGATTACAGGGTTTCTATAATGGAATATTTGAACACTGTAGATTTCCTTGATTAATTGATTTTCTGATGACTTGTGAGTACTTTCTATTTTGTCCTTTTTCGGTTGCATTTCTGTTTCCCACTTTGCAACCTTTTCCTTCAATCAGATGCAGGTAGGATATCGTACTAAACTTTTCATTTTGATATATCATTGTAACTTGATGCTGCCAAGTATAGACTGTTAAATTACATTTGCGAGGAATTATTTTATATTATCATATCCACTGTTGTGTAAATGTATCTTATGCATTCTTTCCAACATGATAGTTTTCACGCTCCTTTGTTGCATCTTCCAAAATGTCTATGGTATCTTCTATGTAGTTCTATGCACATACCCAAGATATTTTGCAGGATGTGTGCTTTTTGTTGTTTTCAGAAGTGATGCTTTCACAATTGATGAAATAATTTGCAGTGACTTTACTATGCATTTGTTGAACTAAAATTAATTTAATATTATACTCGCCACATCTTTTCTTTTACTTTTAATTTTATCAGAAACTGCATTTGATAATGTTATGATACTGTTAAGAGTGTGAGACTGACTAATCCTTTTATTTTTATGACAACAGATGACTAAAAGAGGTGGAAAAGCTAAGGTATTAGCACCAGGAAAACTTCAAGAAGAACGAAATCGCATAATTAACAAGAAGCATGTCGTTAGGAAACCTGCTCAAACAACATTGTCTATGCATGATGCATCATCGGCACCAACACCAGCTCAGGCAGCACCGTCCGTGCAGGTTGCATCGTCGATGCCGACATCAGCTTCGAAAAAATCATCTGTGCAGGCTGCATCGTCGATGCCAACACCAGCTCAGGAAGCATCGTCCGTGCAGGTTGCATCATCAATGCCAACATCAGCTTCTAAAAAATCGTGTGTGCAGGCTGCATCGTTGATGCCAACACCAGCTCAGGCAGCATCGTCCGTGCAGGCTGCATCGTCGATGCCAACACCAGCTCAGGCAGCATCGTCTGTGCAGGCTGCATCGTCGATGCCAACACCAGCTCCAACTGTAGTACCTGTTCATGCCACTACCTCTGAGAAATTCAGTTTTATGCCTACTCCAACTTTAAGCCATCAAACAATGGCTGGCCCTCAAAGTATAAACCTTCAAACAATGGCTAGCCCTTCAAATTTGGCAGAGGAGGAAGATGTGGATGCTGATGAGGATGAGGCGGTGGGTCAAGAAACTATTACCCCTCTTGTGCCAACAATAGATGAGAATGGGAAAGTTATTATAAAACCATCTGGTACTGGGTAAGTCATATATATTCTCATAATTTAATAATTTAGTAGTTTTATTATTGTATTTTGTCTAAAATATATATAACCTGTTAAGAAAGTTGAGAATATTACTATCCATATGATTCTTAATAATTTAGTAGTTTTATTATTGTATTTTGTAGGCTAGTTCCTGCCAAAGAAGTTGCTGGTGCCATTAATTATGCGATACGCAAACAATTTTATAAACCTATACATCATTGGTCTGCACTCGATCCTGATACGAAAGCTGATTGGTTTAAGTTGTTTGGAGTAAGTATTTATTGACTTTTGTCACTTAAGTTGATCAAATTATATTTAAAGAAGTAACTAATTGGTTATTAATATTAATTATGTGATTTTAATTATTTTTAGGAGAAGGTTTCGTGGGATCCTTTCGATCATGCATTTGTCTATAGTGCATTTGAAAAAAAAGGAAGAAAACGATTAAACGACATGTTGGGGAAGGCGAGGAGAAAAGGGACTCGACCTTCATGGATTGGTGATGATGCTTGGATTGAACTTCAAACTTATTGGAAAAAGACCGAGTTTTTGGCTGTGTCTTCTCAAAACAAGACCAATCGAGCTTCCGCAAGAGGCGGAGCAGTCCACACCACAGGTCGTAAGGCTCATATTGATGTTGCACTTCAACTTGTAAGTAATAAAATCCTAACAAATTATTATTATTATGAAGATTCTTTATATCTTGACAGTTTTACTCGTATTCTGTATTGATTATTGGATTATTTGATTTTTGTAGTCACGTGAACTTCAAAGGGATCTGCGTCCCGATGAGTTATTTTTAAAAACACACAAGAGGAAAAATGGTGAATGGGTTGACAGTCGTGCTGCATCTACTTATGTAAGTTCTCGTAAATTTTACTGCATCAATATTTGCATCCATGCTTTCAGAAGCAGACTTATTCAAATTAAACTCTCCAAAAAGGATCTAGTTATCCATTTTTATAGTCTAATGTAAGTTAGATATAATAGCACAAGTCCTATGTTTAACTATCAGTTTGAAATTCCTGCAATCAGTTTGCTGTGCTGTTTGATATTTGTTTTACTTGCAGTCCTAACACTAACAGTCCTAACACTAACAAATATTTGCTGCAACAAGTATAGATATCAGTTTTATTTGCAGTCCTAACACTAACAAATATTTGCTGCAACAAGTATAGATATCATTGATTCAAGTCAAAAACAGAAGTGTGATTACTCATTAGAACACCTTTTAATATATCCAACTATTTATCTGAATGAAAATGAATAGTACATCATACGATTCCATATACACATTATGTTACTGGTTTTTCATAATACAACATCCATTAATTAAAGAGAGATGATTTGGTGAGAGCATAATAAAACTAATGATAAACTAGGCTTCCAATTAAACAATGTAACAGTAAAATAAAACGAAAAAACAGGCAAATGGCATAAATTTAAGAAAAGTAATAAATCCATTAGAAATATCCGAACAAAAATCTCAAACAACAACTGCAAAATCAAAAAGACAGGGATTTGAACAATAGAAAAACACAGTTATACTGTAAAATTCTAATCCACCACCTAAAACAGAGATGTTCCCTTTCCCTTCTTATCACCACCAATTTCAAAATGCTTGCACCTCTGCAAAAAAAAAACTCCTAACACTAACAGAAATCAAACATTCAATTAACCATATGCTAACCACTAATTCGAACTATTTTTTTTACTTGCAGTCCAATTAAGGTTGGTATATAATTCTAATAGAGTTTCAAAACTGCTAACTCTATCCATGTAAACTAACTCTAACTTTTGTGATAATTCGTTCTATTAATCAACAAGGAGCATAGTTAGTAATATTTTTTATTAGTTTTTTTGTTTGGTTGTTACACTGTGAGTGAAGTTAGGAAAGAGTTGTTAAAATGCAATTAATTATAACTTCTGTTAGATGACAGTTGGAATGTTAATTCGGTTAGAGTTAATTTGTTAGATGTTTGGACAAGTTGAATTCTGCTAGGGAATCGATTCCATTGAAAATGAAATTCTGTCACATATATTACCTTCTAGATGCATGAGTTTACTAAGTCGATTTTGATCAAATGGAAACTAGCTTAATTGGTTCAGTCACATGAAAATGCTAGCAATCTTGTGGTGCAAATTGATTTGATTCATGATTTATGAAAACCTACTGTTAATTGATTATGCATTATTGTCACACTTATTTGAATATTAAATAGGATGGTTATTACTGTTGGCATTTTATTGAATTACGAAGTTATTGAATCAATTAGGAAATGAATGTGATTGAACAAATTTGGTTAAGTTGTTGTTGCTGCAGTTTTTTATGAAATTGAAACGCAGGTTGAAAAATCAATTAGGAAACTAACTATTACTAACTATGTAACTCAAACAAACTTAGCATTATAAATAGTTAACTGATTCAACCTTTTAACAACATTTAACAAATTCTAACAATTCTTAACAAAGTACTAACTTCTAACCAACATATCATCTCTAAATTCTTAACAGAGCACTAACTTAGCATTATAATGTTTTGTTATGCAGAAGACTTTTAAAGAGAAGTTTGATGCAGAACTTCAGCCAACTGAAGAAGGGAATGGAGAGGTTGTTCAGGTGTTAGATGGAGAGCGTGTAAATCAGCTATGGACAGAGGCTGCTGGGGGCCGTAACCGTGGTCGGGTTTATGGCGCTGCAGATTTAGCTATTAATCTAAAACGTGGATCAAAAAGTTTTACCCAACAATCTCAAACTCCTCAACACTCTATGTTTGGGATGTCATTAGAAGCTGAAAGAGCAGCTAGAATTAGAGCTGAACAAATTGCCGAGGCTGCAACGACCCAATTACAAGAGGCTAACGAAGCAATGCGAGCTGCTACCGAGGCTGCAAAAGCTGCTACCGAGACTGCACAAAGGATGGAGAGGGAGATGAATGCTTGGAAGGAATTTATGATGAAGAAATTTGACACTTCAACTTTTGTATCACATTCTCATCATTATGATGATGATTTGGATGATCAATCATTAGATGAAGATTGATCTTGTACTTTTAGTAGAACGAATTAATCTCAGATGTGATTACTTTTTGTGTATGTTTTTTGAAAGTTAATGTGGGTAGAACTTTTGTAGTTACTTTCACGAATGTTTAAAATTGTTTCCAAATGTTTTACCATAAATATGATATTGTGGATTGAAAAAATTTGTTCGAGTGAGGTTGTCATGTTGCAACCCGTTATTGTCCTTTTTTGTTGACTTTAGAGTCGGTGTATGCAAGGCTAAATATTAGTATAGACTTTTCTATGTTGACTTTAGTGTCGGTGACACGGACGCTATCTGTTGACTTTTTTTGTTGACTTTAGAGTCGGACGGGCCAACGCTAAACATAATATTGACTTTTCATGGTTTTGAAACAACATAGCGTCGGTTCCATTAGTGTCCGCTTTATGCAAGGCTAAATATTAGTATAGACTTTTCTATGTTGACTTTAGTGTCGGTGACACGGACGCTATCTGTTGACTTTTTTTGTTGACTTTAGAGTCGGACAGGCCAACGCTAAACATAATATTGACTTTTCATGGTTTTGAAACAACATAGCGTCGGTTCCATTAGTGTCCGCTTTAGCCTCCGTCTCCCCGAGGCTACGTAGCGTCGGTGTATCTTTTGCCGACGTTACACAGTAGCTTCGCAACTTTTATTCAAGGCCCGACACCGACGCTAAACCGACGCTAACCACATATTAGTGTCTGTTTTTTCACCGTTAGCGTCTGTAAATGGTCGACGCTAAAAACAGTTTTTCTAGTAGTGGTATATTGTAGGTTATTTTATGCCATATACAAATGTTTATACGAAATTGTTTATACGAAATACTGTAAACAATGGCGTTGCCTATATAACTTATCATCATCATATACAAATGTTACAATTTATTTACAGTATTTCGTATAAACAATGTCTACATTTATTTTTATATTATTTATCATCTTTATGCTTCAGAGTCAAGAATATAAATTGTTTGATTGTTTAATGGATTGATATGTTTAAAATTTCAATGCACCTAAAATACGTATGATTTTTAATAAAAAATAATTAAAATAAATAAAAAAATATATATTAAATTCTTTAAATAAAAATGGCATCTTGAGATTTTATTTATCTGTTTTTACATTCATATTTTTATCAATAACCCTTTATATATTGAACTTAAACATACTCTTGTGATAGTCTCATGAATATATTTCTACTTTAACCCAAAGAAAAATAAAATTAATTTTTAAAATAAAGCAATCATATTTTAAAATTATTAATTAAGATAACATAAACTAATTATTTAAATTTATCATTCTAATTACATTATGAGAAATCTAAATGACCATTTAGAGTATGATATTGAACGAATGTAATTATATTATTTTTAGATGACAACCCACTTTCTTTTTATTCTAACCTTTTGGTGTGTTTCACATGTACATCTTTCCTCATTTAAATGCACTCTTGTTTATAGTGTACTAGGGTCATCTATTTATGGGAGATGAGATTTGGAGTATAATAAAGCTCAAAGAGTCTCTAAAATTAAGTACATGCTTATATTAAAAACACTCTAATTATTATTGCATGTTAATTTTAATAACTTATATTGTTTGCTCATATGTAAAGTTTTGTTATTACAATATTATAATTACAAAAGTATTTGATATTTATTCTCTTAATTTGAGAAAATGTTTATCTTATGTATTTATCTAAGTTATACTTATGATAATATTTTATTTGTTTATTATTATACAAACAAATGCTTGCATTAAATTAAATTTTATGTCACGTGTTTTCAAAAGTTAATCCACCAACGAAAAGTTCATTGAGATTTTATTTATATACTTTTGCATTTGTATTCGGCAAACCATGCCTTCCACCTTTACAAGTTAATTTTGTTTCTATAACCCATTAAAATATTATTTATAGTGCACTAGTTTCATCTAATTGTAGGAGATAAGATTTAGAGTATAGTGAAGTTTCTAGAGTCTGTACAATTAAATATGAACACGAATAATACTCATCCTTATAAGCTTATCACTGAAAACATTCTAATTATTCTTGCATGTTATGTAATGTTGGACAAAATATATGAGAAAAGGAATGAGGAATGAAACAAAATAGAAATAAGAAAAACATAGAGAAAGAGAAAAACTCTCGGCAGATTTTAATCATTTATTTATTTTTTCTGTTAGATATAAAAGTCATGTTATGTTTCATTCATTATATACAACAACAAGAAAAACACACAGCGAATTACAAAGAGAAAAAAAATTTAGTATAGGAATTTTGTGAGAAATATTTAGAGATAAATATTTCTTTGTGTGTAATTGGGTTGTGGGTTCTGTGAGAGATTAGTTGTCATAAACACTTTATAAATTTCATTATTATTAATTTTATTGTGCATCCGCGTTATTTTGTTCTTCCACAAAATATGATAATATGGGGAAATCTTGCGTAATTTCCTAACAATTGGTATCATAACCAGTTGGTTGTTCTTGCTAATTTTTCTAGCGAATGAATTATTCACATAAATAGTAACTTTTATGAATAGTTCAAAATTTGGTCGGTGTTACCAACTTTTCACAGAGGTGTTCTAAAGCACGGTGATTCACAAAAAAAATCAGAGACGATCCTGAGGAAGTCAGATTCGAGTGGGAGCAATGGCTGCAGACGAAGGCAAAGTGAAAATTGAAAAGTTCGATGGTGCGGACTTTAGCTTTTGGAAGATGCAGATAGAAGATTATTTATATCAGAAAAAGCTACATCAACCTCTCACAGAAACGAATCCAGATTCGATGAAGGAACATGAGTGGAACCTTCGATAGGCACGCACTTGGCGTTATCTGATTATCATTATCTCGTAATGTCACTTTTAACATTGCGAAGGAGAAGACAACCACCGGTCTTATGAAGGCTCTTTCCAGCATGTATGAAAAGCCTTCAGCATCAAATAAAGTTCATTTGATGAGACGACTGTTTACTCTTCGGGTGACAGAAGACGTATCAATTGCGCAACATATCAATGAACTCAATGTTGTTACAACTCAGTTGAGTTCAGTTGGTATCGAATTTGACGATGAGGTACGAGCATTGATACTTTTGTCTTCGCTACCAGATAGTTGGAACGCTACTGTCACGGCTGTGAGTAGCTCGTCGGGAAGAACAAAGATGAAGTTTGATGACGTTCGTGATCTGGTTCTCAATGAAGAGATCTGACAGAAAGATTCGGGTGAATCGTCATCCTCTTCAATATTACATATAAAATCAAGAGGAAGAAATTCAACCAGAGGATATGGACGTGGTAAATCAAAGGAAAGACTGTCCAAATCCAGAAATCATCGTGGTTCCCACAATTCGAAGAATATCGAATGTTGGAATTGTGGAAAGACGGGGCACTACAAAAATCAGTGTAGGCTCCCAAGAAAGAATCAAGAGGCTAAGGATGAATAAAATGATGCTTCAACCTCAAGAGGAGGTGATACTTTGATATGTTCTTTGGAGAGCAAGGATGAGTCTTGGGTGTTAGACTCTGGAGCATCCTTTCATGCCACTTCCTAGAAAGAATTATTTAAGAATTATCTCTCTAGAAAGCTCGGTAAAGTTTACCTTGGTAATGAACAATCTTATGAGCTTGTGGGCAAAGGTGAAGTAATGATTAAGTTGAATGTTCTGTATGGGAATTGAAAAATGTCAGACATATTCTTGGCCTGACAAAGAACTTAATCTACGTAGGCCAGTTGGCTAGTGATGGCTACACAACTGTCTTCCATGGCGACAATTGGAAGATTTCAAAGGGTGCAATGACGATTGTCACGGTAGGAAGAGTGATACTCTTTACAAGATAACAGGAGTGTGTCATTTGATTGCAGTTGCAACAAATGAAAGTCCCAATCTATGGCACCATAGATTTGTCCATATGAGCGGGAAAGGGATGAAGGTTATGGGTAGGTGTTTAATTGGCTGCATTATATGGTAAAACACTAGTTGGACTCTAATGTCTTGACTGATGTCATGACATGGTGTGTATGTGTGACTGCATTATAGGTTAGAATATCTAACTGTACTCTGATGTCTTGACTGATGTCATGACACACTTGAGTAGTTACTGCAGAATTAGCTAATACAGGATTTATTGAATGTCAAACTGGATATTGTGACATTCATCCCTGTCAGCAGATACTAAGGAATAGAACAGCTGGTGTTCTGTTAGAACTTAGTATTTATTTTCAGTCTAGTTATCAAGGAAATACCAGACCTAGCATAAGGCCTACTGACTGAATGTCAAACTGGATGTTATGACATTCATCATTGACAGCATATACTGAACAATAGACAGAGTGGTGTTCTGCTATACTTCAGCATGTTTCTTAGTCTGTTCTTCAAGAGGATAACAAAACTGACTTAAGGCCAAATGTGTAAATGTCAAATTGGATACTTTGACATTTATTAATGTAAGCTGTTACTGTAGTATGGTCATTTTGGTCATATACAGGTCAGCAAAATTGTATAGTCTGTTTTCTGGAAAAACAGACTTAGCATATGATCCTTGATGTCAAGCTGAATGTCGTGACATTCATTCCTGACAACATATGCTATATTGTAGGTTGTTCAGTTTTCTGTTTCAGCTTTTTCTCAGGCTATTCTTCAGGGATTCAACAACTGAGAGAAAATCCAGGAAATCAACAACCAAGCTACATTTAATGAACCTAACAAATAGCCTATTTGTTAGTAACCTAGATGTGGAATTTAGGGGAACTCGCGTGACCTTAAATTCAGGAGAATACAAGTGCAAAGGCCCAAGTACTGCAATATAAAAGGAAGTCGTTCCTTCATTCAGAACTGGGGATTTTGAGGCGTGAAGATTTAGTGTGTCCATCATACTTCACTGTTGTATTTTTGTGAGTCTTGTATTAGACATATCTTGTAAGCCAAGCCATTATCACGTAGATGATTGCTTTGGCATAGGGTGTTCATTGAGTTGTAAGTGTTGTGTCGCTCAAAGCTTTTAAGCGTGAGTGCTGTGTATCTTGATTAAAGCTGTTAAGCACAATCAAGAGTTGTTTGAAGTGTGACTTCAAAATTGTCTTTAATATTGATTAAAGGTAGTAATCACTGAGGTGATTGAGGGGGAGTGAGTAGGAACTCTGATCTTAGAGTAAGATTGAAATTGCATTGGGTAGGGATTAAGTGAAGAGTTGTAAACGGGTGAGTTTAGCTTTGAATTAATACTACTGATAGTGGATTTCCTCCCTGGCTTGGTAGCCCCCAGATGTAGGTCATGTTGGACTGAACTGGGTAAACAATTACTTATGTTATTTACTGCACTTACTTTTAAGTTCTGCATAATTCTTGTTTGTGCAGAATTGGATGTCATAACAACCCGTGTGACATCTAAAGTCTGATAACTAGAATTTCAATTGGCATCAGAGCAGGCACCCTGCCTGTTAATTTCTGGGTGAGATCTAGGGAAGTTACTTTCTAGTACCATGGACAAGGATATAGGACACTCAAATAGACCACCCATGTTGGATGGCTCTAACTATGATGACTGGAAGCCTCGTATGATAGCCTTCTTAAGGTCTCTAGATAGCAAAGTCTGGAGAGCTGCCAACAAAGGATGGGAACATCCAACAAAGACAGGTGAAGATGGAGTCAGTGTGCAGACTCCTGAAGAAGAGTGGGACAAGGAGCAAGAGGCATTAGCTCTTGGAAATTCCAAGGCCTTGAATGCATTGTTCAATGGAATCAGTAAGAACATCTTCAGGCTGGTGCACCACTATGAACTAGCTAAGGAAGTTTGGGATACCCTCAAGGTAACTCATGAAGGTACTTCCAAGGTGAAGATGTCCAAACTTCAGATGCTGACCACCAAGTTTGAAAATCTGAGGATGAAAGAGGATGAGACTATTCATGACTTTCACATGAATATTCTTAAAATTGCAAACACCTCTGGTGGACTAGGTGAGAAAATGGCTGAAGAGAAACTTGTAAGAAAGATTCTCAGGTCCTTGCCTAATAGATTTGCTATGAAGGTCACAACCATAGAAGAGGCTCAAGACATCTGCAAGATGAAGGTAGATGAGCTCATTGGTTCCCTCCAAACCTTTGAAATGGGCTTAGGTGAGGATACTGACAGGAAGAACAAGAGCATAGCCTTTGTTTCAAATACTGAAGAGAAATCAGAAGAAGGAAACTGTGGAGGAAATGAAAGCATCTCAGAAGCCATAGCCATGCTTGGAAGACAGTTCACCAAGTTCATAAAGAAGGTTGATCAACAGGGTAGACCCAATGTCAAGAACATCCCGTCTGACATAAGGAAAAGATCAACTCCTGAAGAAAAGTTCAACCAAGGCAAGGGAATCCAGTGTCATGGATGTGAAGGATATGGTCATATTAAAGCAGAATGCCCTACCATCCTCAAGATGCAAAGGAAAGGGCTGACTGCCACCTGGTCAGAAGAAGACACTGAGAGTGAATCTGAAGGAGAGTCTGCTAAACATGTCACAGCTCTGACCAGTGTTTGTGCCTCAGAGGATAACTCAAGCGGAGATGAGCTTACCTTGGATGAACTTGCTGCCTCATATAAAGAACTATGTGTTAAAAGTGCAGAAGTATGCATCCAAGGAGAGAAGCAGAAGAAACTCATCAAAGAGCTGGAAGCTGAGAAACAGAAGCAGCTGAAAATCATAGAGGGTCTAAATTGTGAGATTTCCTTGCTGACTTCTAAGCTAGACCAAATGACCAAATCCATCAAGATGTTGAATAAAGGAACTGACACCTTGGAAGAGATTCTAAAGGTAGGACAGATGTCAGGATCCATGTCTGGGTTAGGCTTCGCTAAGAATTCTTCGTCTGAACTCAAAAAGTCTAAGGCTGGAGTTCAGAAATTCAAGCGGAAGTCACATCCGATGTCTCAACATCAGGGAACCAGAATGAGTAAACATCAGAAGAAGAAATTTCAAAGATGGAGATGTCATTACTGTGGGAGATTCGGTCACATAAAACCCTTCTGCTACAGGCTGCATGGTTATCCAAACCAGACTTCTCAGGGAAGACCTAAGAAGAAGGCGTCCAAGCACAACGCCCCCATTAAGAAACAAAAATGGGCTGCGAATCAGACACCTCATGTCAAACCAAAGCAGTAGACATCTGAGAGTAATCTCTCCCATGAGAATCAACAATGTGTTGCTAAACTAGCTCACACTTCTCCCAGGGCACCTACCAGACACGACTGGTACTTTGATAGTGGCTGCTCAAGGCATATGACTGGGATGAGCAACCTATTGGGGAATCCACAACCCTCTACCATCAGATGTGTGACGTTTGGTGATGGAGCTAAAGGAGAAGTACAGGGTGTGGGTGAACTGGACTATCCTGAAGCTCCAATACTGAGCAATGTACTGTTGGTAAAAGGACTGACTGTAAATCTCATAAGCATAAGTCAGTTATGTGACCAAGGATTCAAGGTGGAATTCACTAAGGGAGGATGTGTGGTGTTGAATGGGTGCAATCAGGAAGTGATGAGAGGAGACAGATCCAAAGATAACTGTTATCTATGGAAATCTAAAGACTCAGGCCACTTTCCCAAGTGCTCCTTAGCCAAGGGAGATCAGGAAGGGAAGCTGGGACATGGAAGACTTGATCAACTTCATGTAAAAGGAATGAAGAAGAGCATTTCCAAGGGAACTATGAGAGGAGTCCCATATCTGTCTTTAGATAAAAAGACAGACTGTGGAAAATGTCTGATTGAAGGTTATGAGCCAGTGGCACCTATTGGTCATGATATGACAGCAAGGGAGAAACAGATGGGTGTACTATTGTCATCTGCAGAAACCAAATACCTAGCCTCTGGTAGCAGGTGGTCAACCCCAGTATGGAGGAACCTGATGCAGACTGAGTACAATGTCACCCAGAATGTCATGACATTGTACGTTAATCAGTTTGAAAATAGTAAGGGCAAAGAGGGAATGTATACGTCTGATAAGTTATAGCAACTAATGAAGTTAGTTAGCTACTGTTTAGTAAGTCAAATTATTAAACAACAAATAGTGTGCTCTGAGTGGTCAAAAACTAATAGACCTTACTCTTGCAACAAGTGTTTCACATTCCGTCGCTTCAACTCTCATTCGTGCAAACCTTCTTCCAAAGAAACGGTTCAACTCACCTCTGAGATATTCAGCATGGCTCACCAATCCGATTCCACCTCCTACACTACTGTGTCTGATTCCCCCAGCACAGAGTCCTACAACCCTAACCGGGAGGAGATTGGTGTTGACGCTGCAACATCTTCTCATGCAAGAAGACCGAAAGAAACGGTCTCCAGAATCTCCTCAGCTATCGCTCTGGACAAACCATCCAAGGAAGGATTGAGGTATGTGCATAATGCCATTGCTTCTATTGTCACTAAGATTCTGTCTGGTGATCAGAATGTTCCTGGGGTTTCCGTTCCCTTGAACACTATCATACCCGATGAGGTTGCATGTCGAGAAACCGCAGTCGTGGTAAGAGAGAATGTGTCTGGAATACCTGAAGAGGGCCCTAAGAACGATAAACCTGTAAACAAGGTGAGAGGTGAGAAGGTCAATGTCACTCAAGGTGTTGATGACAACCCTAGAGCTGAAACAGTTAACATGGAAGAGTTCTCTGATAATGAACTTTTGGCTTCAGTCATCCCTAGCATAGCCAAGAGGGTTAGGACTAGGAGGGAGAAAAAGACTGTGGTGCAGAGGTCCCCAACCAAGGAGGTCGATGAGACAACCTCTCCCAAGCAAGCAGTGACAGAGAGTGCACGCAAAAGAAAAGGGCATGGACCTGCAAAATCTTGGAGCAAAGAGGTGCCCAAGAAAATGAAGACCAAGGCTGCTGTGGTGGAGTCTGACTCGGATGTTCCTTGTGATGTCACAACATCCCTGTCCAAGAAGAAGCCAACCTCTAGCAAGTTGGCTGCTAGTGTTCCAGAGGTACCCATTGACAATGTGTCCTTCCACTTTGCCTTTAGTGTGAACAGGTGGAAGTATGTCTACCACAAGAGACTGGCCTTGGAGAGGGAATTGGCTCAGAATGCCTTGGAGTGTAAGGAGATTGTGGACCTCATTAAAGAGGCAGGGCTAATGAGAACTGTGAATCAGCTCCCAAAGTGCTATGAGACCTTGGTGAAGGAGTTCATTGTTAATCTGTCTAAGGAGTGTGCAGATGGGAAGTCTAAAGAATTTAGAAAAGTATATGTGCGTGGCAAGTGTGTGACTTTTTCCCCCTCAGTAATTAATCTGTATTTGGGAAGAGAAGATGAAGTGCACCCAGAGCTTGAAGTGACTGACAACAGAATCTGTCAAGTCATCACTGCAAATCAAGTCCGGAAGTGGCCTCTTAAAGGGAAGCTGGTGGCCAGCCAACTCAGTGTGAAATATGCCATGTTACACAAAGTTGGAGCTGCAAATTGGGTCCCTACGAATCACAAGTCAACTGTGTCTGTGATGTTAGGAAAGTTCATCTATGCAGTTGGTACCAAGGCAAAGGTGGACTATGGTACCTACATCTTTGAGCAGACCATGAAACATGCTGGAAGTTTCAGTGTGAAGGGACCTATAGCCTTTCCATCTCTCATTTGTGGCATTGTGTTGAACCAATTCCCAAACATCTTGACAGACAATGACTTTGTGCAAAGAAGAGAGAGTCCACTGGCCTTCAGTTACAAACTGTTCCTGGGTAAGCATGTTCCTGACATTGTCATGACACCTGGAGAAACATCCAATGTTGGCATCCATCCAGAAAAAGTTGTTGTCATTGCTGTGCTCAGGGAGACTTGCAAAGAGCTGGAGGCTAGGAAGCACGCGTTGGAAAAGCTGATCTCTCAATTGGAGGCGTCTGCTGAGGATACTGATGGAGCAGCTAGGCAAAGTTCTGAGGATGAGGAGGAGACCAGGTCTGATGAGGAGGCTGATGATGAGGCTGAGGAATAAATTTTTTATTCTGTCATTTGTGTGTAATTCTGTCTATTACTTATGGATCTGTAATTTAAAGTGTTGCTTTGGCAACATTTTTGACAAAAAGGGGGAGTAACAGGTGATACCCCAGACAACAGATTGGTCTGTTAAAACAGACTTTCATGACAGATTCGAAGATTCCCTCCCCTGCAGCTGATGTGTGTTGAAGTTTTTATTTAACTTCTGTATGTGTGCTGTTATGTGAAGTTTTATTTAACTTCCATGTGTGTGAGTGTGCTGCCACTCTGAGTGTATTAGCTAGGTCTATTTCCTGCTAGATGTGTGATTCCGCTGCTATGAACTCTGTTATGGGGATCAAAGTGTTTTAGCCAAAAATTTGCCAAAGGGGGAGTTTGTAGGTGTTTAATTGGCTGCATTATATGGTAAAACACTAGCTGGACTCTAATGTCTTGATTGATGTCATGACATGGTGTGTATGTGTGACTGCATTGTAGGTTAGAATATCTAACTGTACTCTGATGTCTTGACTGATGTCATGACACACTTGAGTAGTTACTGCAGGATTAGCTAATACAGGATTTATTGAATGTCAAACTGGATATTGTGACATTCATCCCTGTCAGCAGATACTAAGGAATAGAACAGCTGGTGTTCTGTTAGAACTTAGTATTTATTTCCAGTCTGGTTATCAAGGAAATACCAGACCTGGCATAAGGCCTACTGACTGAATGTCAAACTGGATGTTATGACATTCATCATTGACAACATATACTGAACAATAGACAGAGTGGTGTTCTGCTATACTTCAGCATGTTTCTTAGTCTGTTCTTCAAGAGGATAACAAAACTGACTTAAGGCCAAATGTGTAAATGTCAAATTGGATACTTTGACATTTATTAATGTAAGTTGTTACTGTAGTATGGTCATTTTGGTCATATACAGGTCAGCAAAATTGTACAGTTTGTTTTCTGGAAAAACAGACTTAGCATATGATCCTTGATGTCAAGCTGAATGTCGTGACATTCATTCATGACAGCATATGCTATATTGTAGGTTGTTCAGTTTTCTGTTTCAGCTTTTTCTCAGGCTATTCTTCAGGGATTCAACAACTGAGAGAAAATCCAGGAAATCAATAATCAAGCTACATTTAATGAACCTAACAAATAGCCTATTTGTTAGTAACCTAGATGTAGAATTTAGGGGAACTCGCGTGACCTTAAATTCAGGAGAATACAAGTGCAAAGGCCCAAGTACTGCAATATAAAAGGAAGTCGTTCCTTCATTCAGAACTGGGGATTTTGAGGCGTGAAGATTTAGTGTGTCCATCATACTTCACTGCTGTATTTTTGTGAGTCTTGTATTAGACATATCTAGTAAGCCAAGCCATTATCACGTAGATGATTGCTTTGGCATAGGGTGTTCATTGAGTTGTAAGTGTTGTGTCGCTCAAAGCTTTTAAGCGTGAGTGTTGTGTATCTTGATTAAAGTTGTTAAGCACAATCAAGAGTTGTTTGAAGTGTGACTTCAAAATTGTCTTTAATATTGATTAAAGGTAGTAATCACTGAGGTGATTGAGGGGGAGTGAGTAGGAACTCTGATCTTAGAGTAAGATTGAAATTGCATTGGGTAGGGATTAAGTGAAGAGTTGTAAACGGGTGAGTTTAGCTTTGAATTAATACTACTGATAGTGGATTTCCTCCCTGGCTTGGTAGCCCCCAGATGTAGGTCATGTTGGACTGAACTGGGTAAACAATTACTTGTGTTATTTACTGCACTTACTTTTAAGTTCTGCATAATTCTTGTTTGTGCAGAATTGGATGTCATAACAACCCGTGTGACATCTAAAGTCTGATAACTAGAATTTCATTATGCACTCTGTCATACGGTGAACTGGACCTTATTGGATTTGTAATCGCAATGTCGCGGTTAGCAAGAGTCGCCACCGACTTTTCTTTTATCCCTTAAGGAAAGGTGGAAAAGAACAGGAAAGACCTTAATTTTAAATTCTTAGGTTCGGGAGGTACTTTATACAAAGGGAAGGTATTAACACCCTTTGTATCCATGGTTATCCATGGGCTCTTAATTGCTCAATCATTTATGTTTCCTTTGTTTGAAAAAGGTGGTTGAGAAATGTGTGAAAAATGTTTTGAAAATGAGAATTTAACTTTGTAATGATTCTTGCATGAATGTATACAAAGTGGTTATCTCGTTTTAATTTAGAAAATAGCTTAGAAAAATATAACTTGGCAATGATCCTAGTACGGATGTATGCTAAGTGGTGATTTTCCAAAAGAAGACGTTTGAAAGGTGTGGGGTGTGAAAAGCATTTTTTGTTATGAATGAGCAATTAAGGTTATACCTGTCCGAGGTCTTTCTGGGCATTTCCCATCCTTATGAGGGTAAAACTGTCCTTACTATTGAGAAGCAAGTAGTTTATCCTTGGGATGTATAAGGGTCATCGTAGGGTCATCGATAGGTCATTGAAGGCAACAGTTGTGAGGATACCTTAGCATTCGAAGGGACTACCATCATTTAACCGTAGGCTACACCGAAGAGTCATCGAGGGACAAAATGGTATTTTCGAAGGCAACATCCGAGGGACTATGATGATTTTACCGAAGGGTCTTTGCTAAGGATATCCCCATATTCGCGGGACATGACCGTAATATTGTAATCGTGGGGTAATAAAGAGAGGTCCGATATCATTTATTTAAAGTCCATGTTTTAGGTTCATTAGGTAATTATGGTGATACCGCATTAAATCGATACATTAAACTCAACATTACATTAAAAATTAATATAGTAAAATTAATTAGGCAATCAATATGGATCTTCACATTAAAGTGAAATGATTTAGGATCCCCCTCCATGAAGGCTTCCCATGCGTAAAGCGGAGTACCTAACCGGCTATTTCTTCGGAAGTATGCTAGCCTTTACACCATGAACACACGGATTAAAGCATAAAAAATACAATTGGAAATTGCATCATAAGATAAATATAGCAGCCAAGAATTTAGGCCAAATAATGCAGAATCATCATTAGGTAAACATGAAATAGGCAGCAAAAAGCAAAGCAGCCCCTGGCCCGGTCGCCTCTGCTTCGCCCAACGAAGGCTCAGCGAAGGCTCGCTGCGGGCTCGCCTAGCGATGAGCTAGCGAGCGGCCACGGGTTTGAGATTTGAGAACATTATGACCTCAACCTGCAGCATGGCTTATGGCATCTAACATACAATTATATGGTTCAGTTTCACAATAGGCAAACACATTTAACTTCTCATGCAAGACTTCAAAATGTTTATGAATTCAATTATAATCCACAAATTAAGAACATGAAGTGGTACCATATGCCAAGTGAAAATACAAAACGATATCACATGCCAATTAAGATATTAAAATGATACCACATGCAAAGTACGGACACCAAATGATAATCATATGCCAATTAATCATATGCCAATTAAGAAGCTAAAGCGAATAATAGTGAGGCTAACCTGTTTGCAAATTCAGTTGTAACCTTGAATTGGCGAGCCGGATTGAGTTGGACGGCGGTAGCTTCGGAATGAATAAACGGCCTTCAGGGTTTCCGCCTTCTGAATTCTTTGGATCAGTAGGGTTTCTGTGTTTCTCCCTCTGGATGCGTGTTTCCGTCCGTCTTCGTCCGTCTGTGTGTGTCTTTTTTTCGTGGCAGAAGAGCATGTATTTATAGTAGTGGCAATGGTGACCTAATGGGCTTGAAATGAGGTCCAAAATTTCCAATTTTCGCAAGCTTCGCTAGGCGAAGGAATTACTCGCCTAGCGAGCAAATTAGGTTTGGGCTTTTTCTGGACCTGACGCTTCGCTGGGCGAGTGGCATGCTGAGATACTCGCTAGGCGAAGGAGCTGCTCGCCTAGCGAGCAAGCTACTTTGGACCGCCTGTGGATTGGGCCTGTAGTGAGCTGGGCTTTTGTCCGTTTGGCATCAGTGCCTTGCGGAACAAGTCAGAGGGTCTTGGAAAATGCTTTGTAACACCAATGGGAAAATTTTGGGGTATGACAGCTGCCCCTGTTCAATATTCTCGAACCGAGAGAGTAGAATGGCACGTGCCGTTCGTGGTCTGGAGGTGAAAGATTATTGAACACTAGAATGCCCCGAAAATTTGCGCTTGTCTTTCGGTCTTGCCGGAGATGGGCTTAGAGATACCATCCAAGAAATTTGCTGAGGAGATTTCCAGATTGCGTCGTACGTTAGACGATGTCTGAAGATATGGATGTCATACCGGGTCATACGCTAGACCGTATGGTGAGCCATCCATTATGCTGTCGACTTCGCTGGGGAGTCAGAGTATGCTATATGCTGTTGGGGATATGGGATCAGCCTGGGTCGTATGTTAGACCGCGTCTGAATACCAAAGTGAGCTGTTCATTAGGCGGATGACTTTGCTGGGGATGAAAGATCAGAATGGATCGTATGCTAGATCGTATCTGAGTTGCAGAATGGGCCGTACGTTAGGCTGAATCTGCTGAAAAGGGAGTAGTCGGGTACCAGACCACCATTCAGAAATGTACCTGTCCGAAGGTATCACCTGAGTAAGGGAGTAGCCATATACCAGACTATCATTCAGGAATGTACCTGTCCGAAGGTATCACCTGAGAAAGGGAGTATCCATATACCAGACTACCATTCAAAAATGTACCTGTCCGAAGGTAGCATCTGAGAAAGGGAGTAGCCATATACTAGACTACCATTCAAAAATGTACCTGTCCGAAGGTAGCATCTGAGAAAGGGAGTAGCCATATACTAGACTACCATTCAGGAATGTACCTGTCCGAAGGTAGCACCTGAGAAAGGGAGTAGCCGTATACTAGACTAACATTCAGGAATGTACCTGTCCGAAGGTAGCACCTGAGAAAGGGAGTAGCCGTATACTAGACTAACATTCAGGAATGTACCTGTCCGAAGGTAGCACCTGAGAAAGGGAGTAGCCATATACTAGACTACCATTCAGGAATGTACCTGTCCGAAGGTAGCACCTGAGAAAGGGGAGTAGCCATATACTAGACTACCATTCAGGAATGTACCTGTCCGAAGGTAGCACCTGAGAAAGGGAGTAGCCATATACTAGACTACCATTCAGGAATGTACCTGTCCGAAGGTAGCACCTGAGAAAGGGGAGTAGCCATATACTAGACTACCATTCAGGAATGTACCTGTCCGAAGGTAGCACCTGAGAAGATGAAGGTTTAACTTGGTCGTACATTAAACCATACTTGAGTTGTTGAAGACCAGAATGGATCGTACGTTAGATCGTATCTGAGTTGAAAGAGTCATATGTTGGACTGAATCAGAATGAACCGTACGTTAGGCTGTATCTGATAATATTTGTTGCATCGGTGATAAATGTCCGGGAGTATATCTGGGAGGTGTAGTTGAATCTTGAATGTAATTGATACAGATGTCCGTCTGGATGGACCTTTGTGTTGATTGTATCAAGAGGATAATTAACCTGAAAAACAACATTAGCCTCATGCAATGTCATGATGCATGAGATGTTTTATGCCTGCGAACCTGGTATGCATGTATATGCCTGTATATGAAATGATGTAAAGTGTATGATGCGGAATGAAATAAATGTGGGCGTTGTATGCAGGTATGTAGTATGAAATGATGTAATGAATGCACTAGGCGTCTGAAGCATTCTTCCAGGGGACACTACTGGGGAGATAGATCTCAGTCTGCTGGTCAGAGGCATTGGTGTTGATGGCCCTTCCTTAGCTGGGGATTTGGGTTCTGTCCAACGGGCCTGGCTGGGGATGGAAGAGATGACTTGTCTGTCTGGTGTTGCCGACCTCTTCTGGGGAATAACTGGCGTTGCCGGGGAATCGGATTAGCAACTGACTCCTTGGGGAAGCGTGGTTAGACCTTCTCCACGATCCTGAAGTCGTGTAGTAATTGCTATCGCTATTTTAGGCATGCATTTTTGGTAAACATCGATCATATTCAAGTGCATAAGTCAATTCAAATGAAACCAATGGACGTTTACGCAAACAAAACAGAGAACGTGAAACAAAAGCATCTTTTTGGAAATGAAATTGTATTGATGTTGAAAGAGGGCCTATAAACAGGCAATTTATGTACAAGGAGACGGAAATCCTAGTAAGAGGAAATTGTCAAGAAAAAGAGAAAGCTACGCAGAAAAAGTCCTATTGATTTTGATTCCACTATTGTCATTATGTCTTTAAGTATCTCATCCCCTGCTGTCAGATAGAAGTGATTGGCTTGTTCAGTCCCTGGAACTGGGTTGAAGGGGCAGAGAACGGGACATAGTCATACGCTTTAATCCCTAATTTTTGCCTGGACCGCCTTTTCAGGTTTTCAGTCCACCGGGATACCCTTTTTTGCCCAAGCCGCCTTTTCAGGTTTTCGACTTGCCGGGTATACGTCTTTATATATTTATCCCTAATTTTTGCCCGAACCCTTTTGGTTCGCCGGGATGCCCTTACTTTTGCCTAGGTACGTCGACCTAGCGGGTCTCTTTTATGCGTAGTATTTTTTAACTATGTCCGCGTTCACAGGATGCGGGAAATCTTCGCCATCCGTTGTAGCAAGTATCATGGCTCCACCCGAGAATACCTTCTTAACCACAAATGGCCCTTCGTATGTGGGAGTCCACTTGCCTCTGGGGTCACCTTGTGGTAGAATGATACGCTTGATCACCAAGTCGCCTACCTGATATACCTGTCTCTTGACTCTTTTGTTGAATGCCCTGGTCATGCGCTTCTGATATATCTGCCCGTGACATACAGCCGCAAGTCTCTTCTCATCCATCAAATTTATCTGATCGAGTCGAGTCTGAATCCATTCGTCCTCGTCTAAGCCCGCCTCTTTCATGATCCTTAGAGAGGGAATCTGAACTTCCACTGGTAAAACGGCTTCCATTCCGTAGACTAAAGAGAAAGGAGTTGCCCCTGTCGAAGTTCGCACGGAAGTACGATAACCATGAAGAGCAAATGGTAACATCTCATGCCAGTCTTTGTATGTTACCGTCATCTTTTGTATGATCTTCTTGATGTTCTTATTAGCAGCCTCTACGGCGCCATTCATCTTTGGCCGGTACGGAGAAGAGTTATGGTGTTTAATTTTGAACTGCATGCAGAGTTCAGTTTAGTACCATTATCAGTGATAACTCTCTCAGGAGACAGCAGGTTTCTCAAATGGATATTTGATAGAATCCATCTTAGAAATCAATAAAGTGGTATGATTCAACATATACTGTCTTAGTCGGCGAGCAGCCCAAGCCAAAGCGCAGCAAGCTTTCTCGAGCTGTGAGTACCTTGTTTCACAGTCGGTACCTTTTGCTAAGGCAGTGTATGACATGCTCTTTTCGACCAGACTCGTCATGTTGCCCCAGCACACCCTATTGAATTTTCTAACACGGTCAAATACATAGTTAGAGGTCTTCCTTCAACCGGTAGCATCAGAATTGGAGGTTCTCGGAGATACTTCTTGATTTTGTCAAAAGCTTCTTGGTATTCATCATTCCCTACCCTCTTGATTTTTTCTCAGTAATTTGAAGATGGGTTTGCAGGTAGCAGTCAAGTGTGGAGTGAATCGGGCACTGTACTTCGAGTGCCCCAAGAAACCTCTGACTTCTTTCTTGTCTATTTCAGTACCCAGATTTACAATTTCAATTGATTCCTCATGCGGCTGTATGGTCTTTTCTTCTTGTAGTACCAGTCTGGCAAGTTCTCCAGGGACTTCACAATCTTCCTCACTTCCATCCTCGGCTTGGTAGATCGGATTTTCAAAGTCATAATGAACAGTAGCAGAGTCATTACCAACAGGATCCAGAGTGGATATGGTTCGGCAAATTGTTACGTGAGTGTGTGCAAGAAAACATAGCTTGTTTGAAAAATGACGGGAAAGATAAAGAGCGCAATATTTGAATGCAAAAAGTCCATTGATCTATTGAATATGAATATGCTTATGAAAATGACAAAACCCTTGAAAAATTAGCTATTGTGCCTCGGGCATAGACACAATGCTTTAAAATGCTAAAATAGTAATAACAATTACTCCTGACTAAAGGAAATCGGGATAGTGTCTTCAGCCTTCCAATTATTGAGTCCGTCGCCAATTGTTGGGAAAATCCAGCTATCCAAGTCATAATCGTTATCAGTATCTTCCACAGCGTTGACAGTCTCGCCCTGATTAGGCTGAGGAGCAGTGATGACATTAGGAGTCTCCGGAGGATCAGAGGTAGTTGCCTGTATCTTTCCACTTCGAATTCCGCTTTCAACATGTTCACCAGTTAATATAAGTTCAGTGAAACCCGATGAGGAACTTCTCAATAGATGGCTGTAGAATGGGCCTGTCAGTGTGCTCATGAACATGTCCACCAATTCTCGATCAGTCATGGGGGGTTTGACTCTGCCAGCCAAATCTCTCCATTTTTGAGCATATTCTTTGAAGCTTTCTTTAGATCCCATGGTCATATTCTGTAACTGTAGCCGAGTAGGTGCCAATTCAGAATTATACTGGTAGTGCTTGTAGAAAGCTGTCGCTAAATCAGTCCAGGTGCGGATGTCAGAGCTCTCGAGCTGATAATACCATTCCAACTGTGTTCCAGACAGACTCTCTTGGAAGAAATGAATCCATAATTTCCTATCAGTGGTATATGGCTGAATCTTTCTCATATAAGCTCTCAGATGCATCTGAGGACAAGATGCCCCATCGTATATAGTGAAAGTGGGGATCTTGAATTTGCGAGGAATGACCACATCGGAGACCAGTCCCAAGCTTTCGAAATCCAAACCGGGCGCCTTCTGGCCTTCCATAGCTAGCATACGTTCTTCCAGCAACTTGTACTTATCGTCTCTTGGAGAGTACTATTCATTTTCATAATCTTCATCGTCATCCTCAGGGTTGGAGAAATCAACATTCTTTTCCTCTGAATCATTCTCCGCCCCCTCTTCTGGACCATTCGGGATTCCAAACTTGACTCCTGCGGCCTGTCCTTTACGCCTTCTTCCCGGGTTAATGAAACTCACAGCTTTTTTTGTCTTTCTTCTTTTCGAGCAAAAGAGCCTTCAGTTCCTCCTGCCCCTTGGATAAGCTTAGCATCATCTCCTTGAATTGAGCATTCTGAGTCTGGAGATCTTTGACAGTTTGTTCGAGATCCATTTTTCTGTTTGGAGGAAAACCGTGAGAACACTGATCCCTTTAGGACACCTGTTATGCAATGTTATGCTATGCAATGTATGAAATGTTTTCAAGGACTTTTGGAATTTAACTTTGCGTAAACCAACAAAAAAAGGAAACTTTTTTTTTTTATTTTTTATTTTTTTTTTACAAAATAGAGCAAAGTTAAATCCCTAAGTCCTTGAAATGGTTAGTACAATGTTATGATGGCATGATGATGTTATGTATGTTATGATGTTATGATGTTATGATGTTATGCTGTTATGATGTTATGCTGTTATGCAAGCATAGACATGTCACACAACAATCATTCCTAGGTTTTAAGGCTTGCATGAGTTCCATAGGTAAGTACCCTCCCCACTGAAGTTTGGTTGGTTCAACCTGTCCTAGAATAGTAACCGGGTTCTAGAAGGATCTCAAATCATCGACCTTTCTTTAAGTCCACTTCAGTGCAACACCAAGTGGTTGACCGGAGCTTCCCTAAAGTCCAATCTCAAAGAGTGTAGTATCGAGCATCAACCAACCTCAGTCGGAACCGAAGCCAGTTATCTCACTACTTTCTAATGGCTAGGATGAGTCAATTAGGGTTCTAAAGGTCTGGTTAATGCTCTGATGACACCACGCGGAAGTCAAATTTTTCCTCAAGTAACATGAGGAACATCAGGACAACCAAAGTGTCACATTAACCGTAGCCATCATTTTGACCATTCCAGTATACGCCGGATAGTCGCGATGATCTATTGCTACTTACCTAAGGTACACTAGATCCGGGTGTAGGATCTTTCACTCAGACAATCCCTTAAAACGAAAGAACAAATTAAAACATAAATGATTTTTGATTTTTTAAGGTGGACCTCTCTTTAGTGATTCCCCAGCAGAGTCGCCAGTTCTGTCATACGGTGAACTGGCCCTTATTTGGATTTGTAATCGCAATGTCGCGGTTAGCAAGAGTCGCCACCGACTTTTCTTTTATCCCTTAAGGAAAGGTGGAAAAGAACAGGAAAGACCTTAATTTTAAATTCTTAGGTTCGGGAGGTACTTTATACAAAGGGAAGGTATTAGCACCCTTTGTATCCATGGTTATCCATGGGCTCTTAATTGCTCAATCATTTATGTTTCCTTTGTTTGAAAAAGGTGGTTGAGAAATGTGTGAAAAATGTTTTGAAAATGAGAATTTAACTTTGTAATGATTCTTGCATGAATGTATACAAAGTGGTTATCTCGTTTTAATTTAGAAAATAGCTTAGAAAAATATAACTTGGCAATGATCCTAGTACGGATGTATGCTAAGTGGTGATTTTCCAAAAGAAGACGTTTGAAAGGTGTGGGGTGTGAAAAGCATTTTTTGTTATGAATGAGCAATTAAGGTTATACCTGTCCGAGGTCTTTCTGGGCATTTCCCATCCTTATGAGGGTAAAACTGTCCTTACTATTGAGAAGCAAGTAGTTTATCCTTGGGATGTATAAGGGTCATCGTAGGGTCATCGATAGGTCATTGAAGGCAACAGTTGTGAGGATACCTTAGCATTCGAAGGGACTACCATCATTTAACCGTAGGCTACACCGAAGAGTCATCGAGGGACAAAATGGTATTTTCGAAGGCAACATCCGAGGGACTATGATGATTTTACCGAAGGGTCTTTGCTAAGGATATCCCCATATTCGCGGGACATGACCGTAATATTGTAATCGTGGGGTAATAAAGAGAGGTCCGATATCATTTATTTAAAGTCCATGTTTTAGGTTCATTAGGTAATTATGGTGATACCGCATTAAATCGATACATTAAACTCAACATTACATTAAAAATTAATATAGTAAAATTAATTAGGCAATCAATATGGATCTTCACATTAAAGTGAAATGATTTAGGATCCCCCTCCATGAAGGCTTCCCATGCGTAAAGCGGAGTACCTAACCGGCTATTTCTTCGGAAGTATGCTAGCCTTTACACCATGAACACACGGATTAAAGCATAAAAAATACAATTGGAAATTGCATCATAAGATAAATATAGCAGCCAAGAATTTAGGCCAAATAATGCAGAATCATCATTAGGTAAACATGAAATAGGCAGCAAAAAGCAAAGCAGCCCCTGGCCCGGTCGCCTCTGCTTCGCCCAACGAAGGCTCAGCGAAGGCTCGCTGCGGGCTCGCCTAGCGATGAGCTAGCGAGCGGCCACGGGTTTGAGATTTGAGAACATTATGACCTCAACCTGTAGCATGGCTTATGGCATCTAACATACAATTATATGGTTCAGTTTCACAATAGGCAAACACATTTAACTTCTCATGCAAGACTTCAAAATGTTTATGAATTCAATTATAATCCACAAATTAAGAACATGAAGTGGTACCATATGCCAAGTGAAAATACAAAACGATATCACATGCCAATTAAGATATTAAAATGATACCACATGCAAAGTACGGACACCAAATGATAATCATATGCCAATTAATCATATGCCAATTAAGAAGCTAAAGCGAATAATAGTGAGGCTAACCTGTTTGCAAATTCAGTTGTAACCTTGAATTGGCGAGCCGGATTGAGTTGGACGGCGGTAGCTTCGGAATGAATAAACGGCCTTCAGGGTTTCCGCCTTCTGAATTCTTTGGATCAGCAGGGTTTCTGTGTTTCTCCCTCTGGATGCGTGTTTCCGTCCGTCTTCGTCCGTCTGTGTGTGTCTTTTTTTCGTGGCAGAAGAGCATGTATTTATAGTAGTGGCAATGGTGACCTAATGGGCTTGAAATGAGGTCCAAAATTTCCAATTTTCGCAAGCTTCGCTAGGCGAAGGAATTACTCGCCTAGCGAGCAAATTAGGTTTGGGCTTTTTCTGGACCTGACGCTTCGCTGGGCGAGTGGCATGCTGAGATACTCGCTAGGCGAAGGAGCTGCTCGCCTAGCGAGCAAGCTACTTTGGACCGCCTGTGGATTGGGCCTGTAGTGAGCTGGGCTTTTGTCCGTTTGGCATCAGTGCCTTGCGGAACAAGTCAGAGGGTCTTGGAAAATGCTTTGTAACACCAATGGGCAAATTTTGGGGTATGACACACTCAAAAGAAAAACTACCAAGTCTTTGGTAAATAGAAATTGACATGTGTGAAGACTGTATACTTGGAAAGTAGAAAAGAGTCAACTTTCATACAAGTGGAAGAACCCCAAAGAAAGAGAGGCTCGAGCTTGTTCACTCTGATGTTTGGGGTCCAATAACTGTCGCATTCGTTGGTGGAAAGAACCACTTCGTGACTTTTATCGATGATAACTCTAGGAAGGTATGGGTATACTTTCTGAAACATAAGTCTGATGTATTTGAGGCTTTCAAGAGATGGAAAGCTATGGTGGAAAATGAGACAAGATTGAAGATCAAAAAGCTCAAAACCGACAATGGTGGTGAATATGAAGACACCAGATTCAAGAGGTTATGTTTTGAGTATGGGATCATAATGTAGAGAACCGTACTAGGAACGCCTTAATATAATGGTGTAGCAAAGCGTATGAAGAGAACATTTACTGAGAGAGCTATAAGCTTATGTGTGCAGTCAAGCTTACTTAAGCAGTTTTAGGTAGAAGCAGTCAACATGACAGCTTACTTAATCAACTGAGGTCCATCGGTTCCATTGGAGCACAAAATACCTGAAGAGGTATGGGGCAGAAAAGAGGTAAAACTCTCACATCTTAGAGTTTTTCGGTTGTACATCATATGTTCACATTAGTGGTCAAGGTAGAAATAAACTTGATCCTAAATCAAAGAAGTGCACTTTCATTGGTTATGGTGAGGATGAGTTTGGCTACAAACTTTGGGATGATGAAAATAAAAAGATGATCTGCAGTAAAGATGTAATCTTAAATGAAAGAGTGATGTACAAGGACAAGCATAACACAACCACCAACAACTCAGAATTTAGTGAACCTGTGTATGCAGAGGTGGACGATGTCCTAGAAAGTCCCACTATTAAAAGTTCCCAGTTAGAGGGATCAACTAAGTTAAGTAACATACAACCGTCTGACACACCAAATCATCATACTCCTACTCCTGTATTGAGAAGGTATTATCGATCTCATGTTCTCAATAGGATATGCATGGATTATTTGTTGATGACAGATGGAGGTGAGCCTGAATTATGCAGAAGCATGTCAGACCACAAATGCTAGTAATTGGGAGCTTGCAATGAAAGACGAGATGAAGTCTTTGATTTCCAATCAAACATGGGAACTAGCTAAGTTACCTATGGGAAAGAAGGCACTTCACAACAACTGGGTGTATCGAGTAAAAGAGGACCATGATGGCCCCAAGAGATACAAGGCTCGACTAGTGGTAAAAGGATTCCATCAAAAGGAAGGAATTGACTACAATGAAATTTTTGCTCCGATTGTGAAACACAATACTATCAGGTCAGTGTTAAGTATTATTGCTAGTGAGGATCTCTATCTTGAGCAATTGGATATGAAGACTGCATTTCTTCATGGAGACTTATTTGAGGAGATATACATGCACCAACTTGAAGGATTCTCAGAAGAGGGGAAAGAGAATATGGTGTGTAGGATAAAGAAGAGCTTGTATGGTCTGAAACAAGCTCCAAGGCAGTGGTATATAAAGTTTGAAAGCTTCATGTATAAGGAAGGTTTCCAAAAGTGCAATGCCGACCACTGTTGTTTCTTCAAGAGATATCATTAAAGTTATATCATTTTATTACTTTATGTCGATGATATGTTAGTAGCAGGTCCATATATTGGTGAAGCCAGAAACTTGAAGATGCAATTGTCAAAATAATTTGACATGAAGGACTTGGGTCCTGCAAGAAAGATTCTCGGTAAGCAAATCACGAGAGATAAGCAAAAAGGAGTTTTGCAGTTATCTCAAGCAGAGTACATCAACCGTGTTTTGCAAAGGTTCAACATGGGCAATGCCAAACCGGTTAGCACACCTTTGGTAAGTCATTTTTTCCTATCCAAGAACCAGTCTCCTCATATGGAGTAAGAAAGAGAATCCATTGCTAACATTCCATATGCTTCAGCCATTGGAAGTTTGACATACACAATGGTTTATACGAGGCCAGACATTGGTCATGCAGTGGGAGTTGTTAGCAGGTTTATGTCAAATCTAGGCAAAGCTCATTGGGAAGATGTGAAATGGATTTTGAGGTATCTACGAGGCACTAAAGATAAATGTTTGTGCTTTAGTAAAGATGAATTAAAAGTACAGGGCTATGTAGATGCAGCCTTTCCTGGTGAAGTTGATCACCGAAGAAGTACCACCAGTTACATATTTATTGTTGGTACTACAACTGTTAGTTGGATGTCGAGGATACAAAAGATCATTGATCTATCCACTACAGAGGCTGAGTATGTAGCAGTAACAGAAGCTAGCAAAGAGTTGATATGGCTTCATGGATTGTTAACAGAGTTGGGTTTTACTCAGGAGAAAAATGTTTTGTATAATGATAGTCAGAGTGCGATACATCTAGCAAAGAATTCAGCATTTAATTCAAGAATAAAACACATTGGTCTTCGTTATTATTTCATCAGATTTCTGCTTGAGGATGAGATACTAACTTTGAGGAAGATTCTCGGAAGTAAGAACCCAACAGACATGTTGACAAAGGTGGTGACTATTGATAAATTAAAGTATTGCTTAACTTCAGTTGGCCTGCTAGAATAACATACCGGAGAAGGCTGTTGCATGATCGAGGTGTGAAGACCGACTGAAGTCAATCTTCAAGTGAGAGATTGTTGGTCAAAATAGATGAGAAAAAGAAGGAGAACTAAAAAAAATAGAAATAAGAAAAGCATACCGAAATTGAAGGAGGAAATACATGGAGAGAGAAAGAGAAAAACTCTCGGTAGATTTTAACCATTCATTTATTTTTTATGTTAGCTATAAAAGTCATGCCATGTTTCATTCATTATATACAACAACAAGAAAAACACAACCAACGAGTTACAAAGAGAAGAAAAATTCCAGTATAGGAATTTTGTGAGAAATATTTAGAGAGAAATATTTCTTTGGATGTAATTGGGTTGTGGGTTCTGTGAAAGATTAGTTGTCATAAACACTTTGTAAATTTTATTATTATTAATTTTAATGTGCTTCCGCGTTATTTTATTCTTCCACAAAATCTGATAATATGAGAAAATCTTGCGTAGTTTCCTAACATGTTAATTATAATTACAGGAATATTTGATATTTATTCGCTTAACTAGAGAAAAATATTTATCTTATTTATCTTAACTTAACAAAAAAAATGATTTTATTTGTTGTTATACAAACAATTGTTTGCATTAAATTAAATTACATGGTTTAAAAAATTAATGCACCAAGTCATCATCTCATCGGTAGCAACGAAAACTATATCTTAAATTTTTTTATATATTTTTGCTTGAGTGGTGTAGGTAAGGTTATATTGGGAAAACCATGTATTTCACCTTTACAAGTTAATTTTGTATCAAATTGGATTATGTTTCAGGTTAAATTGGATGGAAACAACACTCAACACCTCTTCAATGACTGATTTTACTATCATAAAAACTTTTGAGCTTAGTATTTGTCCTCTTAGAGCCCATAACATAAAATAAATTTTGTTGGACTCCCCCTAATCAAGGATGGCTCAAGAACAATTGTGATGGACGTTCAACTCTAATACAAATGTTGAAGGTTGTGGTGGTATCTTTAGGAATAGGATAAATGATTTTCTTTTAGCTTTTGTAGAAAATCTTTTGACTGGGTCCTCTATATATCCTTAATTCTCCATTGTTTTGAAATCCATTGAAATAGCTAAAAATTATGGTTCGCTCAAGCTTTGGATAAAAACGGATTGCATAATGGTTGTCAAAGCTTTCTCCAACCCCCTTTTGATCCCTTTGAGATTGAGAAACATGTGGCTTACGTGCTTGGATCCATCTAATAACACTAACATCATGATCACTAACATATATAGGGAAGGGAATTCTTGTTCTAGAGAATTGGTTGAGTTCCTTTTGCATAGCCATAATCCATTATGTGTCTAGAAGTGCTTCATCAATTAATTTAGGCTCTATCAAAGACACCAAACTCATAAGAGTCTCTTCAGAAGGTTTGAATGAAGATCTGGTTCTAACGAGTTTAGATTTGCCTTCTAGAATCAATTCTTCAGAATGTGAAGATCTCTGTCTGTGCCTTCTCAGAGGAGTATGAGCTTCAACAAGTTCTGGTTGAGGAGCTTCAGATTATTTTGCTTCAACTTCTTTGACTTATGAAGTCTTTCCTTCAGAACCTAAATAAGTGATCTCCATATCTGCAAATTTCTCAACTAGCTTTGACTTTTCAGAGTCAATCTTATCATCAAATTTGACATGTATTGATTATTCAACAATTTGTGTCTTAGTGTTGTATACTCTATAACCTTTTGAACATTCAAAGTATCCTAACATGATAAACTTATGTGCCTTAGAATCAAACTTGCTCAGATTCTCCTTAGTGTTCAAAATAAAACAAGAACATCCAAAAGGATGAAAATATGAAATGTTGGGCTTCAGATTCTTCCACAATTCATAAGGAGTCTTACCTAGAATAGGTCTTATAGAGATCATGTTCTGAATATAACACGTTGTGTTAACTACCTCTACCTAAAAGTGCTTAGCCATATTAGTCTCGTTGATCATGGTTCTTGCCATCTTTTGCAGAGTCCTATTCTTCCTCTCTACAACTCCATTTTGTTATGGAGTTCTAGGGCATGAGAAATAACGGGAAATGCCATTAGCTTCAAAGATTTTTTCAAAATCTTTGTTTTCATATTCTCCACCATGATCACTTCTGACTTTTATAATTTTGAGATCCTTCTCATTTTGCACTTGGGAGTAGAAGGTAGAAAACACAAAATGTGACTCATCCTTGTGTCTGAGAAATTTCACCCATGTCCATTAGTTGTAGTCATCAATAATGACTAGTCCATACTTTTTTACTATTGACAAAGACAATTTTCACTGGTCCAAACAAGTCAGTATGAAGAAGCTCTTATGATCTAGAGGTTGAAACAACATTTTTAGCCTTGAAAGAAGTTTTAGAAAACATACCTTTCAGACATGCTTCACAAAGAGCATCTGAAACAAACTTCAGATTTGGCATGCCTCTAACTAGATTAAGCTTATTTAACTGGGAAATTCCCATCATGCTAACATGGCCTAATCGTCTATGCCACATCCATTGCTCTTCATTTACATACATAAGACATTTTACATTTTGATTCTTCAAATAAAAAAGTCTTATCTTATAAATTTTGTTCTTCCTCTTTCCATTGAAAAGAACTGAGCCATCCTTTTGACTAACAACTTTACAAGACGTTTGATTGAAAATAAGGTTATAACCATTGTCACTTAACTGACTTATAGACAAGAGATTATGCATTAATACTTCAACTAGCATAAAATTAGTAATGGAAGAGAGTGTATCGTTACCTACTATTTCAGAGCCAATGATCTTCCCTTTATGATCACCTCCGAAACCGACGATGCCTCCATGCTTAAGTTAAAGGCTTTGGAACATATTCCTTCTTCCCGTCATGTGCCGCGAGCATCCAGAGTCCAGGTACCATGAATAGTCTCTCAACTCCGCTGCTAAGGATATATAAAACATATATTATCTTATCCTTAGGTACCCACATCTTTCTAAGTCCTTTGGAGTTAGTCTTTTCAGAGTTCTTAACAAACTTGGGTTTTTGTGCAGGGTATCTATACATGAATGCATGATTGAAACGAGAATGAGGTTTCACTTTAGCCTTAGATTTAGAAATAATTCTACCTTTAGGAATAACTCCATTTTATTTCCCAGAAAGGAAAAAATGGGATTGAAGAGTATTGGGCTTATCATCTTTTTCAGAATCAGATTCATCATCAAAATCATAGTCAATACCCCTTGTTCTGTTTATGCTAACGCCGTAAATCATGGAAGCCATTAAGCTTCTATTAAGGCTTATAGCAAAAAAATTCTGGAAAGATTCATCATATTTCTTGATGATATCACTAGAACCTTTATAGGATTTTGAAAGAATTTTCTTTTCATGTTTGAGACTCTTACTTTGAGGCACAAATTTTTTGTTTTTCAAAATGAGATTTTCTTCACTCAAACTTGAAAAGTCTTTCTGAAGCTTATAATAAGCTTATGATTCAGATACATCTGATAATTTTCCAAAACTTATGATAAAATAGATTCAAGCTCAGAACGAGAAAGTTCAGAAAATACCTCTTCAGAATCTGACTCAGATTCTGATTCTGGTTGAATGGTTTCTGCAGGAGCTTCTGTGCAACCCATCAGTGCCACGTTTTCCTGTTTTTCCTCAGAATCATCTTCTGAAGACTTTGAATCGTCTCATGTAGCCATCAGACCCTTCTTCTTTCCTCTGAAGTTCTTCTTAGGCCTGCCTTTCTTTAACTTTGGGCATTCATTCTTGAAGTGGCTAGGCTCCTTGCACTCAAAGCACACGAGTTCTTTGCTAGCTCCGGCCTTATTGGATCCAGAAGTGGACTCAGAAGGATCACCTGTCCTTTTTTGTCCTCTAAATTTGCCTTTCCTTTTCTTCCAGAGTTGATTAATGCGTATGAACAGAAAAAACAATTCATCTTCTTCTTCTGATTCCTCTTCAGACTCTTCATCAGTTTCTGCTTAAAGAGCTTTTGTCTTATCATATATTCCTGAAGACTTCAGAGTAACATATTTTCTCTTTCTCTCAGACTTATCTTCCTCGAGCTCAATCTCATGACTTCTTAAAGAACAAACCAATTCTTCAAGAGAAGTGTTGTTTAGATCCTTTGATAACTTCAAAGCAGTTACCTTAGGTCTCTAACACTTAGGTAGACTCTTGGTGATCTTCTTAACATTATAAACAATAGAATGCTCCTTGTACATAACCTTAAGTCTTACAACAAGAGTTTGAAACATTGAGAACATAGTTTCCTTGTCCTCCATCTTGAACACTTCATATTTTTGAATCAAGGCAAGAGCCTTGGTTTCTTTAACTTGTGCGTTCCCTTCATCTGTCATCCTCAAAGAATCAAATATAGATTTAGCAGTATCTTTGTTGGTGATCTTTTCATACTCAGTGTATGAAATAACATTTAGCAAAATGGTTATTGCTTTGTGATGATTCTTATAATCTTTCTTCTATTGATTTGTCACCACTCTTCTTTCAACTTTATTTCCAATTACATCTACTGGGTGTTCATAGCCATAAACTACCATATCCCATAGATCAACATAGTGACCTAGAAAAAAGCAATTTATTCTATCCTTCCAATAGTCAAATCTATCTCCGTCAAAAACATGACGTTTATTATTGTAATGATCTCTATCATTTGTTTAAGCAACTGGTGGTGGAAGGGCAGCCATTGTGTTTCACACTGGATCTTTATCTGACACTGTGAAGTGTTTGATATCTTATCAAGACCAGAACTGGAACTCTGATGTCAATTGAAGGTGGCAAGAAACACAAGAAAGGGGGGGGGGGGGGGGGGGGGGGGGGGGTTGAATTGGGTTTCTAAAAACAAAAGTTTTTTAAAAACCAACTCAATCAAACAATAACACAAACAAGAGAAATAACAAAGTTATTTTTATACTGGTTCGTTGCTAACGAAGCTACCTCCAGTGTACCATAGCAAGATGATTTTTCCTTCTTAACAAGGACTTAATCCACTATAACCGAAAATGATTACAGACACCACAAAGACAACTCGTCTTTGTCTTCTTGAGTTTATCTGACTAAAATCTAGTCACTCAAGGAAACCACTCAAACAACTTTGAGATTTACAAGTTTGTGTTTACAAGTATTGCTTCTAAGAAAGCAGATTAACACAATTTAGATACAATGAATCTTTTCACACAATAACGAGCAACAACTATATAAAGAAAATATATACTTTAGAAAAGAGCGTGTGTATGTTCAATAGTGTGAGCGTTAGCATTGTAAATTAGCAACCTCTTTCAATTTTCCAAGTCTCCTTTATGTAGGCAGTTAAAAGATCTGTTGGATGGTAGAATTGAAATAACAAAATACAATTATCTCTTTGTAAAACTGTTTTCATATAGGAGACAAAATGGTACATTAGTATTGTCCTTAGCCCACAAAATCTTCGTCGAGTAAGTAGTTGCTAGGCTCTAAGCACTTAGAGAATATGGGATAATGGTTTCAGCAATTTTCAAAGCCATAGCAACATGGCAAAACGTGGAATGAAGAGTTGCATGCATTCAAGTGACGTATCAGTTCATGTAGCATTAGAACTGTTGAAGACATTTATTCCTAGGTAGTATTTATAGCAGACTCATGTATTGTAGCAAAAAGGTTCATAAGTTTTCACATAAAATTCTCTATAGAACTGGAGTACCTAAGGTAGAGAGCAAAATCATTTGTGAGAAATTATGTGAGTCTGCGTCCTTTTTTTATTTTTGTACTTTTATGTTTCCTTAATTGAAACATTTTTATCTTTCTTGTCATTTACTATATTTCATTTTATTTTATTTATTTCAAGTTTCTTTTATTTTAATTTAAACTTTATTTTATTTAAAGTCTTTTCACGCATTGTCTGCAACCAGACATTCATAGTTACGTCTTATACATACGTCACATTAACTTTTTTCGCACAAAACTGATCCTGAGATTTTTCGAATTAATCTCAAAGATTTTCAAACTTGTGATTATTTGCTAAAAACCCATGCGAACATATGATTTGCTAAGAGTTTATGAGTGAAAACTGTTGAAACTAATGTTGATTTCAATGTAGTTGATTCCATTAATGTAGTGAAGTGTATTTATAATTGTTGACATGCGAACATATGATTCCATTAATGTCGATCCCTTATATTAATTATTTTTAATAATATATCTTTAAACTTAAATTTTGAATTTATCAAAACAAGTTTGAGTTTATCTTAACAAATTTGTATTTTGAAAAACAAACTTGAGTTTCTCATAAGCAACTCATTTTTTTAATAAAAAAATTTAAGTTTATCAAAAATCTTTTTCGTAGTTAAAAATTTAAAAGATTTCCATTAAACTAATTTAAAATTTTTAAAATATAAATATATTTTAAATTTTTTTAAATGTTGAATTCCAAAATTTTAGCCTTTGAATTTATTAAAATATATTTGAATTAAAATATTCGAAATCAAGTTGGTATTAGAATTATTAATTTTTAAATTAATTTTCTATGTGAATGTGTGTGCTAACTGCTAGGGTTTAGTTAATTCACAAAACCAGCAACCCAACCAACCCGATTCACTGTAACCCTATTTTCTCGTACCCAAGTTCAACACATCGACTCAGTGAGTAAAAGCACTTCTCAGAATCAATTCTCTGCTAACTGCTTTTTTTTCACTTCTCAGAATCGATTCAGTGAGTGAAAGCAGTTTCGGAATCAATTCTGTGGAGGAATTGATAAGAGAGAATGAAACTCGACGTCGACGTTTTGAGATATCTCTCCAAAGATGATTTTAGGGTTCTCACTGCTGTTGAATTGGGAATGAGAAACGTAAGTGCTTCTCTCTATTTCAATTCCAATTCCAATCTATAACGTGCTTTGCTTTTCTAACATCGTTTCATTTGATTCAGCATGAAATTGTACCTACTGAACTCATTGACCGAATTGCTCGTCTCAAGTATGCTTTTTTACATTCAACCTATCTTATAATTATAGCTATTATCGTTGAATTTTGTTTTTGATGTTTAATGTGATTTATAGGCATGGAGGAACCTACAAGGTTTTGAAAAACTTGCTTAAGAATAAATTGTTGCATCACGACTCTTCTAAATGTTGGTACCTTCTAATCAATGTTTAAATTATTAAACATTATAAATATTAGTGACAGAAAAAATATATGCAAGTTTATTTCAATGACAATCTGATATGTGAAAGCTTAAATTCCTTTTAGATGATGGGTTCCGGCTTACCTACCTTGGTTATGATTTTCTTGCCATCAAAACGTTGGTGAATAAAGGAGTGTTTGTCTCTGTTGGTCGCCAGATTGGTGTTGGAAAGGAATCCGGTACTTATTTTAAAGTTTTAATATCGTTCTGTGTGACATTTCAATGGTATTCTCCTAATTGTGGAATTTGTGATGTGCTAGATATATTTGAAGTTGCTCAGGAAGATGGAACAGTTCTAGCAATGAAGTTACATAGGCTTGGTAGAGTCTCTTTTAGAGCTGTCAAATCTAAGCGTGATTACTTGAGACATCGTAGTAGTTTTAATTGGCTCTATTTGTCTCGCCTTGCTGCACTTAAAGAATATGCTTTCATGAAGGTTTTGCTTTTCCTGTCCACTCCCTTTGTTTTTTCATCTAGCTATATTCTAGAATTGTTTTTTGCTTGATTTTTTAGTGACATGTCCTTTGCTTGAGCAGGCTTTGGAAACACATGGTTTTCCCGTTCCAAATGCTCTAGAACATAATCGACATTGTGTGATCATGTCACTCGTCCAAGGTTATCCTCTGTAAGTGCCCTTTTCTCATTTTGTTTTAATGATAAAATTCGTTTCGGGTCACATTCAAGTTAAATCCATCTCCTGATTTACTGAACAATAGTATTTAGTTAACTCTGATGGTGTTGGATATTCTGGTTGTACAATTGCTAAGCAGTAAGTACTCTTAGGGAATTTATTTGTTGTGACCTGCAGAATTGTGTAAGTATAACATTTGATGGTCTATGAGTTGGTATTACATCTGTACCAGGATATGCCTGAGATATGACCATTTGATCCTTGCTTTTACATCTTGTTTATATAGAATATCTAGCATTCCTTAAGTAAGTTAGTTGTTTAATGACTATCACAGTCCTAAACCCTTGGATGCACGAGATTTAGTTGCGAAATTGCATGTAGTCACTGTTGTGGTTTATATTGTATTGGTACATCATCTCTGAACATAGTCACTGCCAGTTTCTTTCTTTTTGGATTATTTCGTGGATCAGGATAAGTCTAATACAAATTTCTTATGTAATACCACAAAATTTTTAATTCTAGGTACTATTTGCTTTTCAGAACTAGTTGTAGTAGTAGTAGTTGCCACTAAACTATCTTTGCTAAGGAAGGAGGAAATATAAATAATATAGTTTTGAATTGGGGTTTATGGTTTGATATAAAAGACTAACTACTAATTCTCTCAACTGTTAATCTTAGTTAAATAAAACTAATCATGATAACTACTGGACTTCTAATCCTAATTAAATTATGAAATATATTCTAAAATCTAAAGAAACACGCCAAAGAGAGTAATAGATATTTTAAATTACTCTAAGGATAGAGTTCAAATATAATGAGATGTTTCATATACTTTAATTTAACAATCTTTTGTTTTTAAGCTGGATTTTTGGTATGGACTTTAAAGTTTAATATTTGTGCCATTACACCCCCTCCACATATTTACACTTGTTTCTGCAAATGCAGTGTTCAGGTGAAGCAATTACAAAATCCAGATACAGTTTTCGAGACAATTATTGGTATAGTTATTCGGCTAGCAGAGCATGGTCTCATTCATTGTGATTTCAATGAATTTAACATCATGGTATGCTTGAATAACGTATTCTGACTTGTCAGTATTTTAGTTAAATAGAATACTGAATATTTTTCATTATATATTGTTTCTCTGGCTTACAATCTTGCTTCGTTCACTGTAGATTGACGATGAAGAAAAAATTACCGTGATTGATTTTCCGCAAATGGTGTCTGTGTCGCACCGTAATGCAAAGATGTAAGACTCTCTTCCTTGTATGGGATTGCATCTCTCTGAATTCTTATTTTTCAAGATGTTCAACTGATATATGTTCCTTTAGGCCTTAACTGCTTATTATTTTTCCTTGTTTCAGGTACTTCGATCGAGATGTTGAATGTATCTTTAAGTTTTTCAGAAAGAGGTTTGTAGTTACTTTGACATTAGGTGTTTGTGAATTTCACTGCGTGGTTTTTAGGAAATGGGGAGGGATGTTGCATTTAAAATATTATTAAATATGGGGCAGTAAATTAAAAGTAGAGCATATTCTTGTTTCCTTGCCTTTTCATGCTTCTTAATCTGATCCTGATTTTCTATTTGGCATCTCTGGTGCTTATAAGTTTGGTTTTTAACTGATATTAGTGTTCATATTTATTGTCATTTGCTTTTAGAACGTACTACTACTATTACTGTACACTATTAGTATTTGCATCTCTTGATTGAATGTTTAATTTATCTTTTGCTTAGCTTATTGAAAGATTTTGGATCTTGTCTGTGGCTGCTCAACCAGTTGTCTTCATAATTAGTCCCTTTTTTTCTGTTTTAGGTTCAATTTGTCTTTTCAAGAAAACAAAGATGATAATGACGATTCAGATGAAGGGAGAGACGAAGCTGGTAACCTCTGTTTTTCAGAAATAGACAGAAGCGCTGGTTTTCTAGATAAGGAACTTGCTGCTAGTGGCTTTAGTAGAAAAGATGAGGAAGTTATTCAGAGGGTATGCTGGTTTTCTAGATAATGCATTGTGTGTGACACATTTATCTTATTTTTTCATTTTGCCTCAAAGCTCTTCAAATATATCTGCAGTTTATTGAAGGTGAGGTGGAAGGTGATACAGATTCTGATAGTGAAGATGGTGATTCGGTGAGAAACCTGAATGAAGCAGACGATTTAAATGTTGATTCAATAAATTTATTGGACCAGGTAATATATCCATTAGCTTTTGTTGTCATAAAAGATGTACAGGCTTTGGGAAATGGTGTACGCTATCTGTTTTTTTTGATAGAATTAGTTAGGAGTGACGTATATGTAATGAGAGATAAGACAATAGTTTCTCAACAAGATAAAAACAAATAGCCTGCCTTTCTGAAAACTGCTGATGCCCTTGATTCTAATATGACACGATTTAATTTTTTTTATTGAAAAATAAATTAACTAACAAAAGGAAGTAGTCCAAACTCATTTGCATGACAACAAACATAAGAGAGGACACTCTCCAAATCAAGGTTGTCAAGATTGAGATCTTGCATAAGATTGGGAGAGGGTAGTAAGATAGTAAAATATAAGATTGTAACTAAGATCAGAAGATTTTACCCAATTGTTTTTGAAAGATCAAGAGGGGGTAGCAAGATTGTAACAAAAATCACAAGGTCCTACTGAAAAAAATTATACCAATTATTTGAACTATTTTTACACAATGTTTTGGTAGGCAAGTGTATTTGGGGGGAATAACCCTCTTTCATATTCTTTACACATGTATTATTGTGTTTTTATAATTTACTACCATTTTCTGCAGTAAACATTTGTTAGACATTAGGGACATATTTGGCCGTTACTTGGTTTACCATGAGCCCATTGTTTATAACAAACCCTACAACTGAGATGTTATCCTAAATCTAAAACTTCATCATTTCAAAGGCGTGCATTCCCTGCCACCAAATCGTGATTGTTGTGCCTTTGCATCGTGTCATCCTTCTCGGCTTGAAAACAGCCGGATCTCACAAAATCAACGATGTCACAAGGTTGTGATTTTGCAGCGATATTGCTACAATACTCGATTATACTTGAAATCTGGACGGATCGTTGGGGGTGGGTTAGGTCGTAAAAACTTAAGATGTTATGGTCTATATTGAGATCTTGACAACCATGCCTCAAATATCACTTCCAACTCCAAGGCAAAACTAGGATAAAAGTGCAGCCCTAGTGATATCCTCATTTGAGAAACTAGACCCATTCCGGTGAAAGAAGTATGACATGGCATAATTAATAGGATACCAGTACTGGAGAACTTGGGAAGGATATCAACTTGCTTTCTGGGTTTTATGAGGATGAATTAAGTTTTCATTGCTCTGAATGTGAGATTAAGTGTGGGAGCTGTTGTGATATTCTAAATGAAGCGTGGGATGTTAGTTTGAATGTCTGGTGGCAGTTTTCTAAGATTTGTTTTTTGTTCACTAATTGACTACTCTGCATGTACAGCCTTCCTCAATTTTTTCAGCTTATTTCACTAGTTATGCAATTCCAGAGTTTACAATTCTTATTGAAGGATTCTTAATGAAACCATGTTTAGGATGAGGGACATGAAAGTCATGGAAAAGAGGAGAGCATTGAAGCAGGTGAAAGTAGTGGTTCTGAAAAGGAAGAGGCCAACGACACAGTAAGCTAATTTCTATTATTTTTATTAGGTGATTATTTCAGTGGTTTGCCCATCCTCTTCATGATGATTTTTTTTTTGGAAATAGCAAATGTCTTCCTTGTTAACAAGGAATTCTGTAAATATCCCAGAAGTTCTAACATGCAATGAGAATTGATTTGATTCAATTTTCTGTCAAGATCGAATGAATGAATTTTTATTGAAAGTAAAACTAATATTATTCTAATTTATAGAAACCTTGTTAATCTAGCCTTTACATGAAAACCATAATGGTATTAATTTGATTTGCAGGAGGAAAACAATGATAATGCAGTGGAAGTTGAAGCTGAACTCACAAAGAGCTTAAGCAAGCAAAGACAACGTGCCATAGCATCATCTCATAGAGGACGAAAGACACTTGCATCCAGGAATTCTTACAAAGACAAGGGTGGTAGGTCATCTCACAGTTCTAAGGTTCAAATGCAAATGAGCAGCTGGTGAGACATACGGGAAGAGGAAACCCATGTGATTGACCTCATGTCATTCGAAAATGTTGAAGTGAACTATAAAATACCGAATATATGTGCCATCTATTAGAAGGACTAAATTATCTGTTTAAAATTCAAATATCTATATAGACTATGGTTGCGAGTTAGAAAAACTGCATTGTTTCTGTTTTGAGTTGTCTTTCTTCCTGTAGAGAGAATACTTACATTTTTTTTGAATGAAAATTTTGCCTTCCTATATATTCTGCTGTTCTTGCATGCATGGTAATTTGTTTAGACTTTGGAAGCAGGTACTATCAGTTATCTCTGCTGTGCTGTCTATACCTGTCAGGCACATAAGCATAGTGTTTTATCCTAGCGTTAAATTGTTCCTCCGAACCTTCTCCAGGTTTGGCCTAAGGCCCTTGAGAAGCTTTGTACATGAGATGATTCCCTTTTTTTGAGCCCAGCTGAACAGGTGAAACATGACTGATGCATGTATAAACACTTCATTTTAAACTGAGATTTTACAGAATCAATTTTCAAACAATCTTATGCAAAATGTTAATTCAAATGCATAGCTTTTGACAAATGTAACTTTAGATGAACTTGATTTTATACAAATGATTTAGCAAAATAGTCTTTAGAATAAGTGATAAAGCTTTACGTTTTTGGTTCAAAAGTTATTGTCATGTATAGTAAAAAAATTCAGCCAACACTTTCTTTTATTTGAAGAGGATTTCTTAATGCGTTTGGACGCATTAATTTCTGAATGAAAGTTGAAATATTTTGGTGATATATCTTAATAACAATTTAAAACATTAAATACATTGTGCTCAGAAACCATTTATATTTGAATTGTATCGGAGATGCATCTTTGTGAATATTTCGAAGATACATTTCTAATACGTTTCAGAACAGGTATGTCATGTTATATGTTGTTAATCTTTGTTCAGATGAAGATTTAAAATATACCATACAATCGAAGATAAAAAATAGACGTACGTAATTTCAGATGGACCAAAAATGCCATACAAAAATAAAATACCAATAAATATAAAAAATGTCGTACAATCGATATCAATAAAGTAGTAAGACCGTCAAAATAAAATACATACCATAATATTACTACTTTATAATAAGAGACTACTGTGTGTGTTTGACAACCTCTCCTCTACCTCCCATGCCTTCTCTGTCAGTTTGGCCTCCTCGACCATCAATCCCACTCGTCCCCAACGTTGTCTCCGGCACTTCAATGCCCCCCGTGCCTCCATCATGATGATATTTAGGACCTACCTCACATCAGAGCCATTAGAAAAATTATCCCTGTCAATGCCTGCCTGCGCAATCTCCACTATGCGACGACATTTAGGCAAGACATCCTCAACATGATCTAACTGTGTCTGCTCATCCTCTAGTATCCTCTGATGAGTTGGTCTCGACGTGTCTCCTGGAGGAGCCTGCACCATGTACGAGTGTGACACCCTGAAGAACAATCTAATGTACCCTTCGACGTAGCTCCAATCGCTCTCAGCTATGGTAGTCCGTGTCTCCTATGAGTATCAGATGACTCTCATAATCATTAAACATATGATCTATCTATATACATGTCAAGGCAGGAGGAGCAGAGACAACAGGGTGTCTGGGAATGGTATGAGTGTATTCGAACTGCCGTATGTCGTGCTCGGGCATATGAGGAGCAATGAGACGTGATCCGCATGACAACCATCCAGAGTGTAAAATCATCTCGTCAAATGACAACGTCTCACGGTGATTAACATAGCTGTTGAAGTGCATGTCCTTAACAACCAAACAGTCAAGATAGAGCCGGTAAGGCTCGATCGCCTGGTTTCCTCTGAGTGGGATAAAAGCAGTAGCACGCAACATATCTTCAGTGTAATCATGTACACTCGCCCAACCAGAGATGCACGAAAAGTGTTGGAGGATCCAACCCTGACATGAAATGTTTGGAACACATAAATCATCAATAATGGATTTGCAAAGATGAAATGAAAATGACAAAGAAACATTCAAAGACCAATAATTATTACCGTCAGTAGTGTCACGCTGCCTGCGACCTGCTTCGTCTTTCACATACAATCCTCTCTCGGCTTCAAATACAGGTAGACAAGACAAGTCGAACTTGTACTCATGGATCCGCTCGAAATCCACGAAGTAACATAGGTAGACGACGTCTGTGTAGGTGACACTCTTGTCCACAAAAATCGAAGTGCCAACCAAATAAAGCAGGTATGCTCTCAATACATGCGATCTGTGGAGCGCCACCTGCTCATCATCACCATCAGCCTGTAGTGCACTAAGGAACACATTCTCATATACATTCTTCAGGTATATAAATCTAGCATGAGCACCCATGGTTTTAACCAACTCATCCATCGCCTCCCCTGGATCAACCCCTAAATACTCTACCATCATCTCGAGTGCCCCGTCTTGGGCCATCCTCCCATGATCTAGGAATCTTCCTCTGATCGAAAGATGTAACAAACACGAGACATCGTCAAGTGTGATAGACATCTCACCATGCTGGAGATGAAACGACGATATCTCCGAGTGCCATCTCTCCACGAATGCATTAATGTTGACCGTAGTATAACCAGTCATGCACAAGTCCTTCCGGTCAGATAAGGACAAAACCGGCTGAAACCATTCCTCATTATGCTAAGACAATGCAATAATCTTCCTTCCATGGTTAACAAACTTCTGCGTATTATGCTCCTGAAATTTATTAGAAATAATCAATGTCATAAATGATCATTGTCAGAAATTAAAATTAATGTAAAAATAAATAAAGAATCCCACTAATTCTACCTCTCCGTAGGAGGTGGCACTAGTGAAACCTGACGCCTGTGGGAGAATGGATGGAGTGATGCGTTAGATGATGAATCCCGTCTCCTACAGAAATAAGAAGATATAGTGGTATGAGGAAAAACACAAGCTCTAGAAGTAGATGACTCTCCCTGACCAGAGGGACCAAGAACCTCTGAGCCTACTGACTCTTCTCCCGCCGAACAGATGCGTGTTGAGCAACCCTACAATGCCTCAATTTATCATATCTATCAGCCATTATGCTTGTAAGTTAAAGTAAGACAGACCATTAATACAGGAAAACAACACAAGTAAGAAAATAAAAAAAATCAAAGACTGAGAAAATTCCGGAGATGCATCTCCAGTTTCTGGGAAACTAAACGTTGAAAAATTACGGAGATGCATCTTCGGTTAATGGGTAACTAAATTGCTGAAACATTTCGCAGATGCATCTCTGGAATTTTCTGCAACTCAGAGGCCACGTCAATGGCCTAACGTACCATAATACAGCTAGAAAAATTGTTTTTATCATCAATTTCAGTCAACAAACAACTAATACACTGACTAAACTATCTTAAATGTGATTTCTACTTATTTCTAACCATAATCATTGATTTCTACTTATTTACACCAAAACTCAAACATTTATCGAAAACTCGAAAAACTTACAAGAAATTGATGTTTTTGATGAAAATGGATGATGTTACAGATGAATATTGATGTTCCTTTGAGTTCTCTTAAGCCTCGTTGAATGAAATTTGATTTGGTGTAGAGAAGAAATTTGAGACTCTTCATAAGTTTCTGCTTGAAGAGCTTTTGTCTTATCTGATATTCCTGAAGACTTCAGAGTAACATGTTTTCTCTTTCTCTTGGACTCATCTTTCTCGAGCTCAATCTCATGACTTCTTAAAGAACAAACCAGTTCTTCAAGAGAAGTGTTGTTTAGATCCTTTGATAACTTCATAGCAGTTACCTTAGGTCTCTAACACTTAGGTAGACTCTTGGTGATCTTCTTAACATTATAAATAATAGAATGCTCCTTGTCCAGAACCTTAAGTCTTGCAACAAGAGTTTGAAACATTGAGAACATAGTTTCCTTGTCCTCCATCTTAAACACTCCATATTTTTGAATCAAGGCAAGAGCCTTGGTTTCTTTGACTTGTGTGTTCCCTTCATCTGTCATCCTCAAAGAATCAATTATAGATTTAGCAATATCTTTGTTGGTGATCTTTTCATACTCAGTGTATGAAATAACATTTAGTAAGATGGTTATTGCTTTGTGATGATTTTTATAATCTTTGAGTTGAAGTTTGAATTATGTGAAATGAAGGAGGAGAATAGTCTGGTGTGATTTAACCTTCAAAATATTTCAGAGACGCATTTTTGGAATTTCACATGGTGCATAAGAAGCATACAAGGTGCATTAAGAAACTCTCTATTTTAATTCTCTGGTTTTTAAGTAGGCTGAAGTTTGGTCGGTAGGTAAGTGAAGTTTTATCAAAAAATCATTTTAATCGGCTATTCAAATGATTTTTGTTTTAAATTGGAGTTTATTAATCACTAGAAATCAATTATTTAATTTGAACTTCTTTTTATTATTTATTAACTTTTGAGATAAAATCAATTTTGTTTAAAAGTAATTCAATATAGCTTTTTATTTATTTATTTTTAAATTTTGGTTTTCGATCTTGCGACTGATTAATCAAGGAGATCAATCACATCGTTCATTTATGAGAGTTCTATTTAAAACTAGAGCAAAACTCTGTAAGGACTTGATTCAACACAAAAATTGTCTGCACATAATTCAATATAGATTTTTATTTATTTATTTTTAAATTTTGATTTTCGATCTTGCGACTGATTAATTAAGGAGACCAATCACATCGTTCATTTATGAGAGTTCTATTTAAAACTATAGCAAAACTATCTATCAACTTGATTCAACACAAAAATTGTTTGCACATAATTTAATACAGCTTCTTATTTATTTATTTTTAAATTTTGGTCTTCGATCTTGCGACTGATTAAATAAGGAGACCACTCATATCGTTCATTTATGAGAGTTCTATTTAAAATTAAAATAAAACTATATATGAACTTGACTTAACACAAAAATTATTTGCACATATAGATTTAAATCTTAGACTTTAAAAGACACACACTCTCAGAATACAAACTTTCACTTATGTTTATAAATTCAAACATGCATATCATGCTATTCTTAATTGACAAAAGAAAGTAATCTAACTACCTAACACATGATCCTTAATTGACAAACGAAGGGAATCTAACTACCTAACTCTTTTAAATCTCCGTAGGTTAAAAATTAAGTAGGAATTCTCTCCATTTTCTAAAAGAAATGGGGAGCTCCATTACTATAGTTTTTCATGTAAAAAGTCAAATAAATATTAAATATATGTCCCATGTCTTAAAGACTATGTACTATTTATATATAAAATTATAATAATGGGAAAAATGAAAGAAAAAAAAAGTCTTAAGAATGTGTGCTATAGTGATGGAGAAAATGAAAGAAAAAAAAATGGAGAGGATCTTGATCCGAGAAAACTATTAAATGTAGTACTACTTAATTGAGTTCCTATTTTAACTTTTTTTTTAAAGCATGTTTTATGGTATCTATTTATTTCATGTCATACAAGAGTGGCTTAATACAGTCTTAGAGTTGAAAATTTTACCCTATACCCCTACAATTGTACCCATACCCCTACATTTAAATTTTTTTGACCAAAATACCCTCATATAAATAGGGTATATTTTTCGTTTCAAAATTTTTTTACCATTTTCGTTGAAGACTTCCGGAGAAGAAATTTTTTTGGCGTTTTTGCATTGTATACCGGAACACTTAAGAGTAAGTCTTCCGGTTTGAAAAGTGTATACCGGAACACTTCTCTAAAGTGTTCCGGTTTGTTGTTTTTATGGACACTGAACCGGAAGTCTTCTAGAAAGTCTTCCGGTTTGTATACTTGTATACCGGAACACTTTCTTCAAGACTTCCGGTTTGGATGATGTATACCGGAACTCTTCTTTGAAGTGTTCCGGTACGTAATTTTTTATTTTTTATTTTTATAATTTTAATTATTTTTTTTAACATTATTTTTGCAGTGGTTCGAAGAAGAGGTGCAGATGGCCGGATTCCAGTCCGCACGTTAGACCGGGGTGCATCTTCATCTGCAGCTGCAGCTGAGCCGACTGGATATCCAGGAGGGCCGTACGATACATCTCTTTTGGTGAAGTACGAGCATCATGTTGCTCGACATATATGGTTCGGTGAGGTAAGTAAACGGACTATATTTGAAAATGAATAATAGTTGAATATTTTATAATTTGTTTTCTAATATGTGTTTTAATTGTTTTTAGGAAAGAGGACCAAAGAAAGAGTTGAAGGTTGCCGGACATGGACTGAAGTTGAATTCTAGGGTTCCATTGGCTCTTCCACCACAGATGGAGAGTTGGGTATCTAGATCCGGTTTAGCTTCACTGCAGAGAACGAGTCTGAACAAGATAGACACAAATCTTGTCTCTGCATTTGTGGAAAGATGGCATCTAGAGACATCTTCATTTCACACGCCGTTTGGTGAAATGAGCATTACTTTAGATGATGTCGCATGTCTACTTCACTTGCCCATTAGGGGTATCTTTTGGAGTCCTCAGGATGTGACTGAAGAGCTAGCTGTTGAACTTGCTGTTGACTACCTAGGAGTGTCACAGGGTCAGGCACAGTCACATGTTCGGAGCTGCAGGGGGTCGTATTACAAGTTGGAGTGGTTATATGATATATTCGTACATCATAGGGCTGCTTCCAGCTGGGCATATGCGACTAGAGCATATCTATTGATGTTGGTGGGTTCCACCATATTTGCTGATAAGACCTTTACACTTGTAGAGGCACGATACCTCCTCCTGTTTAGGGACTTGGATGGATGTTCAGGATATAGTTGGGGAGCAGCTGCACTAGTTACCCTCTACCGATATCTTGGAGATGCGTCCATGTACAGTTGCAAACAGCTAGGTGGATATCCTACTCTCCTACAGGTATATAATTTAATTTTGTTAATTAAGTGTTGGATTCATTTTATAAAATATTGTAACTTAATTTGTTTTATTTATTATGTTTTTATTTTGTAACAGTGTTGGATTCACGAGTATTTTCCAACTGTTGGAAAAAGAGGGGAGAATTGGAATCCTGCTGGAAACTGTGGTCTTCCCCGAGCGATGAGATGGTCGTATAGACAGGGAGTCCTGAAGGTCGATGATTTACGACCTATTTTGGACGAGCTGACACCTACCGACGTCATCTGGCGACCATTTGAGGATCATAGAGCATGGCGTGTATTTGATGAGATATGTCTTTACAGGGGCTGTTTGAAGTGGGGTGAAACAGTTGTTCCATACTTGCCTGATAGATGTTTACGTCAGTTCGGGTATAGGCAGTATGTTCCATCCCCACCTCTGGATTGTATGATGGCGACGGATATTGATGTTGATTGGATCAGTTACCATCAGAGTGTTGTCGATGTGATCGGTTCATCTTCCGTGGCCACCACTCCATCTGAGGTAGTAGACGGTTATCTGGAGTGGTATTATCGTGTTTCCCATCCACGGTTGGTCCCTCCCCATCGTGACGCTCCTAGAGAGGTACCCGTTCCTGTATATGACGCCGGGCCATCTGATCCTGATTGGGCTCGTGTATCTACATTGATTCGTCGCTATCTGAGACAGGTTAATGCTGAAGAGGAAGATCCACAGTTTTCTGATTTATTTGAAGCTTTGCATATTTCTCGTTCACATTGATTATATGTATTAAGCTTTGAATATAATAGACATAATAATATAGATTTCATGTTTTGATTACATATTTATGTTTTGATTACATAATCATGCTAATACAGGTGTAAGTAATTGCCAATGTTGCATACGTCCTGCAAATCCTAGCATCCAAGTAGTTGCTATATGAGAACGAAATTTCTTCCAATCTAATGTGACCGGTGGCAATGGAAACCCCTCTTTCATGTTAACCTGATAAAGTAAAATAATTAAAAGATTAAGTCATATAACATAAAATATTAACTGGAATAATTAAAATATTTAGACATATAAATACATACCTGAACCCAATGATTCTGGTTAACAAAACCAATGCAATAAATAGAGACATTTGGTGAATGTGAACTTGTCATCGGAAAGAAAGTGAGGCACAGATTGCCTAAACAGACAAGTACAACATTATAACGATTCGCTATCAAGTAACCCATATCTGGTAGACTCATCCATTTTTCAGGTGGCTGTGAACCAAACGATTCTATCATCAAAGATTCTCTCACAACTGACAACCGATTAGAAAATAACTTGTCATACAAAGTTGACCTATCCTTGTCTATTAATTCCAACCCCAACTCTCTGCGAACCATTAACCAACCATCCTCACCATATCCATGCAATGATGCAATGGCTCTAAATCCACAATTACCATCTGATTCAACATTAACTACATCTTCAATGTATGACCTAATATGATTAGGAAATTGAACAATGAATTGTGGTTGCTTCTTTGATAATTTGATCTTCTTCGAAGTCTGTGATGGTTGAGATTACCTTTGTGAAGATTGAGATGCCTTATCAACATACTCATGATACGAAGGGTCCCTATAAACATCATAATCTGCTGGTTTTTTCCCTTTCTTCTTCACTCCTCCTTTGGTTTTTATTTTCTCAGGTGGTGGACACAATGTTGTCATTGTTGGGTATGCTAGTTCACACACCCTACTCCTTAATGCCCTTTTCCCAATAACATCTAATGACCTAAATCGTCTCCACAACTCATCCATTGCAGCCGTCATATCCACCTCTGATCCATCATCTTCACCTATCTCTAACTCAACTTCCATAGTTAGTTTCCTCCAATGAACATGAACAGCATCAATGGGTATCGGTATACCACCTACTCTGTATCTTCCTAACTCACAAGCACAAGGTAACCCATAAGATGTTCTAAGAGTACAACCACATATTTGCCTGTTAGTTCCAACATAATCAACTCTCAATAACTCTTCAGCAATACGTCTCAAAGCAGCTCGAGATACGGAACCACGCAAATAACCATAAAAGGGACTTACGTGCGCGTGCTCAACTTCATAAAAACTCTTTTGAAATGAAGCTCTAATGTTTCCCAGTTGTAACCTCAAGTTGTTATTCATGGCTTCCCAACATTTGACCATGTCACCTATACTGTTTCCTAACATCTGCTTTAACTTCCAATGAGCAGATTCAACCCTAAAAATATCAGATATAAAAAATACCATTAGATATTGAAAATATCAAATATTAAAAATATCAGATATTCAAAATAACACATAAAAAAAACATAAAAATAACACATACAAAATTATAAGACGTACCGATTAGTCGTTGTGTTACCCAAATGTAGGACTCGATTAATCCATGCTCCAACAAATCTATGCCTATGTGGAGTCAACCATGTGTCTTTCACATAATTAATAAATCCACTATAATCAACACATGCTTGCTCAAGTTGATGCAACCGCTGACCATACTCAACCTCATCACTAGCCCAGACAACTTCCATCCATAATGTGTCTATCGTCTTTTGGAGGTCATTCACCACATGTTGTTTGCATTTGGCACCAACGTTTTTGTTAATGTGAAATCTACATAGCAAATTAATCGAGTTGGGAAACACAACTTCAATTGCTTTCATCAAAGCAAGATCTCTATCTGTCAAAATCACTTGTGGACACATGTCTTTCTTCACAAACAACTCTTTTAATTTCTCCAGTACCCAGCAAAAATTCTCTGTTTGCTCAGACTCCATATACGCAAATCCAACAGCAAAAGTCAACTCAGTCGATGTCATGCCAACAATTTCAAACAAAGGTTGTCTATATTTGTTTGTCTTGTAGGTGCTATCCATAACTAACACAATCGGAAATATATTCAACAACTTAACTGAATCAGGATGTGCCCAAAATATCTCTTTCACCACTTCCGAGTCATCATGTTTTCTACTCCAATACACATATCCTGCATCCTCAATAAGCTTAAACAAATGTTGTATCTCACTCCTTGGACCTCTTATCTCTTTTTCTATCACACTCTTATGCTTGTATACTTGTGTAATCCGAGTGACATTCTCAGGAAACTTGTCTTGCAAGGAAAGCAAAATGTTTCTAGGTGCTACATGTCTCTTTGCCAAATCAGCGACATGTTGCTTCTCATCTGTGGTCAACCTACCAATAAACGAATGACCTTCTAATCTATCAGGTAAACCATGATTATGTAACCCACATTTTACATCAATCTTCCAACCAGATCCATCTTTCGCCGGAGTCGACCTGATTTTAAATGGACATCCACATTTCTTGGAAGCACTTTGGGTACCACTATCACTAATCTTGTGTTTCCCACCTTTATCACAACCAAATATTATTTTGTTACTTCTCCCTCTCTTCCCCGTTTCAGTATCTGAACGACTGATAATAACAGTTACTTTATTGTCGATTCCAACCTTTTTAATCCATCTGATAACCTCTTCTCGTGTACCAAATCTTTCCGTCGTCATAAACGCATCAGTAGTATCTACACATATTTTAGGAAGATTTTCCATTTCTGTAAAAAAAAAAACGTACCGGAAGACTTTAGGAAAGACTTCCGGAACACACATAATGCATACCGGAACTCTTTGGAGAAGAGTTCCGGTATGCAAATTTTTTTGAAATTTTTTTTTATATGAACCGGAACTCTTTCCTTAAGTGTTCCGGTTTGTTTTTTTTGTGTTCCGGAAGTCTTTCCTAAAGTCTTCCGGTTTGGAAAAATACATACCGGAAGTCTTCTCCAAAGAGTTCCGGTGCGAGGGGAGTGAAAGTGTAATTTTTGCAATTTTCAACAGAATGGTAAAAATGAAATGGTAAATTGGTTAAAACCAATTAAGGGTAAAATGGGAATTTTTAAATTTTTGTAGGAGTATGGGATTAATTGTAGGGGTACAAGGTAAAATTTTCCTTAGAGTTTCTTCTTAAAACCAATGAAATTCCAAAAGTTATTCCTTTAATCTGTCCATATAATATTATCTAGACAAACATACATGTTCAAATATAATGTTTAAACATGATTATTAATTATTTGGACAATATTATTTGAACAAATATATATGTAAAAGCTAAACATGATTATTAGTTGAATTAGAGTTTTTTTTATAGTATTATCTGAACAAATATATGTGCAAAATATGATGTCCGAACATTATTAATTGAGTCCAAAATATATTTGAAACCTGAATAGTATTTATCTCGACAAACACTAAAAAAATGATAAATTGTGATGGTCTAAAATGACATTTCTCGATCTACATAAAATTAGTAATTGATTAAATGGATTGTTCGGATAGTATTATCGGAGAAACATATAAATACAAAATGTGATGTATAAACATGAGTTGTCAAGATACAAACTCATTTTTTTTTTAAAATTGTGGCAATATAAATGTGACCATTATGTCAATTCCAGTCGTCATATTTCTTAAAAATGACGCTTCTCAATCTAAATATGATTATTAATTGAGTCAAAACTTTTTTCAAATAATATTATCTAGATAAACATATATAGTGTGTTCGAATTTAAATATACGGACAATGCAAATAAGTTATTTTAGAAATTCACAATGATTCATCCCCTTTTGTTTTTACTACATTTGTGTAAGTTGCCTAACTCTTAAAAGTTTAATTACACTTTGATTTTGTTTGTATTGATGGAATCGGATATAGCAAAGTGACACGAGATGATATTTCATTATTTAGATCATTTAAAATTGGATGGAGTGAGACGGAATAGAATGATATGGATTCCATTCTATTCCGTCACTTACCAGCATATTTCTTCATTCCGGTTTGAACGGAATGAACAATTTACTTTATTCCATCATAAAATTTTCAACCAATGGAAAGAATCTTTGTTCCGCTCCATTATACTCTATTTCGCTCCATTCTATTTTGTTTATTTTAAATATGTAAACATAACTTCAACAATATAACTAATCCAAATTTAAGTATTGAGTAATAACAACCATTACTTTTACTATTTTAAGATTAATCTTGATGCACTAACATTGTAAAATCTAATTAAATCCTACCATTGTTCAACTTTGTTAGATAAATTTCTATTTTCCTAATGAAATATCTAAATAGTAAGATGGGATGAAGTGAAATTGTAAAATAATTTTATATTTATTTGTTTATAATTTTTATTTTATTTTATTTATTAAAATCATTTAGAAATTTTAGAATTGACAAAAATATTCTTTACATTTTAGAACTTAGAATGTGTTTTTGTTTTTTGAGACATTCATATTCTAGAATTTGAAATTGTTGAATCTATGAACATACACAATAAATTGAAACACTATATTAAATTAGATAAAATTGTTTTACATGACAAACACCAAGAATAAATTCTGAATAGTTAAAAATAATAAAATAACAAACAAGATTAAAGATTGGATTAATTAGTTAATTCTTCATTGAATTCAAGTATGCACACCACAATATCATCAAAAGTCATGGGAAGAATTAGGATTGAACAAATAGCATCACGAATCTGATTAGGGTAACGTTTAATTTGATCGGTTCTAAGGAATAATACTGACCAAGTATTAAGAATATGATTATCACATCATCATTGTTTTGAAGATGAATGTTCGTGAAGCAAACACATACATTATCATCGACCGAAGGAAATCAATAAATAACATTGACTATCCTTCTTCTGTTGTAACATGGACATTGATAAAACTGTTTTGGTGCTTTAGATCAGACTATGTAACATGGACATTGATTTTAAACAAATGGGGGAAGAGTTCTCTTACTGTAGTAAATTACTACTAAGTTAGAGTTATTTTTGACTGAGTATGGATAAAAATAGCCCATTTTTTTGACGTGAACGACAAATGAACCAAATAAATTATTTTATACAAGTTGGTATGCATTCTAGTAAACATAAAGTGTCACAATAATCATGCACAAATATCCAATGACATATTTCATATTAGATCAGACTGTGTAACATGGACATTGATTTTAAACAAATGGGGGAAGAGTTCTCTTGCTGTAGTAAATTACTTTTAAGTTAGAGTTATTTTTGACTGAGTATGGATAAAAATAGCCCATTTTTTCTGACGTGAACGACAAATGAACCAAATAAATTATTTTATACAAGTTGGTATGCATTCTAGTAAACATAAAGTGTCACAATAATCATACACAAATATCCAATGACATATTTCATATTATAGAGTATGGAGTATGTCAAAAAACCCTTTTACATGAGTTTAGATTATATAATCTGAACTATGCCAAAAACCCTTCAACAAGGGTTCATATTATAGAATCTAGGATTGTTTGTTACAATATCAGGTTCATTTATTTGATAAAAATACTTATAAAATGCACCAACATAAATAATTGATAAGTGTGAAATCTATATATTTTTAACCATATAATTTATATATTTATTAACTTACTTGCATATAAAGTAACTTAGAAAATCTCTAATTTATAGAAATAGCGAACATGTTCTGAAATATTGTATTGATCCTATTTTATATCCTTTTCAAGTGTTAAGGTTTAAAAGACGCTTAACATATAATAAATGATAAAAATAATCGAGCCTAATTGGCATAAGGAGCTTAATTTTTGAAGACCTAAGATCTGTACAATTTGTTGGACAAATTATCTTCGACCATCTAAATCAGAATAGAGAGTTTGAGGTTTAAAATTGAGAAAATTTAATGGACAAGGCTCCGTCCACCCAAAAAATTTAGGGCGGTTTAGAAGGCACACAAGGTTGCCTTGGCATGAAGGAAGGAAAAAAAGGCTAACTCATTGGGCCAAGCGAATGAAGACTGACGTGGATTATATAAATAAGAAGTCAAGACATTTATTTGAGATATTTATTTTTATACATAGTTAGTTTATGTATTGGTATATTTATAAAAGGCTTGTAAGAGGCGACATGAGTGATGTGTCACCTGTCCATAAGGACCTCCTAAACGCCCTTTGATGAGAATGACTGTCTGTTTATTGGATGTGCCTCCCCTTCACTGAATGTGTCGCCCATTTCTAGAATAACCTGCCTGACGTGGGATAATGAGGAAGTGACACATCTACGATTCATTGCGATATAGAATGGGTCATTGAGAAGTTAATCACACTCCCCTGGATATCAGGAGATTAACTGTCCATTTCCCCATCTTCTCAAAAGAGGTTACTATTTCCAAGGGGCATATGATCTAGACCTAATTCATTATAAATACCTTAACTCTAAAGTTGAGGAGGGAAATCTCATTGTAATATAGAAAACCACATACGCAAAGCCTATCATTCCTTACGCGAGTTAGCTCTAATCCCCAAAATAAACCTTAAAACCTCTAACGACCCTTAATAATTAGGGGTTCTCACGTTTTGTACTTTTTAGCTAGTACGATTGACGCCTACCATGGGTCCTAGTAAAATTGACTTGTGTCACCACAACAACACTCTATCTGGTTTGTGTGCTCACGTTCAACCTCTCTGACCATCATGATGAACAAAAATACAGGAACTCTAGCCAACGAAGAATCTGAAGGCGAAGAAAGTGGCATAACAGAGATGTGCGTTGCTATTAACGATCTACATCGCAAAAACCAAGATCTAGAGGATAATATTTTCCATATCCATCATCGTCAACATGGAATAATCCCTATAGGCGAGTAGGAGATGCTAGACCCCAAACCTGTTTTAGACGAGATATGAGAGGCATATATTTTGGAGAACTTTAAATCTTCTTCATTAGCTAAGTCTGATGGGCGCACAGACTCGTATGAACATGTTGCCTACATCAAAACCCCGATTATCGTCATTGAAGACCCTTAATCCTTGAAATGCAAACTCATCTCTGGAACCTTCAGAAACATAGCCCTAAAAAGCTATATGGCACTTCCTCGATTCTCCTTCACCACCTGTCAGGACTTGGTGACGAATCTAGTCAATTCGTTTGTAACGTTCATGCATAAAAAGATGTATACCACCAACATCTTCAACATTCTCCAGGGTACCTTTGAATCCCTAAAGGAATACCTCGCTCATGTTAATGATGTGACAATCAAGGTAATGCATCCCCACTAGAAAATGTTTGTAGGAGCATTTCAGAATGTGCTCAAGTCGATACATTTCAACGAATACCTTGCCTAGAGGCTACCATCATCCTTGGATGAAGTTGTGATACATACAGAATGTTATATTAATGACAATGATATAAATGTTGAAAAGAATGCCCGAGACGTGAAAACATGCATTTAAAATGCTAACGACTCGCAAAAATAACAAATTAATCAATATACACTCCCCGATCACTATTATAAGCAAACACAAGTTTTTTAGATTGATTCAATAAATAATGTATTGGATCATCATTCTATATCAGATACATCAATTATTTAATGAACCTAATTTTTTTGTTATTGCTTATAATAGTGACCAGAGGGTGTACGTCACCCGTTAGGGACAAGACAAGGTTTAAGCAGAGAGTGGAAAGCCCACTAACAACTTCACGCCCATGAACACTCGCCGAGAGAAGATATGGTAAAAATATCTCCACATGCATAACGTCCATCAACCATCGTCTCCAAATGTATATGTTATGGGTTATGAACCTAGTAACTGGCGCAAGTTACACAAACTTAAGGGACATTATACTGAGGACTGTTATCAGCTCAAGAATGAGATAAAGCATCAAATTCAAGAGGGGTACCTAAAAAAGTATGTAAAGGGCGACTCTGTTTGAGAGTCAGGCGAAATTGAGGGACGAGATCCCCCTAGGACTCCCGAATCCAAGAAAGGGACAAATCTAAGTAAGGGAGACGGAATAATTGTCCACTATACACTTAATACCACTGCAAGAAGATTTATTGGAGACAGAGATACTAGTTCCATGCTCTCCAGATCCTAACCGTAGAGGACTCGTCCATCGACTCTAATCTAGGCGAGTTAGAAGTTCCAAAAGTTGAGATAACCTTTTTCAAGAAAGATATTGCAGGCATATACCCTCATAACGATGATCCCATGGTCATCACCGTAAGATACGACAATTGGGAGATAAAGAGTGTCTTGATTGATCAAGGCAGCTTTGTAAACATTCTCTACTGGGATGCTTTTGAATGGTTTCGTATGGACTTAGATGACCTCAAGCCCTTCCAAGGATCGTTGGTAGGATTTTCGGGCGAACAAGTGCAGGTGAAAGTTTATATAACATTGAAGAATACCTTTGGAGTCGAAGGAACACATGAAGCTAATTAAGGTAAGGTATCTTGTCATTGATGCATCTTCCTCGTATAACATGATTATAGGGTACCCCACCTTTAAAAAGCTGAGAGTCGCCTTATCTACATTGTATCTGTGTACGAAGTAGCCGCTCCCAGATGATCAAGTCAGGTTTATTCAAGGGGATCAAGAGATTTCCAGGAAATGCTGCGTGGAAAGTCCGAAGTTAAAGAAGGTCAGGACCATGGAAATCAACGTTGTTGACACAAAAATAAAGAATGGAAAATTAATCTTCTGATAATCGGGGGAGCATGGTTAATTTCCCTATGACTCATTTCGTGTCACAATAGATAGTAGACACATTACTTACCAATTTCTCCACGTCATGCAGGTTATTGAAGAGATGAGTGACTCGTTCAACAAAAGGGCGACACATCCTATAAATGGATGCTCGATCGCGTAAATGAGTGATTAAGAAGGTTCTAAGGCAAAACTATACTTCACTAGCCTCCCTCATTGCTTTTCTATGGCATTTTATAAATCTACCACCACACAGTACCTCAAGTACGAGGGCTTGGATAAGACGAAAGTGATTTAGTTTAATGTTTCTTGTTTGATTGAGTCCCTCAAGTGTAAGGCAACTCCCTTGTACAAGGCGAACCCCTCAAGCGAGGGATGACTCTGAATGCGTCTCCACATGTCCGTGATGTGACCATACGTCACCCAAGGGACTTTAAACTTCCATTGACTGAAAGAGATCAAACACGGCAATCAACTGAGGGCAATCATACATCAATTGAGATAAATCATATATTGCATTAAAAACAATCGATGGTGATTTTACTTACGAAGACAAACTTAATTTCACTTGCTACTCATCCTACTCTCAGTTCCCAATCAGACTGACAAATTAGACCAATTGAATTTCTATTTGTAGGTTCGGATGTCAGGGATCAGACCCGCAACATTTAGTTCTCAGATCACCAATGGTGAGGTGGGATGAGGACCAGGCCGGTTGGAATTTTAAAAACACTACAAACTCCATCCAACAACCTTTTATTTTAAGACATTCTAAAAGTCACGGACTGCATTTATTTGGCCCATATAATACTACACCATCTTCAATTTCCAAGAATTTTCCTTGACCGACTAGTATGTCACGAGATGTTTTGATACTGAGTACTATACGCCATCCATAACTCACAGGTCACAATCCATCTTCCAAATCCATGCTTCAAATGGATAATCATTTTGGACGTTATGTTATGCCACTTGCATGAAACCTTATTATTATTCAATTATTATTACCACTTGCCCACTTGTTTTCTGCACAAGCTTTCCACAAACCGCGTTTGGAATTTGGCAGTACCATCTAAACTTTTTGTACTTCACATTCACACACCATTTTGTATTATTATGTACTAATTATGTATTCCTTGATTATACTAATAGCAATATAAATGCAGACGTGTATTTAATTTTTTGAAACTACTACTTATTGTTTTTCATGCTAGAGAGGATGTGGACGCATACTTCTAAGTGATCCATTTATCAAATTTTTTATCACAAGACAGACAACTCTCATAACCATTTTAAATAAAATGGTCAAACATAAAAAAATATGTAAGTATCAATATGTTCCTAGTATCAGAAATAAAAATTTCCCAAAAGTCCATTTGTATCACTAATAATCATCATTCACACTTATATTATTACTATATATTTTCAACATTCTTAATTGCTGATAGTGATTTGGTTTCAACAAGGCACTTTAGAAAGACCATAGTCGTTTACTCACTCAATTGCAACTAGAAATTAAACTAAATTCATAAAAAGACATCATTGCATTCAAACAACTAGTTGTTTTCCGACTTCAAGTGATAGTTTGATTTGAGTTTTCAAGATTTTGTGAAAAAACTTTTTGATAATTATGAATATTATTTTGTATCAACTTGTGGGATTTAAGTGTATTCTTATAGACAATGGAGCCAAAACTAAAAATAGAAACCAATGTCTGAATCAAAAAAGCAAAAAGTAAGTAAGCAAGTGGAGGTTGTGATCACACCCCTTATTGACTCTTTAGCACTCTAATATATTTTTATGGTTTAAATAGTCGGTTGGATCTTACAAGTTAACGAAATTTTGATTTTGATCCCTCTAATTTATTTATTTTTATTTGAGTTTCTATATCTCACTTTTTGCGTTGATTTTAGTCCTTAAAATCAAAATCCGCAAAAAAAAACATTATCGATGGATTTTCATACGGATTTTAGTTTTATGGACTAAAACCAACACAAAAATGAGATATAGGAACTCAAGAAAAAATAAATAAATTACAAAGATCAAAATAAAAAATCTGATAACTTACCTAAACCAAAAAACTATTTAAATAATCTTTTATTTTATTATTTATGTTATAATCATCTCCCAATAGTTTTATGAACATTTTAAAAGAATAATACCTAAATTTTCAGTTTGTTACAATTAATATCTTAAGTTTTTCTATTTATTTCAGACTCTTAAATTTTCCTGATAATATTAAGTTTAGTCACTAAATTATTTAAAAAAAGAAAAAAAAATGCGATGCAAACTATATTTATATTTTATTTTATAATATAATCTTGTTTTTGATTTTAAGATTTATTTTGATCTCTTAATTTTTTTTTATATTAGTACCTTAACTCTTTAAAATATATATATTTTTTTTATCTAATTAACGACGAGTTTTACCGGAATATTAATTACCAAATTTTAAACTTTTGATTTTATGCTATTAGTTTCTTTTCCCCATTATTTTTAAGTTCCCATTGGTTCTTCCCCCTCTCTCAAGTCTCAAACCTTTTGTTTTTATGGATACACCTACATAAAAATTTGGTGCATCCTATGTTTTGTCTCAATCAGTAGAAGATACTCCAAGTTTGGTTACTCAAACAAAACATGTCCATAAATACTCAACTTTAGTCAACTTAAATATAAATTCATTTTTTGTCCTCTAATAATATACTATTCTTTATCACAATACAATGTGAACACACTTTATATTCTAAGAAAAATAAAATAATGCATGCACCAACATAGTCATATATAAAGCCATAACTAGTTACATCTTCTATGCAATGTTATCAAACTTCAAATTCCATTGACCAATCCTATTCCAAAGTCATGTTATCTTCAAACCTTAACTTGACTATAGTCCTACTCATTTCCATTTCATCCATTATTATAGCTTCACATGCTCAATCATCAACAAAAACAACCATTGAAATTGAAATTGAAGCATTGAAAGCTTTCAAAAAATCCATAACTCATGACCCAAATAAAATCCTTGCAAATTGGATTGACACACACCCTCATTGCAATTGGTCAGGCATTGAATGTAACAACAGTTCAAACCATGTTATATCAATTTCTCTACCTGAACTTCAACTCCAAGGTGAGATTTCACCTTTCCTTGGAAACTTTTCAAATCTTCAACTTCTTGATTTATCTTCAAACTCATTCACTGGTCAAATTCCTATTCAAATTACTCTTTGTACTCAACTTACATCACTTTACCTTGTTGAGAATTCTCTCTCCGGTTCGATTCCTTGCGAATTAAGCAACCTAAAAATGCTGCAGTATTTGGATTTAGGTGATAACTTTTTCAATGGAACCCTGCCTGATTGTTTATTTGAGATAACTTCTTTGTTAGGTATTGCTTTCAATTTCAACAATCTTACTGGAAGAATTCCGGAAAATATAGGGAATTTAGTTAACACTATACAGGTTGTAGGGTTTGGGAATAGTTTTGTTGGAGATATACCGGTTTCTATAGGTCGATTAGGATCTTTGAAATCTATTGATTTTAGTCAAAATAAGTTATCTGGTGCAATACCGAAAGAGATTGGAAACCTATCGAATTTGGAAAATGTTCTATTTTTTCATAATTCATTGACCGGGAAAATTCCTTCTGAGTTGGGTCAATGTAGCAATCTTGTATACCTTGAGTTATATGAGAATGAGTTCATTGGAAATATTCCTCATGAGTTAGGTAATTTAGTTCAGTTGGAAACATTGAGGTTATTTCATAATAAGTTGAATTCGACTATACCAGATTCGATTTATAGGTTGAAATCGTTAACACATTTAGGTTTATCAGACAATAACTTAGAGGGAACAATTTCTTCTGAGATTGGAAATTTGAGATCCTTAAAAGTGTTGACTCTGCATTTGAATAGGTTCACCGGGACGATTCCTTGGTCGATAACGAAGTTGAAGAACTTGACATCTTTGTCCATGAGTCAGAATCTTCTTTCAGGTGAAATTCCTTCAAACATAGGTGTGCTTCAAAATCTGAAGTTTCTTGTCTTGAGCAATAATTTTTTGCATGGTCTTGTTCCTCCTAGCATTACCAATTGTACTAGTTTGGTTAATGTGAGTTTATCGATTAATTCTTTAACCGGAAACATTCCTGAGGGCTTTTCGAGGCTTCCGAATTTAACTTTCCTGTCTCTAGTATCCAACAAAATGAGCGGTGAACTCCCTGATGATCTTTTCAATTGCTCGAATCTTAGTACTCTAAGTTTGGCGGATAATAACTTCAGTGGTTCGATAAAATCAGGTATCAAGAATCTGTTTAATCTCATGCGTTTGCAGCTGAACGAAAATGCTTTCGTAGGACCGATTCCACCAGAGATCGGTAACTTGAATAAACTCATCACTTTGTCCCTTTCTGAAAATAGATTTTCAGGTCATATACCGATCGAATTGTCCAAACTTTCTCTCCTTCAAGGACTTGCTCTCCATGACAATGTATTAGAAGGTACAATACCTGATAAACTTTCTGAACTGAATCGATTGACGATACTTTTGCTGCATGAAAACAAGTTGGCTGGTCAAATACCAGAGTCTATCTCAAAGCTTGAGATGCTTTCATACTTAGATCTTCATGGAAACAAACTCAATGGATCCATTCCGAAAAGCATGGGGAAGCTTGATCATCTTTTAATGATGGATCTCTCTCACAACCAGCTCACAGGATCGATTCCTGGAGACGTCGTTGCGCACTTCAAAGACTTGCAGATGTATCTTAACCTTTCTTACAACCATTTTGTTGGAAATGTTCCGTCTGAGCTAGGGATGCTGGAAATGGCACAAGCGATTGATGTTTCAAACAATAATCTTTCAGGTGTTCTTCCGAAGACACTTGTCGGGTGCAGAAACATGTTCAGTCTTGATTTCTCAGGAAACAATATTTCAGGTCCTATTCCTGCTGAAGTTTTCAGTGGCATGGACTTGCTTCAAACCTTAAATCTTTCAAGAAATCATTTCGATGGTGAAATCCCCGAAAGCTTGTCACACCTTAAGAGTCTTAGTTCCTTAGATCTTTCTCAGAATAACTTGAAGGGAACTATTCCGGAGGGCTTTGCCAATCTTTCCAACCTGATGCAGCTCAACTTTTCTTTCAATCAACTTGAAGGTCCTGTGCCTTTGACCGGAATATTTTCACGAATCAATGAATCTAGTATGGTAGGAAACCAGGCTCTTTGCGGAGCAAGATTCCTAAGGCCATGCAGAGAGAATGATCATTTCCTATCCAAGAAGAGCATAGCTATCATTGCTGCACTTGGATCTCTTGCTGTACTTCTATTTGTAGTGCTTCTGATTTTATATCTCAACCGAGGCACCATGTTCGGTAATTCTATAAAGAGTGATGAGAGTCACAAACCAGAGTGCGGTTCAGCGTTGGCTCTTAAAAGATTCAGTCCAAAGGAGTTAGAAAACGCCACCGGTTGTTTCAGCTCAGACTACATCATTGGTGCTAGCAGTTTGAGCACCGTTTACAAGGGTCAATTCGGAGACGGTCAGATTGTAGCCATAAAAAGGTTGAATTTGCACCAATTCTCTTCAAATACCGACAAGATCTTCAAGAGAGAAGCCAGCACTTTGTGCCAGCTGAGACATAGGAATTTGGTTAAGATACTTGGGTATGCTTGGGAAAGCGGGAAAACAAAGGCTTTAGTTCTTGAATACATGGAGAATGGGAACTTGGATAGCATCATCCATGACAAAGACGCAGATCAGTCGAGGTGGACATTATCTGAAAGAGTCCGAGTTTTCATTTCTATTGCGAGCGGATTGGATTACTTGCACTCAGGTTATGATTTTCCCATTGTCCACTGTGATCTAAAGCCTTCTAATATCCTTCTAGATAGAGATTTTGAAGCTCATGTCAGTGATTTCGGGACAGCTCGAATACTCGGTCTTCATCTAGAGGATGGTAATGGCCTTTCCTCATCAACAGTTTTGCAAGGCACAGTTGGCTATTTGGCACCAGGTATAGCCTTTTCTAATCTTTTATGACCAATGAATTATGCGTAATCCGTTTTATCACAATTTATAATTTTCACTCTCTGAACAATATTTTTCTGTGTAATTCTCAGAATATGCCTACATAACAAAAGTAACGCCTAAAGTGGACGTGTTCAGCTTCGGTATCATAGTAATGGAATTTCTAACAAAAATAAGGCCAATAGGGCTCTCAGAATCAGTCAGTTTGCATGATGTAGTGGCAAAAGCTGTTGCAAATGGAAAGGAGCAACTTGTCAACATTGTGGACCCTGAGTTGATCACGAAAGACAAAGGGGAGGTGTTGGAAGAGCTCTTTAAGCTATCATTGTGCTGCACTCTCTCGGATCCTGAACACCGGCCTAATATGAATGAAGTTTTATCTGCCCTCGTGAAGCTTAAGACGGCAAGATAGTATTACTGTCATGTTAAATGATAAACAGCATGAATCAACCAATCCTTGGAGCTGGTTTTTTTCAAAAGTGAAAAAGAAAGCTTGTCAATTAATTCGCTACTAGTATCCTTAACAATTATAAGGCCTTCTTGTATCTTTGAAACATCTTTATCTCTATATAATGAATATATAGTCTTCACAGTTTAAGGTCAAATGACTTATGTTTTGAAACATTAATGCAAAGCACATCGAACAAAAATTGAGTAAAAATTGTGTTTAGAGGAAAACACTAGAAATCACAGGTTCAAGTTAAAATTCAATTCTAATTGAGAATCTCCAAACATGCATTACAACAAGTCACTGTGGCTGTTCATATAAAATGGACAATTTTTTTTTTACATTTGCAAATGCTTCAATTACTGGGAGGATCAGTATGAAGAAACTCTTGAATAGTTGAAGGAAACTCCAAACTTCCAAAACCACCCTCAGAAACAAAAGCAGCTTTTCCTAAAAGCAAATGTGCCAATCTCAAAGGCTCTTTCTTCTCCACCCCATCATCACCATTCAGAAAATGCTTAATCCACCCATCTAACCTCAACACCTCTTTCTTACACTTTGGCCCTTCTACACCAACAATCTTTGAATGAAACCCACCTTCACAATGACAAGAATCACAATCACCATCATCACCCTCAAAATCAAAACCACCCCTTTGTTCCTCTGAAATTCCTAGTAGCATCATTAACTCTTCAATTTCATCAACATCTTCTAGAGCTTCATTTGCAACTGTGATGTCATCGGAAGGAGTAGTTTGAGTAGGGTTTTGATGGGTCAGTGAGAATCCTTGAGAAACTGAGAGGAATTCCTGAGGAGGTTCACTGCTTTCTTGGGTTGGACATGTTTCTCTCCAACTAGGTTGGAGAAACAAAGGTGAACCCAATGTTGATAAAACATTGCTTTCTTGTACTTGTGATTCTGTTGTTTCTGTTGATTTGTTCTCTAATTTTATCCTTTTCTCAACCTATGTACCAAATTAATAACGCATTCATTAAAACATTGTTAAGAACAATAACTTAGGATGCTGAAAATTGAGATTTCGTACCTGTTTCAACGACGAGAAGAATTTGGAATGCGAAGACATTGATAATGGTCCAGTTTTGTTTGTCTTTTGGTTCTTGTGATCAATATATAAATTCTTTCGAAGTGACTGACATTAGTGCATTGTATTGTACAGTTTATGAATTAGAACATAGAAGTATTATTATATTTATTTATTATTTATATTTATATATTTATTTTTCTAAACTTATGCGACAAAATTAAAATTAATTCAATTTTGGTGGCATACATCATATTTATTATATGAAAGCTAGTGCTGGGAATTGGAATAGAGAACAAATAAACACTGAAAAAAAACACTAACATTCAGTTGCATACAAACATGATAATAAATTCACAATGAGAAATACATTAAAATGACCTCTTCACAAAAACACAATACGACGACTCACTTTCCGGGAACAAAGTTGGTGGCATATGACCATGCATTGTTGTTAACTGGGTCGGAAAGATGATCAGCAAGATTCTCCAAAGGTCCCTTTCCGGTCACAATAGCTTGAACAAAGAATCCAAACATTGAGAACATAGCTAATCTACCGTTCTTCAGTTCCTTCACCTTCAATTCTGCGAATGCTTCTGGGTCGTCAGCTAAGCCCAATGGGTCAAAGCTACCACCTGGGTAAAGTGGGTCAACAACCTCACCAAGAGGGCCACCGGCAATACGGTAACCTTCAACAGCTCCCATCAAGATAACCTGAGTGGCCCATATGGCAAGGATGCTTTGTGCATGAACCAAGCTTGGGTTGCCCAAGTAGTCAAGTCCACCCTCGCTAAAGATTTGAGATCCTGCCTTGAACCACACAGCTTCACCGAATTTAACACCGTTGCGAGACAAAAGCTCTGGGAAGACACATCCCAAGGCACCCAACA